>NC_135895.1:12478661-13078661 GCF_964194155.1 Cetorhinus maximus | reverse complement strand
TATAGTGCCCTTTATACCTCAGGATGTCCCACAACATTTACAGCGAACGAGATACGTTTTGAAGTGTCACCATGCCTGACCGAGTCCTCGGCTAGAAAACTGAGTTCACTGGCAGGTGGGATGGAAGCCAGGGGACACAGATATAAGATCATTAGCAAAAGAAGCCAAGAGGAGATGATGAGAATTTTGTTTGTTTTTTTTGTGTCGCGGGTTATTATGGTGTGGAATGTATTGCCTGAAAGGGCAGTGGTAACAGATTCAACAGTAACTTTTTTTGAGGGAAATTGGATAAATATCAGAAAGGAAAAATTTGCAGGGCTTTGAGGAAACAGCAAGGAGCGATTGGCAGTCTTTCAAAAGAGGTGCAATGGGCCGTTGTGTGCTGTAAAATTCTGGAATTCAAAGTGATTGTGGAGTCTGCATCATTTTGAATGGAAAACATTATCAAAGGTGTGGACAGCAGGAAAGGATTATTTCACAATTAATTAATCTAATATTCACGCACTGGTTCTGACTAATTGATTAAAAATGTAATAATCACCATGCCATTGTGTATGATTGAAAACGTTAAAGTGCCGTACAGTGATAATTAGCTGGAGATATGTGAGAGTGCTTATTAAATTGGTTTTAATGGAGAAACAATCTTGGAACACAATGACTTGCCATTAATGAGGGGCTCAACCTTATTTCCTTCTAAAATGTCATGCTTTAATAGGTCAATGATTTCACAAAGTGAACCTTAAGGCAGGCGTGCTGTGCATGAAAGGAGAGACTCAACCTGTAGCATTTCTTTGGATCAATACACTGGTGGATCTCCCACTGGCAAGTGTTTCTCTACTCACCGTTATTTCTGTTATCTTTGTGTTGCTTAAATCTAACATCAGGCGTGACACCCAAGTGTGACACTTAGGCGTGCTATGCAGGCACAATGGTGATAGTGTGTTGTGACTTTTCTTGAAGCAAAGAAAATGTACGAAAGGAGGAAGCTGCATCTATATAGCTGCTTTTAGGGTCTCAGGACATCACAAACTTCCAGCCTAAAACAAACTGGGCAGCTAATCACTGCAACTCCAATTGTAGCCTATCTGGCTATTATCTCATTGCTATTTGTGGGGGCTCACTATGCACAAATCGGCTATTGCACTTTGCCTGCATTCTAACAGTGACTACATTTTGGAAAGTAATTGGCAGGGAAACGCATTAGGACATACTGAGAATACAGGAGGCATGTTGCAAAAGATAACCCATTCCATTCTCCATCTCAGATGTTTTTGGCACTAACTTTTGCTAACAGGAGCTCCTCAAGCTGTTTTGATTATTGCTTCAGGGAAGGTTTGAAAATCTCCTCCAGTGTATCAACATTTGCAGCAGCCTTTCTTAACAAAGCTCAATAAGAAATTCGAGTTGACGGATTATTTTTAACCAGACCCACCTCAGTAGAATGCACTGAAAAGGCTGAGGAAACAGAATTTGTAGCAGCTTTCCAAGGGAAATCAGACACATACTTGAAGCTTTCGCAGGGCTCTGGGGAGCGAGCAGGGGGAATGGAACAAATCGGATAGCTCGTTCAAAGAGCCAGCACAAACGTGATGAGCCAAGTGGCCTCCTTCTGTGCTCTAAGTCTATGACATTGATAAAAGCTTCATTAATGTCAGTATTATGGCAGGCAGGTGGTAAATGCCAAGCTGCCCAAATCCCAGAGGGAACTTGAAGCAGCTGCCACAGCTATTTGCAATTCAGTGAAAAGAAGTCCACCAAGTCTTATAGGTTTCTTACAAAACTAAATTAAACCTGCATTAATAGAATAAATTATTTTAAGCACATACATAGATCTACAAATTACTACTTTGATAACTTCTAAATCCCCTAATTAATCTACATTCCAGTTACACCTCCATTAAGGCAACAGTAAAAACACATACAATTTAAAAGGCCCAGGCAAAATAACACGATACCCTGAACAGTCAAATTCAAAGTGAGTTTTCTTAATTTCAGTTCTTGCAGACAACAGTTTGAGGCTTAGATGCTGGAAGCTTTTTACACTTGTGTTAGATCTTAAAATGCCTTCTTTCCTACACACAACCTCACCTCCTTTATACAGATTTCCCCTTTGAATGCAAATTCCCATTGTTTCACTATGCCTTTGGACTTTACCTCTCTAATGATAAAAATCTATGATAGTACCAATTTTACCAGTAATCTTTGGGAAAAATAAACACACTGTTTCTTAACTTCTCCTGGCTAAGTGAAACATTTCATCCCCTCTTTTGAATTCAAGCTAGTCTGGTTTATCTAAAAATACAAATGTTCCCTTTACACCTCTCATTCTAAAACTTCAGCCATGTTTACCTACTTAGCATTTCAAATCTAGCTTATCTTCTGATACATCAAAGCCTTCGGACCAGCTGCCTTTAATTCAATTAAGTCCCCACTCCACACACACACATTCACACAGAGCTATAGACACAGACCCCACTATTGCTCTACTTAACAATAAATTCCAATAACATTATGAAAATCATTACATCTTCCTGACAGTCAGTCATGGCAGAATGGTTAAAGGTGTTAATGGTATGTTAATTATATTGTTATGTTACACAGGTGAAGGGCATTGCTTAGGTAAGTACTTAGAGCATGTATAAAGAGAGACTGCTAAGACACTAGTTTAGTAGGTAGGAAGGGGGACATATGTAATACTGCATTCTGTAAATAATCCTATGATCAAGAAAAGTATTAGTATTTAGCTCCATACTGCACCATCAGGCTTGGGATCAAATTAGCAAAAGGGAGGGGATGGGGTCTGTATTTGGTTGCACGTATCCCAGACGTTGCCAGGAAGAAGGCGTTATATGAATAAAGTTTCACGCTTCTCGCTTTCTGGTTTTGTGCAAGACAGAATTGATTGTGACACCAAGTAGCTGCATGATTGTGGCCCATATTTTTCAACTCATTATTGAGACTAATAAGGAACAGACACACACTAAACAGTTCAACTGTTGCACTGCTGACCAACACACAACAATCAGGAGAATTCAGAACTAATTTGCGAGACACTCTGAAGAGAAATTGATTTAGTCAGCCATAAATTGAAGGTAATTCATCTTCTCAGACAGGTCTTAACAGTTAATCATACTGAAGGAGGAATTCCTCAGGCTTTTATGTAAAGCCTTTGAGCCTGACTCCTCCGTGTGGTTACTAAGGGAGGGCAGCTTTGTTACAAGTGTAGACCGTGCCTCATCTCTGATCCAGGAGGCCATGGCTTTAAGTCTCACTCTAGAGGCTTGAGCACAAAATTAAGGCTGACACTCCAGTGCAGTACTGAGGGAGAGCTGCACCGTTGGAGGTGCCATCTTTTGGATGGGGTATTAAACCAAGGCCATTTCTGCTCTATCAAGTGGACAAAATAGATTCTATGGCACTATTTGGAAGGAGATCAGAGGAGTTCGCCCTGCTGTCCTAGCCAACAGTTGTCCCTCAACCAACACAACAAAAACAGATTATCTGTCCATTATTATTCACTCCATACAGCCTCATAAAAGTTGAAACACTTGAGGACATCCTGAAAGCCCTAAGATACAAGCAAAATGAAAGCTCTTTCCTTTATTTAGTTGCCCTTTGGGAAGATTTGTTTAGTCCGGCCTTTTTAATGAAATTATAAATGCAAGTTCCAGTTCTTTGGTTTATCCTGAAGGCTGAACACACCTAAAGCACCTAGAGTCAGCTTAAAATAAATGCCCAGTCCAAAAAAAAAAGCATTTTAATTCACTTTGTTCCGATTCGATTGAAAGAAAAGAACATAAAAATGTTTTCAAATTCTCATGAGGTTTTTATTGGGTTAGTTCCCAGAAAAATGATGTTTTATTTTTCTTTCATCACCATTTCAAAGGATGAGTAAGGCCTTATTTAAAACAAAAAGGCCAGTTTTTTTATTTGAGCAGGAATGTTATTCCTCCCACTGATAACAAACATTAATCTGAAGGACATCTGGTGACTGAAAAGGTGATAAAAGCAGCAGCAATGAAAACCTGGCACAGAAGTCATTAGCAAATCAAGTGGGTAATTGCTCTTCGGGGAATCCAAAGGAGTTAACAGGCAATTGAAGGTTTTAATCATGTTTGTATTTTAGTTTCATTTGTGGTATGAGGGCGTTTGGCATAGCAAGGGTTAATGTCGGACTGGAGAACAGTACTGCCCACAGTGTGATGTAAGGGGTCACATGACAAGGAGCCGGAGTCAGTCTAAATGTAGGCAGAGACCTGCATAAAAGTAAGCATGGAGTTAGCCCATAGTCTGGGCTATATCTTGTACATGTAAATATATAGTTATGTGTTACCAATAAACATTATTGTTCAAACTTACAAGCCTCTGAACCTCTTTGTGAGACCTACTGACCAAACCCTCACAAAACTATTTTAGTTCATTCTGTGGAAGTGGGTGTCACTGGCAAGAGATATTTATTGCCCATTCCTAGCTGCCCTGAGAAAGTAAACCTGAGGCCAGGTATGGCGTAGCAAGTGACCTACTTTTTTACTCCCCAAAACCTGTCTACCATCTACAAGGCACAACTCAGGAATGTGATGAAATATTCTCCACTTGCCTGGATGAATAGGGCTCCAACAACACTCAAGAAGCTCGACACCATCCAGGACAAAGCAATCCGGTTGATCAGCACCCCATCCACTATCATAAACATCCACACCCTCCATCAACACCGCACAGTGACAGCTGTGAGTGCCATCAACAAGGCTCCTTCAGCAACTCACCAAGGCTCCTTCAAAAGCACCTCCCAAACCCGCCACCTCTACCATTTAGAAGGACAAGGGCAGTAGATGCATGGGAACACCACCACCTCCAAGCCACACACCATCCTGACTTGGAAATATATCAGCTGTTCCTTCACCGTCGCTGGGTCACCATCCTGGAACTCCCTCCCTAACAACACTGCTGGTGTACTGACACCACATGGGCAATTAGGGAAGGGTAATAAATGCTGGCCTTGCTAGCAATGGCTACATCAAAAGAATCAATCTCAGGAATCCCTGTGGTAGATTCAGTTTTATTCCAGACAGCAGTTTGATACAACAGAGGGGCTGCTCAGTTGAAGGGTAGGACCTCATTTGAATTTTTTTCCTCCATTTCCCAGCCGGCCAAATTGAAGAAGTTGCAGGTTGATGGGGGGGTGTAGATCGCAGGCCAATGGGGGCAGATCGTAGGTTATGGGCAAGATTGTCAGGGGGGTTGTTTGGTGGGGGGTGAGGGGGGATGTGGTGGCAGTGGTGTGGCTTTAAGAAGTCAAAGTTCATGAGGGAGATCATGGGTGTTGGGGGTACATTGCAGGCGTAAGGTAGAAGAGATTGAGAGTCGGGGGGAGGTCGCAGTTCACAGAATCACAGAATCACACGGTGCAGAAGAGGCCCTTCAGCCCATCAAGTCTGCACCGACACATGAGAAACACCCAACCTACCTACCTAATCCCATTTACCAGCACTTGGCCCATAGCCTTGGATGTTATGATTTGCCAAGTGCTCATTCAGATACTTTTTAAAGGATGTGAGGCAACCCGCCTCCACCACCCTCCCAGGCAGTGCACTCCAGACCGTCACCACCCTCTGGGTAAAAAAGTTTTTCCTCACATCCCCCCCTAAACCTCCTGCCCCTCACCTTGAACTTGTGTCCCCTCGTGACTGACCCCTTCAACTAAAGGGGAACAGCTGCTCTCCATCCACCCTGTCCATGCCCCTCATAATCTTGTACAGTTTTGTGGGGAGATTGGAAATTCGGGGGAGAGATCTCTGGCTAATGGGGGAGATCGCAGGTAAGGGAGCGGTGGGTGGGAAGTTTGAAGATAATGCAGGTTTGGGGGCGAATTCAGGTTAATGGAGGGGAGATCACATGGTGGGAAATCATGAGGTGGGGGTCAGGGTGGTTGAAGAGATCATGGGGAGGGAGGCTGGTTTTCTTGTTATGGGAGGGAAGCATTCCAGCTGCTTCCCCTGTCCCTCGAGCAGCGCTGGAAAGGCACTTACCTGCTGGATACGGCTATGCTCACCTCTCTTCCGTTGCCAGGTTTCCTTGAGGATACCAGTTAAGCCTCTGAGCCTCATTAATATGTTCAAATAACTGACCTGCCTCTGGAAAGGAGGTTAGTCACGCAGCACCCCCTCCCCCCACACCCACAATCTGCCTCCATAAAGAACCAGAAGTAGGCACCTTGAAGGCAGGGCAGGATGGGTTCCCATGATCTACACACCCCCAGTCCCTCTGCCGCCCGGCATGATGGGTTTGAAAAACCCCCCATTCCCCATGACCTCTGTATTATGAATCAAAGTATTGTGTCACGAGCAGCCAAATGATCATTGTTCACAATAGGAGCCGAGATTGACAGGCCGTTCAACCTCGGGGAAGCAAAAACAAAGCTTTCATTTACATGCACATAGAGCCAGGATGGGCTCAACGGGCTGAATGGTATCCTTCTGTGCCATGATGACTCTGTGACAATAGACGCCTCTACATGTATTTATATATGTGGCACCTTTCACCACCTCAGGACGTCCTGGAGGGCTTTACAGGCAATGACATTTTTTGAAGTTTAGTCACTGTTGTAATGTAGGGAAATGTGGTAGCCAAACTGTGCACAGCAAGCTCCCACAAACAGTAAATAAAAGGTCGTAATAACTGTCCAGCGTTAGCGATCAGGAGTCTGCAATATATATCATCCCCCTATATTTTACATAGGCATTTTTAGAAGAATAATGTATAATTTAGGTACTGTAAAATCAATATTACTTACCATTGTTGAAAGCTACTTTTACCACCCACCCCCAACTCCCATGGCCCCCCCACCCCAAACACTGAATAAAGAAGATTGACTCATTCATCTTCTTTAAGTGAATAAATCAACTCATTAGTCTGCCCAAAGTCATTTTTGGACCAAAGAATGGGGTCTATTGACTTTCCGGGACAGTCCAATTTATTTAAATACTGTATATGTTGTGTTGCAGATGCTTATGTGGCATGGAAATCATTGATGCAAGTTTTATACACTGGCCCCTATGTACAATTGATCATTTTATTTAAACCTGTCAGAAGCTGGTTTGGAAGCCTTTGTGTAAGGCATTAATTTGGCCTCAGCTGGAGTATTGAATCCAGTTCTGGGCACCGCGCTTTAGCAAAGATGCGAAAGGCTTTGGAGAGAGTGCAGAACAGATTCATGAGAATGGTTCCAGGAAGGAGGAAGTTCAGCTCTGAATATAGATGGGAGAAGCTGGGACTGTTTCCCTCGGAGGAGAGAAGGCTGAGTGGAGATTTGACAGAGATGTTCAGAATCATGAGGGCTCTGGCCAGAGGTAGGGAGAATCTGTTCCCGCTCGTGAAAGGATTCGAGAACAAGAGGGCACAGATTTAAGGAAATTTACAAAAGAAGCAAAAGCGACAGGGGAGAGAAACTTTTTTTAACACAGCGAGTGGTCGAGGTCTGGAATGCACTGTCTGAGAGTGCGGTGGAGACAGGTTCAATCGAGACATTCAAAAGGGGATTTGGCTGTTATCTGAAATGGAAGAATGTGCAGGGTTACGGGGAGAAGGCTGCGGAATGGCGCTAAGTAAATGACTCGTTCGGAGAGCTGGTGCACACACAATGGGCCCCAGTGGTCTCCTTCTGCACCATAAAAATCTTGTGATTCTGTGATTCACACAACCTCTGAAAAAAACTGTTGTGAAAGTGAGATGGATTGTAATTAATGGATACATTAGTCAAGTTTGCAGTTCCTTAATAAGATAAGTTTGTATTATTAATGGTAGCTGTTTAATTCTCCTGACGATTAAGGCTGAGCTTACAAAAACTCAGGTTTTCATGGCTAAACTCAGCCTGGTAACAGGAGGAGTGCTACAACCATGCCACGTCATTGGATGAGGAATCCAGAGGCCAGGTCCGCTAGGATCACAGAATCATACAGTGCAGAAGAGGCCCTTCGGCCCATCGAGTCTGCACCGACATGTGAGAAACACCTGACCTACCTACCTAATCCCATTTACCAGCACTTGGCCCATAGCCTTGAATGTTATGAAGTGCCAAGTGCTCATCCAGGTACTTTTTAAAGGATGTGAGGCAACCCGTCTCCACCACCCTCCCAGGCAGCACATTCCAGACCGTCACCACCCTCTGAGTAAAAAAGATTTTCCTCACATCCCCCCTAAACCTCCTGCCCCTCATCTTGAGCTTATGCCCCCTTGTGACTGACCCTTCAACTAAGGAGAACAGCTGCTCCCTATCCACCCTGTCCAAGCCCTTCATAATCTTGTGCCCTCAATCAGGTCGCCCCTCAGTCTTCTCTGCTCCAACGAAAACAACCCAAGTCTATCCAATCTCTCTTCATAACTTAAATGTTTCATCCCAGGCAACATCCTGGTGAATCTCCTCTGCACCCCCTCCAGCGCAATCACATCCTTTCTATAATGTGGCGACCAGAACTGCACACAGTACTCCAGCTGTGGCCTCACCAAGGTTCTATACAACTCCAACATGACCTCCCTACTTTTGTAATCTATGCCTCGATTGATAAAGGCAAGTGTCCCATATGCCTTTTTCACTAACATGGCCCTCCGCCTTCAGAGATCTATGGACACATACGCCAATGTCCCTTTGTTCCTCAGAACTTCCTAGTGTCATGCCGTTCATTGAATACTTCCTTGTCAAATTACACCTTCCAATGTGTATCACCTCACACTTTTCAGTGTTAAATTCCATTTGCCACTTATCAGCCCATTTGACCATCCCGTCTATATCTTCCTGTAGCCCAAGACACTCAACCTCACTGTTAACCACCCGGCCAATCTTTGTGTCATTTGCAAACTTACTAATCCTACCCACCACACAGTCATCTATGTCGTTTATATAAATGACAAATAATAGGGGACCCAGTACAGATCCTTGTGGTACGCCACTGGACACTGGCTCCCAGTCACTAAAGCATCCTTCTGTCATCACCCTCTGCCTCCTGCAACTAAGCCAATTTTGAATCCACCTTATCAAATTACCCTGTATCCCATGTGCCTTTGCCTTCTTTATAAGTCTCCCATGTGGGACCTTGTCAAAGGCTTTGCTGAAATCCATATAAACGACATCAACTGCACTACCCTCATCTACACACCTGGTCACCTCCTCAAAAAATTCAATCAAATTTGTTAGGCATGACCTCCCTCTGACAAAGCCATACTATCCCTGATCAAACCTTGCCTCTCCAGTGGAGATAGATACTCTCCTTCAGAAATTTCTCCAATAGTTTCCCTACCACTGATGTGAGACTCACTGGCCTATAGTTCCCTGGCTTATCTCTACAACCCTTCTGAAATAGCGGAACCACATTAGCTGTTCTCCAGTCCTCTGGCACCTTTTCCGTGGCCAGAGAGGAAATAAAATTTGGGTCAGAGCCCCTGCGATCTCTTCCCTTTCCTTCCTCAGCAGCCTGGGACACAAATCATCTGGACCTGGAGATTTGTCCACTTTTAAGCCTGCCAAAACCTCCAATACCTTGTCACTCCCTATATCAATTTGCTCAAGAACCTCGCAGTCTCTCTCCCCGAGTTCGATACCTTCATCCTCATTCTCTTGGGTGAAGACGGATGTGAAGTATTCATTCAACACTCTAGCAATGTCCTCTGGCTCCACCCATAGATTGTTAGTTCAAATCTCCGCACGGCAGTTTAAGAATTGCAATTCAGTTTAAAAATCACCTGGGAATAAAGTATAAGTGACAATTAGGCTTTTTGGATTGTCCTGCAAAACCAACGAGCGGGCTAATGCACTTTTACAGAAGGAAGGAAGCCTGTCACTGTTCCTGATATGTGACCCAATCCTACAGCAGATGCGACTGACTTGTAACTGCCCTCTGAAATGGCCTAGCATGGTGGGGGGGAGAGGGGGGGGAGAGAGGGGGGAAGGGGGTGTTGTGGGGGGGGCAGTGGCTACTCAGCCATGTTGGGGAAACTAGCTTTGGGCAAAAAATATTCTGCCTTTCATGACCTCAAAGTGTCGTACAGACAATTTAAGTAATCTTCAAGCCACTGTTATAATGTAAGAATTGCAGTAGCCAATCTGCACACTGTAAGATCCCACAAACAGCAATGTGATAATGACCAAGATCAGATTTTCTGTGTTGGCTGGGGGATAAATATTGGCAAGGACACCGCGCGGGACGGCCCTCCTCTTCTTCAAAACGATGGACGTTGGAATCTTTATGTCCACCTGAGAGGACGGAAGGGGCGCTCGGTTAACATCCCACCTGAGAAATGTGGCTGGTCACTATTGAAGAAGTACCACCAGTTTTCCTCACTGCAGCCCCTGGGCTACATTCAGCTCTCAAGCTGAGGATAGAGGCCCATTGTGTCACTGTGCTGCCAGGGTTTCTGGGTCTTGCCCAAGATGGCTGTATCTGGGCCCATGACTGCAGGCCTCTGGAGTGGGTCTTGAGCCCATAACCTTGCGAGTCAGGGGTGATTGTGCTATGCCAACTGAGCCACAACAGATGGCCACATCTCAAGAATAGTTTGATTTAGTAACAGCCAGTGGCTTTAGGCAGAGGGTGAATTGGCCATGAATTCTCCCATTCCTTAGAGCTAGAAAGCCACCCTGGCTACGAAGTGCAAACACCAATGTCAGGCGAGACCAGGGCCGGGGCTTGGCCCTGCTGCCCCCTCCCCAGTCAAATAGCCTGTGGACACTCATTGCATGAAGAGAGGCCTCCACACAACCATAATCCCAGCACCGAGTGAAACAACAGCAATAACTTATAATACTTTTCAGGCTGTTAGCAAGAGCCAAGCAAAGCCCGTCAGCCCTAATGTTGCTCAACCCTTGATTGTCTCACACCCCGACAGCAACTTCCATTTATATGTCACCTTTAATGCGGGTCAATTGATCCAAGATACTTCAAAAGAGCATAAATCCGACAAAATGAACATCAAAGAATGTGAACTTAGGACAGGGGACTAAATGTTAATGACTAAATGACTAAATGACTAAACGGCAAAGAGGTAGGTTTTAGGCCTCTTATAAGAGGTTTGAGAGGCAGGGAGGTTTGGTGAAGGAGCTTTCGAGATTAGAATGTGGACAACTGAAGACATGGCCACCAATGGTGGGGCAAAGGAAATCACAAGAGGCCAGAATGAAGGGGCACAGGGATTATGGAGAGCTGTAGGTAAGAAACTTGAATGAGGATTTCGGCAGGAGGTGAGCTGAGGCAGGGCAGAGAGTGGTGATGTAATGGGGATGGAAGTAGGTGGTCCTGGTGATGGAGAGGGTAATAGGACTGGAAGCTCAACTCAGGGTCAAATAGGACTCCAAGGTTGCAAACGGCCTGGCCCTGGTGTTAAGGGAGACATACAAATCAACTTGCTTTGTGCCTGAGTAGTAGGGGAGGAGGTTACAGAGATAGAGAGAGGTGCGGACACGGAGGGATTTGAACATGGGGATGAGAATTTTAAAATTAAGGTGTTCCTGGACCAGAAACCAATAGAGCTAAGGGGTGATGGATGAACAGAAATCCGTGCACCTTAGGATATGGGCGACTAAATTTGAATGAGCTCGGTTTTACGGAGGGTGGAAAGTAAGTGGTTGGCTGGAAGTACAATGTAATAGTGAAGCCTGGAGGTAACAAAGACATTAATGGGGGGTTCAGCAGCAGGAGCGCTGAAGTTTGGACGGATATCATAGAGGTGGCGGTGGGCAGTCTTTGGGATGGAGAGTGTACGGGTTCGAAAACTCAGCCCAAGTAGGAGACTGAGATTGGGGGCGGCTTGGTCCAGCCTCAGACAGCAACCTCAGAGGGACTGTGGGTCAGTGGCGATGAGAGTTAGAGTTCCCCACTCCCCACATGAAGCTGCAGTGATTAATGCATCACTCCCACCTACTGACTTACAGGACCCGGTCCTTTTAGATTATGCTCAGCAGCTTGGTAAGTAATGAAAGCCGGGCACGTTTTGGAGATTGATCATATCTTTTTTTTGTTAGATGGGCCAGTTAAAGAGTTTGTAAAGGCGAAAAACAGAGCCAGGAAACCAACCCAGTGATAAATCGCTGTGTTGTGAAATGAGTCTAAAAATGTGCACAGCAGGAACCAGGTAGATGGTCACAATTGACTGAGCTCCCATCCAACCTTCAGACTCTGTAAAAACACCATTTCATGTTATTAATAAAGCTTTGGGTTTTCTGTCGGTAACAGTGTCTTTATAGAGTGTGGAGGACGTGCTTTATGAGTTTTAAATTACCCTTTAAGTCATAAATCTTGCTTTTGATGGTTGTCTTGGACTTTTTCAGCTCTGTTCTCTTGCACTACAGATCATTGATCTGCTCAATGTGGCTGTGTGTACTGCTCAGACATAGATATCCCACTGATCACTGGCCAGGCTGCTGCAGCTCTGGTTTCTTGCAGTGTTTTTTTGCAGGATATCTGGCTGTTGGATTTTGTTTGCCACCGCCCTGCCCATTCATCATTTCTTTCTCCAATTATTCAGGCACAAAGCAAGCTGATCTGTAAGTATCCCTTAACACCAGGGCCGGACTGTTTGCAACCTTGGAGTGTTGTTTGACCCCAAGTTGAGCTTCCAACCCCATGTCCTCCGCCCACCTACTCCCACCTCCACCACATCACCCGTCTCCGCCCTGCCTCAACTTGCCACCTGCGGGAACCCTCTTTCGCATTTGTTACCTCCAGACTTGACTATTCTAATGCTCTGCTGGCCAGTCTCCCACCCACCACCCTCCAAAACTCCACTGCACGTATCCCAATTCTTGTTCACCACATCGGCTCAGTGCTGGCTGATCTGCATGGGCTCCCAGTCCAGCAATACATTGATTTTAAAATCCTCGTCCTTATTTACAAATCACCTTGTTGTGATACGCCTTTAAGGGATAGCAGCCATGCCATCACTAGAATGGAAGTGTGTCATATGATCCCGTCTCAGTTTCACTTTGGCCTGTGAGCAGAGCACACACGCACAGCTCTGCTGATGAAGTCTTCAAGCCTCCTATCCATGTATGTATGTTCTTGTGTGCCTAGCCTAAATAAATGAACCTACAACATGTTTACTCAATCCCTTATAAGTGACTGGTGCCTTTATATCATGATAAAAACACGACATGGGCAGGAATTTTCCGGCCCCGTTGGCGTTGGAGTCATGGCGAGCGGGATGGGGAATGACAATATGGCGAGAAGGCCAAAAATTGGTTTCATGCCGGTGTTAAAGCACAGTGGGATCGTCCGATGGTGTCCACCATGGCGGAATGCCATCCTGCCGGAGGCCAGCGTGAAACCACTTGGAATTCCGCTAATGGGATGCAAAGCCAGGCCCAAACAGAGTTGTGCCCACACACCAGATTAACCATTACGCCAGCGGGAAAACATGCCAGCCCAGAACACGGCTGGACAAGTGTGACACGCAGAAGGCGGGACTTACCCTTCGGACCATGCTTAGATTACGGCCATCCGAGGAGCAGAAGATGCTGGAGCCCTACAGCTACCGGGCCCTGGAGGAACACGTGCACCACCCGCTGGGTGGATTCTCATGGACATGGCTCCACCGCGAAGCAGCTCACAGAAGGTGGGAGGTTTCCATTGATGCTTCAGGTCTGCTTCAGGCCATCACTGTCCTGACCATGGGCTGCTAAGGATGATCGGCGAAGGGGACGAATCGGGAAAGGACATGGGTGACTGGGGCAGGGGAAAAGACAGGGGAGCTGAGCAAACAATCTGACTACGACCATTGTGGTCGAAATCGGAAGTGAGCGGTGCCTTGCGTCGGGTAGGCACAGATGCTGTATGGAACTGTGATCAGTGGGTGGGCGGAGATGGACAACTGGAAGAGAACCCCAGCAGGCAGCACTGAACATGCCCGGGACAGTGAGAGGAGTGTGATGGAGGGAGGCTCTGTTTGTGTGGAGAGTGCTTGCAGGAAAGACCCTGCCGCACACAAACATCAGGAGGACTCACAAAGTTTGCCAAGAAGCTGAAAGACAACATTACACATTATTCAGTGAAAGTGAATATATTTTCAGATTATAAAGTGGCAAAATGTGTCCACCCGTCCAACCACTTATTATCAGAATTTCTTAACTTTGTTAGGCCTACCGCTTCTGCCCTGAATCCACAGCAGGGGTGGAGACAGCCTGTGCAAATGTTTGTCCCTGTTGCCTCTGCCGACTTTGGCATGCCTCTGGAGAGCCGAGGCCTTGAGGGCCCCAGCTTGCTTTGGCTGCTCTCCTGTGGGCCAGCTGCTCTCTCTGTGGTGACAGAGGATGAGGTTGAGGGGGGATCACAGGCAAAGAGGCCTCAGAGGGAGCAGACAGCCTCCAAGATTCCTGACTGGATGACTGAGGGGTGTCCAGCTGCTGCTGCTCCTCCCTTCAGGTGCCCAGGGGCCCCAGTCTGACTCCTTGAGTGAAAGGAGCACCTGGAGGGAGGTTAAGGTGCCCTTTTCCCCTCTCACGTTGCCACTGCAGGAACTCACTCATGGCTATCACAATGGAGAGCAGGTCTGCACACATCTCCATGTTCTACTGGACTGGAGTCTCCATGGTGTCTACCATCCTTCTCATGGAGACCTCCATATGTGCACATGTGGGCACCACTTCATCAGAGTGCAGGCGGACACACTCCTCCGACTCGAAAGCCACTCTGTTGAGGGCTTCCAACAGCTCTGTGTGATGTTCCCAGGCCTTCTGCTGACTCTCCACGATGAGTTGGAAAGCCAAATCCAGAGGCTCATCATCTGACTCGCACCTCACAGATGCCTCTTCCCCAGCACCCTCCGAGTGCCGGGGAGCTCGGCTGAACCTGCCTCCTCCTGCTGTGGCCGTGCGGTGACCACCAGATTGTGAACCCGAGCCTGCTCTAGATCTAGGTCCCACCGAGGTGTGTGCCTCTGTGCTGGTGGAGGGTGTGGGTAAGCGCTGTGACGGGTCTTCCAGGCTGCTTATTTCCAGCTCTTTAATGGAGGAGGTGTCCTCTTGGCTGGAGGTGAGGGCCTGGATGGAGCTGAGGGACTGGCTGGCTGAGGGTGTCGGTCACTTGGCAGAGCTCCCTGTGAACCAAAGTAGAGATAATTATTGTAATGCAACAGAGTCAGAAGCAGGAGAGAGGCACTCACAGTTGCGTTGAGAAGGATGATGTGGTGCAGGATCCTCACGTGGGTGTTTGTTGCCGACCCCCCCCCTGTCGCCGCAGGCAGGGTCCACACCCTCACCAGTCAGCACAATGACACACTCCTCAAAGTGAGTGAGGGGCCGAATGTGGGCCACTCCACCCCTGGTCTGGGACCAGCTTTTGTGAGCCAGCTTCTCCTGCATGAAAACAGAGGGACAGAGTGTGAACAGGACACTTGGCACCGTGTGGAATGTTTGTGTGGTGAGCAGAGCCTTGGATGGGATGAGGACATGGGCTCAAGAGGATATGATCCTGGTGGAGACGTAAGGGTGTGTGTGTGAGAGTTAGTGGTGTTGCCTTGAGGTGTGAGATCCCTGTGGATGCGTGGTGGGTTTGTGAGTGTGTGAGTCGAAAGTGATGAGGTGGTTGACTTACCCTGGCATAACGCAGAGAGCATTGGTGCTCTTCCTGCACTGAATGGCTGACCTCCTCTGTGCTCTGGTGGTGCTGACCATCGCTGCCAGCAGGCCAGGTTGGTGACTCTGGTGGACCTCCTGCGGCCAGAGCGGAGGGTAGAGGACGTGGCAGCGGCTTTCTGCTGCATCCAGCTGGCTCCCCAGAGAGGTGTCGCTAAATATGGGGGCTGCCGTCTCCTTTGCTCTCGGGGCCGCTTGCCGCCTGGAGCAGCCCTGGCCTGTAGACATGAAGTAGGCTGAGCTCTGGTGCGCTTTGAATGTGGCGCCCGCGATGAGGAAGCGCTGAGGTCACAGCGTGGCGGGTAAATCGGAGCCTGCCCACCAGTGATCCAGTGTGTTTCCTGTGAGTACATTATTAATGATGTGGGACGTGCTGGGAATGGGATGAAACGGCGCGGAACCCCGCCATTGCAGCCGCCAGGTAAAACATCGTTTCTCATGCTTGCTACCGCACTCTGTGCAAATCTGAGACCATTCCGCCCAGGGCACTCAGCAGTGGTCAAATAGCCTCTGGCAGCAAGATTAAGTACAGGTACGACATGGTGAACAGCCTTAGATTGTGTTACACGACACGGGATGGCCATCGACGCTTTGGTCAGACCGCAAACGAGTTCACAGCATCAGAGAGTGTTGAAATCGCAGTGTGGTGACTACACAGAAAAGCTCTGAAGACACAGGCTGAGATCGTGGCCAAGTAAAAAGCTGGTAAGCAGACGGATCCTTTGTCTGAGACTGCAGTGCGTAGCCTGTCAGCTCCATGAGTGGGACAGCGTGACGAGAAGGGCCAGCAGTGGGTTAGCTCAGTCGGGAAAGGCGGGTGACAAATGTGTGGGCCGGATTGATAACGAGTGAAGGAGAGTCAAACAAGCAAAACCATCATAAAAATTGGGCCAGAGAAGGTTGCGATTATAACGGCTGACTTCGGAAGTTGCTGAACAATAAATTGTACAGAACAAGGAAGAAGGTCAAAGGGATATTGTCAAAATGTCCACAAAATTCCCCAGTTTGAATTGGGATGCAGCTGACCTACTATCTGAATTCAGAATGTGTAAACAGCGTACAGAGCTATAGTTTCTTGATTCAGGTGTATCTGGCCCGGACAGACAAGCCATAAAAATTCACATTGTAATAGGGAATGAAGGTCTACACAGGCTGAATACGGCAGGATTAACAGAAGAGCTAAAGGATCCCCAAAATCTATCACCTTTCTACTTCCCTTTAGCTCTGAAGAAGAGTCATACGGACTCGAAACGTTAACTCTTGCTTCTCTCTTCACAGATGCTGCCAGATGTGCTCAGTTTTCCCAGAATTTTCTGTTTTTACTTCAGATTTCCAGCAGATGCAGTATTTTGCTTTTATTCTAGAGCAAAGGCTGGTGCAGCTACAAAGATCATGGCAAAACCTACTGCTGTAAAACTTTCAGAGTACAACAGTTCACTTATTCCATGTGCAGGATCCATAGTCCTGAAGTGCAAGTGCAATCAATCCCCTGGGTGCCACAGATGTTTACATCGTGGAGACTAAAGGCCTAGTGACTGTAGCATGCTGTGACGTCCCACCAATGACAATCCATGGGATCAGTCAGACATCACATGGCAGATCAACATCAGAAGCTACTCCTTATCACCTCAGTTCATGACCTAACAGTAAAATATCCAGCAAGTTTTGACGAAATTGGCAATTTCAAGAGCTGCAATGTTACGCTTGCGGGAGAATGCAAGTCCATCAATTGATCTGGTACGTTTTGCGCAAATCAAATGCCAGGAGTGACAAGAAAAAACAGTGAAAGATTCCACACTACTTAAACTGTAGAAAAAAAATAATTGAAGGATGACCTGACTCAATTCAGCATACCCACGAATACATTACACCATTTTGGCCTTACCAGGATGAACTAGGCATCTCCCAGGGAGTCATTTTTAAAGACAAGCAGGTCATAATAGTGGAACCCTTGTGACCTGATATTCTTCAACAACTTTATCGCTCACACATGGGCATAGATTGGATGAGGTACAGTCTATTGGCCGGGTATGAACAATGACATTGATGCATCATCAAGGAGTGTGAGGCATGTCAAGAGCATATGCCAAGCCAGAACAAAGAAACAATGATTTCACATGAGGTTCCTACCCATCCTTGGGACAAAGACACATCCAGCCTCTTTCATGCCCATGGCATTGACTTCATCATCATCGTTGACTACTTTAACAAGTACCCCATCATTCGACAATTGCACAATATGTCAAAAACAACTGTCACGCACACTCTTAAGTGCTCATTTCAGTTTATTTGGAGTGCCTAGAAAGATCATTACAAATAGCAGTCCGCAATTTATTGGTAAGACATTTCAGGATATGCGTGAGAAGTGGAATATCAATCATACTACTTCTTCTCCTCATTACCTAAATCTAATAGCCTAGCTGAACGAATGATTCACACGGTGAAATCCCTAATTCTCAAATGTAGACAGACCAAGCAACATCTACACCTTGCAATATTACATCTGAAAGTGACACCTTTAAGTGCAACTATTCCATCACCAGCAGAGCTTATGTTTGGGAAGAGTGCCTGCAGTCAGCATCGCGGTGAAGCAGACTGGGAAGAGTGCACTGCAGTCAGCATCGTGGTGAAGCAATCTGGGAAGAGTGCCCTGCAATCAGCATCATGGTGAAGCAATCTGGGAAGAGTGTCCTGCAGTCAGCATCGTGGTGAAGCAGTCTGGGAAGAGTGCACTGCAGTCAGCATCGCGGTGAAGCAGTCTGGGAAGAGTGTCCTGCAGGCAGCATCACGGTGAAGCAGTCTGGGAACAGAGTCCTGCAGTCAGCATCACGGTGAAGTAGTCTGGGAAGAGTGCCCTGCAGTCAGCATCGCGGTGAAGCAATCTAGGAAGTGTCCTGCAGTCAGCATCACGGTGAAGTAGTCTGGGAAGAGTGCCCTGCAGACAGCATCGCGGTGAAGCAGTCTGGGAAGAGTGCCCTGCAGTCAGCATCGCAGTGAAGCAATCTGGGAAGAGTGCCCTGCAGTCAGCATCGTGGTGAAGCAGTCTGGTAAGAGTGCCCTGCAGTCAGCATCGCGGTGAAGCAATCTGGGAAGAGTGTCCTGCAGTCAGCATCGTGGTGAAGCAGTCTGGGAAGAGTGCACTGCAGTCAGCATCGCGGTGAAGCAGTCTGGGAAGAGTGTCCTGCAGGCAGCATCACGCTAAAGCAGTCACTTCAAAAAGTGACGTCAGACAAAGGTGAGAGCTAATTGGTGAGTAATGGGTAAGTTTCTTTCTCCAGTTTAAAATAGATTAAGCTAAGGAAAACCATGGGTTCTAGTTTTTATTTAAAGTACATAAATAACAACTTTTTTTTACTGTATTTAAATTAAAATAAGGGGTTCTTTTTCAACTAGAGGCATGGCAGGGCAGCTTAGTCCCATGTTATGTACTGCCTGCAGCATGTGGGAATTCCTAGACGCTCCTTGCGCTCTGACCGACCGCGTGTGCGGGAAGTGCCACCAGCTGCAGCTACTTGAGCTCCGAGTTTCGGAGCTTGAGTGGCAGCTGGAGGCAGAGGCGCATCCGCGAGGCTGAGAGTTTCGTGGATAGCATGTTTTTATATGTAGCACCCCACAGCTTACGGAAGTGCAGACAGAGAGGGAACGGGTGACCATCAGTCAGAAGAAAGGTGTCAGGGAGATAGTCAGGAAATCCCCAGGGTGCATCTCGCTCGAGAACCGTTTTTCTGTGTTGGAAAATGGTGAGAGTGATGGTTCCTCTGGGGAGTGCAGCCACGTTCATGGCACTGTGAGTGGCTCAGCTGCACAGTGGGGGAGGAAAAAGAGGGGAAAAGAGAAATAGTGGTAGGAGACTCAATAGTAAGGGGAACAGACAGGCATTTCTGCAGCCGTAGACGTGACTCCAGGAAGCTATGTTGCCTCCCTGGTGCCAGGGAGTCAAGGATGTCACTGAACGGCTGCAGGGCATTCTAAAGGGGGAGGGCAAACAGACAGAGATCGTGGTACATATTGGTACCAACAACATAGGTAGAAAGAGGGATGAGGTCCTGAAAGCAGAATTTAGGGAGCTAGGAAACAGATTAAAAAACAGGACCTCAAAGGTAGTAATATCTGGATTACTTCCGGTGCCACTTGCTAGTGAGTATAGAAATAGGAGGTTAGTCCAGATGAATGCGTGGCTGGAGAGATGGTGCAGGAGGGAGGGCTTTAGATTTCTGGGACATTGGGGCAGTGGGACCTGTAGAAGACGGACAGGTTGTACCTGCACAGGAATGGGACCAACATCCTTGCGGGGAGGTTTGCTAGTGCTGTTGGGAACGGTTTAAACTAATTTGGTAGGGGAATGGGATCCTGAGAGGAGGTTCAGCAGGGGGAGATGCGCAGCCAAAATTAGAAGAGAGAGCAAGTGAGTCTGGAAGGCATAGAAATGATAGGCCAGTTAAGGCACAAGGGAGTTTGGCAAGGTTGGATGGTATTTATTTTAATGCAAGGAGTCTGACGGATAAGGCAGATGAGCTGAGGGCACAAATTAACACATGGAAGTATGATGTCATTGATGTCACAGAGACATGGTTGAGAGAGGGGCAGGACTGGCAGCTCAATATTCCAGGACATAGGGTCTTCAGGCGAGACAGGGAAGGAAGTAAAAGAGGAGGGGGTATCGCAATATTGATCAAGGAATCAAGTACAGCAGTAAGGAGGGATGACATCTTAGAAGACTCCTCAAATGAAGCCATGTGGGTAGAACTGGAAAACAAAAAATGAGCAATCACATTGCTGGGAGTGTACTGTAGGCCACAGACAGAGAGAAATAGAAGACCAGTTATGTAGACAAATTTCAGAGAAGTGTAAAAATAATACGGTAATAATAGTGGGGGATTTCAACTTCCCCAACATTAACTGGGCTAGTCATAGTGTGATAGAGTTAGAGGGAATGGAATTCTTAAAATGCATCCAGGAGAGATTTTTAAGCCAGTATGTAGAAGGTCCTACAAGAGAGGGCGTGGCCCTGGACTTAATTTTAGGGAATGAAGCCGGGCAAGTGGTAGAGGTATCAGTTGGGGAGCATTTTGCAGATAGTGATCATAACTCTGTTAGATTCAAGGTTGTTATGGAAAAGGACAAGGATGGGCCAGAAATCAGAGTTCTAAATTGGGGGAAGGCCAATTTTAATAAGATCAGATATGATTTGGCCAGAGTGAACTGGGAGCAGCTACTTTTAGGTAAATCTGCATCAGAGTAGTGGGACTCATTCAAGAAGGAAATAAGGAGAGTACAGGGCTAACATATTCCAGTAAAGACAAAGGGTGGGACCAACAAGTCCAGGGAACCCTGGATGTCGATGGATACACAGGATTGGATAAAGAGAAAAAGGGAGGCTTATGGCAGATACCGAGGGCTCAAAATAGCGGAAGCCCTAGAGGAGTATAGAATGTGTAGAGGGGAACTTAAAAAGGAAATTAGGTGAGCAAAAACGGGGCATGGAGAAACATTGGCAGGTAAAATAAAGGAAAATCCAAAGTTATTTTACAAGTACATTGAGAGTAAGAGGATAACTAGGGAAAGAGTAGGGCCCTTTAAGGACCATAGTGGTAATTTGTGTGTGGAGCCGGAAGACATAGGTAAGGTTCTAAATGAATACTTTGTGTTGGTGTTCACAAGTGAGAGGGACAACGTGGGTATGGAAATCAGGCAGAAGGACTGTGATATAATAAAGGAAATTAGCATAGAAAGGAAGGAGGTTCTAAGTGGTCTGGCAGGCTTAAAAGTAGATAAATCTCCAGGCCCAGATGAAATGTATCCCAGGCTGTTGAGTGAGGCAAGGGAGGAGATAGCAGGGGCGCTGGCAATAATTTTCAATACCTCTCTGGTCACAGGAGAGGTGCCAGAGGACTGGAGGGCAGCCAATGTGGTATCGTTATTCAAGAAGGAAGGAAGGGATGAATCAGGGAACTACAGGCCAGTCAGTCTAACCTCAGTGGTGGGGAAACTATTGGAAGCAATTCTGAGGGACAGAATTAATCTACACTTGGAGAGGCAGGGATTAATCAAGGACAGTCAGCATGGCTTTGTTAAGGGGAGGTCATGTCTGACCAATTTTATTTAATTTTTCGAAGAGGTGACCAGGTGTGTAGATGAGGGCAATGCATTTGACATTGATTTGGACTTCAGCAAGGCTTTTGATAAGGCCCCGCATGGGAGACTGATAACAAACGTAAGAGCCCATGGGATCCAAGGCAATTTGGCAAATTGGATCCAGAATAGGCTGAGTGGCAGGAAGCAGAGGGTGATGGTCGAGTGTTGTTTTTGTGACTGGATGCCTGTGTCCAGTGGGGTCCCACAGGGATTGGTGTTGGGTCCCTTGATGTTTGTGGTATATATAAACGATTTAGACTTGAATGTAGGAGGGTTGTTCAGTAAGTTCACGGATGACATGAAAATTGGTGGGGTGGTAAATAGTGAGGAGGATAGCCTTAGACTACAGGAGGATATAGACGGGCTGGTCAGATGGGCTGATCAGTGGCAAATGGAATTTAATCCGGATAAGTGTGAGGTGATGCACTTGGGCAGGCCAAACAAGACACTGGGATACACGATGAATAGTAGGACATTAGAAGTACCGAGGATCAGAGGGACTTTGGTGTGTATGTCCACTGGTCCCTTAAGGTAGTGGGACAGGTAGATAAGGTGGTTAAGAAGGCATATGGGATACCTGCCTTTATTAGCCGAGGCATAGAATATAAGAGCAGGGAGGTTATGCTGGAACTGTATAAAACGCTGGTTAGGCCACAGCTAGAGTATTGTGTGCAGTTCTGGAATATGCATTATAGGAAGGATGTGATTGCACTAGACAGAGTGCAGAGGAGATTTACCAGGATGTTGCCTGAGCTGGAGAGTTTTAGTTAGGAGGAGAGATTGGATAGACTGGGGTTATTTTCCCTGGAGCAGAGGAGATTGAGGGGGGACATGATTGAGGTGTATAAAATTATGAGGGACATAGATAGGGAACACAGGAAGGAACTTCTCCCCTTGGTGGAGGGATCAATAACCAGGGGACATAGATGTAAGGTAAGGGGCAGGAGGTTTAAATGGGATGTGAGGAAGGATTTTTTCACCCAGAGGGTGGTGGGAATCTGGAACTCATTGCCTGAAAGGGTGGTAGAGGCAGAAATCCTCATAACATTGAAGAAGTATTTGGATATGCACTTGCATTGCCATGGCATACAAGATTATGGGCCTAGTGCTGGAAAATGGGTTTAGAATAGTTAGGTACTTGTTTGACCAACGCAGACTCGATGGGCCGAAGGGCCTTTTTCTCTGCTGTAGACCTCTGTGACTCTGTGACTCTATGACTTGGCAGACCGGTGCGTACCAATCTACCTACTCTTACCCATTCTACTCTCTCAGAAACTAGAGAGCAACTTTTAAAACTGCAAGAGAAGATGGCCAATGTGCATGATAAAAATGCAGGTATAGAGTTTAGAGTTGGGATAACAAGTTTGCATTCAGGAACCCACAGAAGGTATGTGGCAATCTGCCGGGTTGACAAGGATTTGTTCAGAACCAATGTCCTATGAAGTCATTACGCACAAAGGCGCAATGGTGAGGCTTAACAGAGGACGAATCAGATCCATTCGAGCTCCTCAACCATCGTACAGCCCTATTGCTTCATGGGCAAGATCCAGAAATGAAATCAGGAACAACATCCAAAACTGACAACCCCACAGATCACTGTGAGCAATTAAGGAAACCTCCCAGCAAGGTTATCATTACAAGATATGGGAGTATCAGCAGATTATCTTTATGCTTTAGGCACTCATAGATTCAACAGTCCTATACACTTAGGTAATGGTAACTATACATGAATAAGTATTATAAATAGTTATACTTCTTTAGAAGTGTGAGAAATATCTTAAAAAAGAATGAAGGATGTTGTAATACGCCTTTCAGGGATAGCAGCATGCCATCACTAGAAGGGAAGTGTGTCATATAATCCAGTCTCAGTTTCACTTTGGCTTGTGGACAGGGCACAGCACACACAGCTCCGCTGCTGATGTCTTCAAGCTTTCTATCCATGTATATCTGTTCTTATGTGTCTCGTCTAAGTAAATAAACACATAACATGTTTACACATTACACAATCCCTTATGAGTGATTGGGTCTTTATATCATTGTAAAATCATTACATGCTCCATGACTTCATTCCTCCCTATATCTCTGTAACCCCCACCAACACCACCCCCACCCACCAACCCTGCCAACCCTTTGAGATCACTGCATTCCTAATTCTGGCCTCTTGTACGTTACTGATTCCTATCATATAAGAATATAAGAAATAGGAGCAGGAGTAGACCATGTTGCCCCTTGAGCCTGCTCTGTCATTCAATGCAATCATAGCTGACCTTCTACCTCAGTGCCACTTTCCCATCCCTGAAAGGAAAAGTAGGCCATTCTCTATCTCAGGCTTTGCAGAGTGCTGAACAGACATCAAAAATGGAAAAATGGAGTTAAACACATGACAGACATTTGTTTTTATATCAGAACACTCCTCCCTATTGTAGTATTAGTTGTCAAAGCCCATCAACCTTAAACAAACCATTGTTGGGAGTGGGGTATAAGAAATAGGAGCAGGAGTCAAGCCTGCTCTGCCATTCAGAACTTCAAAAGGACATTGACACATTGGTGGAGTGGGCAGACAATTGGCAGATGAAGTTCAATGCAGAGAAGTGTGAGGTGATACACTTTGGTACAAAGAACATGGAGAGATAGTATAAAATAAAGGATACTATTCCACAGGGTGTGCAGGAGCAGAGAGACCTGGGTGCATATGTACATAAGTCATTAAAGATGGCAGGACAGGTAGAGGGAGCTGTTTCTAAAGCATAAAGTATTCTAGGCTTCATTAATAAGGGCCTACAGTACAAGAGCAGGGAGGTTTTGATGAACTTATATAAGACATTGGTTAGACCTCAGCTGGAGTATTGTGTACAGTTCTGGGCACCACACCATTGGAAGGATGTGAACACTTTGGAGAGAGTGCAGAAGAGGTTCACAAGAATGGTTCCAGGGATGTGACACTTCAGTTATGAGGAAAGATTGGAGAAGTTGGGACTGTTTTCCTCGGAGAGGAGAAGGCTAAGAGGAGACTTGATAGAAGCTTTCAAAATCATGAGGGGTCTGGACAGAGTAGATAGGGAGAAACTGTTCCCACTCGTAAATGGATCGAAAACCAGAGGGCACAAATTTAAAGTGTTTTGCAAAAGGAGCAAATGCAAGGTGAGAAAAAATGTTTTCACACAGTGAGTAGTTGGGGCTTGGAATGCGCTGCCTGGAAGTGTGGCAGAGGCAGGTTCAATTGAGGCATTCAAGAGGGCATTGGATGATCATTTAAATAGAAAGAACGTTCAAGGTTACGGGGAAAAGACAGGAGATTGGCACGAAGTTAAAATGCGCAGAGAGCCAGTGCAGACACGATGGGCCAAATGGCCTCCTCCTGCAGCGTAACAATTCTGGGATTCAATATGATCATGGCTGAACTTCTATCTGAACTGCACTTTCCCACCTGCTTCCCATAACCCTTCGTTCCCTGAGAGACTACAAATCTATTGATCTTAAATATATTGAATGCAGGAGCACCTGCAATCCTCTGGGGTAGAGAATTCCAAAGATTCACAACCTTATGAGTGAAGTAATTTCTCCTCATCTCAGTCCTAAATGACTGAGCCCTTACCCTGAGACTGTGCCCCCGTGTTTTAGATTCCCTGGCCAGGGGGAACGACCTCAGTGTCTACCCTGTCAGTCAATCCCCTTCAGAATCTTGCTTGGTTTCGATGAGATCACTTCTCATTTTCCTAAACTCAAGAGAATATGGACCCCATTTACTCAATCTCTCATCATAGGACAACCCTCTCATCCCAGGGACCAATCCAGTGATCCTTCTCTGGGCTGCCTCCAATGCAAGTATATCCTCCCATAGATATGGAGATGAAAACTGCACTTGGTCCTCCAGGTGGGATCTCACCAAAGCCCTACACAATGTCAAAGTCAAACGCCATTCAACGTGAGTCAGCCACATTACTCATTTTCTACTCTATGTCTGGTCTAAATGCAATTCAGCATTTCGTATGATTTTTAAAAATAATTTAAATAAACTCGAATTCATGCATTGATTTTCCAGCCCGAAGGCGAATCAGGTCACATTAAAAGTGAAACATCGACAAGACCTGTCAGCGTGTATGAAGCATTTATGGAAATGTTTTGAATTCTGCTTCCCTGGTGTAAAATACAACGCTGCAGCATTCATGCTGGAGGAAGGTTCTCGGGTGATAATGGCAACTGTTAAAATAACAGTGGCGATTTACAACATGAAGACTGGTGCCTGTTGTCACTGATAGTTGCAACATGCCGCTAAATCCCGGGATTTCCACTGACAGCACAAGCTCCTCAGCGTAAAAGAAAGAAATTATTTGTATTTGTGTATCTAATGGGGAGGTGATGGTGTAGTGGTATTGTTGCTGGCCTAGTAAACCAAAGACCCAGGTAATGACCCAAGTTCAATCCCACTGTGACTCTAGACCCACAGCAATGTGGGTGACTCTGCCCTCTGAACAAAGGCAGTTAGGGATGGGCAATAAATGCTGTCCTAGCCAGTGATGTCCACATCCAATGAATAAAAAAAAACACCTTTCCAAACCTCACAACATTCCAGAACCCTTCACGGACAATGAAATTCATTTTCTTGATATATGGTCATTCCTATTATGAAGGAAATGCATCAGCCAATTTGCACTCAGCAAACTCCCATAAAGAGCAACATGATAGTGACCAGATTATCTGTGTTTTAGCGATTTTAGTTGAAAAATAAATATTAACTATAATTGCATTCTTACCTAACTAAGGATATAATTGCATTAGAAACAGTTCAAAGATGGTTCATTCGACTGATTCCTAGGACAGAGGGATAATCTTAAGAGGAAAGGTTGGATTTCCTCTTGGAAGATTGAAAAAGTGCTTATACCCATTGGAGTTTGGAGTTATATTGAAACATATAAGATCCTGAGGGGACTTGACAGGGTGGATACTGAAAGGATGTTTCCCCTTATGAGGCAGCCTGGAACTAGGGGACACAGTTTAAAAATTAGGGGTCTCGCATTTAAGGCTGAGATAAGGAGAATTCTTTTTTTCTCAGAGGGTGGTTAGTCTGTGGAATTCTCTTCCGCAGTGAGCATTGGAGGCTGGGTCATTGAATTTACTCAAAGCTGAGTTAGATACATTTTTGATAGACAAGGGAGTCAAGGGTTATGGGGGGAGCAGACAGGAAAGTGGAGTTGAGACCATAACCAGATCAGCCATGATCTTATCGAATGGTGGAGCATGTTCAAGTGGCCCAAAGACCTATTTCTGCTCCTAATTTTTGAGTTCTTGTGTTGAATAGTACATGGTGGGGGGATGTCCCATGCCTTTCTTTGCAATATCATTGTGGGATCTTGTACGTCCACCTGAGAAGGTAGATGAGCCCTTGGCTTAACATTTCATCTGAAATTGCTATGTGGCACTCCCTTGGTACTGAATTTGGAGGGTAACCTGAAGGCAAGTCTATGGAGTGGGGCTTGAACCCACAACCTTCTGACTCAGAGGTGACAGTACTGTCCACTGAGTCACATAGTCAGAGATTGAAGAAGCAGCTGTTGTACCTTTCTCCCCACAAACCAACAGTGAAGGAAGCATTTAACTCCACTGTACCATTTAAAATTCAACACTATGTCAGAGGGGCCATGAGCGAACCATGTGAAAGCCATATTAACTGACATTCTTATCAGACAGGCCAGGAGATGGCAGGGCACTGGCGCTTTCCAAATTGATTAAACAGTCGGCGAAGAAAGAACCTGGTCAAAACTGGACACCCAATGTTCGGAGGGATCCGAGTGTCCCTGTACATGGAAAAAATTAATATGCAGGTACAACAAACAATTAGGAGGTCAAATGGGATGTGGGCCTTCGTTGCAAAGGGAGTGGAATGAGAGAGTAAAGAAGCCTTGCTGCAATTATACAGGGTTTTGGTGAGACCACACCTGGAGTCTTGTGCACAGTTTTGGTCTCTGTACCTAAGGAAGGATATACTTGAGGGTGTAATGAAGCTTCACTAGGTTGGTTCCTGGGATGAGAGTGTTGTCCTAGGAGGAGAGATTGAGTAGAATGGGCCTATGTCATCTGGGCCTTAGAAGAATGAGGTAGGATTCATTTTAAACGCATAAAGCTCTGAGAGGCCTTGACAGGATAAATGCTGAGAGGCTGTTTCCCCTGTCTTGAGAGTCTGGAACCAGGGCTCACAATCAGATAAGAAGTTTACCATTTGGGACTTGGGCGAGGAGAAATGTCTTCACTCAAAGGGTTGAGGATCTTTGTAGTTCTATACCCCAGAGAGAGCTGTGAATGTACTTGAGTATATTCAAGGCAGAGTATATTTAAGGCAGAAAGCAATAGATATTTGGACACTAAGGGAATCAGGGATAGGGGAGTTGGGCAGGAAAATGGAGCTGAGTTCAAAGATCAGCCATGATCCTATGGAATAACAGAGCAGGCTCGAGGAGCCATATGACCCACTCCTGCTCTGGTTTCCTATGTTCTTACCCATACTTTTGAAAGGCACCTCCCTGCCCTTAACCTCCCCACCCACCTCTCATGACCATCCCTTCACCATTTCCACCATGCTCAATTGCTTTTCCCATCAATGGCTTGTTAACTTGCTAATGATAGTTCCTCCCAAGTGCGAAAGATATCACCTAGGAAGAAATGAGCGGTATGACATGCTTCATGACTGGGTGAGAATGTTTCAAAACACAGGGAGAAGAGTGGGCTGATCTGTATCTTAATGCTATTTTCCCACTTTGGTTCTGTAACCTTTAATAACCTTACCTAACTAAAATCTATCAATTCCAGTTTTAAAGTTTTCAACTGATCCCCCGAACTCAAAAGTTTTTTATGGAGAGAGTTCCAGATTTTAATTACCCTTTGCATGAAGAAGTGCTTCCTGACATCACCCCTGAATCGTCCAGCTCTAACTTTAACATTGCGCTTAATGGATCCTAAGCCAAATGGTAAAGGTAGAATCTAGGCATAAATCCTCTTCTTGCGGCTAGGAGTATTCGCAGAATGCAGCATGACATATCTCTGCCTCGTACCTACTAACCACCCCCATGCCCCAGCAGTCTCTTTTTATACTCTTTTGGGTATGCACTTAAAACAAATGAGCAAATTAACAAATTAGCAAATCAAATTAAAGTAATAGCCTCATAAAAGGGCACTGCAACAGAAGCAAAACTCCTAAGGAAACTCGTCTAAGGAAATCAAAATATCATTTTGTTGGGGTGAGGAAGCACTCCAGCTCCTGTGGTGCCCATCGATCGTGGAGTTCCTTTTTATATGCGCTCAAGATATTTAATCAATTAACACCAATGAGAGGACGTGCGCTTTTGGACCTCGTTCTGAGGAATAAGTTGGCCCAAGTGGATCAAATAGCAGTGGGAGAGCCTCTAGGGAGCAGTGACCATTGTTTCATAAAGTTTAGGTTAATCATAGAAAAGGACAGAGAACAATCCAGAGCAGGGATAATTAAGTGGGGGAAAGCCAACTTCAATGGGATGAGAGTACATCTGAGTCACGTGAGTTGGAATCAAACGTTGGCAGAAAAGACAGTGGCTGAACAATGGGTCACCTTCAAAGAAAGTTATTTTTATTCATTCTTGGGATGTAGGCTTCGCTGGCTGGGCCAGCATTTATTGCCCATCCCTAATTGCCCTTGAGAAGGTGGTGGTGAGCTGCCTTCTTGAACCACTGCAGTCCATGTGGTGTAGGTACATCCACAGTGCTGTTCGGGAGGGAATTCCTGGATTCTGACCCAGCGACAGTGAAGGAACGGCGATATATTTCCAAGTTAGGATAGTGAGTGGCTTGGAAGGGAACTTCCAGGTGGTGGTGTTTGCATCTATCTGCTGCACTTGTCCTTGTAGATGGTAGCGGTCATGGGTTTGGAAGGTGTTGCCTAAGGAGACTTGGTGAGCTCCTGCAGTGCATCTTGTAGATGGTACACACTGCAGCTACTATGCATCAGTGGCAGACGGAGTGAATGTTTGTGGATGTGGTGCCAATCAAGTGGCTTCTTTGTGCTGGATGGTGTCAAGCTTCTTGAATGTTGTGGGAACTGCACTCATCCAGGCGAATGGAGAGTATTCCATCACACTCCTGACTTCTGCCTTGTAGATGGTGGACAGGCTTTGAGGAGTCAGGAGGTGAGTTACTCATCGCAGGATTCCTAGCCTCTGAACTGCTCTTGTAGCCATAGTATTTATATGGTTAGTCCAGTTCAGTTTCTGGTCAATCGTAACCCCAAGGATGTTGATAGCGGGGGATTCAGTGATGGTAATGTCATTGAACATCAGGGGGAGATAATTAGATTCTCTCTTGTTGGATATGGTTATTGCCTGACACTTGAGTTGCATGAATGTTACTTGCCACTTGTCAACCCAAGCCTGGATATTCTCCAGGTCTTGTTGCATTTGGACATGGACTGCTACAATATCTGAGGAGTCACGAACAGTGCTGAACATTGTGCAATGATCAGTAAACATCCCGACTTCCGACCTTATGAAGGAAGGAAGGTCATTGATGAAGCAGCTGAAGATGGTTGGGCCGAGGACACTACCCTGAGGAATTTCTGCAGTGATATACTGGAGCTGTGATGACTGACTTCCAACAACCACAGCCATCTTCCTTTGTGCTAGGTATGACTCCAAACAGCGGAGAGTTTCACCCCTGATTCCCATTGACTCTAGTTTTGCTAGGGCTCCTTGATGCCACACTTGGTCAAATGCAGCCTTGATGCCAAGGGCGGTCACTCTCACCTCACCTTGGGAGTTCAGCTCTTTTGTCCATGTTTGAACCAATGCTGTAATGAGGTCAGAAGCTGAGTGGCCCTGGCAGAACTCAAACTGGGCATCAGTGAGCAGGTTATTGCTAAACAAGTGCCACTCGATAGCATTGTTGATGCCCCCTTCCATTACTTTACTGATGATCGAGAGTAGGCTGATGGGGAGGTAATTAGCTGAGTTGGATTTGTCCTGTTTTTGAATACAGGACATACCTGGGCAATTTCCCACATTGCCGGGTAGATGCCAGTGTTGTAGCTGTACTGGAAGAGCTTGGCTAGGGGTGCAGCAAGTTCTGGAACACAAGCCTTCAATACAATTGCTGGAATATTCAGAGGGCCCATAGCCTTTGCAGTATCCAGTACCTTCAACCTTTTCTTGATATCAAGAGGAGTGAATCGAATTTGCTGAAGACTGGCATCTGTGATGTTGGGGACCTCTAGAGGAGACCGAGATGGATCATCCACTCAGCACTTCTGGCTGAAGATTGTAGCAAAGACTTCAGCCTTATCTTTTCCACTGATGTGCTGGGCTCCCCATCATTGAGGATGGGGATATTTGTGGAGCCTCCTCTTCCAGTGAGCTGTTTAATTGTCCACCACCATTCATGACTGGATGTGGAAGGACTGCAGAGCTTAGATCTGATCTGTTGGTTGTGGGATCACTTAGCTCTGTTTATCACTTGCTGCTTATGCTTTCTGGCACACAAGTAGTCCTGTTGTTGTACCTTCACCAGGTTGACACCTCATTTTTAGGAATGCCTGGTGCTGCTCCTGGCATGCCCTCCTGCACTCTTCATTGAACCAGGGTTGATTCCCTGGCTTGATGGTATTGGTAGAGTGGGGGATATGCTGGGCCATGAGGTCACAGGCTGTGTTCAAGTACAATTCTGCTGCTGCTGATGGCCCACAGCACCTCATGGATGCCCAGTCTTGAGTTGCTAGATCTGTTAGAAATCTATCCCATTTAGCACGGTGGTAGTGCCACACAACACAATGGAGGATTTCCTCAATGTGAAGATGGGACTTCATCTCCACAACAACTATGCGGTGGTCACTTCTACCAATACTGTCATGGACAGATGCATCTGGAGCAGGCAGGTTGGTGAGGATGAGGTCAAGTATGTTTTTCCCTCTTGTTGGTTCCCTCACCACCTGCCGCAGACCCAGTCTAGCAGCTATGTCCTTTACAACTCGGCCAGCTTGGTCAATAGTGGTGCTACCGAGCCACTCTTGGTGATGGACATTGAAGTCCCCATCCAGAGTACATTCTGTGGTTTTCAACATGGAGGAGCACTGATTCATTAGCTGAGGGAGGGCGGTACATGGTAATCAGCAGGAGGTTTCCTTGCCCATTTTTGACCTGATGCTATAAGGCTTCATGGGGTCCTAAGTCGATGTTGAGGACTCCCAGGGCAACTCCCTCCTGACTGTATACCACTGTGTCACCACCTCTGCTGGGTCTGTCCTGCCAGTGGGACAGGACACACCCAGGGATGGTGATGGTGGCATCTGGGACATTATCTGTAAGGTATGATTCCGTGAGGATGACTATGTCAGGTTGTTGCTTGACTGGTCTGTGAGACAGCTCTCCCAATTTTGGCTCTATCCCCCAGATGCTAGTAAGGAGGACTTTGCAGGGTCGACAGGGCTGAATTTCATTCCTTTTTTGAGGCTTTGCAGCGGTTTTATACAACTGAGTAGCTTGTTAGGCCATTTCAAGAGTCAACCACATTGCTGTGGGTCTGGAGTCACACATAGGCCAGACCAGGTAAGAACAGCAGATTTCCTTCCCTAAAGGGCATTTGTGAACCAGATGGGTTTTTACAACAATCGTTTCATGGTCATCATTACGTGTCGGTGCAGACTCGATAGGCCAAAGGGGCTCTTCTGCACCGTACGATTCTGTGATTAGACTTTTAATTCCAAATTTTTATTGAATTCAAATTCCACTATCTGCCATGGCAGAATTCGAACACAGCTCCCCAGAGCATTACCCTGGGTCTCTGGATTACTAGTCCAGTGATAATACCACTACATCATCTTGTAGATGGTACACACTGCTGCTACTGTGCATCAGTGGTGGAGGGAATGAATGTTTGTGGATGTGGTGCCAATCAAGCTGGCTGCTTTGTCCTGGATGGTGTCCAGCTTCTGAGTGTTGTGGGAGCTGCACTTATCCAGGCAAGTGGGAAGTATTCCATCACACTCCTGACTTGTGCCTTGGAGATGGTGGACAGGCTTTGGGAAGTCAGGAGGTGAGTTACTCGTCGCAGAATTCCCATTCTCTGATCTGCTCTTGTAGGCAATGTCAAGGTATATTCCTTTGAAGGGAAAGGTAGGACAAATAAATCCAGAGCGACCTAGATGATGAGGGAAATAGAGGTAAAGATGAATAGGAAGAAGTGTGCATACAGCAGATGTCAGGTAGAAACTACAATAACGAATCAGGCTAAATATAGAAGGACCAGAGGGTAAGTGAAGAAACCAATAAGAAAAGCAAAGAGAGAGCATGAAAAGAAGTTGGCGGTGAACATAAAAGGGAATCCCAAGGCCTTCTGTAAGCATCTAAATAATAAAATGGAGGTAAAAGAAAGAGTAGGGTTGATTGGGGACAAAAAAGGGGATTTGCATGTGGATGCTGGAGAAATACCGGAGGTGTTGAACGAGTACTTTGCATCTGTCTTTACAAAGGGAGAACTTGCTTCCCAGGCCAAGGTGAGAGAGGAGGTACCTGGTACACTTGAAGAACTTACAATCGAGAGGAAGGAGTTGTTGGAAAGGCTTTCATTCCTTAAAATAGATAAGATACCAGGACCGGGTGAGATTCATCCAAAGGTACTGAGGGAAGTGAGAGTGCAGAGGCACTAGTGATAATCTTCCAGTCTTCCTTAGGCACAGGGGAGATGCCAGAGGACTGGAGAACTGCAAATGTTCCACCCTTGTTTAAAAAGAGGTAGAAGGATAAAGCTGGCAACTACAGACCAGTCAGTTTGACTTCAGTGGTAGGGAAACTTCTGGAAACTATAGTATGACATAAAATCAATCATCACGTAGACAAGTGCAAGATAATTAAGGAAAGCCAGCAAGGATTCATCAAGGGAAAATCATGTTTACCTAACTTGCTAGAGTTTTTTGGGGAGGTAACAGAGAAGGTTGATAAAGGAAACGCTGTTATGTGGTGTATATGGATTTTCAAAAAGCATTTGATACAGTGCCACACAACAGACTTGTGAGCAAAATTCTTGGTCCTGAAATAAAAGGGAACTAGGCACTTGGATAAGAAATTGACAGGAAACAGAGAGCAGTGAGAAATGATTGTTTTTCAGACTGGAGGAAGGTTTGTAATGGAGTTCCCCAGGGATCAATGTAGGGGCCCTTGCTCTTCCTGATATGTATTAATAACCAATAACTATGATGTTCAGGGCATAATTTCAAAATTTGCAGATGATACGAAGATTGGAAATGTTGTCAATTGTGATGGGGATAGTCTTGAACTTCTAAAGGACATAGACGCATTGGTGGATTGGGCAGACAAGTGGCAGATGAAGTTCAATGCAGAGAAGCGTGAGCTGATTCATTTTGGCAAGAAGGATATGATGAGATGTATGAAATAAAGGGAGAGCCTCTAAAGGAGGTTCAGGAACAGAGGGATCTCGATGTATACATACATTGGCCATTGAAGATGGCAGGGCATGTTGAGAGAGCAGTTAATAAAGCATATACCAGCTTAGGCTTTATTAAGAGGGGCATTGAGTACAAGAGTAAGGAGGTCATGTTGAACTTGTATAAGACATTAGTTAGGCCTCATCTGGAGTACTACGTCCAGTTCTGGGTGCCATACTTGAGGAAGGATGTGAAGGCATTGGAGAGAGTACAGGGGAGATTCACAAGAATAATTCCTGAGATGAAGAACTGTAGCTATGAGGATAGATTGGAGAAGTTGGGACTGTTTTCCTTGGAGAAAAGAAGGTTGAGAGGAGATTTGATAGAGGTATTCAAGATTCTGAGGGGTAAGGACACGGTAAATAGTGAGAAACTGTTCCCACTCACGAGAACATCAAGAACTAGAGGGCACAGATTCAAAATAATTGACAAGAGGAGTAAATGTGATGTGAGGAAAAAGCTTTTCACCCAGAGGGTGGTTGGAGGCTGGAACAAACTTCCTGAAAGATTGGTGGAGGCAGGTTCGATTGAGGCATTCAAAGGGGAATTGGATCGCTACCTGAAAAGAGAGAATGTGCAAGGTTACGGGGATAAGGCAGGGGAGTGGGACCAGGTGGAATGCTCTTTCAGAGACCCCGTGCGGACTCGATGGGCTGAATGGCCTCCTTCTGCACTGTAAAGGTTCTGTGATTATGTGACACCCTCCAACTGTTTATCCTTAACTGTAACAATACAATTAATATATTAACATAATGCTCCCTTATTCTGGACTTCCCTTGAAATAGAGAATATTTTGGCCTTATCTACCCCATTAGCACCTCAATTATTTCACCATTTACTGTTCTAGACTCGAGGGCATTCACAGCTAATCTTTACAGCTTATCCTCAGACTTTAGCATTTTTAGCCTGGGTATCATTCTAGTGAATCTTTGTTGAACCCCCTCTAAGATAAATATATCCTTCCTGATGTGCAGTGCCTAGAACTGCATACAGTAGTCCAGATAGGGACTAACCAGATCTCTGTACAGCTATATTATAACCGCCACACCTCTAAGCCCAATACATCCTATTTGTTTCATTTTGTTTTCTTTTAACTTGAACGGTACTTTTCTCCTTGTTTCTCAAATTTCATTCCGAGGACACTGCAGGCTGCAAATTGACAGGCATTGCAAGCTCAAGATAAATAATTCAGACTGCCTGTCAACCGTTATGACATTTTCTATCTCCCAGCTGAAAGTACTTTGTGATGTGGGTTTGAAGACGTTGCTAATGCTCAATCATTTTAAAATGTTCTCTCCTGTTCTTCCTCTGACAGGGTACTGTCAGGTACGTACCTGAGTACGGGCTGGTTCACACTCCTTCTTGCAATGGACGTCTGCCATAAAATCCATATCTTTGGAATGATTAATGATACCTATTGCAGGTAAGAAAGCGTTATTTTCCCATACCATTACATGGCCTTTAAAAAGTACGATGGCATTCAATCGGGTAGAAACAGAGATGGTTCCATTTGCGGGGAGGGTCCAAAATTAGGGACCATCACTATGGGATTGTCACCAATATATCCAATAAGTCCCACACTAGAACCTGAGCACAGATATTTAGGCTGACTCTTCAGTACCGTACTGAAGGTGTGCTGCACGGTCATCTTTCAGATGAAATGGTAAACCTAGGGCCCTTCTCCTCAGGAGGATTTAAGGATCTCCTGGCACTATTTCGACGAAGAGCAACATTTATCTCTTAGTCAACATAAAAGAGATTACCTGGTCATCATCAGATTGCTGTTTGGGGGACCTTGCTGTATGCAAATTGGCTGCCACATTTCATTACATCACAACGGTGACTACACTCCAAAAATACATCATTGGCTGTAAAGCGCTCTGGGGGTGTGAAAGGCGCTATATAAATGCAAGTCTTTCTTTTTCTTTCAGGAGAAACTTCTCTACCAAGAGAGTGGTTCGAATTTGGAACTCACTATCATATGAAGTGTTTGAGATAAATGGTATTGATGCAGTTAACACCAAGCTAGATAAATAGATGCGAGAGAAAGGATAAGGTGATTATGCAGATAGTGCTTGATGAATTAGGGTAGGCAGAGGCCTGTGTGGAGCATAAGCACCTGCTTCGATCGGTTGGAACAAATGGCTTATTTCTGTGCTGTACAGGGGATTTAATTAACTGAAGACCATATCTGACAGGACAGTCTGTATTGGGAGAGGTGCGGTGGGGGGGTGAGGGGAACCACTCACAGCTGTTAATGCTGACTTTGAGTCAACTAGATTTTGATGTGATGACAGTAAAACTTGCATTCATATAGCACCCTTCATGGCCTCAGGATGTTCCAAAATGCTCACAGTCAATGAATGTACCTTTGAAGTGAAATCATGTTCTAGAAATTTCAGCAGTCAATTTGCATCAGACAAGGTGCGAGAAACAGCAAAGAAATAATTGAGCAGATAATCTGTCTGTTTCAGTGATGTTGGCAAGGGATACATATTGGCTCAGATACCAGGGAGAACTCCCCTGCTCGTCTTCAAAATATTTCCATGGGATCTTTTACACCCGCCTGAGAGGGAAGACATGTTGGAGAATATGACTTTCAGATGAGATGTTACAGGAGGATTTTACTACCCTTATTGTCAAACCTATGTCCTAACTCTTCCCTATCTCTGCAACACTCTCCATCCTACACCCACTCAAGATCTCTGTGCTCCTCTAATTCTGGTCACGAGCAAACCCCCGATTCTAATCACTCCATCAAGATTGGCCTTCAGCTGTCTAGGCCCTAAGCTCTGGTATTCCCACCCTAAGCCTCTCCTCCTCGCCACCTATTTATCCTCCTTTAGGACACACCTTAATACCTAACTCTCGCCAATCTTTAGGGTCATCTGTCTTAATATCTCATTATGTGGTTCTGTGTCAAACTTTGTCTGTTCCTGTGAAGCACCTTGCAGACATCTTACTATTTTAAAGGTGCTAGTTAAATGCAAGTTGTGGTTATAACCAATTGTATCCGTGGAGAGATGCTGCTCTGTGCACCTAAGATACCTGTAATTAATGTTTTCCCAGCATCACAATTAAATTGTAGCGTTCATCATAGTCAACGTTAGAACTGACAAGGATATTGTCAGTGCACTATAGAGTCTCCTGATATCACAGATCATTATATGCTTAATGAAATGATAACAAACACATTGTTTCAACATTTTGGCACTGAATTGTTTCAACATTTTGGGCATATATATATACACATGAAAATGATAACAAAGGATGTTAATTAATTGGCAAAAGAAATAAAGACTTGCATTTACATAGCACCTTTCACAGCCTCAGGATATTCCTAGCTTTCCAGCCAATGAATTATTCATTTGAATTGTAGTCACTGTTGTAATGTAAGAAATGTGGCAACCAATTTGAGCACAGGGAGGTCCCTCAAACAGCAATGCGATCATGACCAGATAATCTGTTTTAGTGATCTTGGTTGAGGGATAAATACAGGCAAGGGCACCAGGGAGGATAGTCCAGTTCTTTTTCAAGAGAGATCCATGGAATGTTTTACCTGTAAGGACAGACAGTTCTTCAGTTTTAACATGTCACCAGAAAGACAGCACCTCCGACGTTGCAGCACTCCTTTAATACAGCCTGGATTTTGTAACTCAAGTTCCTGGGGTGGGGCTTGAACCCACAACCCTCTGATTCAGAGGCAAGAATGCTATCAACTGAGCCACAGCTATGCAGATGTTTGTTTTAAATAGCTTCATATTGAGGCTTAATTTATATGAACATTGTTTTACATCTACTTCCCAATTCTCTGCAAATATTTCCCTCTCCTCCTGTGAAGGTTTTGACTCCATACTAGAGTGCAGCCCCACTCTCAAACCTCTGTGCCAGTTCATAGCTGGTTCATGGCCGCCTCAGTACAGCCTTATGATGAGAGCCTGAGGACCCCAGCAGTACTTTGCCCGAGGAACTATTCCTAAATGCATGAGCCTAGACTAGATATTCCACTGTTAGAGGATCGTAACTGCATCTGTTGCCTTATCCTCAACTCACAGCTATGTGCCCGCTTGTTTCAATCAGGGCCTTGGGAATGTGTTAAGGAGCAGGAATCCCCTCCCAATAGCCCTGGGGTCATGAGACCCCACCACTCTCCTGGCTGAGACGTTAGGAAGTTCCTGGCCTATATGACACTGGCTTGACCCACTGATCCTTAAGAGATAGGTGGAGGCAGGTTTAATCGAGGCACTCAAGAGGGAATTAGATGATTATTTGAAAAAAGAAAGTGCAGTGTTACGGAGAGAAGGCAGGAGAATGGCACTGGGTGAAACTTCATTCGGAGAGCCAGTGCAGACACAATAGGCCAAATGGCTTCCTTCTGCACCATAATGACTGTGACCCTGTGAAGAAAACAAGCAAAGGGCAGACTCGCGGTGTAGAGTGTCAGTGAAATAATGCCCTATGCCTCAGAGTGAGCTAGTGTGCTATTGTTCCGGTTATCACCTTTGCGACAACTTACATTAAATATCGTGCAGTTAGGCTCAGAGTTAAAATTAATCTGTAGGTCTTTAGTAATTTTGTGAAATCTCTCATTGTTCTCATTTGGCTGTTTGCTGTCACATATCAACTTGGCTCAGTTGGTTTCAGTTTTGAGCCAGGAAGTGGTGAGCTCATCCCACTCCAGGGTATGTGAGTCTTGCATAGGAGTGAGGGAGTGCATTGACCAAGGTTCTATCCTTTAGATGAGAAGTTACTCTCAGGTCCTAGTTATCTCATTGCTGTTTGTGGGTAATGCAGTGTACATGAAATTCCCTCTCCCCGTCCTCTCCTCCTCGTAGCTGTTTAAGATGGTTGCTACCCTTACGATGTAGATTGTCATTGAAGTGTTTTGAAGTGTTCCTGACAGATGCGATAGTTGAGAAAATTCTTGCTTCTGAGTCAAATGTTTGTAGGTTCAACCCACACTCGAGAGACTTGGGCACATAATCTAGGCTGACACTCCAGTGCAGTACTGAGGGAGTGCTGCACTGTTGGAAGTTCCATCTTTTGCATGAGACATTAAACTAAGGCCCCATCTGCCCTCTCGGATGGATGTAAATAATTTGATGACACCATTCTGAAGAACAGCAGACGAGTTCTCCCTAGTGCCCTGGCCAATATTCATCCCTCAACTAACATGACCAAAATAGATAATCTGGTCATTTATCTCAATGTTGGCTGTGGGAGCGTGCTGTGTGCAAATTGGCTAATGCATCACCTCCATTACAACAATGACTACACTCCAAAATACTTCATTGGCTGTAAATCACTTATCTTCATCGTTAAGTCGTGAAAGGCATTGCATTTCTGATGAGTGTAAATCTTAGAAATGTTTAACCATTTATCTTCCAAACATCAAGGTGTCACCTTAAACGGCTTTTTTTGTTTCCGACCTGAAAGCTGCTTAGAATGTAATCAGCTGCATTGAAAGCACTGAAGTCAAAAATGTCACTGATGATTCTTTTCAGTTTACACAGGACTGAAGGACACAAAAAAGTTCCTTATCATTACTATGAAGCCGGGAGTCGAGATGAATGCGTGGAGTATGCCATTCATGAAAATGCCCTCTACGGAGGTCACAGGTTTATTACTGAAAAGGCTGTCTTTGCAAAGTGGGCCAAGAATCACAACATAACATTCTCGCACCCAGCCAGCATCTATCCTGACACAGCCTCTTAGACTCTGTGCAAAGACTGACCATTCCAGCAGCACAGATAGGACAAGGTCATTGTCGCTGCATTACATTCACTGTGGAATCATTTCTCCTCTTTTTTGCCCACGCAAAGGACGTGTAAGGGTTTGCACATGTCCAAATAATCCTTTTTTTTAACTGTCGTGGAAGGAAGGGGAAAGAAAATCAACAATCACTTTAAGTATTAATTATTCATGATTATGATACTTTATATTAAAACAAGCACTTTAAGTATTAACAGTGGAGCATCTGACAAGATTTCAATCATGTTCTGGGTTTTAAATTATCAACATGAAGGAGCACTGGGTCAGACAAGGCCTTTCAATCCAGACGTCTCAACCCTGGCCCAGCCTGGGAAGATGGAAGCTTCTCCATTGTAATGATGCTCCGTGAACTGAGCTAGAACATGCCGGAACCTGGTTCTAGTGAGCACTAAAACAACAAAATCAAAAAAGAAGCACTCTTTAATTTGGCCTTGTATCAGTGCAACAGGCCACAGGCTGGATATTCGGTGATGAATGGTTCACCTTCTGACCCTCTGAAACTTACCCACCAACAACTGGGCACAAGTCAGGAGTGTGATGGAATACTCCCCACTTGCCTGGATGAATGAAGCTCCAACAGTATTCAAGAAGCTCAATACCCATCCAGGACAAAGCAGTCCGCTCGAATGACACGCCATCTACCCTCTTATCACCCCATCACCCACACACAGTGGCAGCGGTGATGCACTGCAGCAACTCACTAAGGCTTCTTTAGCAAACTCATGAACTCCAATGCCTAGAAGGACAACAGCAGATGGAGAGAAACACCACCTCCTGCAAGTTCCCCTCCAAGCCGCACCCCATCCTGCCTTGGAAATATATCCCAGTTCCTTCACTGTCGCTGGGTCAAAATCCTGGAACCCCCTCCCTAACAGCACTGTGGGTGTACCTACACCGCATGGACTACAGCGGTTCAAGAAGGCGGCTCACCAACACCTTCTCAAAGGCAACTAGGGATGAGTATTTAGCATGGATAGAGGATTGGTTAATGGACAGGGAAGCAAAGAGCCGGCATAAATGGGGCATTCTCAAGTTAGCAGGCTGTGACTGCAAAAATCAGCGCTGGGGCTCCTATCTACAATATGACTTAGACAAAGAGACAGAGAGTAAATGTATCTAAGTTTGCTCATGACACAAAGATAGATGGAACTGTGAGTTGTGAGGGAACAGAGAGGCTGCAAAGACATATAGCCAGGTTAAATGAGTGGGCAACAAAATGGCAGATGGAACATAATATGGGGAAGTGTGAGGTTATTCACTTCGGTCATGAGAACAGAAACGCAGAGTAATTTTTAAAAGGTGTGAAACACATAAACGGTGATGTTCAGACAGACATGGGTGTACTCATACAAGGAATTCAGAAAGGTAGCATGCAGGTACAGCAAGCTGTTAGGGAGGTCAATGGTATGTTGGCCTTTATTGCAAGGGGATTGGAGTATAAGAATCAAGAAATCTTTCTACAGTTGTACAGTCCTTTGCTGAGACCACACCTGGAGTATGTGTGGAGTTTGGTCTCCACATTTCAAGAAGGATTTACTTGCGTTGGAGGCAGTACAGCGAATGTTCACCAGATTGGTCCCTGAGATGAAAAGGTTGCCCTAAAATGAGAGGCTGAGTAAATTGGGCCAATACTCTCTGCAGTTTAGAAGAATGAGAGGTGATCTCATTGAAACGTGCAAAATTTTGAAGGGGGTTTGAAAGGGTCGACACTGAGAAGTTGTTGCCGCTGGCTGGGGAACCTAGAACATGGGGGCACAGTCTCAGGATAGGGGGGTCGATAATTTAGGACTGAGATGAGGAAAATTACTTCACTCAAAGGGCTGTGAATCTATGGAATTCTCTATCCCAGAGGGTTGTGAATGCTCCATCGTTGACTATATTTAATGCTGGGATAGATAGATTTTTGATCTCTCAGGGAATCAAAGGATATGGGGAGTGGGTGGGGAGTGGAGTTGAAGCCCAAGATCAGCCATGATCATATTGAATGGCGGAGCAGGCTGAAAAGGGCCATATGGTCTTCTCCTCCTGCTCTTATCTCTTGCGTTCTTGTAATAATTACTGGCCTTGCCAGCAGCAATAACATCCTGAGAAAGAAAACTTTTAAAATGCCTCTGTGGAAATAGATAAACTCTGGTGAAGGAGTGGGGTTCAGGCTGAGGTCAGGCTGAAACGCTTTGCTGGCAGGGTAGCAAGAGCTTTATTCTGTATCTATCCCTGACCTTGAGGTGCGAGCTTCATGCTGGCAATGAGTGTCTGGAGTGCAAAGTATTCCAATCCATAACACTGACATCCCTTGCCTTGATCAGCACAGTACTACACAAGAGAAGCATTTCTTAAGAAGCAGTTCAAAATGGCACAAAGTTCAGAAAAAATGCTGAATCAATTCTCCTTTTAAGTTGCAGAATCAACAATAAAATACAGTTAAGGAAAACATATAATGTGTTTGCAAGTGGAGCTTCTCACATCTATTGCATTTTATTACACCCACAAACATTCACTCCCTCCACCACTGACGCACAGTGGAAGCTGTGTGTACCATCTACAAGATGCACTGCAGAAATTAAACCAAGGCTCCTTTGACAGCACCTTCCAAACCCACGACCACTACCACCTAGAAGGACAAGGGCAGCAGATAGATGGGAACACCAACACCTGGTGGTTCCCCTCCAATTCACTCACCATCCTGACTTGGAAATATATCGCCGTTCCTTCACTGTCGCTGGGTCAAAATCCTGGAACTCCCTTCCTAACAGCACTGTGGGTGTACCTACACCACATGGACTGCAGCGGCTCAAGAAGGCAGCTCAAGGGCAACTAGGGATGGGCAATAAATGCTGGCCCAGCCAGCGAAGCCCACGTCCCGTGAATGAATTAAAAAATATATAACATTACTGATGTTTTCAAAAGTCTAATTAATTTACCTGTAAAAAGGAGTATACAAACCTAGAAATGATAGGCCATGTTTAACGACCAGTGATGTTCCCAGAACAGTGTGACAAGTTCAGGTTTTGCCTCAGATATTCTCTCAGGGTACATGTGTGCTGGTCATCCTGTATGTGGCCTGAACACCATATATCCAGGAGTGTGCCCACTTTCTACCCAAACAACACTGTACCCTGCGGTGTAATGATAATGTCCCATTGTGATCTGAAACAGCTGTCCATGCTGTCTGCACATGCCCCAATATACCCTTCTGCAAGATTTTCAAAGACAGGGCAAAACAACACTTGAAAAGTTCAAAGCTGCATATGAATAATTTAATCTGTATTATTGCACTGACAGCAAATGAACATGCTAGTGAATAACAGTAACGCTAGAACACACTTAGTTCAATCAGCACAACCTGACTCTGTGAAAAAAATACAAAATGACATACTTCCCCACACCAGTGGATCATTCTGCTTAACTTTAAGAAAATTATTTCAAACTACCCTCCAGTATTCCGTGTTCATGAGTCTGTTCCCATGTGCCTGCTGCCCTAGTCCTTCTAGGGTTTGCAGGCTTGGAAGCTACTGCTGAAGGAGCTTTGGGGATTTGCTGAAGTGCACCTTGCATATGGTACACACTGCTGGATGTGGTCCTGAATTATGTCGAACTTCTTGAGTGTTGTTGGAGCCACACACATCCAGGCAAGTGGAGAGTATTCCATCACACTCCTGACTTGTGCCTTGTGGACAGACTTTGGGGAGTCAGGGGGTGAGTTACTCGCTGCACAATCCCAGTCCCTGACCTACTTTTGTAGCTACCCTTTTAATGTGGTTGGTCCAGTTCAATTTCTGGTTAATGGTAACTTCCCCCCACCACAACCCAGAATATTAATAGTGGGGGATTCAGTGATGGTAATGGCATTGAATGTCAAGGGGAAATGGTTAGCTTCTGTCACGTTGGTGGTGATCATTGCCCGGCACTTTGGGGACCTGAATGTTACTTGCCACTTATTAGTTGCAACTGGAATGCTGTCCAGGTCTTGTCATATATGGACACAAAGTGCTTCAATATCTGAAGAGTCGCGAATGGTGCTGAACATTGTGCAATCACCAGTGAACATCCCCATTTCTGACCTTATGATGGGGGGAAGGTCATTACTGAAGCAGCTAAAGATGGTTGGGCCGAGGACACTACCCTGAAGAACTCCTATAAGAACAGCATCGCCTTGAATCCCCCCTCTGATGCAGCGGTTCATGAAGGCAGCTCATCTCCACCTTCTCAAGAGCAATTGGGGATGAGCAATAAATGCTGGTCTTACCAGCTACACCCATATCCTGGATTAGATATGGATATAGCGGACTTCAAAAGTCTGAGTCATGTTGGCTCCGTTTAATCCTTTCATTAATCATCCTCTTCAAAACTGCCTCCAAATGCGATGATCTTTGCTAAAACCCAGTACCTGGTCTGATGTGTTGTTCAGTTGTCCCATTAGTGCTGCAAGCGTGTCAGTGACACAACTGAAACGTCCCATTAAATGTGAGATTCTAACCAGAACTTAATTAAATATAAAAGTTTCACAATGTGTTTCAGATAGGAAATGGGAGAAAATTTTAAATGAGAACTCTTGTGATATTCAAGCTTTTACATAGAATTTGCAGATTACTTAAGGTCTTTTGGTTTAGTTGATTGTGTTTATGTATATATTCATCTAGCTATTCATAAGCAAAATAGCGGAACTCCATCCTACCCTCCTCCATTCAAGTCTTCAGCTGTCACTTAGCGAGTCCTAAACTCACCTGTTATTCCTTTCAAACATTATGGTCCATTTTGACCCTTCACCTTGATGCCTCACTTATATTCGCATGTGCCATACAAGTTCCAGGATTGTGACCCAGTGACAGGTGAGGATGATGTGTGACTCGGAGAGGAACAGCATCACCTTGAATCCCCCCCTCTGGTGCAGCGGTTCATGAAGGCAGCTCATCTCCACCTTCTCAAGGTGCAATTGGGGATGAGCAATAAATGCTGGTCTTACCAGCAACGCCCATATCCTGGATTGGATATGGATTTGGTGGACTTCAAAAGTCTGAGTCATGTTGGCTCCGTATAATCCTTTCATTAATCATCCTCTTCAAAACCGCCTCCAAATGCGATGATCTTTATTTACAGAAAGTCTTTGCTGGTTCGAGTCTGTACAATAAGCATTCGAGAAATAACTGGTTGGGTTTGGATATGGGAAGGAAGGGACCAGCGAACCTAAATCGAGACCCTCAGTAAGGAAGGAATGTTCATGGTCAACTGCCTGAGTCCGTTCTAAGCTCACTTAGCTAACTCAAGGAGGAGAACAATTCACCTTGTTATATAAAGAAACAGTACTTCTGGATTTGAATTTTAATTTCTGACTTAAAACACAGTATTAAATATGTTCATTGTTGCTGAGACCATAATTCCATCATGACGTTTGAGATAGGGAGTCTTTTTCTTTGGAAACAAATATTTTTTCGTGTTGACTTTTTGAAAAAAAAAGCTGCTGAACAGTCAGGATTTAAAAAATGTGAACATAACACACAATATGTAGAGCGTCATTGTCAGGAGTAATGGAAAATGCAATTAAGTACACTAAGAATGCCCATCATAAACCATGGCTCAGAGGGTGGCCCTCTGTCTTCTGAGTCAGAAAGCCATGGATTCAAATCCCAGTTCTAAAACATGAGCTAGGTTTACACTCCCAGCGCAGCACTGAGGGAGTGCTGCACTGTCGGAGGTGCTGCCATTGAGATGGGAGGTTAAACCAAGACCCTGTCTGCCCTCTTAGGTGGATATGAAAGATCCCACAGCGCTATTCAAAGAAGAGAGAGGATCTTTCCCTGGTGTCCTGGTCAATAATTATCCCTCAGCCAACGTCACCAGGACAGGTAATCTGCTCGTTACCTCATTGCTGTTTGTGGGAGCTTGCTGTGTGCAAATTGGCTGTCCCATTTCCTACACGTGTACGTCATTTGAACAATGGGAACAGTGCTGATCGGGAAAGTTACTCTTTTGTTTCTTATCTGATAAATAAACACAATTTCATTTTCTGGAGCTGGCGAGGTTAGGATTTGATGTTTAAAATAATGCAGCGAGTTTTAGAGGAAACTCCTATGATCCCACAGAGAAATCAAGGGCAAAGGCAAAGCAGGATCTTAAGAAATCAATCTGAAATGCAGACCTGTATGCAAAGGGATTTGGAACAAACTGCCTCCAGCAACACTTGGATGCAGAATCAACTGAACCAATTAAAAGCCTAAAGAGAAAGAGGGAGGCAAGGCAAATTAACAAGATGAAGAGCTGCCGTGTCAAATAAAAGTGGGGGAGTAGCCAGGGTGGGCCGAATGGCCTGCTCCTGTTTTAAAAATGTGTATTTGGGATGTGGGTTTTGCTGGCAAGGCTTTCTTCTTGAGCTATTGTAGCCTGTGTCGTGAAGGCACTCCCAGCCTGCAGTTATGTCCCGGCCAACATTCCTGCCTCAGCCTTATATTCCAATAAACACCGCATTTTAATCTGCGGGATCGTGCCATGCACAAATCAAGCTCCACGTTTGACCGCTGAGCAACAGCGACGAGCTTCAAAGAAAGGGTTTGCAAAATGTACTGTACAAATGCAAACCTTGCCAGCAGTTTACGAATTCCATTACATTGTTAATGTAAATTTTAAACATTTGTAATCTTTTGATAAATTATCCAAGTTACCCAATCTGGAAACTCTCTGCAGCCTTAAATTGTTACAGCTTTTCTTTTTCAGATTTATCAGGTGATAAGTGTTTGATTTTGAATTTTAATACAACAGCCTTCAAGTTGATATATTGTTAATTGTTTTTAATTTTGTACAGTATATCATCTAATTTTTTTGCCGTGTATTAGGAACCCTGACTTGCCCTACCGGTCCACTTGTATTTAATCTGTTTTTTGGTATGTGTGTGTTGAGCCTGCCAATTTTTAATTGAAATAATAAAACAAATGTTGAAAAAGTAAATTGCTTTAAAATTTTGTTTTGCAGTTACCGAGAAGGAAGCTTTTACTCACTGAATTACAAACATTAAATTTCGCAGTGCATGCTGACAACATTTCAGTGTGTCAATGCTCCTGTTTCACAAAAAGGTTACATTGCTTTTAGTGTGACTGACCCCACCCCCTGCTGCACAGGAAAGGAGGAAGAAAGAGCCATTTAAAACATCTTAATTTACCCAAATAGACTCAAAGAGCTAGCTCTCAACACCTTAGACAAATATAAACTTTGGGCCAATCTGATCTGGGTTTGTGTTTCCTATCTTCACTCCTGACAGGACTGGCTCTACCTTTAGCCTATGCCCCTTAGTCCTAAACTCCTCAACCAGCGGAAATAATTTTTCTCAATCTACCCTTCCGGTTCCCCTTAATATCTTGTGTTATATATTGCTGTATTATCTGAAAATATCTGCAAAGAGCTAGGAACAAATTAGCTAGGAATTAATTATTATGGTGTAAGTGTTCCAGGGGCCGCATTTCACGGCTGCATTAGAGACTCATGTGAAATATAACAGAACCAGTTCAATCCAGTCCTTCTTTGTACCAGACAACATGGCCAAATTAAACATAAAGAGTTCTGATCTTTCCAAGCTCAAAGTGTGGGTTATTAACAACATCTGGGAACCAAAGACAATGAGAATACATAGTATCCTGAAAACTTCGATCAAATCACCCATTAATCTTCTAAATTCCTTTGAAAATACAACCCTAATTTGAGTAATCTCACTTTGTAATTTAACCCTTGGAGTCCACATATTATTTTATAAATCCATGCTGACACTCCATCCAAGGACAATAAAGGACTGTTCACAGGACTCCACATGTGATCGAACCAGGGTTTTGTACAACTGAAATATGACTTCTGCCTCCTTTCTCTCCAAATCAATGGGTTTACACTCTTCTTTTGGTTGAAGGGCTCTTTTTCACTGACTCCCAACCCCATCACCTAAATTATACTGCTTGCTCATAATGGTGCTGCAAGTGTTTGAATACTGCTTTTAAAACCTTTTGTTTTTATTCATTTATGGGATGTGGGCATCACTGGCCAGACCAGTTTTTATTGCACATGTTGTTCAGAGAGGATTCAAGAGTCAACCACATTGCTGTGGGTCTGGCGTTACATGTAAGGACTGCAGATTTCCTTCCCTAAAGGGAGGGCATTGGTGAACCAGATGGGTTTTTACAACAATCAGCAGTAGTTTCGTGGTCATCATCAGACCTCTGATTTGAGATTTTATTGAATTCCAATTTCACCATCTGCCATGGTGGGATTCAAACCCAGGACCCCAGAGCATTCCCCTGGGTCTCTGGATTACCCATCCAGTGACAATACCACTATTCCACCACCTACCCCTACAGATATCAGTGAGATGTGCCTGCTTCCTACTGCAGGCTCTGTGTATTCTTGGTATAACAATGACACTTATCCATGTACATTCAACATCAGAGCCATTGTTTCTTGTTTTTCAGGGAAAAGGCGGATGAAATTGTAGAATGTGCTCCCCCAAATAGACCTGTTCAAAACCTCCTGGAATTGAATATAGAATTGGATTCCTTCAGTCTGTTAACACAGTGGCCACTGCAGAGCACTGGGAGACTGGCTGAAGGAGATCCTGAGACTAGTTCGGGAGCTTTCTGTATCTCCTTGAGTGACAGTGCACCAATGCAAGAGGCTGAAGACTCCCTTATCATTTGTCACATCACTCCTCAGAGGTTTCTAACCAAAAAACTTAGCATCTTAAAGGGTGGCAGGTGGGCGTGAGCGGCAACAAATTGGCAAGATGACCTTTGAGCCCTGACCACAGTGCTCCTGGGCAATCACCCATATATTATGCTGGCCCTTGTCTGTGAGCACTTTCATGTTATTTTATGGAACATAGGAACATAGGAAACAGGAGCAGGAGTAGGCCACTCGGCCCCTCAAGCCTGTTCTGCCATTCAATTAGATCATGCCTGATCTTCTACCTCAATGCCCTTTTCCTGCACTATCCCTATATTCCTTGATGTCTTTACTATCTAAAAATCTATCAATCTCTGTCTTGAACATACTCAATGTTGAGCTTCCACAGCCCTCTGGGTTAAATAATTCCAAAGGTTCATCCCCCTCTGACTGAAGAAATTCCTCTTCATCTCAGTCCCAAATGGCCTACTTCACACTCTGAGACTGGGTCCCTGGTTCCAGACCCCGCCAGCCAAGGGCAACATCCTTCCTGCATAGACCTTGTCGAGCCCTGTAAGAATTGGGTATGTTTCAATGAGATTGCCTCTCATTCTGCCTCCTGGACTCACTAAAAATTCTCTACAGACCCCCACCACTGTCCTAAATATAAAGACTAGCATTCAATTAATCTTTTTGATTATTTTCTGTACCCGCCTATAACATTTTAGTGATCTGTGTAAATGGGCCCCGAAGTCTCCTTGGACCTCCACTGTTCCTACTATTTCACCATTTAGAAACTATCCTGTTCTATCCTTATTAGGTCCAAAGTGGATGACCTATACTGAATCCATTTGCCATAGTGTTACCCGTTCACTTAATCTATCAATATCTTTTTGTAATGTTATGCTCCCATCTCCACCACTTACAATGTTGCCTATTTTACAATATATGGCTTCTGTCCCACCACCTTAGGCATTAATAAATATGGTGAATAGCTGATGCCCCCAAATAGACCCTTGCAGGACATCACTAATCACATCCTGCCAGTTAGAGTACTTGCCCATTATCCCTACTTTCGGTCTCTTTCTGCTCAATGTCCCAACCAGGCCAAATAACTTGACTTCAATTCCATTCAACTTTAGCTAACAGGCTTTTATGAGGGGCTTTATCAAGTGCCTTCTGGAAGCCCATGTAAACAACATCCATTGACATTCTCCTGTTCGCTATTTTAGTCATTTCTCCAAAAAGTTCAATTAGGTTCGTCAAGAATAATTTACCCTTTATACATGCATGTTGTCTCTTTCTGATCAGCTGAAAATTTTCATGGTGTTCAGTCACCCTATCCTTAATTATAAACTCAGTTATCTCCTGACAATAGATGTTAAGCTAATTGCGTTAGGCCGTCACAAGATGAGGTTGCATCTAAAGAAGGAACAGTTCGGTTGCAAAGCTTCGGTTGAATTGGCTGCACACTTGAACAAGGCTGGATGCCAGTTTTGAGTATTGGAATGAAGTACTGTAGAGAAGCACCCTAAAGTCAAAGATGTTTTAAAGGCAAATAAAGTCCATATCCACGTTCAAATGCAGCAAGTCCTGGACAATATCCAGGCTTGGGCTGATAAGTGGAAAGTAACATTCACGCCACACAAGTGTCAGACAATGACCATCTCCGACAAGAGAGAATCTAACCATCGCCCCTTGATGTTCAATGGCATTACCATCACTGAATCCCCCACTATCAACATCCTGGGGGTTATCATTGACCAGAAACTGAACTGGACTAGCCATATAAACACTGTGGCTACAAGAGCAGGTCAGAGGCTAGGAATCCTGTGACGAGTGACTCACCTCCTGACTCCCCAAAGCCTGTCCACCATCTACAAGGTGCAAGTCAGGAATGTGACGGGATACTCCCCACTTGCCTGGATGAGTGCAGCTCCCACAATACTCAAGTAGCTCAACACTATCCAGGACAAAGCAGCCCTCTTGATTGGCACCACATCCACAAACATTCACTCCCTCCGCCACTGACGTGCAGTGGCAGCAGTGTGTACAATCTACAAGATGCACTGCAGAAATTCACTGAGGCTCCTTAGGCAGCACCTTCCAAACCCACAACCTCTACCACCTAGAAGAACAAGGGCAGCAGACACATGGGAACACCACCACCTGGAACTTCCCCTCCAAGCCACTCACCATCCTGATTTGGAAATATATCGCCGTTCCTTCACTGTCACTAGGTCAAAATCCTGGAACTCCTTCCCTAACAGCACTGTGGGTGTACCTGCAACACATGGACTGCAGCAGTTCAAGAAGGCAGCTCACCACCACCTTCACAAGGGCAATTAGGGATGGGCAATAAATGCTGGCTTAGCCAGCGAACCGCAAATGAATTTTTAAAAAAATGTGTATTTAAGTTTCCATTCTTGGGTGTGGTGACCCAAAGAACATGAAAGTAGTTATTTTTGGTGATGCTTCGCATGTCAATCTTTCTGATGGGTATTCAAGTGCAGTAGGTTTCATAACATTTTTGGTGCGTTAAAATGGAAAATTTTGTACTTTATCCTGGGAAGCTAAGAAAATAAAAATGGTTGTTAAAAGTACTTTAGCTGCAAAAACACTGGTCCTTGTGAAAGCAGTGGATGTGGGCTTCAATCCGTCAAATATTTTAAGGGAAATTTATTCCAAGAGGAAAATGGTTTGCCCATTGAATGTTGCGTTGATAATTCTTCCTGTGGGACAACATTTGCTGTACAAAAGTGTAAGTGAAAAAAGGTTAAGGATTGACCTTGCTAGCATGAAGCAAATGTTGGGAAAAAAATGGTGATCTCCAAGATCAATGGCTGATGCTAGTCACCATTTATCTGATTGTTTCACAAAAATGAGTTTTTATATCAAAAGATTAATGGGGGTCCTAAGATGGGGTGCGTTGTAATGCAATGCTTTATAGAGAATATGGAAAAGCATTTTTTTTCTTCACCTTGTTTTGAAATATTGTTTGTGAATATTAGCACATTTTATTTAAAGAAAAGAAAAAAGGAGTCTATTAATTGTATAAGTTAAGGTTACGTGTCTACTCCAGCACATATAAAGAGACGCTTGTTACCAGCAGGGGGTTGGGGGGTGGAAGCTGGAGGGCATTATCAGCCCTGGGAACATTATTTCAATTTGATAATTTCGTTTATAGTTTTGGTTTTCATTGCAGTTCCCTTTCAAGGGGCGGTTCATTAGTTAATTAGTTTATTTGTTTAATTGTTACACTCAAAGGATTATAAAGAGGCAACTTATTGGCACTGGTGGTGGGCTGTTGTTGGGTTAGGGTCCATACATTTGTAATGTCTCACTTTGTGAATAGAATCTAAAACTGAGTGAAGGTTGACTTCTGCTCTCCCGCTTCACCAACTGACTGTAAGAAGTTTAACAAACTGGCCTGTAATTCCTTGATTTCCCTTTCTCAATTTTCTTAAATAGCAAAGTGATATGAACAATTCTCCAATCCAAAGGGACAGTCCCTGAATTGAAACAACCCTAGGAAATTACAGTTGGGGCATCTGCAATGCTCTCATCTACTTCCTTAAAACCCTGGGATGGGAAGCATCTGGTCCTGGGGATTTGTCACTCTTTAGTGCCATTATTTTCTTCATTACTGTTATTTGGCTTACATTAATTTTGGTGAGACCTCCATCTCTGGTTAAATGTTAGCTTCCTTAGAATGTTTAGCATCCTATCTATCCTCTTCCCCTACTATAAATACTGAAGCAAAGTAATTATTCAACACGACCGTCCTTTCATTATTTTCATTTACAATATAATCATTATCATTTTTCAAAGAACACACTTTGCTTCTGATCACCCCCTTCTCTCTAACTAAATTGTAAAAAATGTTTGTGTTGATTTTGAAAATTTGCAAGTTTCTTTTCATTTTCTCTTCTTATAACTTTTACTATCTGCTGTGTTGCCTTTTGTTGTTCTTTGTATCTCTCCCAGTTGCCAGAACATAGCCCTGTGCTGTTTTGCGTTCTTGTCTGCTTTTTCCTTCTAGTTTTATTTTGTCCTTTGGAGTAAGTGTCCAGAGTAAGGGTCCCCCAATTTAATTCTTTTTTTTTTTTGCCAAATGCCCGTCTGTATCTTGTTTTCATGTTTTGCTTTCACACAGAGCTGTCCATTATTCTGCCATTAACACTTACTCTGGACCGATGCTTTGTTTCTTCACTACAACCATTACCATTCCCTTTCCCTTTTGTTCCATGATATCTTTGTCACTTAATATCCCCCGCCCTGTAACCTATCCCTGACCTTCCCTTTTGTTTGACCTGACCCTCCCCACTTTTCCAACAGCACAAAACCCATCACATTTCTACCTCTCTTCAGTTCTGAAAAAAGAGTCACGTTGGACTCAGAACTTTAACCCAGTTTTTCTCTCTCCGCAGATGCTGTCGGACCTGCTGAGTTTTATCAACACTTTCCGTTTTTACTTCTAGAATCCCAATCACTTGCACGTTTCTCACTTTGAAACATTACATTTCAACTCAGTCACATTAAGCTCAGTACTACACGGAGGGGAGGCGATGACGCTGTGGTAATGTTGCTGCGTTACTAATCCAGAGGCCCAGGCTAACGTTCTGGGGACATGGGTTCAAATAGCAGCTGGTGGAATTTAAATTCAGTTAATAAACCTGGAATTATAAAGCTAGTTAGTCTCAGTAGTGGTGATCATGAAACTATCATTTTTTGTTGTTAAAACCCTGTCTGGTTCACTAATGTCCCTTAGAGAAGGAAATGTGCCGTCCTTACCTGGTCTAGCCCACAAGTGACTCAGACCCACGGCAACATGGATGACTCTTAACTGCCCTTTAAAATGGCCTAGCAAGCCACTTAATTCAAGGGCAGTTAGGGGTGGGCAATAAATGCTGGCCTAGCCAATGGCGCTCACATCCCACGAATGAATATAAAACAAGGTGCTAAGTGAGTCGGAACTATCCAAAGTTTCTGGGGGGTTCCAGACAGAGGATAATTGCCCTTCGGAAGTTGAAACTTCCTGGGTAATTCCCATGTGGTCAGTACATGGTGGCTTCTGAGGAGTCCCTGGCTCATCTTGCGAGGATACCTCCGGGGGTACAACCACCCGCAGACCGAAAGATCTGGGCCAAGAGTTGTCAATAGTTGCCCCAGTCAATGCTTCAGTGTGCAAACAGGTGTCGGAAAGAAATCCTACATCTGGCTCTCGCTGCAATGTAACTGCTCTGAGACTTTTAACCACCTAAATCATGACCAGAAAGTTTATAATCTTTTGAAAATAAACCAATTAACAAAAAGGGGGCAAATTAAGAAAATGTCACATGAACTAATGAGACGGGATTACCCCTTACAGAGGCACTATAACCAAAGGACAAAACCACGAAGGAAGCATAACAAACTCCAAATCTAAACATGGTTCCGGGGAGTAATGATGCCACCCCAGCCCCTGCGGTGCCCACCAACTATGGGAGGCCTTCAGCATGCCGGTGCTCCCTCTCCAAGGCTACTCGGCCACGAAAGAGGGGCAGACAGTGGGGCCGGAGGACCCCCTCAACCGCCCACTGCTTGGACCTGTTAATGGCCAATATGGCCAGGCCCAGGATCAGGCTTACAAGGAAGTCCTCCTCCCTTCCCACCTGCCTCCACACTGGGCGCCCAAAGGTTTTTGTTTCTTTATTCTTTCATGGGATGTGGGCATTGCACAGGCCAGCATTTATTGCCCATCCCTACTTGCCCCTGAACTGGGTGGCTTGCTAGGCCATGTCACAGAACAGTTAAGAGTCAACCACATTGCTGTGGATCTGGAGTCACATGTAGGCCAGGTAAGGATGGAACATTTCCTTCCCTGAAGGGCATTAGTGAACCAAGTGGGTTTTTACAGCAATCGATGATAGTTTGATGGTCACCATTACTGAGGCTAGCTTTCAATTCCAGGCTTTATCAATTGAAATTAAATTCCACCAGCTGCTGTGGTGGGATTTGAACCCCTGTCCCCAGTGACATTGCCACTACGCCACCATCTCCCCCTCAGGAGTGTGAGGCTAAAGTGCAACCAAAAATTTAAAAGAAGCCCCTTCGAGAAACTAAAAGAGGCTGTAATCTAAAACAACTTAAGTATACATGGTCCAGGGTCCACAAGGCCGCAAGAGACACAGGTGTCTTGGGAGTCCGTGAACCAACGTAACATACAGTTGTAGGGGACTGTTGCGTGCAATACCCTTCTCCCCAGGTCCCCAATGGTAAGGGGGAGGACTCCAGCGTAGAGGGCCCTCCACTGGGGACCTCCACCGACATATGGTAAAAGGGCACACTAAGGCGTGTCTGGATCACGGGCGAGGGCAAGGAGGTGAAGTGTGTGCAGCAGCAGCCCATAGAGGAAACCCCTCCACGCTGAGCTAAAAGCCCAGAAGGCATTTCTGTGAGGTAGCTCACACTGTGGGGCTCTGACTCCCGAGGGAGGGGTCAGGGCTTGGGGCCAAATGTGAAATTCCATCCGAGCAGGAGTGCACTCAGAAGGGTGTCCACCGCACGCCCCGCGCCTCCTCGAGACCTGGTGTGACATCGGGGCCGAGCGCGGCCGTTCTAAGCTTGTGCATTGGCCGTGAGCTGGACATCCACCGCCGCACGGCTGACCGATTCCAGCCCACTCCTCCGCCACCCAGCACATCTCCGATCCTGGTCACCCCAGCGACCACAGCCCTCTCCTCCACCAGCCACCTGAAGTGGTATTGGCGGGGGGGTGCGGGTTCGTCAGCAGCGGCACCCTGATGCCAGCCACTAATCCTGACAGCGGAGAGCTGCGTTGCGAGGTGACCATGCTCCAGGCTTTGATCAGGTTCCGGTAAAAGACGGGCAACAGCTGCCAGAAGCCACGAAGGCTCCTCAGGTCTATGAACAGGAGCTGAATGTCATAACTCAGGCCATGCGCTTGGCGGGAGGAATACATCACCAGAGCAGACCATCCAGGAGGGGGCTCAACGTAAAGGTATCGCCGCAGGGCCTGAAGGCAGAAGGTCACCGGTTGAGGGGGTTTTTCGGCTGAGCTGTCTGCCCCTCTTCCGTTGCTACGTTCGCAGCTGGGTAGCCCTGGAGAGGAAGGGTGGGCATAGGGGGGGTGCATCATTACGCCCCAGAGCCATACTTTGACTTGAGTTTGTCAAGTTTCCTTTGTAGCTTTGTCCTTTAGTTACGGAGTCACTGTGAGGGGTTATCCCTTTTCAATAGTTAGTGCCTGACTGCCCTCCCCTAGGAAGTTTATAGAGAGACACGGCTGTTGAAAAATCTCAATCGTCCCATCCATCTGGGCATTGGAATTGTGATGTCAGGTGGGATGGATTCAGGATAATGAACTTGGGCCCTTGGCAACTTTGAAATCATGAAATTACTTGTTCATTTTTAAATGTGGGCTTGTTTTGAAAATGAATGTGCTTTATTGTGGGTAAAATAAAATTGCAGTAATGCATCAATTGGACTGGTGATTTGGATTTGTTCCAAAATCTTTAAAAATATCTTAATAAAATATTGAAACAACATTAATAACGTTACAACTTCCATTTGGTGTTAATGTCATTTAAGTTTGAATTATAAGTGGAGAATGGAAACGATGGCCATTCAGTGATGTCACCCTCCCTGATAGTAACAAGAAACCAAGGAGTGGTCCAGGGAGACTGTTTAATGCAGACTTAATCAAGGACATTGAAAAGAAAATAAACAAAGCGCTTGTGTTTTTCCACTGCCTTCCTTCACCACAATGAAATAAGCTTAATTTTTACACCGTTTCGATCGTGTTGGTTTTAAGAGTGATTGCAAAATTATTTGCATTATGAACTTTAAAACCAGAGGAAATTAAAGCGATGATGTTCAGCACATTGGTCATAACTGAGTAGAAATTGGCTGAGATTGGAATCGTTTTGGAAGAATAGTGTACTTTGAAGTATGCATGAGTATTTAAACCTTAAAGGCTGGGTATTCAGGTTTTAAAGTAAGCATAACTAATGTGGAAATGGTACTCAAACCATGGAAGGAGAGTTGATTTCTCAGAAAGTGTTTTATGTTTTCAGTAAGGAAAAGGGATCATTGGTTCATGTTCCACTGGAGATACAACTGCCATCTACTATTACCATGAAACCAGGGATCAACCCTGGTTCAAGTGCAGGAGGGCATGTCAGGAGCAGCACCAGGGATACCTAAAAATGAGGTGTCAGCCATACGACACAGAACCACTTGCGTGCCAAACAGCAGAAGTAGCAGGCAACACACAGAGCTAAGCGATCACACAACCACCAGATCTGATCTAAGCTCTGCAGTCCTGCCGCATCCAGTCGTGAATGGTGGTGGACAATTGAGCAACTCACTGGAGGAGGAGGCTCCACAAAATATTCCCATCCTCAATGATAGGGGGGAGCCCAGCACATCAGTGCAAAAGGCAAGGCTGAAGCGTTTGCAACAATCTTCAGCCAGAAGTGCCAAGTGGGTGATCCATCTCGGCCTCCTCCGGAGGTCCCCAACATCACTGATGTCAGTCATCAGCCAATTCGATTCATTCCACGTAATATTAAGAAATGGCTGAAGGCACTGGATACTGCAAAAGTTATGGCCCTGACAACATTACAGCAATAGTACTGAAGACTTGTGTTCCAGAACTAAAAGCAAAAATGCTGGGAAATCTCAGCAGGTCTAGCAGAATCTGAGGAGGGAGAAACAGAGTTAATGTTTCGAGACCAAGTTTTGAGTCTTCTTCAGAGATAAAGAGTAATAGAAATGTGATGGATTTTATGCTGTTTAAGAGGGGTAGAGCAGGTGGCGCAAGATAGAAGGTCAGGGATAGGTGGGAGCTAAGGAGAGATTGACAAGGGTGTCATGGACACAGGACAAAGGGAGTGTTAACGCTAGTGGTAAAGACTAAAAAAGGTGCTGATAGTGGCACTATTTTTGTTTTTATTTCAGATTTCCAGCATCTGCAGTATTTTGCTTACATGTTCCGGAATTATCTGCACCCTTAGCCATGCTGTTCCAATACAGCCAGAACATTGGCATATGCCCGGTAATGAAGAAAACTGCCCAGGTGTGTCCTCAACACAAACATCAGGACAATTATCACCCCATCAGTCTACTCTCAATTATTAACAAAGCGCTGGAAAGGTTCATCAACAGTGACACTTACTCAGAAACAACCTGCTCTCTGAACCTAAATTTGGGTTCCGCTAGAGCCACTCAGCTCCTGGCCTCATTACAGCCTTGGCTCAAACATGAACAAAAGAGCTGAAATCAAGAGGTGAGGTAAGAATGACAGCCCTTGACACCAAGGCTGCATTTGACCGAGTGTGGTATCAAGGAGCCCGAGTAAAACTGGAGTCAATGGGAATCGGGGGAAAACTCTCCACTGGTTGGAGTCATACCTAGCACAAAGGAAGATGGTTGTGGTTGTTGGAAGTCAATCATCTCAGTCCCAGGACATCACTGCAGGAGTTCCTCAGAGTAGTGTCCTTGCCCAGCCACCTTCAGCTGCTTCATCAGTGACCTTCCTTCCATCATAAGGTCAGAAGTGGGGATGTTCGCTGAAGATTACACAATGTTCAGCACCATTCATGACTCCTCAGATACTGAAACAGTCTGTGCCCAAATGCAGCAAAACCTAGACAACATTCAGGCTTGGGCTGATAAGTAGCAAGTAACATTCACGCCACACAAGTGCCAGGCAATGATCATCTCCAACAAGAGAGAATCTAACCATCTCCCCACTGACATTCAATGGCATTACCATCACTGAATCCCCCACTATCAACATCTTGGGGGTTGCTATTGCCCAGAAACTGAATTAGACTAGCCATATAAATAAGGTGACTACAAGAGCAGGTCAGAGGCTGGGAATTCTGCAGTGAGCAACTCACCTCCTGACTCCCCCAAAGCCTGTCCACCATCTACAAGGCACAAGTCAGGAGTGTGATGGAATACTCTCCATTTTCCTGGATGAGTGCAGCTCCCACGACACTTAAGAAGTTCAACACCATCCAGGACAAAGCTGCTCCGCTTGATTGGCACCCCATTTACCACCTCTAACATCCAGTCCCTGAACCACCAATGCACAGTGGCAGCAGTGTACCATCTACAAGATGCAATGCAGCAACTTGCCAAGGCTCCTTTGGCAGTGCCTTCCAAACCATAGAGCTCTACCACCTAGAAGGACAAGGGCAGCAGACACAGGGGAACACCACCACCTGCAAGTTCCCCTCCCAGCCAATCACTATCCTGACTTGGAAATATATCGCCGTTCCTTCACTGTCGCTGGGCCAAAATCCTGGATTCCCTTCCTAATGGCATTGTGGGTGTACCTACACCACATGGACTGCAGCGGTTCAAGAAGGCTGCTCACCTCCTCAAAGGCAATTAGGGATGGGCAATAAAAATGCTGGCCCAGCCAGTGACATCCACATCCACGAAAGAATAAAAAATAAGTATGGAAACGCCATGCTCAGTTCAAAGAATAATTATGAAGAAAGCAAAGAGCTATGTATAATGTACGAAGAGGTTGCATTGAAGAAGTTACATTACTTATGTCAGTCTGAATGGTCACTTGATTCACTTTTGTTTCAGAACAGGACATCCAATTTGGACAATGGCGTCTCAGGCAAATTGCACATTGAAGCACTTGTTTGCTGAAACCATTTCAGTGCGAAAAGGATTATAGATCCTAGTTTCTCTTCATATGTCTGAAAAGTGGTGCGGGGAGAGACGTAAAAGCTTCTTCTGAATCACTCCAGACAGTTTCAGTGCAGTTCCAGACTAAGGAGAGAGAGATTCGTTTGGCACCAGTGTGAGATGGGGTCTGAATTTATTTTATGGAAACACTGTTTGCTCTTTTCTCTGAAAGCTTTAAGTATTTCAAGTTCTAAGGTCTACTGTATAAATAGCAGGGCCTCTGGAGGCAGATGGTGATGTTGGGGGAGAGCACCTAGCAGGGAAATTGTTCAGCCCCCTATGGGCGCCCCCCTGCAAGGAGCAGTGTGTTTGACAAGCTGAGGGGTGGAGCCAGATGCCATGAAGCAAGGGAGAAAGCACAAGGACTAATCCAGGGCTTGTGAGTGGCAGTGTGGCAGGAGCCTAAGGGAACTTGAAGCCCCTGAGGGTGGCTAAGGAGCCAGTAAGGGAACTGGAAACCTAGCCAAACCAACTGGCAGTACCCCTGAGACTGTGAAGTCTCGAGAGACTGACAGAACAGGACTGCAGCCAAGAGCTGGGCAGCAGAACAAACCTGGTGAATGACTGTGTTGAGGAGCCCAGACCCCAAATAGGACAGAGGTCTGGAGAATCAGCAGCGAATATTCTCTGTAAATAGTTTGTTTCTTGGAGTTATGCTTTCCCTTGAGGGTTGACGCTGTTTTGATGCCAGTAGAATAAATGGACCTTGTTTTATAACCTTCATGCAGTCTGTGTACTTAAATCCCACGTTATGTATAGACTAAGAACTTCTGTTTAAGCCAAGGCAGTTTGTCCACAGTTTTCCCTGAGTGCAGGCACTGGTTGTTCAAACAAAAATAGAAAATGCTGGAAAAACTCAGCAGGTCTGACAGCATCTGTGGAGAGAGAAACAGAATTAACATTCGGGTCCGCATGACCCTTCTTCAGACCTACAGAGAAGTAGAAATGTGATGAAATTTATGCTGTTTTGGGGGGGGGGGAGGTGGAGCAGGTGATGCTGGATAAAAGGCCAGCGATAGGTGGGGGCAAAGGAGAGATTGACAAAGACGTCATGAACAAAAGGACAAAAGGGGTGTTAATGGTGGTGGTGAGGGCTAAAAAAGATGGCATTAAGTGGCATTAAGGTAAGAAAGCAGAATGTGATAATAGCAGGACAAGGGTAAGCACTCTGGAAAGAACAACATGAACAAGTGACAGATGGCCCTTGTGGGGTGTAGTGGGGGGGAGGGGACAGTGGTTGGGGGAAGAAGGGATCGAAAATGGGATAAGAAGGGGGGATAAAAAGGGATAAAACATTGAATAAATGAATGAAAATAAAAACGAATAAAAATAAGTGGATAAAAAATAAAAATGAATTTTGCAAAAAAAGGATAATATAAGGGGTGTAGATAGAGGAGAGATTTCATGGTCTGAAGTTGTTGAACTCAACGTTAAGTCCGGAAGGCTGTAAAGTGCCGAATTGGAAGATGAGGTGCTGTTCCTCAAGTTTGCGGTGGGCTTCACTGGAACATGTCGAGGGACTGGAGAAGCCGGGGTTGTTCTCCTTACAGCAGAGACGTTTGAAAGGAGTTTTGAAAGAGGTGTTCAAAATCACGAAGGGTTTTGATGGAATAAATAAAGAGAACCAGTTTCCAGCAGCAGAGGGTGAGAGGCCGCTGGTTTTGGGTAAATGGCAAAAGAACCAGAGACAACATGAGGAAACTTCTTTCTAAACATAGCGAGCTGATGTGATCGGGAATGCACTGGCAGCCATGGAAAAGAGGGAAGGAGTAGCACCAGTTACATAGCTCTGCCAAAAAGCTGACATAAGCAGTCGGACTGGATCACTCTATGGGCAGAATTGACCCGATAGCGGGCAGGAAAAAGGACGTTTTATCTGTCAGCCACAATGGCAGCTTTTCGCACTCATTAATTATGCATTCCAGGTAAACACACCGGGTCGCTGGCAGAGTGTCCCCTGATTCACCCACCTCACCGTCGCCTCAGGCCTTCAGTAATCTGGGTGCCATATTTAAAGCTCGCCCCTGCACAGAGCTCGAACTCTTCAAGCGATAGGAAGCTGCTGCGATCTGATGGCTGCTAAAGGGAGGAAACATGCTGCCCCCAGATTTAGCAACGCCTCCCTTGAGCGCCTACTGGATGCAATGGGGGCCCACCGGGAAGTTTGCCACCCCCGTTCTGGGCAAAGACCAGCAAGCAAGGTCACCAATCCGGCATGGGGGGTGGTGATCAGCACCAATGTCCTCCAAAAGGTGATAGCCTTCCAGTGCAGGAAGAGGATGAATGGTCTCATCCCTTCTGCCAGGCTGAGTCACTCTTCTCATCACTCTCAACTCACACACTCATAAACCCATCACACGTCCACAGGGATCCTACACCTCGAGAGACAACACCACTAACTCTCTCACACACCCTCACATCTCCATCAGGCTCATATCCTGTGGAGCTCACATCCCCATCCCATCCATGGCTGCGCTCACCACACAAACATTCCACGCAGTGCCATGTGTCCTGCTCACACTCTCTCCATCCGTTTTCATGTAGGAGAAGCTGGCTCACAACAGCAGGAAGAGGTCCCAAACTGGGGGTGGAGTAGCCCACATCACTCACTTTGAGGAGCGCGCCATCGCGCTGACTTCTGAGGACGTAGACCATGCCAGCAGCGACGGTGAGGTCAGCAGTGAACACCCCCATGAGGATCCTGCACCACGTTGTCTCAGGGAGCTCTGCCAAGTGACTGATACCCTCAGCCAGTCAGTCATTCAGTTCCATCTATGTCCTCGCCTCCAGCCAAGAGGACACCTCCTCCATTGAAGAGCTGGAAATAAGCAGCCTGGAAGACCTGTCACAGCGCTTACCCACACCCTGCACCAGCGCAAAGACACACACCTTGGTGGGACCTAGATCTAGGGCAGGGTTCGCGGTTACCACACGTGTCCACAGCAGGAGGAGGCAGGTTCAGCCGAGCTCCTTGGCACTCAGAGGACAGCTGGGGAAGAGGCATCTGTGAGGTCCGAGTCAGGTGACGAGCCTCTGGATTCAGCCTTCCAACTCATCATGGAGAGTCAGCAGATGGCAAGGGAACATCAGGTAGAGCTGTTGGAAGCCCTCAGCAGACTGGCACGCGAGTCAGAGGAGTGCGTTTGCCTGCTCTCCGAAGTGGTGCCTACATGTGCGAGTATCAAGGTCTCCATGGGAAGGATGGTGGATGCCATGGAGACCCTGGTTCAGCAGAACGTGGAGATACGCACAGACCTGCACTCAATCGCGGTAGCAATGGGCTTAGCACCCTCTGGGTAAAAAATAATTTCCTCATCTGCCCTCTAATCCTTCTACAAATCACTTTACATCTATACCCCCTGGCCACTGAGCTCTCTGCTAAGGGAAAGAAGGTCCTTCCCATCCACTCTATCCAAGCCCCTCACAATGTTGTACACTTCAATCAAATCTCCCCTCAGCCTCCTCTGTTCCAAGGAAAACAACCCCAGCCTATCCAATCTTTCCTCATAGCTGCAATAGTCCTGGCAACATCCTGGTAAATCTCCTCTGCACCCTCTCGAGCGCAATTACATCCTTCCTGTCATGAGATGACCAGAACTGCACACAGTACTCAAATGTGGCCTAACTGTTTTATATAGCTCCAGCTCTTATATTCTATGCCTCAGCTAATAAAGGGAAATATTCTATATGCCTTTTTAACCACTTTATTGACCTGCTCTGCTACCTTCTGAGATCTGCGGTCATGCACTCCAAGGTCACTCACTTCTTCTACACTTCTCAGTCTTCTCCCACTTATTGTGTATTCCTTTGCCTTGTTTGGCCTGTCCAAATGCATCACCTCACACTTCTCCATGTTGAATTCCATTTTGCCACTTTTCTGCCCACCAGACCAGTCCATTGATATGTTCCTGCAGTCTACAGCTTCCCTCATCACGATTAACCACACAGCCAATTTTTGTGTTGTCTGCAAACTTCTTGATCATTCCCCCTACATGTAAGTCCAAATCATTAATATGTACCACAAAAAGCAAGGGACCTGGTGCTGAGCCCTGTGGAACTCCACTGCAAGCAGCCTTCAAGTCACAAAAACTCCCGTCAACCATTACCCGCTGTTCCTACCACTGAGACTGTTTTGTATCCAGCTTGTACATTCCCCTGGATCCCATGGGCTTTTGTTTTTTTAACCAGTCTGTAGGGCTTTGTCAAAAGCCTTGCTATAATCCATGTAGACCACATTAACTGCACTACCCTCATCAATCGTCCCTGTTACTTGCTCAAACAATGTAATCAAATTAGTCAGACATGATATTCCCTTAACAAATCCATGCTGACTGTCCTTCATTACTCTCTGCCTTTTTAAGTGACAGTTTAGTCTGTCTCTCAGGATTGATTCCAATAATTTGCCCTCTATCAAGGTTAGACTGATTGGCCTGGAATTATTCGGTTTATCCCTCGCTCCATTTTTTTAACAAACATATAACATTAACAGCCCTCCAAGCCTCTGGCACCGCATCTGCATCCAGTGAGGATTAGAAGATGGTGGTCAGAACATCCGCTATTTCGTCCATGATCTCGTTTAACAGCCTGACATGCATTTCACCTGCCCCTGGTGATTTATCCACTTTCAAGGATGCAAATCCCCTTTTTATTCCCTCGTTCCTTATGTTTATCACATCCAATATTCCGTACTCCTCCTTAACTATAATGTCTGAATTTGTGAAGACAGACACAAAGTGTTCATTAAGAACCATATCCACATCTTCCGCCTCTACACATAGATCACCATTTTGGACTTCTATGGGCCCTACTCTTTCTTCAGTTATCCTCTTACTCTTAATGTATTGATAAAACAACTTTGTTTTCATTTGCCAACATTCTTTCATGCTCTCTCTTTGCTTTTTTAATTTCCTTTTTGATTTCACCCCTCCTCTTTCTATACTTCTCTCAGCTTTCTGTAATATGGAGTTCTCAGTATCTGACATAGGCTTTCTTTTCTGCCTTATTTTACCCCATAAGCTCCTTGACAACCAGGAGGCTCTGGATTTGGCCACCCCACCCTTTTCCTTTGTGGGAACATGTTTACTCTGAACCCCTTGAATCTCCCCTTTGCCTCCCACTGCTCTGACACTGGTTTACCTTCAAGTAGCTCTTTCCAGTCCACTTTTGCTAAATCGCTCCTCAGTTTGATAAAATTGGCCTTACCCCAATTTAGAACTTTAACTGTGTCTTTGTTAACTTTGTCTTTTTCCATAATTGTGTTTAAACTAACTGAATTATGATCACCACCACAAAATGCTGTCCAACTGCCACTCCTTCCACCTGCTCAGTTTAATTTCCTAACCCTCTCTCCTTGGACTTGTTACCTACTGGCCAAAAAGGTTCTCCTGAATGCACCTCAAGAATTCTGTTCCCTCAATTCCTTTCGCACTAAAACTATTCCAGTTAACATTGGAGTGATTAAAATCCCCTACTATTACTGCCCTACTGTTTTTGCGTTTATTCGAGATTTGCCTACATATTTGCTGTTCTATCTCCCTCTGACTGTTTGAGGGTCTATAGTACACTCCCAGTAGCCTGACTGCCCCTTTTTTGTTCCTTAGCTCAAATCTATGTGGCCTCATTTGATGATCCTTCTAACATATCATCCCTCCTCACAGCCGTAATTGTTTCTTAATTGGCCAAACTTGCCATCCACTTTTCCAACCCCCCCACTCTCTATCTTGTCTGAAAATCCTGAAATAACTAGAAACGTTGAGCTGCCATTCCTGTCCCTCTTTAAGTCATGTTCCTCTAATAGCCATGATATCATACTGCCACGCTCCTATCTGTGCCCTCAGCTTGTCTGCTGTATTTGCTATGCTCCTTGCGTTGAAGTATATAACCTTGAGCACTGTCAAACTCTTTCTTATATTTTCTAACCTTTGTTTCTGCCTTCCAGGCTCAGAGACTAACCTTCTGCCTTCCATTTCCATTTCTGATTTTTTTCCCACCTGAATTCACCCTCAGGTTCCCATCCCACTGCTAAACTAGTTTAAACTCTGCCCAGCAACACCTTCCCACAAGAGTGTTTGTCCTGGCCTCGTTGAGGAGCAAACCATCCAGCTTGTACAGGTCCCACCTACCCCCGAATTAGTCCCAATTCCCCAGGAACCTAAAGCCCTCCCTCCTGCACCATCCCTCCAGCCGCGCATTCATTTACTCTAACCTTCTATTTCTATGCTTACTAGAATGTGGCGCTGGGAGTAATCCGGAGATTACTGCTTTTGTGGTCCCGGTTGCTAATTCCCTTCCTAGCTCCCTAAATTCTGACTGTAGGACCACATCCCTCTTTCTACCTGTGTCATTTGTAGCTATGTGCACCAAGGCTGTTCACCCTTTCCCCTCAGGGTGTTCTGCAGCCGCTCAGCAACACCCTTGACCCAGGCACCAGATTGGGAACAAACCAACCTGGACTCATGACTACGGCCACAGAAATGCCTACTTATTCCCCATACAATCAAATCACCTATCACTAGTCTTCAGTGTACCCCATCACCCCGTACAGCTGACCAATAGTCTTGGCCCTGGCTGCACTCACCAGATGAAGCATCACTCTTATGAGTATTCAGGACTGAATACTGGTTGGAGAGTGGGATGCACTCAGGGGACTCCTGCACTATCTGTCTGCTTCTTTTCGACTGTCTGTTGGTGGACCCATTCCTTCTCTCCCTGCATACTCCTAAGTTTGGGTGACCACATCTATAAATGTGCCATCCACATAACTCTCAACCTCACAGATGCACCTCAGTTATTCCAGCTGATGTTCAAGTTCCGAAACCTGGAGTTCAAGCTGCTGTGGCTGACAGCACTTCCTGCACAAATGGTTATCCAGGACTTGGGAAGCATCCTGGAGTTCCCACATTGCACAGGATGTGAATTCTCGAGGTGGCAGCAGCCCTGCCATTTCTCTATGTATTAACTGATAATCTTGTTACTGCAGATAAACCTTATTACTAGTAATAACCTTACCAATATTAATGAAGCTTTAATAATACTAATAAAACTTTTAAGAAACCTTAGTAATACTGATAACCCTTCCCAGCACTTAGTACACCTTACTAGTGGCAATCAAACTTACTTAAGAATAAAATATGAGACTCACCAGCTGCTCACTTGTTACTTAATTAATATTTTTAACATTTTTTATACTCCCAGTTGTTTAGGCTCAGTCCCTAAACAGAAATACTCACCAGCCAACCACCTTACAACTTTCCTGTGATGCCACTGTTCAGTTATATTTTTCAAACTCAGGGTGCTCCTCCTGCTCTCTGCCTCGCTCCCAAAGGTAAGCCCCCTAGGCCTCACTTCTTGGGCTTTATTTATCCGCTCCCAGCTGTGTTCCTCCAGCAGGTCTACCTCTCTCCTGAAGGTAAGCGCTATAGGCCTCGGTCATCAGGATTTATTTATCCGCTCCCAGCTGTGTTCCTCCCACAGGTCTGCCGCTGTCCTGAAAATAAGTTATAGGAAGGAATATTGAATAATGAGCCAAAGAGTTACCAGGTAATGGATTGATGTGTCTATAGAAGCACCCAAAGGGAACTAGTTGGAGTAAACTTGACAGGAAGGTAACCCAGGTTTCCTCCTCCAGTGTATCTCAGAAATTGAGGCATAAGCTTTTTGGCAATTTTTTATGAATTAAAAATCAAATGAAATAAGTAAATAAAAGATCTGCGTAAGGGAGATGCAAATTAAGATATAATAAAGTTCAAATCCAGAAGAATGTAAACCATTGAAAGGTGAGAAGTCCTAAAATTCCCATCCTCGCTGGACATAAAGGATTCCATGACACTATTTTAAAGAAGAGGGGGTTAGCTATCCCCAATGCTCTGGCCAATATTTATCCCTCAATCAACATCATTAAATCAGAAAACCGGGTCATTATCACATTATTGTTTGTGGGAGCTTGCTGTGTGCAAATTAACCACCATGATTCCTACATCACAACAGTCTCTACACTTCAAGAGTACTTCATGGGCTGTGATGTGTTTTGCAACATCCTTAGCTTGTGAAAGGTGCTATATAAATGCATGCTATTTCTTTCTTTAAGGGTAATTCAGGTATGTGTAAAGGGTGATGTAAAGAATTTGACTGTTTCGTGTAAAGATCTTGCTTGAAATCCTCACCAGGGGTGACAAACAGGCGTCACCCATTGGAAAAAACATGCAAACATATCGGAGAGCAATTTTAGTTCAAAGAATGCTGAGCACAGAAAACCTGAGAAAGTTAAGAGAAGTTGAAAAATCAGAAGTGTTGAAATGATGAGATTGCGCAGAGAATTTGACCTCCAGAAAACAGAAGATATCAAACCAGAACAACAGATTAAGTGTTCCTCTGAAGTGACCACTTTGGCAGGTCACACGGAGCGAAGGGAGGGCCAGTCAAAATGAATGCTTCAGTTACTCGATCAAAAAGAGGTCAAACAAGTGTGAATAGGAACTGCTGACTGATACTGAAGAAAAAGTGCCCCCAATAGGGCTAACATCTAGAGCTGGCTTGTTATTAGGTGACTGTATTTCTAAAACACTTCTCTTTCTTATTTTAATGCAGATGTTAAGCAGATCACAATAAAGAGGTTAACACCCTTCTAAAATGTTGGAAAAATAATGTGTGACCATGGTAGGTGTTCATTAATATTGTCAACAGTATGCTTGGTCAATACTGAATGTTGCATTTGTTGAAACTGACCTCTTTAATGTGGGGTTGGGGGGTGTGGGGTGGGGGGTGGGAGCAGAGAGAAAGATGAAATAACGTGACATGAGTGACTATCACATCAATGAGAGTCCAGGAAATTGTCCTTCCTCCCTCCTCTCTCCCATTAATCCCCCCATTACTTCACAGTTTTCCAAAGGGCAAGAATGTGACGATGAAGAAATGAGTGTAGCACTGTCATTATGCTGAGCTTGACCATGTCAACGCTGAGTGGTTGGCTGGCCCAAAAAACAGGTGGCCCTTGAATTTGAACTCGAACTTGTGAACTAGTTAATTGTGCTAATGGTCGTTAATGGCCTCACCCCTCCCTGTCTCTGTAAAAACCCTGTCAGGCCTGCACGTCTCTGAAAACTCTGCATTGCTCTAATTCTGGCCTCTTTCCCATTCCTGATTTCCTTCCCTTCATCATTGGAAGCCATGCCTTCAGCTGCCTAGGCAATAAGTTCAGGAGTTTGCTCTCCACCCCTCTCTCATTCTTTAAAACATTCCTCTGTCCAAGCTCTTGGTCACCTGCCCTAACGTCTCCTCATCTGGCTCAGCATCATTTTTGTTTGGTACCACCCCTGTGAAGCACCGAGGGATGTTTTGCTACTTTAACGGTGATACATAAGTGCACCCATTGTTGACAATTCTCAATTGACCCCCCATTGATTGTCATCTTTAGGACAGGGAGAGAAAAACAAAAGCAAGTAAGGACTCTTTGAGCAGAATCATCCGGTCCCATTAGCATCGGGTGTCAAGGCGGGCGTGAACGGACAATATGGCGAGAAGGCCAAAAACTGGGTTTGCGCTGTCGTGAAACCAGTTTGCGATTGTCTGCTCCACCCCTCAATAGCAGGTCACTTTTCCCGCCTCACGTTGGGGACCTAATTTCAATACTTTAGCATATTGTTACAACCCTGCTCGCCTGAATCATTGCCCCACGCTGGATCACCTGGGCACATCACGCCGACATCTTTCACAACTGTACATAAGTGACGTGCATCTAGAGAGCTACACTTCACTCGGGACTTCTGGGTTTGTTTGCCCACTTTGCTTCGGTCAGCACTCGCATTTATCAACACCAGGCTTCGCAGACAGCACCGCATCACTTTTAGGGGGGGCTCATGGGCAGGGATCTACCTGCCAGACCAGCCATAAGGCAGGGGTGGCTTTTCAGCGGCTGCAGGGCTAGGGCTTGCTTGGGGAAGAGGGAGAAGTGGCCTCAGGCAAGGGAAGAGGCTGCAGATGAGGAAGGCAGGGTACCCCAGGGTGTGTATGGGGGCACATGTTGATCTGTACAAGTGGCTTCAAGATGGTGAGGGCTGAGGAAGCAGTCTCCAGAGGTGATGAGGCCAGGTGGAGATGTGAGGGTGTGTGTGTGTGAGAGTGAGTGGTGATGTCCCTTGGGCTGGCAGTGAGTGAGATGCCAGTGAATGTGTGATGGGCTTGTGAGTGTGTGAGTTTAGAGTGATGAGATGGTTGCCTTAGCTTGGCGGCACGGATGAGATCATTCATCCTCTTTCTGCACTGGATGGCCAACCTCTTGTGTGCAGCATCGGCACTGACCACCTCTGCCACCGCTTCCCAAGCCGGAGTGGTGAGACTGATGGGCCTCCTGCAGCCAGAGTAAGGGTACAGAACATGGGCCTCCATAATGTCCAGAAAGTGTCCCAGGGATCAGGGGGCTGCATTTTTCTTGGCTTTTGGGGCCATGTCTTCACCAGAGCAATCCTGGACTGCAAGCATTGAGAACTGTGCACGCGACTGCAGTTTAAATATGGCGCCCGGCATGAGGAAGCAGCGAGGTAATGGCATGGTGGGCAAATCGGAGGCTGGCCGCCAGCGAACACGCGTGTTTCCCATCACTGCATAATTTATGACACGGGAAAGAGACAGCACGGCGTGAAAACCCGCCATTGCGGCCGGCAGGTAAAATGTCTTTTCTCATGTTCGCTACGGCACTTAGTGCAAATCTGGGGCAATTCTGCCCTTTGGGTCCAGGTGGATCCAATATGATACACCTGACAATGGCAAGTTGGGGGAAATCAGATTAACTATCTATTGCAGATTCAGTAACCTCCTAGCGGAACTAGACCTGTCATTACGAGGTGGGGTTCTCCCCACTTGGCATCTGAATAAAGAATGGGAATCTTACCAGTGCTCCTTTGTCTTTTGTTTTTGCAGTTTCCCTTTAAGGGGCTGCTTTTACTTTGTCCCTGATTTTGTTAATTTAGTTTAATTGTTTTGACTCAAAAGAGTTACCAGTGCTCCGTGCAGGTAGCCTGTATAATTTTAGTTGGTTAAAGCCCAGCACGCACTTGGGGGTTCTGACACCTCCAGCTTCCTGAACTTGACTAAGTAGATTGTATCCCTCCAAGCAAAGAGTGCATTCAATATCAGCCAAGCTGGTGTCAGCTGTGGCTCAGTGGGTCTGAGTCTCTGAGTCAGAAGGTTGTGAGTTCAGTAGGCCTGGTGATGTAACCCAGACTAACACTCAGTACAGTACTGAGGGAGAGGTGCTGGCTTTCCAATGAGATATTAAACTCAGTCCACACTCTCAGGTGGATATAGAAGATCCCAGAGCAATATTTCAAAAGATGAGCAGGGAAGTTCTCTTTGTTGTCCCAGCCAATGGTCATCCCTCAACTAACTTCATTAAAAAAAGATTACCTGGTCATTGGGCCTATGTTCATTGGAGTTTAGAAGAATGAGAGGTGATCTTATTGAAGATTGTGGGGGCTTGACAAGGTAGATGCTGGGAGGATGTTTCCCATCATGGGGTCATTTTAGAGCTAGGGGGAGTAATTTCAGAATAAGGTGGACGCCCATTTAAGACAGAGAAAGGGAGGAATTTCTTATCTCAGAAGGTGGTAAAGCTTTGGAATTTCCTACCCACTGAGCTGTGGAGACTGAATCATTGAATATTTTCCAGCCTGAGGATAGGCAGATTCATGAACTAAGGGGATTCAAGGGTCATGGGGAGGGCTTTGGAAAGTGTTGAGACAGAAGGTCAGCCATGGGCCAGAATTTTACGTTGTCATCGCATGCGCGAGCAACATTGAGGTCGGAGGGCACACACGGGAGTCGGTGCCCCGCCCGCCGACAATTAAAGGGCCAATTAAGGCCATTAAAAGCCCGATTGTCCACGACTTTTCATTGCCCGTGCGATTTCACACTCACCCCATGGGCAAAACTAACAGGCAGGCACCTCGTTTTTAATGAAACCTCATCCAAGGGCGGGATGAAATGTTTGGGGTGAAATATAATAAAGAAAAATATCTGGGAACTGATATTTTTTGAGTTCTGCTGTCAGGTGCTTGAATGTATAGAGGGGGAGGCGGTGGCATAGTGGTACTGTCATTGATTAGTATTCCAGCGACCCAGGGAAATGCTCTGGGGACCCGGGTTTGAATCCCACCCACAGCAGATGGTGAAATTTGAATTTGATAAAAATCTGGAATTGAAGCCATTGTTGATTGTCATAAAAACCTGTCTGGTTCACTAATGTCCTTTAGTGAAGGAAATCTGTTGTCCTTACCTGGACTCCAGACCTACACCCACAGCAATGCCCTCTGAACCAGGGGCAATTAAGGATGGGCAATAAATGCTGACCTAGCCTAAACATAGCCAGTGATGCCCACGCCCACATCCAATGAATAAAAAAAATAGATACAGTTTGGTGCATTTAATCTGTACAGGGAGACAGCTCCATAGCAGCCATCTGACTTCAGGGAGCTCGCTAGCAGTGCTCAGCTATGCCCTCACCGTTGTCAGTGCCTGCCACACACCCCACCCCCCCACCCCTTTCAGCACTGTGGGCATCCACAACAGTGAGGGTGCAGCTGGGTGCTTGTAGAGAGCTTCCTGAAGGCAGACAGCTGCTGCTGAGCTGCCTCAGGGAGCTGCAGACCTTAAACTAATCTTACAGTTAATTGGCCAGCTAGCATGAAATTCTGTTAGGGAGCTGACCACCGACTTGGTGCGCATGCCAAGCGTGAAATTCAGGCTATGATTTTATTGAATAGCAGAGCAGGCTCGAGGGGATGGATGGCCTACTCCGTTTCTTAAGCCTTTATGTTCCTATCGTGCTGCTGCTTGTGGGTCCTTGCAATGTATACCTCTATATGCGCCTATCTAAAAAGGTAAATTAACCAATGATTAGTATTTCAATTTAGGGAGTTTTTATTATCACCTTTGAGAAAACCTGACGGGTGAACAATATCAGAATTGTCGATGGACTTGTCCTGCACGTAGCCAGAAGGTTAAGGGAAAGCAGATTACATCTAAATGGAGTGGTTTTTTTAAATCTTTCACGGTATGTGGTCTTTGCTGGCCGTACCGCCATTGGTTGCCCCTCCCTAATTGCCCTTGAGAAGGTGGTGATGAGTTACCTTCATGAATCACTGCAATCTTTCTGGGGTAGGTACACCCACAATACTTTTAGGGAGGAAGTTCTGATTTTGGCTTAGTGACACAAATGCCCACTCTGAACCAGCCCAGTGATTTCTACTCTTGGTCCTGGTGCTCATAGAACCTTGTTTCAAATGGAGCACAGATCGCTAGTATCTTCGACCACAAATCCAGGGTTACTGACTATGGGAATGGGATCACCCTTTCTGGCTGTGTGGAAAATTGAAAAGGATTTACAGGGCTTAAGTCATTTGGTTGAACTTGTCTCTGCCAGTTCTTGTGCTTTTACTTATACTTATCTCAATTCCCCTTCAATATCTTCGTGCAATTCAACTCATCAAGTCCTTGTGGTAGCAAGTTCCATATCCTAAACACTCTTTGATTGAAGAAGCTTCACTTGAATTTCCTCTTGGATTTATTTGTGACTCTCTCATAGTTATGACCTTTAGTTTTGAACTCCCCTACAAGAGGAAACATCGGGTGGAATTGTCCCAGATTTGCACTAAAATGCGATGGCGGCTTTTCACGCCATATCGTCCCAATCCCATCTCATTAATCATGCATTCCCGGGAAACACGCCAGTTCAATGGTGGGCGGGCTCTCATTTGCCCGCTACGCCGTCACCTCGCCGCTTCATCACACTGGGTGCCGTATTTAAAGTGCAGCCGCATGCACACTTCTCAGTGCTTCCAGCTCAGGACAGCTGCACAGAAGACATGGCCCTGAAAGGCAAGAGGACTGCAGCCCCCCCAAATTCAGTGACGTGCCCCTGGAATGCCTTTTGGACACTGTGGAGACCCGCCGTGATGTCCTCTATGCCCTTTGCCCTCAGGAGGTCCGCCAATCTCACCACTCTGGATTGGTAGGCGATGGCGGTGGTGAGCAGTGCCAATGCTGCACAGAAGAGGTTGGCCATCCAATGCAGATAGAGGATGAATGATCTCAGACATGCAGCCAGATTAAGGCAACCATCTCATCCCTCTAAACTCACACACTCAAGCCCATCACATATTCATTGGCATCTCACTCACTGCCAGCTCAAGGGATGGCATCACTCGCTCTCTCGGACACACCCTCACATCTCCACCTGGCCTCATCTCCTCTGGAGACTGCGTCCTCAGTCCTCACCATTTTGAGGCCACTTGCACAGATCAACTTGTGCCCCACACACACCCTGGGATACCCCCCTTCCCCAGTACAGCCCCCACCCTGCAGCCTCTTCCCTTGCCTGAGGCCACTTCTCTCCATTCCCCAAGCAGGCCCTAGCCCTGCAGCCATTGAAAAGTCAGCCCCACCTTATGGCTGGTCTGGTACATAGAGACCTGCCTGTGAGTCCCTCTAAAGGTGATGTGGTGCTGCCCTCAAAGCCTGGCTCTGATCGCAAGTGCTGCCCGAAGCAAGGTGGGCAAACAAACCTCAAAGTCCCGAGCGAAGTGCAGCCCGACAGGTGACGTCGCTTAAGTACAGTTGTGAAACACGTCGGCATGTGCTCAGGTGATCTAGTATGGAGGGATAATTCCGGCTAGCTGGGATTATAATGATATGCAGATGTATTACAATGAAGTTCCCAACATCCGACGGCAGGAAACGAGGCCTGCATTGAAGGGCAGAGCGGACGATTGCAAACTGGTTTCACGACATTGTGAAACCAATTTTTGGCCTTCTCACCACACAGTCCATATCTACAAAGGGGAAGGACAGATGATTGACTTCTATCAGGACTGAAAAATTGCAATGAAATTTTCCAGCTATAAATCCCAAACTTTCATCAGCCTTTTTAATTGTTTCACCTCAATTTAAAGTAAAACTGTGAGGAAAGGAGTAGACAAAGTAAATACAGAATCATTCAGCACAAATGGAGGCCATTTGGCCCATCATGCTTATGCTGGCTGTCTGAAAGAGCTAAACAATTAGTCCCAATCCTCTACATTTTCCCCATAACCCTGCTAAATGTCTCCCTTCCAAGCATATATCTGAATCCCTTTTGAAAGTTGTGGTTGAATCTGCTCCCACCACCCTATCAGGCATTGTACTCCAGATCATAAAACTCGTTGCATAAGTAAAGTTCTCTTCACTTCCCCCTCTGATCCTTTTACCAATTACCTTAAATCTGTGTTACTGTCCTGCCATTGCGAACACTTTTTTTTCTATCGACTCTTTCAAAACTCCTCATGATTGTGAACATCTCTATGAAATCTCAGCCATAACCTTCTCTGCTCTAAGGAGGACAATCCCAGCTTCTCTGGTCTCTCGATGTAATTGAAGTCCCACATCTCAGGTGCCATTCTTGTAAACCTCCTCTGCATCTTCTCCAAGACCTTGACGTCCTTCCTAAAGGGCAATGCCCAGGTTGCTTTTGGCTGAGGCCTAACTGGCGATTTACAGCTTTCAGTTGCCTAACAATGAAATAACCTAGTCGAGGAGACGTGATCCGAAGTTAAGCACTAGATAAGTGATCAGGGGAAACAAGGGGAGATTTTTTTCATGCAAAGTGCTACCACAATAAGAAAACGCCTAGTTACTGGACAATTACTTAAAGGATACAAAATAATGTGGGGAGAAGCAAAAAAACAATTGGATGAGTTTGAGAAGAAAGCGCAATTGTGTAAAACTAGGCCCCAAGAGGAGCCTAAGTTCAGTGCAGTGGGGATGAATAACCTACTCCTTTGCTAAAATTTCTGTTTGAGTTAATCATTAGTCCTGAGCATAATTTGTATTCTACATTAAAGCATTCTAATAACCTTTTTATCACTTTACACTTTACAATAAGACAATGGAACATTCATAAGGCATTTTGCCTTCAGGCTATGGCACTCAATTATCAAACAGTATATGCATAAATGCATTAAATATTAAAAAAATATATAGTGTGTGATAGATTGTTTAATATTTGCTCAGGGTAACAGTCCTTGAGTGTTTGCTAAATCTACTTTATGATGAACCCGTTCATATTTGTCACACTAGCAAACTTACTACCTCGGACGGCATTGTTCAAATTGCTGATTACAGCAAGTTAATTATAAGGGACCTAGAGATAGGATTTCAGTTGAGTTAAAAAAAATATAGTGAGAAAAGAGGGATGGGTGGTTAAAGATAGATCAAAAGAGAGAGGCAAAGTTAATGGGTTGAATGACCTGTGTACTACTCAATGGAATACTTTTCTACAACATGAAAGCTCTGCTGTGAGGTGATGGTGAAGTATAAGAAGGATAAAAAAAAAATTGAGAGAGACGCAGGCAAAATAAATCTAGACTGACACTCTTGTGCAGCACTGAAGTACCATCTTTCAGGTGAGACGTTAATTTGAGATCCAGCCTGCCTGTTTAAATGGATTCCATGACATTAGTTCAGAAAAAAGGAAGAGATTTTACCCTGGTCTCCTGGCGGGGTTGGGGGGGGTGGGTGGGGGGAAAAAAATCCCTCAACCAACATCACTAAAACAGGTTATCTGGTCATTGTCTCATTGTTGTTTTTGGGAGCTTGCTGTGCACACATATGCTGCTGCCTTTCCTACATTACAACAGTGACTACACTTGAGAAAGTACTTCATTGACTGTAAAACAGTCTTTGGGACATCCCAAAGCCATGAAGTGTGCTCTATAAATTATTCTTCTCCCCTTGCCTCTCTTTTTCAAAAAAAAAAACAATATATAGAGAAAAGGAAAAAAAGACAAGCCTCAAAAGTGGAAGACCTAACTCAAAACAGGAAACAGGTGTTGTGGTGCACCTTTAAGTGGACGTGGTTATGCTTTCTGTGTACATTGCTAGAGGGGACATGATTGCAATGTATCATGTGTCTCAGCCTCTGCCCTGCTGTGAGGCAGCAACCAGATCAGGCATCTGTACAAGTACTTTGTAATGCGGCAATCAACTCTTCAACTCCTCAATAAATTAGCTGACATATTTGTGTGATAGCAAATCCCTTATGCGTGGTTGGTGCCTTGATCTTCATTTGTTAGTAAGCACAAGGAGAAGAGGAGCACAGGGTAATGGGTGAGCAGGAGAGTATTGGAATAGTCAAGTAAAAGAAAGAAAGACTTGCATTTATATAGCTGTGATGGCCCATATGCTTTCGGGGAAAAAAATAATATTTTATCTTGGCTGATGGCCCCTTTAAGAACTAGGTTTCTCTCGGACAGGATTCCTGGTAAAGCACCTGGCTTCCGCTAACTGGTCAGGTGACCAAGATAAACAATAGAAACAGAGTCAATCAAAAGTTAATTATAGGGGTGAGTTGGTTCCTGGGTGTAGTTCTGTTTTGCAAGCATCAGTTGGTTTAGAACAAGCTTGCTGCAGGGAACATCTCTTTCATAAAGAGTTTAGTGAAATTCTTATGCTGGCTAAAAAAAAAGTGTTTAAGCCTCTTGTTAACTGAAGGACTCTATTAATGATGAGTTGAACTTCTGGGATAGCCAAGCTGAGAACAGAGAGAGTGTTCTAGCTACACAACTCCAGAGTTAAAGAACATTAGAACCAGGAGAGTTCTTACCTGAGGTGTCTACTCTCAAGATGCTAGCGACGCCTGCGTTGAACTGGGAGTCTACAATGGGACAGCTGAAGGATATTTGAAGGGACACCCTTATTGGGAGTAAGTGGAAGGTCCAATAAATCTCAACCCTACACGAATCTTTGAAGCAATACTCAAACCAAATGGTTATTCTTCCAATTTCTGATAAGCATCTGACTTGAGGTATTAGGGGTGTAAGTCAAAAAGATGTAGAAGAAAATTTGAGTTAGCAAGTTCAGTTTAGATTATAAGCAACTCTGTTCAATATACTTTTAATATATTTATCATAACTGACTATTTAAGACATAGCGTAGTTATTAGTTTTCATGTTCTTTGATTTAGATGCAATAAAATTCTTTTGTCTTAAACCATGAATCTTGTGGCTTTATTCTTTTAGTAAATACCTGGGTTTTCAGATTTCCAAGGGAAGAAAAAGTTACTGGTCTCTACCGAGATCATAACATAGCACCTTTCATAGCCTCTGGATGTCTCAAAGCACTTTACAGCCAATGAAGTACTTTTGAAGTTTAGCCACTGTTGTAATGTAGGAAATGCAGCAGCCAATTTGCACACAGCAAGCTCCCACAAACAGCAATATAATAATGTCCAAATAACCTGTTTTTGTGATGTTGATTGAGGGATGAATATTGGCCAGGCCACTGGGGATAACTTTCCCTTCTCCGGATTTGGATTTGAACCCATACGCTTCTGAATCAGGCACGGTTGGTGCCAATGGAGCTGAATAAACTGTGGCTCCAATAGGAATTCCACCAAAGGGTCCTCACAAGATTGTTTAAATAAGAGAAGTCCTTTTGAAAAGTGGGACACAGAAGATCGCTTAGAAATGCATCAGTTCTTTAAAGGCCTCCAGATCTATGTTAACATTTACATACAGAGAAGTTTGAAACTCATTGCAGGGGTTTGATACACCTGTAATCACCCAAAATCCGCATCTTCATAGAACAAGTTCCCACCGCTAGCAATGTCAAAGTGGTCAGATGTTGGTTGATCAGGTGTTATTTGCTAGGACAGTGGGAGAATGCCCCTGCATTTCTTTAAAATAATGCCATTGCCTCTTATACATCCAGGTGAAAGACTTTGGCCGGGATTTCCTGACCCTGCCGCGGGTGAGGTGGAGCCCCAGCCAGAAGTCCATCGACTTGCGGCGGGACTGGAAGATCTTGGCGGTGGGCGGGTGTGGAAGATCCCGCCGTTTGAATTCTCACTCAGAGGTGAAAATGCTAACCCTGAGCCGCAGCTGACAGTTGTAACTGCAAACTCCTGCAGCCCTAGCTCCTCCCCCATTGCCCCCCTGAACTCTCCTGGCCCCACCTACACCTGTCCCACTCTTCCGGTTCCACCATTGAAGGCAGAGCTTTTAGCCAATTCATCATCCTCCTTCTATCTTGCTTCTCCTTATGACTTTCTTAAAGGCCAACGGCTTTCATCATGCTTCCGGCCATGCCTTTTAGTCTCTCTGTTCTTGGCTTGGCATGCACTCTCTTGATACCTCCTTGAGAAGTCATTGGACATGTTCAAGATGCTATATAAATGCAAGTCGGTGTCTGTTGCGTCGGTGGGCTCAAAGCTTTATTTGCTCGTGGGACGTGAGCATCTCTGGCAAGGTCAGCATTTATTGCTCATCCCTAATTGCCCTTGAGAAGGTCATGGTGAACTGCCTACAGGAACTGCTGCAGTCTATCTGGTGTACACACACCCACTATGCTGTCAGGGAGGGAGTTTTAGGATTTTGACTCAGCGACAGTGAAAGAATGGTTGTATAATTACAAGTCAGGATGGTGAATGGCTTGGAGGGGAACTTCCGGGTGGTGTTGTTCCCAAGTGCCTGCTGCCCTTGTCCTTCTAGGTAGTAGAGGTCATGGGTTTGGAAGGCGCTGACGAAGGAGCCTTGGTGAGTTGCTGCAATGCATCTTGTAGATGGCACACACTGCTGCCACTGTGCGTCGGTGGCAGTGGGAATGAAGGTTGAAAGTGGTGGATGGGGTGCCAATCAAGTGGGCTGCTACCTGGATGGTGTCGAGTTTCTTGAGCGTTGCTGCAGCTGCACTAGTGCAGGCAAATAGAGCATATTCAATCACACTCCGGACTTGTGCCTTGTAGATGGTGGACAAGCTTTGAGGAGTCAGGAGGTGAGTTACTCGCCACAAAATTCTGACCTGCTCCTGTAGTACAGTATTTATATGTCTAGTCCAGTTAATTTGCTGCCCAACGGTAACCCCCCAGGATGCTGATGGTGGGGGATTCAGCATTGAGAATGTCATTGAACATTGAGAGGAGATGGTTAGATTCTCTCTAGTTGGAGATGGTCACTGCCTGGCAGCTGTACATTGTGAGTGTTATTTGCCGCTTATCAGCCCAAATCCGTGTGTTGTCCAGGTCTTGCTGCATGTGGACTCAAGACTGCTTCATTATCTGAGGAGTTACAGATGGAACTGAACATTGTGCAATAATCAGTAAACATCTCCACATCTCTGACCTTACGATGGAGGGAAGGTCATTGATGAAGCTGCTGAAGATAGTTGGGCCAAGGACACTACCCTGAGGAACTTCATAACGCTTTCCATTATTTATATCTGACATTTGTTTTCTAACGAATGATTCACATGTTGACTTCAGGAATGATTGACGTTCTTGTAATGCATATTGCTCCTCAAGTAAATTTTAAAAAACAACATTAATCTGACAATGATGTGAACACTAGTTCTAAAATTAAGTTACTGCAGTTTTATAGTGGCAGTGTTGCCTCAAAGTTAATAACAGGTTGTACGAACGACATTACTCTCTTTGAAATGTAACTGAAGTAATAAGATTTGCCCGCAGAAATTTTGACAAGAACTGGCTACTGGGGACGTGCGTTCTGTAACAAATGGAACCGAGCCAGGCCAAGTCATAGAATGAGCTCACACTTGGGTTGCACGATGTTAAATTATTAAAGTGTCAGCCCCTTTTTTTTGATTCTTTTATGGAACGTGAGCATCGCTGACAAACCCAGAATTTGTTACCCATCCATAATTGTCCTCGTGAAGGTGGCGGTGAGATGCCTTCTAAACTGCTGCTGTCTGTCTGGTGTAGGTACACCCACAGTGCCATTAGGCAGGGAGTTCCAGGATTTTGACCCAGCGACAGTGAAGGAATGTTAAATCAGGGCGGTGTGTGGCTTAGAGGGAAACTTGAAGGAGGTGGTGTTCCTATGCGCCTGCTGCTCTTGTCCCTCTTAGTGGTGAAGGTCATGGACTTGGGAGGTGCTACCGAGGGAGCCTTGGTGAGTTGCACCTTGTAAATGAAACACACTAAAGTCACAGTGCGCCACTGGTGGAAGGAGTGGATGTTGAAGGTGGTGGATGGGGTACCAATGAAGCAGGCTGCTTTGTCCTGGATGGTGTTGAGTTTCTTGAGTGTTTTGGGAGCTGCACTCATCCAGGCAAGTTGGAAATATTCCATCACATTCCTAACTTGTGCCTTGTAGGTGTTGCACAGGCTTTGGGGAATCAGGAGGTGAGTCACACTCACAGAATGCCCAACCACTGATCTGCTCTTGCAGCTACAGTATTACTTGGCTGGCCTAGATAAGTTTCTGGTCAATGGTAACCCCCGGGATGTTGATGGTGGGGCATTAGATTATGATGATGCCGTTGAAAGTCAAGGGCAGGTGGTTAAATTCTCTTTTGTTGGAGATGATCATTGCCTGCCACTGGTGTGGCACAAATGTTACTTGTCACTTAACAGAACAAACATGAATGTTGTCCAGGTCATGCTGGGCGTGGATATGGACTGCTTCATTATCTGAGGAGTTGTGAATCAATCAATTTATCTTAGTGCCTGACCTCTCATTGCACTGGAAACATGCGGCTGCAGAAAATTATCATGAGCACAGTCCAGGAACTCTCGTCCCTCTTGTCCATTTGCACTGTTCCTATCCCAGTCAATTGGCGGAATTGTCCCAGGTTTGCACTACGTGCAGTAGCAGGTGGGTAAAATGTTTTACCTGCCGGCCGCAATTGTGGATCTGCACACTGTCTCATCCCAAACCCGTCGCATTACTTATGCATTCTTGGGAAACACGCTGTTTCCATGGCGGGCGGGCTCTCATTCACCCGCCACACCATCACCTCGCCGCTTCATCACGCCAGACGCCATATTTAAAGTGCAGCCGCACACACACACACCTCAGAACTTCCAGCCCAGGACTGGGAAGCATGGACCGAAAAGCAAAAAGACTGCAGCCCCCAGGTTTAGTGATGCGTCCCTCGAGTGCCTTTTGGACACTGTGGAGGCCCGCCATGATGTCCTCTACCCCCTCTCTGGCCGCAGAAGGTGCAGCTACATTACCAGCTTGGTAGGCGATGGCAGTGGTGATTGGTGCCAATGCTGCACAGAAGAGGTTAGCCATCCAATGCAGATAGAGGATGAATGATCTCATCAGTTCCGCCAGGGTAAGGCAGCCAGCTCATTACTGTAAACACACACACTCAAGCCCATCACACATTCACTGGCATCTCACTCACGGCCAACTCAGGAGACATCGCCACTCACTCATTCACACACACACCCTCACATTGTCCTCTGGCCTCATCTACTCTGGAGACTGCCTCCTCAACCTTCACCATCTTGAGGCCACTTGCACAGATCAACATGTGGCCCCACACGAACCCTGGGATGCCTCTCCTTCCTCAGTACAGCCTTCACCCTGCAGCCTCTTCCCTTGCCTTTTTTAAATTAATTCACGGGATGTGGGCTTCGCTGGCTGGGCCAGCATTTATTGCCCATCCCTAGTTGCCCTTGAGAAGGTGGTGGTGAGCTGCCTTCTTGAACCGCTGCAATCCATGAGGTGTAGGTATACCCACAGTGCTGTTAGGAAGGGAGTTCCAGCATTTTGACCCAGTGACATTGAAAGAACGGCGATATATTTCCAAGTCAGGGTGGTGAGTGACTTGGAGGGGAACTTCCAGATGATGGTGTTCCCATCTATCTGCTGCCCTTGTCCTTCTCGATGGTAGTGGTCGTGGGTTTGGAAGGTGCTGTCTAAGGAGCCCTGGTGAATTCCTGCTGTGCATCTTGTAAATGGTACAAACTGCTGCTACTATGCATTGGTGGTAGAGAGAGTGAATGTTTGTGGATGTGGTGCCAATCAAGTGGGCTGCTTTTTCCTAGATGGTATCAATCTTCTCGAGTGTTGTAGGAGCTGCAGGCAAGTGGTGAGTATTCCATCACATTCCTGACTTGTGCCTTGTAGATGATGGACAGGCTTTGGGGAGTCAGGAGGTGAGTTACTCGTTGCACGATTCCTAGCCTCTGACCTGCTTTTGTAGCCACAGTATTTATATGGCTAGTCCAGTTTATTTTCTGGTCAATGGTAATCCCCAGGATGTTGACAGTGGGGGATTCAGTGATGATAATGCTGTTGAACATCTAGGGGCGATGGTTAGATTCTCTCTTGTTGAAGATGGTTATTGCCTGGCACTTGTGTGGCACAAATGTTACTTGTCACTTGTCAGCCCAAGCCTGGATGTAGTCCAGGTCTTGCTGCATTTGGACATGGACTGCTTCAGTATTTGAGGAGTCACGAATGGTGCTGAACATTGTGCAATCATCAGCGAACATCCCCACTTCTGACCTTATGATGGAAGGAAGGTCATTGATGAAGCAGCTGAAGATGGTTGGGCCTAGGACACTGCCCTGAGGAACCCCTGCAGTGATGTCTTGGAGCTGTGATGACTGAGATCCAACAACCACAACCATCTTCCTTTGTGCAAAGTTTGACTCCAACCAGTGGAGAGTTTTCCCTCTGATTCCCATTGACTCCAGTTTAGCTAGGGCTCCTTGATGCTACAGTTGGTCAAATGCTGCCTTGATATCAAGGACAGTCACTCCCACCTCACCTCGGGAGTTCAGCTCTTTCGTCCAAGGCTGTAATGAGGCTAGGAGCTGAGTGGCCCTGGTGGAACCCAAACTGGGTATCAGTGCGCAGGTTATTGCTAAGCAAGTGCCGCTTGAAAGCACTGTTGATGACCCCTTCCATTACTTTACTGATGATCGAGAGTAGACTGATGGGGCAGTAATTGGCTGGGGTTGGATTTGTCCTGCTTTTTGTGTACAGGACATACCTGGGCAATTTTCCACAGAGCCGGGTAGATGCCAGTGTTGTAGCTATACTGGAACAGCTTGGCTAGGGGCGCGTTAAGTTCTGAAGTACAAGTCTTCAGTACTATTGCCGGAATATTGTTAGGGTCCATAGCCTTTGCTCTATTCAGTGCCTACAGTTGTTTCTTGATATCACGTGGAGTGAATTGAATTGGCTGAAGACTGGCATCTGTGATACTTGGGACCTCCAGAGGAGGCCAAGATGGATCACCCACTCGGCAATTCTGGCTGAAGTTTGTAGCAAATGCTTCAGCCTTATTTTTTGCACTGATGTACTGGGCTCCCCCAACATTGAAGATGGGAATATTTGTGGATCTCCTCCTCCAGTGAGATGTTTAATTGTCCACCACCATTAACAACTGGATGTGGCAGGACTGCAGAGCTTAGATCTGATCTGTTGGTTGTGAGATCGCTTAGCTCTGTCTATCACTTGCTGCTTATGCTGTTTGGCACGCAAGTAGTCCTGTGTTATAGCTTCACCAGGTTGATGCCTCGTTTTTAGGTATGCCTGGTGCTGCTCCTGACATGCCCTTCTGCATGAATCAGGGTTAATCCCTTGGCTTGATGGTAATGGTGGAGTGGGGGGTATATGCCGGGCCATGAGGTTACAGATTGTGTTTGAGTACAATTCTGCTGCTGCTGATGGCCCACAGCGCCTCATGGATGCCCAGTCTGGAGTTGCTAGATCTGTTGATGGCAGTAGTGCTACACCACACGATGGAGGGTATCCTCAATGTGAAGACAGGACTTCGTCTCCACAATGACTGTGCGGTGGTCACTCCTACTGATACTGTCTTGAACAGATGCATCTGCGGCATGAGCACTGATTCAGCAGCTGAGGGGGGAAGTATATGGTCATCGACAGAAGGCTTTCTTGCCCATGTTTGGCCTGATGTGGACTCCTGACTGAATACCACTATGCTGCCACCTCTACCCAGGGATGGCGATGGTGGTGTCATCTGTAAGATATGACTCCTTGAGGATGACTATGTCAGGCTGTTGCTTGACTCATCTCTGAGACAGCTCACCCAATTTCAGCATTAGCCCTCAGATGTTCGTAAGGAGGACTTTGCAGGCTCGACAGGGCTGTGTCTGCCTTTGGTTGTTTCCGTGTCTAGGTCGATGCCGGGTGGTCCGCCCGGTTTCATTCCTGTTTTGTGACTTTGTGGCGGCTTGTTACAACTGAATGGTTTGCTAGGCCATTTCAGAGTCAACCATGTTGCTGTGGGTCTGGAGTCATGTGTAGGCCAGACCAGGTAAGGGTGGCAGATTTCCTTCCCTCAATGGCATTAGTGAACCAGATGGGTTTTTACAACAATCAACAATGATTCCATGGTCATCATTAGACTTTTAATTCCAGATTTTTATTGAATTCAAATTCCACCATGGCAGGATTCGAACACAGGTCCCCAGAGCATTACCCTGGGACTCTGGATTACTAGTCCAGTGACAATACTACTTGTCCATCGCCTGAGGCCACTACTCCCCCTTTCCCAAACAAGCCCTAGTCCTGCAGCCAAACAAAGCCCACCCTCACCTTATGGTTGGTCTAGTAGGTAGAGACCTGCCCATGAGCCCCCCCTACAAATGCCTGCGAAGCCTGAAGCTAATGACCATGAGTGCTGCCCGAAGCAAGATAGGCAAACAAACTTTGAAGTCCTGAGCAAAGTGCATCTCGCCAGGTGCACATCACTGTTGTGCAGTTTGAAACACATTGGCGTGCGATCACACTGACGCGGGCGGACAATCCAGCATGGGGGTGATGGGTCCGGTGGGCTAGCCTTATAATGATATGCAGATGTATTACAATGAGGTTCCCGACGTCTGATGGTGGGAAACACGGTATCGATGAGCTGAGCGGACGATCGCAAACTGATTTTACAATGTTGTGAAACTGATTTTTGGCCTTCTCGCCATATTTTCTCCTCATGCAGCCAAGCACGTCCGATACCAGTGGACACTGACGATTCTGCCCTATATTTGGAAAATTGAAGTCCCTATATAATTCTATAATCCTTGCACCTTTCTATAATTTCTTTAGAAATTTGTTTCTCTACATCCTTTCCACTAGTTGATGGTCTATATGCTACAACAATCAATGTTATTGCACTTTTTTCATTCCTTGCCTCTAGCCAGAGAGTTTGTGTCCTTGACCCCTCTGGAACATCTTCTCTCTCCAGTACAGTAATGCCATCTTTAATCAATACTGCCACTTCCCCCTCTCCCCTTTTCTTCTTTCCCTGTCTCCCTTAAACACCTTGTATACAGGAATATTTTATGCCCAGTCAGAGGGAAGGCCATTGATGAAGCAGCTGAAAATTTTGGGACCAGGACACTATCTTAAGGAAGTCTGGCAGTGATGTCATGAGTTGAGATTATTTTGCCTCCAATAACCACAGCCATCTTCCCTTTTGCTAGGTGTGACTCCAACTATTGGAGAGTTTCCCACTAACTTCCCATTTATTCCACATTGTGTCAAATGCTGCCTTGATGTCAAGGGCAGTGACTCTCACCTAAACCTCTTGAGTTCAGCACTTTTATCTGTGTTTGGATCAATTCTGTAATGAGGTCAGGAGCTGAGTGGCCCTGGTAGAACTCAAAGCAGGTTATTTGTGGCCTTGATAGCACTGTCGATGACACCTTCCAACACTTTGTTGATGATTGATTGTAGACTGATGGGGCGGTAATTGGTTGGCTTAGATTTTCCCAGCTTTTTGTGGACAGGACATACCTGGGCAATTTTTCACTTTGCTCGGTTGTAGGCTGAAAATGTTCCTTTGATTTCCCTCCTTACCGGTAGTACTGTTTGTCTGAGCCAAAGTGTGGCAGCTGCAATTCCGACTGCAAAGACTTAAGCACAAAACTAAGGCTGTCACTCCAGTGTAGTACCGAGAGAGTGCTAGACTGTCAGGGATGCTGTATTTCAGATCAGACATTAAATCAAGGCCCTGTTTTTCCTTTCAAACAGATGTAAAAGCGAGCTTTAAGAAGAGCAGGGGAGCTTTTCCCAGTGTCCGGACTCGAAATGTTAACTCTTTTTTTTCTCTCCACAGATGCTATTAGACCTGCTGAGTTTTTCCAGCATTTTCTGTTATAGTTAAAAATAGATTACCTGATCTTTATCTCATTGCTGGTATGAGGGACCTTGCCTGCTGCATTTTCTACATTACAACATTGGCTACACTTTGATTGCATTTCATTTGTTGTAGAGTGCTTTAGGAGGTCTTGAGGTTGCGAAAGACGCTATATAAATGTAAGTTTGTTCATTCTTTTGATGAAATTTTGGTAGCCACGAATAAACATATTCAGATTTCCAGCATCCGCAGTATTTGGCTTTTATATGGACTAAACATAACCTAGTAGGCAACTAATTACTCTAAACTCCAGAAACAATAACTCTTAATAGTGCTTCAATGTGACCAAAAACCCCAGTGCGACCATTGCCATATGTACATACTTTGCAGCAGACTCACAGCAGGATTCCTGGCATTATAGGAAAACATCCATAGTCAGTCCCAACTTCCAATGGGCTCAAGTCTCTCTGTTTCGGCGGGTTGTGACTGTCGAAAGGTGCTTCCCTCCATTTTCGGAGAATTCCCGGACTGACAACCAACAGTAAGGTCCGCTCCAGCGATTTTCCCCTCCCACCGTTGCCAGGGCAAATCTTCCAGGAGTCTTTGGAGGTGCCAAGGGATGCACCTCTTCAACCAGAGATCGTCCTCCCTCCCGCAACCTGCCATGATAGCTCGCAGAGCACCCGCAGCCTTCTCCGCTCTCTCGACCTCGCCAGCTGCAGCCTTCAGTCTCTGAGACCTCTCCTTCTCTCTCTTTCTGTCCCCGAATCCGTCCGCAGTCAGCCCAGATGCTCTTGCCTTTGTTTTCGGGTGTGAAATAGTCCATTTCAATAGCCTCTGACCTTGCCCGCCCCCATCGTCCACCCACTCTGTCCCCATGGTAACCAAGCCACACAGGCTTATTGTTGGGCAGACCGCCCACCAAATCACATGACTCTCTTCATTCCTTTATTTAACTTTGAACTAAAGACTCTGTCGAAAACACAATCATCTTATGAAACCTTGCATTCATAACCACATCTATAAAAGCCTCGGATTCTGTACAACTGTGAAAAGAGTGGAAAAGGAGTAGCTTCAGTTCTTGTTTGGTTTATCCTAGCATTATTGGATTTTACAGCACAGATGGAGGTCATTCACCCATTATGCCTGTGCCATCCTGTGAATAAGTTATCTGTTGGTGCCATTTCGCTGTCCTATCCTCTTATCGTTCTGAACTTTTCTTTTTAAAATATTTACCCACTTCCCCTTTGAAAGTTGTTATCCATTCAGGTTCAACCGCCGCCTGTGATAAGTCATTTTATTTTTTTAAAGTCTCGTACCCTCTTCCTTTGAGCTTTTGGTAACATATTTATGCCTTCTGCATAATATCCCACAACTCTTTCTCCGGTACATCGATGATTACTTCGGTGCTGCTTCATGCTCTCGTCGGGACCTGGAAAAATTTATTAATTTTGCTTCCAATCTCCACCCCTCCATCATTTTCACATGGTCCATCTCTGACACTTCCCTTCCCTTCCTTGACCTCTCTGTCTCAATTTCTGGTGATAGACTGTTCACCAATATCCATTACAAGCCTACCGACTCCCACAGCTACCTTGACTACAGCTCCTCACACCCCGCTTCCTGTAAGGACTCCATCCCATTCTTTCAGTTCCTTCGCCTCCGTCGCATCTGTTCTGATGATGGTACCTTCAAAAACAGTTCCTCTGACATGTCCTCCTTCTTCCTTAACCGAGGTTTTCCACCCACGGTCGTTGACAGGGCCCTCAACCGTGTCCGGCCCATCTCCCGCGCATCCGCCCTCACGCCTTCTCCTCCCTTCCAGAAACATGATAGGGTCCCCCTTGTCCTCACTTATCACCCCACCAGCCTCCGCATTCAAAGGATCATCCTCCGCCATTTCCGCCAACTCCAGCATGATGCCACCACCAAACACATCTTCCCTTCACGCCCCCTGGCAGCATTACGTAGGGATCGTTCCCTCTGGGACACCCTGGTCCACTCCTCCATCACCCCCTACTCCTCAATCCCCACCTATGGCACCTCCCCATGCCCACGCAGAAGATGCAACACCTGCCCCTTCACTTCCTCTCTCCTCACCGTCCAAGGGCCCAAACATTCCTTTCAAGTGAAGCAGCATTTCACTTGCATTTCCCATAACTTAGTCTACTGCATTCGTTGCTCCCAAAACGGTCTCCTCTACATTGGAGAGACCAAACGTAAACTGGGCGACCGCTTTGCAGAACACCTGCGGTCTGTCCGCAAGAATGACCCAAACCTCCCTGTCGCTTGCCATTTTAACACTCCACCCTGCTCTCTTGCCCACATGTCTGTCCTTGGCCTGCTGCATTGTTCCAGTGAAGCCCAACGCAAACTGGAGGAACAACACCTCATCTTCCGACTAGGCACTTTACAGCCTTCTGGACTGAATATTGAATTCAACAACTTTAGATCTTGAACTCCCTCCCCCATCCCCATCCCCTTTCCGTTTCTTCCCCCTCCCTTTTGTTTTTTCCAATAATTTATATAGATTTTTCTTTTCCCACCTATTTCCATTATTTTTAAATCTGTAATGCCCTGTCAGTCTTTCCACCCCACCCCCACTAGAGCTGTACCTTGAGTGTCCTGCCATCCATTCTTAATTAGCACATTTTCTTAGATAATATCACCACCTTTAACACGTCTTTGTTCCTTTGTCTGTGACATCTTTTGATTATCTGCTCCTATCACTGCTTGCTTGTCCCTACTACCACCCCCCCACCCAACTTCTCTTCCCCCCCCCCCCCGCCCCCCCCCTTAAACCAGCTTATATTTCACCCCTCTCCTAACTTTACTCAGTTCTGCTGAAGGGTCATGAGGACTCGAAACGTCAACTCTTTTCTTCTCCGCCGATGCTGCCAGACCTGCTGATTTTTTCCAGGTAATTCTGTTCTAGCAATGACACTGTTGAGTTTAACTCCAGTGCAGACTAAAGCTAGGTTTAAAAATGTTTGTTGGTTCCCCTCAGCAAGTTAATAATTTACTGTAGAGCCTCTTCAATGTTAGGGGATGAATTCCAATCATGCTTTCCTAAAAAAAATTCTGCTTCTGGGGGAGAAGCTGTGGGCAAGTCTCAGCTGGTCACAGCCCACGGTATAACTTGGGGAGCCCAGAGGGTGTGAGGTCAGAAGATCAGTTCCAGGTCGAATAGGACACCAAGGTTTCCAAATAATCTGGTTCAGCCTGACTGCTCGCAATCCCTTTCTTCAATTAACAGGAAGACGCCAAAGGACAGGAGAAAATGGCTAACTCTAAACAGTTATAACAGTATAATAAAGTGCAGGGTAATTCTATATTTGTACATATGGGGCAGGATATTCCGCACCCCCACCCCAACACCCCGTGGTGCCCCCAATCGGGGGGGAGGTGTGGCGCCATTTTACATGAGCAGGCCAATTAAGGCTCATCCAGCCCGATGTCCGCACGGAAGCACTGTGCGTTCCTTGTGCGGGCGAGGGTAGAATCCCTAAATCCAAGAGTGCGCTCTTTTGCGCATGCACACGAAAGAGCGCACTCATCTCCCTGAGGCTAAGCACTGCCTCAGGGAGATCGGCTGTTCTGTCACAAATATTAAAAATAGAAAAAAAAATTCCTGACATGTCCCCTCATGTGACATTGTCACACGAGTTGGGACATGTCCATAATTTAAAAAAAAACTTTAATAAAGTTTTCATGCTTTTTCTAACTCCCGCTGGGGCTCCTGGCCTGCCCACCAGCCTTAAGGCTGGACGGGCAGATCCACAAATTAGCTAAATGACTCTGTCAATGGGTTCAATTGGTCATTGACAGGTCGGTGGGCGCTCAGCTGATTTTACTGCGCCCCCGCCCACCTGAAAATTTAAATGGGGCGCGGTGACATCAGGAGTTCCGCCAGACGCCACCCCGCGTCATTTTACGTGTCGGCGAGTGGGCCCCGCCCCCTGCTCGCTGACGGCAAAATCCTGCCCGTGAGCACATTTTGAAAACTCCCCACAAGCTATTAAAAATGTGAATCTGACATTGTCAAATTGTCCACGGCAGCAGCTGGGTTTACAAGCTGTGCTGAGCTTCCATATCTTAAAAGGATTATGTCTTAATATTTTGGGACAGGTTCGTGAATATGGCGTTGAAATTATTTGTGGATTGCAATTGATCATGTGAATCTTGTTCTGAAATTGAGTGCAGCGCATCATCAGTAATATAATCCCACCCTACTCTGCACATCAGAGAAAGAAAGGATTAGTGCAGGTCATGTTCATTAGCGCAATTTCAGCAACAGTCTTTCACTGAGAAACAGGCTCATGATTCTAGCTAAAGTTATATTAAACAATCACTGTGGACCCAGGCCATATTTAGAAACTGTAAACAGAAGAAATCAAAAATGGACTAATCCAAAAACACATTAAATGTACAAGATCAAGAAAGATTACAGATCAACCAGTCAATCCCAAATGAAATTGGACCACGCATCTCTCATTTCTTAGTTGAAAAACGGGCATTGCAGAATACAACAGGACACCCAATGCTCCTGACTCTCTCGGGTAATAGATTTGGGGTGGGGTGGGTGGGGGGCAGGGGCAGGGGGGGAGGTGCTTGAACCCTTGTCTTTCTGATTTGGAGGTGTGTGTGTTACCAGTGGAGTCAAGGCTGGCACAAGCAGCATTCCCAACTCCTCTGTGCGTCGCAGACAAGTGCCAATGCTACAACAATTATACAATGCCAAGAACATTTGAAACAATTCCAATGCAGAGAATAGAAGATGCGACACGTAGGTTTAATTAGAACAGAACATCAGAATATTCATAAGAACATAAGAAATGGGAGCAGGAGTAAGCCATATGGTCCCTCGAGCCTGCTCTGCCAAAATCCAGACAAAGAAAGGCCATCAATCCCATTTCATCCGGAGTCCATGTCTGATCAGACTTATAGGAAACTTTGCACTCCTTCCCAACACCTCACCGCTCCCAACCACCCACCCTGCTTTATCCCCTACTTTCAAAGAGCTGGCACAGACACAATGGGCTGAATAGCCTCCTTCTGTGCCATACAAATCGATGATCTCGTGGTGGTGTGTTACAGTGCACTCTGGCACTCTTGAGTTGCTGTGGAGATACGCACCTTCACATGCAAGTTGCAATCTGGAGCTATGGAAAGCGGTGCTAGAGGCTCCAATTTCTTCCCATAACATGGCTGACCAGGAATGTCTCCCTAAAGTAAAAGCAAAATACTGCAGATCTGAAATAAAAACAGAAAGTGCTGGAAAACTCTCTCCCTATAGATGCTGAGTTTTTCTTAGCGCTTTCTGTTTTTATCTCAAGGTTCCTTTCCACTCTTGCCACCTGCCATCAGTGTTTATTTGAAGGATTTGCGGGTTGATACTCAATCTGTTTAGCCTCATTATGAGCACATCTCCCATGGCCAGGGTGGGACTTAAACCCAGGGCTTCATGGCCTAGAGGCAGGGGCACTACCCTCTGCACCACAAGGCCTCCCTATTGGTGTGAACCCTAATTTCCTTCTTCTGTCTCCCTTGACTAACAAAAATCAAGCAGTCAGCCAATGACCTCTACCATGGGAAGGTTGCAAGTGTATCTTAAATGTTAGCAAGGTTGTCAAGGGGAGGTAGAGATCAAATCTGATCTGTACCCCACTGTCAAGGATGAAGGAGAAAATTTCTAAGAAGCCCCACTGAGGTCTCCAGACACCTATCAAAAGGGTAGTTCAAGACTGATGTTGGCAGATAGCTTGGGGCAGATCCAGAGAATGGTGCATAGCACACATTTTTAAAAAGGAGAAATTAAAGTTAAACATAAATGCAGATTGCAGAGGATTAAAAATGCCCTTTACCACACTTCTCCAACATCTCAAAAAAACTTCACCGTGATAATGAACTATCGTGAAGTGCAGTAATTTTGTAGGAAAACATGTTGTGCACAGCAAGAATATAAACATGAGATGAATATCCATTTTTTTGATGGTACTTGTTACACTTTTGGCTCTGTTCCACTTTTCTATGATCTGGAATGCATTGCCTGAAAGGGTGGTGAAAGCAGATTCCTTAATAGGGAATTAAACATGTATTTGAAAAGGAAAAATTTCTAAGCCATGAAGAGGATTATCCAAACAGCTCCACAAGGCCATTATCAGACAAAAGTTTGACATTGAGCTACATAAGGAGATATTAGGACAGATGACCAAAAGCTTGGTCAAAGAGGTGGGTTTTAAGGAACAACTTAAAGGATGAGAGAGAGGCGGAGAGGTTTAGGGAGAGAATTCTAGGCCTTAGGATCTAGAGGCTGAAAGATGGCTCCCATATGCCCATTCCACTACGGCAAGCGCAGCGGAACAGAATTCCTGTGAGCCCAAGCAAAAGCCACTTGTTTATCAGTCTCTTCTTCAAAGTAATGGCATGGGATCCGATCTCATCAGCGGAGGTGGCAGACATTGCTTCAATTTAACCTAGTCCAAAAGACAGCATCTCTGTGCAGTCCTCCCTCAGTACAGTGCGGGTGTGTTAACCTAGATTATATGCTCAAATTTCAGGAGTGGGACATGAACCCCCAATTTCTGATTCAGGACAAATTCCATGGGGACCCTAATTGTGTGGGTTTGAGCGCTTTTACCTAGGAGCCTTTCTTGAGCCTTTACCAAAGGTCTCTAAAGGTTGCATGCTTCTGTCGAGGCGGGACAATGTTCCCTTTAGCCTTGATTCTTCCCAACCTGTGCTTCAGTTCCCTGGGATTAATTGAGTGGGCCGATCCCCTACTTGTGTGGGGGGTATTTCCTCCTATCACTCCAATTAGATTTGAGTGTGAATTTACAGGATCCAGCTCTTTGTTGGCTATCTGGTTGGGTAGATGGTGCTGAAGTGATGCTGTCACTGGACTAGAAGTACAGAGGCTCAGGCTAATGCTCTGGGGCCATGGGTTCAAATCCCAGCAGCTGGTGTAATTTGAATTGAATTAATTTTTAAAAATCTAGAGTATAAAGCTAGTCTCAGTAATGGTGACCATGACAACTATTTTTGTAAAACCTCCTTTGGTTCACTAATGTCCTTTAGGGAAGGAAATCTGCCATCCTTACCTGGTCTGGGCCTACGTGTGACTCCAGACCCACAGCAATGTGGTTGACTCTTAACTGCCCTCTGAAATGGTCGAGCCCTCCTCAGTGGCCTAGCAAGCCACTCAGCTCAAGGACAATTAGGGATGGGCAACAAATACTGGCCTTGCCAGCGATACCCACATCTCATGAAACAGTAAAGGAAAACAAAACTCCTCTCACTCTCTGGATTTGATTTGGATTTTGGGGAATTTGAAGTCTCAAAGATTGACTGGGTCACAGAATTTCAATCCTCCCATGATCCACATTAAATAAACAACTGGATCCATTAGATTTAAGGTCAAGATCACGATCCCTAAATTTTAACATTAGATGCTCTAAAACATACAGGGAAGGACCAGCTGTCTCATCAAGTCTGACCCTCACTGGGGCATCAGGATGATTCACTTCCTCACCCCCACCCTATCCACAGATGTCTAGCGTCAAATTTTGCCAACTTAGTTTTGTTTCAAACATCAGGACCATTTTTGGGTGGCAAACAAGATTACTGCAGTGGTGGGCCTCCCCCAGCCCGAAGCAATTAAGACTCCACCTTTGGGTTTCCTCTCACCTTTCTCTAGTTTCTCTCCTATCTCCCCTCACGCCCTCTCTGAGCTCATCTTGTAAACACTACCCTGTTCCCTCGGTCACTTCCCACTAAACCGCTAATTACCCAAATTCCCCTCCTGGCCCTCACGTTAGGCAAAATTGTAAACGGTTCTCTCACTTCAGGTGTTGTCTCAGGTCCTTTAAGTCTTGCTGTCAGTACCCCTGCCGTCAGAAAACCAACCCTTGACCCCTCCGTCCTTGCAAACTATCGTCCAATCTCCTATTCCTCTCTCCAGTCCTTGAACATGTTGCTCCAAATCCTTTCTCACCTTTCCCGAAACTCCATGTTTGAATCCCTCCAGGGTGTTCGCCCGCCACAGTACCAAAATGGCGCCTATCAAAATCATAAATGACATCCTATGCCATTGTGAAGAAGGTAAGCTTTCTCTCCTCCTCCTTCTCGATCTGTCTGCAGCCTTTGACATGATTGCCCACACCATCCTCCTCCACTGGGGGGCACTGCTCTCACCTGGTCCCATTCTTATCTATTTAATCATAGCAAGTGACTTTCTGGCTATGGTTTCTCTTCCCTAATCAAAAGCTTTTTGGGCCAGATTTCCACTACCCTTTGTGTAAGCCCTCGATTGGCCTTGCTCTAAGCCTAAAATCTTAGGCTTTTAGAGCTAAGATTTAGCTCTAAATCTTAGAGCTAAAGAGAGTTCTATTTTATAGAGCTCCCATACCCTTGCCTCTAGCATTGCTCAAGGATCTATTCTTTGCCCCTCCCATTGCTCATCTACATGCTGCCCCTTGGAGACATGATTCAGTTTTCACATCTACACTAATGACACCCTGCTCTACCTCATCACCGCCTCTCTCAACTCCTCCGCTGTAGCTAAATTATCTGACTTCTTATCCGACATCCAGTACTTTGTCCAATTAAATATTGGAAAGACTGAAGCTTTTGGTCCCAGTTTATAACTCTTTTCCCTAGCTACAGACTCCATTCCTCTCCCTGGCAACAGACTGAGATTAAGCCAGTCTGTTTGCCACCTTGGTGTCACCTTTGACCTCAAGATAAGCTTCCGACCTCATAATCGCGCCATCGCTAAGATGCCTATTTTCAACTCCATAACATTGCTCGAATTTGCCCCGTATCAGCTCATCTGCTGCTGGAACCCTTATCCGCACTTCATCACCTCTCGAGTCAACTATTTCAACCCATTCCTAGCTAGTCGTTCACATTCTACCCTCCATAAACTTGAGGTCATCCAAAACTCTCCTGCCCAGGTCTTAGCTCGCAGCAAATCCCGTTCCCCTATCACCGCTGTGTTCACTGACCTACATTGGCTCCCGGTCAAGCAATATCTTGATTTTAAAATCCTCAGCCTTGTTTCGAAACCCTTCCATGGCCTTGCCTCTCCCTATCTCTGCAATCTCATCCAACCCCACAACCCTCTGTGCTCCTCGGATTCTGGTCTCTGGTACGTTCCCAAACATAATTGCTCCACCATGGGAGACTGCGCCTTCAGTTGCCTGGGTCTTAAGCTCTAAAATTGCCTCCTTTCACCTCTCACTTTCTTCCTTTAAGATGCTCCATGAAACATAACCCTTTGACCAAGTTTTTGGGCATCTAAGCTAATATCTCCTTAAGTAGCTCAGTGTCATACTTTGTTTTATAATGCTCCTGTGAAGCCCCTTGGGGCCTTTCATTGTGTTAAAGGTGCTATATAAATGCAAGTTGTTATATTTGCTGAACTCACAACTTTCTGAAGACCATGAGACCGTAAGACACAGGAGCAGAAATTAGGCCATTCGGCCCATCGAGTCTGCTCCGCCATTCAATCATGGCTGATAAGTTTCTCAACCCCATTCTCCCGCCTTCTCCCCGTAACCTTTGATCCCCTTACCAATCAAGAACCTATCTATCTCGGTGAAGTGAGACATCCACACACAGCTGGAATATCGGGCTAGGCTACAAAGCTCAGGTCCTACACTGGGGCTCAAATACACCATGGTCTATGAAAGGTGAGGCCATTATCAATTGAGTGGGGCTGCTGCCTGGTTAAACACCAGCACATTGAACTAAGAAAGCCAAACCAAAACTTAGTTTCTAGCAGCTTTTTGAGCCTCATAAGCCTTTTCAAATTCATCCCTTATTCTCCTTTATGTGATATCACAAGCTTCATTGCTGGATGTATTTGTGACCAACATGCAAAATATTACACTTCAATGCATTGCTTTAAAGTGGACCTATTTGTAGTGAAATTCAATTAGTGATCTTAGTACGAATACTCTCTCTGGGCTCTTCGACCCAATTTAATATCTTTTTTCTAGAAATTGCTTACTGTAATCTGTGATAGGAATTCCTGGATTTAATAGAACTGTGATTAGATGGCGCGAATTGTTTAATGATTTGAAACTAAGCTTAGGTGTCAATACTGCCTCAGCCATGGCTCATTTGGTAGCACTCTTACCTTTGTGTTCTAAGTTCCTGAATTCAAGCTGCGCTCCAGGACGTGAACGTTACAGTGTGTTGTATGTTCAGTAGGTTCTGAGGTCCGCAGAGGTTCTGAGTCCTGTCTGGTTGAAGATCATGGGCAGAGTTTTCCGTTTGTGTAACCAAGTCCCGTGGCGGGCGGGCGGGTTCTGCGGCGCATGTCTCACTGGTCACGATGGTGGGCAATTGTGCCCGATTCCATGCTTGGAAGCTCATTAGTTATGCACAGGCGGGTAGCTCTCCGAATCGCCTGCCGGGTTGGGAACTGCCCCGCCATTACCTGTCAGGGTCAAAGGTCTGGGCGCCATCTTTAAATGCCACCCAAGCACGCCAATCTCACTCTCTCCAGCCCAGCTGTCTCCAGCACACACCACCAGATGCCTGGAAACCAGACAAAGAAGGCTGCACCCTTGCTTCTGCCCCGGTGCCCTCAAGGCCTTGATTCAAGGAGTGCGGGCGCGCAGGGGTGCGCTGACCCTCGAAGGATGGCTCCAGAAGTCACGCCAGCCTCACCACTTCCGGCCTGGGAGGCCATGGCGAAGGAGGTCAGCGTGGGTGGGCACCGCACCCGCAACGCCATCCAGCGCAGGGAGTGGATGGATGACCTCATCCACTCCGCCAGGGTAAGTCATCCTTCAACTCCCTCCAATATCAAACTCTCATCATGGCATCATCTACTCATCCGGCGACTCTCTTCAGGGATCTCACACGACCATTAGTGGGGGACACATATCACCACTGATTGTCTCACAGAAACTCTCACATCACATCTATCATGTTGCTCGCACTCCAGCATCCCTCTCTGGGGAGCGCTGGCCACACACAGGAGGCATCAAGCGTCTTTCCCAAACTCATCTCCATCCCGTCTCATCGCATTCCTTTCTTTTGTCTTCATCCAGGGCAAGCTGGTGGGAAGATCCCAGACCGGGAGAGGGACGGCCGGCAATGTTCTCCTCAGCCAGTCCGAGGAGGACCCTGCCGAGCTGACTGGAGAGGGTCGGGATCATTTCTTTATTCAGTCACGGGATGTGGGCTTCGCTGGCTGGGCCAGCATTTATTGCCCATCCCTAGTTGCCCTTGAGAAGGTGGTGGTGAGCCACCTTCTTGAACCGCTGCAGTCCATGTGGTGTAGGTACACCCACAGTGCTGTTAGGAAGGGAGTTCCAGGATTTTGTCCCAATGACAGTGAAGGAACGGCGATATATTTCATCAGGAAGCCCTGTTGGGAAACAGGGAATTCGGCCTGTCCCAGCAACCTAGCATGGATGCCACCTCCATGAGTTCATCACACCCTGACATTCACAGTGAGTGACATTGCACTCTCGTATTCTGCCTACCCATGAACTAATACCCTCTTCTTTCCATTATAGGCACCAGCAGATCCAGGGAGACGAGACAAAAACAGAAAATGCTGGAAAAACTCAGCAGGTCTAACAGCATCTGTTGAGAAATAAGAGTTAATGTTTTGAGTCCTTCAGGGAGATGAGGATAGCCAACATGAGCCACAGGCCCCAGACCACCTCGGGTGAGGAACCTGAGGAAATCACTGAGGGAGAACCGTCACTACACTCACCTGCACCCTTCACCAACGCAGGGACACACACCTCGGTGGGGCATAGCTCTAGGTTAGGCTTGGGCTGACCGGCTGAAGAGCACTCACTGACAAGCCCCTGCAGCAGTCAGAGGCAGGGACAGCCCGGGTCTCTGGCACTCGGAAGGCTGATGGAGACCAACCATCCACTGAGTCCAAGTCAGATGATGAACCTCTGCGAGCGGCCGCCAACTCAATTCTGGAGATGATGGAGCATCCGGCACAGATGTGGCAGTCACTCAGCAGATGAGCGTTCTGTCTGTTGTCATATCTCCAAAAGTCAGAGCCTCGAGACCACCATGGAGACCTTGGTCCAGCAGGTTTGCTGGATTTGTGCTCGGCCCCAGACTCCATGGCCACATACGTTGGTTGGCACCATCAGTGCCTGGGCGATAGGGCGGACGAGGCACCCTGACCTCCCTCCAGATGCTCCATCTCCTCAAGGAGTCAGGGAGGATCCCTCGGGTCACCCACAGGGAGGATGAGCATCAGCCAGATATCCCAGGGGCCTCCTCTCAGGACACTCCAAGGGTGTCCAGCTGTTCTGAATCCCCTCTGCCTGTGACCTCATCCACTCCAGCTGCTCAGGCCGAGGAGAGTGCATCTGCCTCCCAGCAGGAGACCCTGATCAGGTCGGGGCTCTCTAGGCCAGAGGACGTCTGATGTCCGCCAAGGTCATCACAGGCACCAGGAGGTAGTGGTCAGCAGGCTGCCTCCAGCTCTGCTGCGAATATCGGGGCTGCACCCAGGTGTAGTGGTAGGGTTAAGAAAGTTAAGAAAAATTGAAATCACTTTTGGGTGACGGGTGTGCAACCACTGTAAAAATATTTCACTTTTGTTAATGCATTTGATGTTTGTGAATGGCTTGGTCGACTGACGGCATTGTGATTATCTACATATGAATCATCTTACTCTGAGGCTTAACCATCCTCCCACTCAGTGCCAGACTCCCTTTGTGAGATTCACATTCATGTGTGATCAACCTCGCTGAAAATAGTTTCTGCACCCTTGTGTGATGTCACGGAGATGCGTTGCAATCTTTATTGGAAGTGTGGGCTTAATGAGCTTGAAACCCTTCTTCCTCACGACGCTCCATTGTGTGAGGGCACCTCAGCAGCCTTGAGGGATTAGCGGCAGCTGTGTCTCCTCAGTGGTAGCGCCAAAAGACAAGGCCTGGCTGGGTGGATGACATCCCCAACCATGTCCCCCGTCTCACTGGTCGCATTAGTTTCTCATTAATGTGGCGACGGCTGCATCAAGTAAGTTGCTGCAGTGTTCTCGCTGTTGTGTCGACTCTCACTTCCCAGAGCGAGCGTATACAGGGCTCACCTCCTTAGACATATGGTCTGTTGAATCATGAGGCTGGAAGGTGCAAGTGTGAATACTGAAGTTGCTGTCCATGTGGCTGATTGGACACCCCTTTCAATTCAATGGAATGGAATGGCCTTAAGGGACAGGGGAAATGTGGTCATCTCCCATTACCTTCACTTTACTCCTTCTGGAACCTGGTAGCGATTAAAGTGGCATGGGCACATCGTGCTTCCGCGATGGTGTCCCCCTACGGAAGCTGACCCTCATCACCCTCTTCAGGCTCCTGACCCTCCTGCTCTTCATCCTCCGAGGAGCTCTCATCTTCCTCCATTTCTCCTTCAGGCAGCTCCAGGTTGTGAAGGGCGCAACACACAACAATGATGCGGGGAACCCTATCTGGAGTGTTTGGCAGAGCCCCACCTGAGTGGTCCAAACATGGGAATCGCATCTTCAGAATGCCAATGGTCTGCTCGATTAGGGATTGTGTGGAGCTGTGAGCTGCGTTTAACCTCTCTTCTGAAGCACTCTGAGGGCGATGCAGCAGTGTCATGAGTTAGTGTTTCAGTGGGTACCCTTATCCCCAAGCAGCCATCCCTGAAGACACTCAGGCCCTTCGCATATCTGAGGCACCCGGGAGTGACTCAGGATGTATGAGTCAAGGCAGCTCCCAGGGTACCTGGCACAAATGTGCATTGTGCTTCCGATGATCGCAGACCAGTTGAACATTAATAGAATGAAAGCCTTTACAGTTGATAAACATTAGGGGCTCCTGCCATGAAGCCCTTGAGGCCACACAGGTGCAGTCTGTTGCACCCTCACAGTTGGGAAGTCTGAGATAGCTGCAAAACCATTGAATCTCACAGCCTCACTATCTTCGTCGAGATTAAACCTCACATAGTGATGCGCCTATCTGTAGAGGGCATCTGTGACCTCCTTGATGCATCCATGGCAGACTGCAAGATGCCACACAGGTCCCCTGTGGATCCCCGGAATGATCCACAGGCAAAGAAATTGAGCATGGTGGTGGCCTTCAAGGCCACTGGCAGGGGACAGCCTCCGATACCACGGGGTGTTAGGTTCTCCCGAAGAATGTGGCGGATGTGATCCCCCAGAGCTTGGAACAAGTGCAAATGTGCACCGCATTGTCTCTCACTCATTTGCAAATAGGATAGTCTTCTTCAGTAGACCCTTGGTCCAGCGAGCCACCTCGGAGGTCTGGGTCTATCCTCCTGACCCTCATGTTCTTGCTGTGGCACCCCTGCACCCTGGAGCACCCCCATTCATGAGCCTCAGTGAGACCCAGCCCGCGTATGCCACACTAACACACCCGTCCACCCTTTCCTATTCCGGAGTCTGCATGCAAACCCTCCCATTCATACTTGTTGTATCCCATCCACCTCCTTCTTTGTCAGCATCTCAGTTTCCCTTGTTGGGCTCCAGCTCCCCACCCCTCGGTCTCCCCTCTGCTTGCCATCGTTCCCCCTTTCCCCAAAACCTTTCAATGCTTTCCTGCCCCTTTGCCCCCTGCTGTGTGTTCCCCTTCCCCAAAACCCTTCAAATGCCTTCCTGCCTCTTTGCCCCCTGTGTGTCCGCCAGGCTATCCCACGAATGCCACCGCTGCCCATCCCGGCCGAGATGCTGGTCCCTGTCTGAATGTTCAGCCCTGCCCGAGTACCAGTGCAGACAGCAGTCCTTCTGCACTATGGAGGCAGCCACAGGGAGCATACCAACCCTCCACACCGAGCAGTGTGGCGTTCCACTGGCATCGCACTGTGGTAGAGAGGCTATGGACGTAGCACTTGCCTCGAAGTCGCGCTACCCTTTCTCCAACGTGTTTCAGACCCCCGTGATATCCCGTTGGTGTGACACAAAGTTGGAAGGTGGCACGTGATTCTGGTGAGCGGCAGATTTAATGAGCATTCATGAGATGTTAATTAATGCAAATGGATTTCACGCCACTAGACAGTGGGATACCCGACCCGCCACCGGGAGAACTGAAAACTATTTTCACATTGGCGGGATTCTGATTTTCTGGCTCCTGCTAGATTCTCCACTCCAGCCCACCACGAAACCTGCCACAGGCAGGATGGGGAACTTTCACATTCAGTGCTTATTGATAACACATAACTACTTACATTTATACAGGATATAGCCCAAGCTATGAGCTAACTCCATGCTTGCTTCCACACAGGTCTCTGTCCAGCCCACAACTCTCTAGCCTCAGGTTATGTGTCTCTTTACATCACACTGTGGCAGTACTGTTTCCCAGACCCACATTAACACTTGCTTTGCCAGAGAGCCTTATACCACACAGCGCAGCACTGACAAGAGTGCTGCATTGTCAGGGGACCTGTCTGCTCTTCAGGTAGCGGTAAAAGATCACACGGCAGCATTTTGAAGAGGAGCAGGAGAGCAATCCTCTGTTTCCTGGCCAATATTTATCTCTCGATCAACATCACAGAAAAAACGGATTATCCTGACATTATCAGCTTGTTAATTGTGGAGTTTGCTGCATGGAAATTGGCTGCTGCGCTTTCTATATTAGAGCAGTGACTGTACTTCATTAGCAGTAGAGTGCTTTGGGACATCCTGAGGCCATGAAAGGCTCTTATAATTGAAAGCCTTTTTTGTTCTTTTTCAGACGATTGCGGGTTCAGGTCCCAGTCCAAAGACTTGAGCACAAGAATCAAGGCTGACGTCCCAGTGCAGTGCTGAATGAGGGCTGCACTGTCACAGTGCCAATCGGGGATGATTCCGCCCTAGGTGCGGTAGCAGGCGTGAAAACAGCGTTTTACCCGCTGGCTGCAATGGTGGATTGTTGTGCCACATCATCCCCTTCCTGCGCACGCCCCATCTCATCAATAATACATTCATGGGAAGCACACCAGATTACTGCCGGGCAGGCTCAAATTTGCCTGCCACACTGTGACTTCCCTTCCACTTTCCTCCCCACCCCTTACACCTACCTCTCCAGTTGCAGTATTCTTCCCCATTACGCCCTCCTCCCATCCCCCAACCTCTTCTTCCCCGACACCTTCATCCCCCACCCCCCCAACCTCACCTCCCCCAACACTTTCGTCCACCTCCTCCCAACCTCACACCCCCGACACCTTCGTACCCCCCCCCCACCCCCGCCAACCTCACACCCCGACACCCTCATCGCTCCCCCCAGTACACCTTCCTCTCCCACTCACACCTAGACCTTCCTCACCCACCTGCTCTCCCACCTGCACCACCCCCCCACCCACTTGTATACCTTCCTCTCCCACTCACACCTAGACCTCCAGAATTCTGCCCTTCCTGTTGAATTGTTCACCCCCCTCCCGCCCACCATGACACCCACTGCAAATGGGACTGGACAATTCTGTAGATGCTGTCTATCAGATGAGATGTTAATCCAAGATCCTTTCTGCTCTCTCAGTTGCATGTGAAAGATCCCTCAGCACTATTTCAAAGAAAGGCCAGAGAATTCTTCTCGATGCCATGGCTTATATATACCTCGAGCAGCACCACTGAAACAGGTTATTATCACATTGCCATTTGTGGGAGCTTGCTGTGCACAAATTGGCTGCAATACTTCCTACATTACAACAATAGCAAGTACAAAGGAATTTATTTGGCTTTAAATTATTTTGGGATATCCTGATTGTAGAATAATTGCGTTTAATTGTACTAAGGTCGTGGGTATTAGCTGAGAGGTGGGTGGGGGGAGATGCACTTGTGATGCTAATAACAGGAACACATTGAAACTTTGGGCGCTAAGATAGGGGGCACGTGTTTGTAATATGTATCCCTGGTAAATAAAGTTGAAAGAAGTATAAAGATTGACTCCAGTTCTATTGTTCACCACCTGGCTTCCTGGAATAGAACACTGAGGTTGTGAAAGGTGCTATATAAATGCAATCCTTCCTTCCTTCTGGTACAACTGACGCTAAGCAGTAAGGTATTTTGGCAGCCCCTGTGACAAGATACAGTACTGTTTTTCTTTCTAGCCGAGACTCTGTCAAAGGTTTAATGTTTCATTTAGTAGCGCAGCAAATTGGAGGTGGTACAATTGGCATGAAGTCAAGAGTTAAACTGTCGGCAGTGATGTATCACCTTGGAATCAGTTCTCAATGGAAATTGCTAGAAAATCTTTTTCGACTGAACTGAATGAATTGCAGATGGGGGAATAGGAATTCCAATGAGGCGTCTCACTGAGCTCCTCGTCTGCCAAATTCGGGTGAATGGCACGTATCCCGTGGCAACCTACAAATAGTAAAGGAGCACTGCCATGGTCCTGACTGATATTTCTTTAAATTCATTCCCAGGATATCGGCGTCGCTGGCAAGGCGAGCGTCTATTGCCCAAACCTAGTTGACCTGAGAAGCTGGCAATGGGAGCTGGCTGAAATGCTGGTGGTGGATTGATATCGTTGACAGTGGCATGCTCAGACACTCCTGAGACTAATTAACAGCCAACCTGGTGTGGGACTAGAATTGCCGACAGGCGGTAGTATTTCTTCCCTAATGGACATAATTGAATTACTTTTTATTACCAGGCCTTTTTTTTACATTGATTTACATAGGATATACAGCACAGAACAGGCCATTCAGCCCAACCAGTCCATGCCGGCACTTATGCTCCATGTGAGCCTCCTTTCTTCCTTCATCTAACATCAGCATAACTCTATTTCTTTTCTCCCTCATTCGCTTATCTAGCTCCCCCAAAGTTGGATCTTTACTATTCAATTCAACCATTCCCTGTGGTAGCGAGTTCCACATTCTGACCACGCTCTGGGTAAAGGAGTTTCTTCTGAATTCACTATTTCTCGGTGAACATCTTATATTGATATCTTCTGGTCCTGCACCTTCCCAAAAGTGGAAACTTTCTCTCTGTATCCATTCTATCAAAACCTTTCATAATTACAAAAGCTCTATTAGGTCACCCTCAAGCCTTCCTATTTCAAGAAAAAAAAACCTGTTCATCCTTTCCCAATAAGTATAATCTCACACTCCCGGTATTATCCTTGTAAATCTTTTTAGCACCATCTTCCGTGACTCTTGTTAATAATATGATGAAGCAAACAGTAGTCCAAATGAGGCCTCACCAAGGTCTGATACAAGTTTAGCATAACTTCCTTACTTTCCAAAGATAAAAACAAAAAACTGCGGATGCTGGAAATCCAAAACAAAAACAGAAATACCTGGAAAAACTCAGCAGGTCTGGCGGCATCGGCGGAGAAGAGCAAAGTTGACGTTTCGAGTCCTCATGACCCTTCAACATGAGGACTCGAAACGTCAACTTTGCTCTTCTCCGCCGATGCTGCCAGACCTGCTGAGTTTTTCCAGGTATTTCTGTTTTTGTTTTGTGTTCCTTACTTTCCAATCTATCCCTCCAGAAACAACCCGCTGCTTGTTTTTATTTCCTTCTCAACCTGCGATGCTACTCTTAGTGATTGATGGTTATTTGTGCTCTTCGAGCCCTTTGCTCTTCTACCTCACACAACTGTGTTCAAAATCATTTGCGCATTATATGCTCAATCTGCAAGTTAATTAATATTACAGTCTTGAATGGCTTTGACAATCCTTCTCAAATTGGTGTCATGTGCAAATCTAGAAATTGTATTTTTTTATTCCAAAGTCTAAATATAAATTATGAACGATTGGGAGAGGCGTAGTGATATTATCACTGGATTGGTAAACCAGAGACCCAGGGTAAATGCTCTGGGGACCTGGGTTCGAATCCCAGCGCAACAGATGGTGGAATTTAAATTCAGTAGAAAAAAATTCTGGAATTAAAAGTCTAATGGTGATCGTGAAACTATTGCCAATTGTCGTAAAAACCCATCTGGTTCACTAATGTCCTTTAGGGAGGGGAGTCTGGTGTATTTAAAACCCGAGATAGATAGGTTCTTGATTGGTAAGGGGATCAAAAGTTACGGGGAGAAGGCAGGAGAATGGGGTTGAGAAACTTATCAGCCATGATTGAATGGCGGAGCAGACTCGATAGGCCGAATGGCCTAATTTCTGCTCCTATGTCTTATGGTCTTATGGCCTACATGTGGTTGACCCTTAAATGCCTCTAAACAAGGGCAATAAGGGATGGGCAATAAATGCTGGCCTAGCCAGTGACGCCCACATCCCAAGAACGAATATATAAAAAAACAACAGTGGGCCCAGCAATGATTTTTTGTGGAGCCTCACTTTTACTGCCATTCCAAATGGCTCCCCTTTCAACCTTACAGTCAACTAGGCTGCGTATGCCCTTACTTTATAGCTTAGCATGTGGTATATTATGAGAGCCCTTTCAGAAATTTAGATTATATTACATCTATTGCATTACCCTTGCCTTATTCTTCAGTCCTCTGAATGAAGTCAGCTCCGACCCAGAACACCACGACATCCAGAATGGGTAGGGAAAGGAGGCACGATCCCAAAAACCACCCCCAGCCGGAACGGGGATCGCACCCAAGGCTGTCGGCCCTAAACCTGCTCCGCACCGGCCGACCATGGTGGGATTTGAACCCCTCCCCCCCAAGGTATCCCCAGAGCCTCAGGGTTGCTAGCCTTGTGACAATACAACCGCGCCTCCATCTCCCCGGAATCCTGATGCAGTAAGAGCGGCAGCCAAAATAGTGCAGCGCAGCCTCCCACAAACAGCAAGGTGAAAACGATCAGATAATCCGTTTTTCAGTTCTGAAGATGGGTCGGGACCCTGAAGAGAACCACACACACACACACACACACACACCCCCCCACCACCAACCCACTTCTCTTCTTCAAACAGTGGACCGGGTCTTTTATATGCACCTGATAGGATTAGTCAGGGGCCTCTCATTTAAAATGCGGCACCTCCTACAGTGCCAGCCGAGATGTTTTTGAAGCCACAGGCTTTTGATGCAGAAACAAGGAGACTACCAGCTGAGCCAAAACTAACCTCCCAAACAATTATTTTTTAATTGTTAGCCACTGAAGCCCTGACTTGAGGGGCTGCACGGAAGCGAACAAAACAAAAACATCCTTCATGCTGACACATGTGAAAAATCACTCTGCGTCACAAGTGTATAAACTCAAGGCAAGAATAAGTCATCGTAGGGGCCTGGCCACTGATCGCACTCAGATGGATCCAGACAAATGATTGAAGTGCGCAGCGAGGTTAAGGGTGCAGTCACGGTCAGAAATTTTAACCCGTTCCAGGTGCCCCTTTTTTTTTCCCTTTTTGAACACGAGGCTGAGAGAAAAATAGCAGAAACGGCACCTCTTAAAGGAGCAAAAGATTCCAAAGTGCTTCGCAGGAACCGATTCAGGCCAAACCTGTCAGTGAGAGCCACGTGGGGTGATATTAGGACAGGTGACCAAATGCTTGGTCAAAGAGGTAGAATTGTAAGGAGCTTGCTAAAGGCAGAGAGAGAGAGAGAGAGAGAGGTGCAGGGGTAGGGGGAGGGAGTTCCAGAGGCTAGGGAGTTGGCAATTGAAAGCAATGACGGGGCAAAGGAATTGGGGCATGTGCAAGAGCCAGGCTTGGAAGAAGGCAGAGACGTCGGAAAGATGCGATTGCACGAGAAGGGGTACAGAGGAGGTTTACGAGAATGTTACCTGGGCTGGAGAATTTTAGTTACGAGGAAAGATTGGATAGGGTGGGGGTGTCTTCTTTGGAGCAGAGGAGGCTGAGGGAAGATCTAATCAGTATATAAAAATAGGAGGAGTCTAGATAGAGTGGATAGTAAGGCTCTATTCCCCTAGGATCCATAACCTAGGGGGACATAAATTTAGTGTAAGAGGAAGGTGGTTTAGAGGGGACTTAAGAGGAATTTTTTTCACCCAGAGGGCAGTGAGGATCTGGGACTCACTGCCTGAAAGGGTGGTCGAGGAAGAAACCCTCCGCAATTAATAAGTACTTGTATGTGCATTTAAAGTGCTGTAACTAACAAGGCTACGAACCAAGAGCTGGAAAGCGGGGTTAGGCAGGGTCGGTGCCATTGGTGCTGATGGGCTGAATGGCCTCCTGTCGTGCTGGAAGTTTTTATGATTCTGTGAATTTTATGATTCCGTAAATTTAAAGGGGTAGCTAACTTGTGGTTAAGGTAGCCCAGGCTGTCGCACTTTTATCTCTGGAGTCTGAAGGTTGTGAGGTGCAATTCCCACTCTGGAGGCTTGAGCACAAAATCTAGGCCAATGCAGTACCGAGGGAGTGCTGCACTGTCAGCCGAGGTGTTATAGTGAAAAATCCTGTGGCGCTGCTCAAAGAAGGAAAGTGGGAGCTCTCCCTGTAGAGGCCTGACTAACATTTCCCCCTCACCCACACCCAAAACAGATGACTTGACTGTTTGTGGGATCTTGCTGTGTGTAAATTGACTGTTGCGTTTGCTACCTTACAACAGTGGCGCACTTAAAAAAAAAAGCACTTTGATCAGCCATAAAGTGTTTGGAAATCCTGAAGTTTTGGAAGGTGCCTATAAATGCAGAGGATTTTATCTCCTTTAAGCCAGAAAAGCTTTTACATATAGTGATAGCTGCTTTTATTTGCTCAGGCACCACTAGAAAACAGTAGGCAGTCAGTAAGCACAGTCAGTAAGTAAATTGGCTCATAATGAAAGCATTTTTCTTCTTATAAAACCAGAAACTGGTTAATCTTCTATCTCCCCGCTTCCGGGAGCCTTGTCCAGTTAAAGTTGGCGGGTGGACCAGGGAAGTGGGAGGCCCAATCAGGGGCCTGCTGTGATGCCCACTTGGCAGCCCCAGTGGGCAAGCTGACCACTGCCCAGACAGGCTAGGGAGGGGAGTGCATGAACTCACGGTAAGCGAGACCATCCCCGCCCACGGGGCTGGGATTGCATCCACGGGGGCTGAATCTACGCGTGAGCTGGACAAAAGGCCTGACCTCCATTGACTGATCCCCACCCCCCGACCCCGACACTGAGACAAAATAGAAACAGAAAAATGCTGGAAACACGCGGCAGGCCAGGCTGTCTCTGTGGCAAGAGAAAGACTGAATGGGCTCGACTTTAGCTCATCTGCGACCTGCCCCTGGTAGCGCAGAGTTAAGACCGAGCAAATTTCAGGCTGCCAGAATCGGAAAATACTACAGGTACCGTCGACTTTGAGGAAGTGTGGAGGCAGAGGGAGGGGGAGGAAGGGGGAGGGGAGGGGAGGAAAGAACAAAAGGGTGGGAGGCAGGAGAGATCAAATGACAGAAGGAATGATGGTGCCAGGTGAAAGGGAGCGGTAATGGGACCTGGTAAGAAACTAAAGATGGGCCTTGAAGTACCGTAAATTCCAATGGCAGAATCATTACCACCATCCGCAACTGGAAAGTAGACAGGAGCAAAGGTTATGATCTGCGACTGTTGAACCTTCACTCAACTTGGAGTTCAACAATTTCAGACCATAGCCACCACTCCCATTTTTTTTGGGCTGTAGGTGTTGGTAATAATCCTGCTGTTTATTTAGCCTTTCCTCTCTTCCATCCTGTCACAGACCCCTTCCCTTTCCTGCCCCTCACCTCCTTCCTTGCCCTGCCTCTGTGCTTGCTTAAACCCTGTCGTACATCTCTAACCTTTCCCAGTTTTGATGAGAGGAAGTTGACCTGAAACGTCAGACTAGTTGTTCCCGGTTTGGGTTGCAATCTCAACGTCGGCCTGGATTCCGAATCGGAAGCCCAGAAGTGGCGGGACACCGGTTTTGGTGTCCCTGGAGGCGGCCAATTAAGCCGCTTCTGGGAGCCTTGTCCAGCTAAAGTTGGCGGGTGGACCAGGGAAGCGGGAGGCCCAATCAAGGGCCTGCAGTGATGTCCACTTGGCAGCCCCAGTGGGCAAGCTGACCACTGCCAAGACAGGCAGGGAGGGGAGTGCATGAATGTACCAATAACTTCTGCAAATGTTAGATTGCAGAGGCCTACAGCAGATACGATGGTGTGGAGGGGGATCCCGTCTATATAACTGATCATGGACACAGGTCTTTTGTCTTGGCGCCGCTGTTATAGGGGTTTGGAGCCTCCATCTTTGATGGCCCCCTGTTAGGAGGCCAACCCTAGAGAGCTGGTGTGCTCTGAACATGGTGGGTAAGGGGAGGTGCAGTCTGACACCAGTAAGATTCTGTCTCCATCAAAAAATGGCCCCCAGTTGGACCCTTAATTGGAGTAGGTGGCTTTCCACCCTGTTGGAGCAGGCTGCCGGCTTCCTTCCTCACCCATCCCTGGGAATGCTCCCCAGAGGCTGGGGTGCATCGGAGAGCCATTCCAACACCACTACCCCCTGTATTCCTGGCCCCGCCCCCACCTCCAACCCCACCTCCAGAGGGCCATTAAATCTGTTACTCTTTCCACACATGGGGCAACATTTTCCCTCTGTCGGGTGGGGTGGGGGGGTGGGATGTGTGGGAGCAGTTGGACGGGCGGGTCCATTAATCATGTTAATTATTTTTTTTAATGGCCTTAATAGGGCCTTTGACAGTTTGGCGGGCGCGCAGAGCTGATTCGACTGCACACCCCGCTGAACTGAAAATCTAAATGCCGCGCGGTGACGTCAGGACGCACACCCAATGTCATCCCCACGTCATCTTAACGTGTCGGCGAGTGGGCCCCGCCACCTGCTCACTGACCAGAAGGTGCAGCCCAAGATGACTGACCTGCTGAGTATTTCTAACATTTCCTGTTTTATATTTCAGATGCCCTAGCATCTGCAATATTTTGACCTTATATTATAGCAGTTCCTCGGCTCTGCAATAAAATATTATGTGTGATTGCTTCTCGGAGATGGGAAAGTCATAAGTGGGTGAGTAATTTAGCTGATGTTGTAGAAGGCACTCCACAGGCCTCCTGCTTTCGCATTAAAGTTTGACAACTTTAAATCACAGCTACTGCTCCAAATTTGACTTGGACATTTTGGACATCGTGTAAGCATTTACTCTGGACCCATCTGTTGTTTCTATGTTGGTTCCCAGTATCACTCCCTTACCCTGTCAAATTTGAACATATGAACAGCTAAATCAGGAGCAGGAGTAGGCCATTCGGCCCCTCAAGCCTGCTCCGCCTATCAATAAGATCATGGATGACCTGACGGTGGCCTCAACTCCACACTCCGACAACCCCCGATCAGCCCTTTCGTCTCTTAATCATTCCTGACCTCCACCCTTTCACAGGTCTTTTTTCTCTTTAGTCCTTTCCCCAACCACCTCCCCTGCTCCCATGCACACCACCCCTCTACCAACACCTCTTCCAATTTCGGTGAGAAGCCATCAGCCTGAAACATTAACTCTGTTTCTCTCTCTGCCGACATTGCCTGACCTGCTGAGCGTTTCTAGCGTCTTCTGTTTTTATTTCGGATTTCCAGCATCTGCAGCATTTTGTTCTGTTTCACTGTAGAAATTGGGTTGCGTATGAATAAGGATGAGCTGAGACAGGCCTTACGATCGAACCCAGAGGTGATGGGGAAAGCTAAGCGCAGACAGAAACTATTAAAAACGCCAGAGCCACCCGTGATTTATTATCCCCCCAAAAAAATTCCCAGCCGGAACAGGGGGCTGATTTTAATACTCACAAATTTTGGAATTTATGGGGTTAAAAGCAACACCGTGTAGCTGCTAAATCGAGATTTTATAGAAATTAGAGGACTCCACAAATGAGCCAGTGCCTGCTGTAAAAGTAATGGCATGTTAACATCCCTATTAATGTGCAAATCGACCAACAAATTGAGGGGATTAAGAGATGCATCGTGAGTTGTGAATCTCCAGAGGTCACTTGTTGGTTTGCATCACTCTGCTGTTTCCTTTACACAAACAGCATCTCAATCTTAGCCTCCTCGTTATCTTGACCAACTCTTGGCTTTACTTGTGGCAGAAAGTTAAGTCTGGTAACTAATAGCTCAAGTACCATCTTAACTGTGATCATTGATAATGCAATGTCAATCACCCCTCTGGCCCAGAAATTTAACAACTTACATGGTTCAATCCCATTAAGTGCAGATACATGGGAACACCACCACCCTGGAAGTTCCCCTCCAAGTCACTCACCACCCTGACTTGGAAATATATTGCCGTTCCTTCACTGTCGCTGCGTCAAAATCCTGGAACTCCCTCCCTAACAGCACTGTGGGTGTACCTACACCACATGGACTGCAGCGGTTCAAGGGGGCAGCTCACCACCGCCTTCTCAAGGGCCATTAGGGTTGGGCAATAAATGCTGGCCTAGCCAGCGATTCCCACATACTGTAAATGAATTTATAAAATGTAGCAAATTGCTCTTGAAGAGTTCTTAAATGTCAATATTTTTAAAATATTTTATTTTTTCTTGTTCAGTTGCTGTTTTCCCTCTCTCTCGCTCCCTTTAATTCAATATATTTTTCCCCTCTCTGTAATCCTTGTCCTCCACCTGACTTGACTCTGATTCACCCTCGTCCACCCTCATTCCTCTCAGTTTCTTTCTCAAATGTTTAAGTTCTAGTGGTCATGCCCCAGTATGTTATGAACAGTCAGTCAATACTTTACACAAACAGCCTACTAAATGGACGCCAATAAGCTATTAAAGTGGCGGCTGCAGATCATGTGACGTTTGGCCTTTAAGCTACTGACAGTACCACATTGCAAGCAAATACTTAATTAAATATGGACATTCGGGAGATGGTGGTGTAGTTGTAATGTCGCTGGACTGGTAATTTAGAGAGCCAAGCTCTGGGGACATGAACTGAAATTCCATTATTACAGCTGGTGGAATTTGAATTCAGTTAATAAATCTGGAATATAAAAAAGCGAGTCTCAGTAAATGGTGACCATGGCACTATCACCGATTGTTGTAAAAAAACCCATCTGGTTCACTATTGCCTTTTAGGGAAGGAAATCGGCCATCCTTCACTGGTCTGGCCTACATGTGACTCCAGACCCACCGCAATGTGGTTGACTCTTAACTGCCCTCTGAAATGGCCTAGTTAGCCACTCAGTTCAAGGGCAATTAGGGATGGGCAACAAATACTGGCCTTGCCAGCGATGTCCGCGTCCCATAAAAGAATGAAAAGAAAATTCACAGCCATCGGGGCAATTCACATGTACCTTTGTTTAAGGATGGTCCGACACTTAAGAACCTTCAAGACTGATGTGATTCAATGCCCTTCCCTGAAACCAATCAAAAATGGTATTGTCAGATTGAACGGAACATTCAAAAACAAAGACTCTGACTGTCTCAGACCCTCAGAGGTGCTAACCGAACACACAGGTTGTGGAATCAACGTAAATACCACCCCTTACTTGGAAAAGGACTTGAACTTGTGGAAAGTGGCCTGATGAGGCAGCCATGTTTTTTGCTGCTTTTGAAAATCAGCTAAGAGCTGTTTGCAGGCAGTCCCACCAAAGCCATCGAACCAACAGTTCAGTGGTCAGAAAGCCAGGCCATGACCTAGCTGCAAGTCTCCACCTTGAAAGAATACCTTGAAAGTGGGAGATTCCAACAAAGAGAAGGACTCCCCGCCCCCCCCACAACCTGTTTCAGCTTCATGTTCACCTGAGAACCAACATCCTAGAAATTCAACCAGAAGAAATCTCACAACCCACTGAGAAACCTTTGCTGTATAAGACCCTCACTTTAACTTTGACTCATTGAAACCATTCAAAAGACTACTGGCCTGCCACATGGGAGATCGAAGTTCATTAATTAAAGATAGATAGACAGATAACTGTAATCTGTAAAAGTGTATTACTTTATCTGTATCTAATCTTTGTGTGAGACTATGTGTGTAAGGCGTTGCGTTTAATTCTGGGTGTGTGTAGAAAAAATAGCCTTCTTTGTTTTAAACTCACAAACTCTTGCTGCTGAAATTATTTAATTGGGATCCACACTCTGAGGGTAAGAAAACACGTATCACTTTTCCATACAAAACATACTGCTCACAAGCAGTAAGGAAAACAAATACATTCTGTCTGTAACGGTGTTACTAAGATTCCAGATGTCCCATCTCTCTCACTGCCCCTTTATCAGCTCAATCCTTCCACCAAGTTAAGGCGCAAAACAACTTATGAGCTGAAGGGTGCAGACAAAATTCTAACTAGAAACACACACCTCAAGATTCTCCATTGCAGCAAGAGCTGCCCCATTAACAGGAGGAGAAGCAAGTGGTACATGGGCCACATTGTGGTTAAGTAAGGAAGACACCTTCACCCAGCTGATTTAATCTTCTTTTCTAGTTTTTCAGCATGCATTAGACTCTTCAGTCACACAATCAAGAGCGGTCATTCCCCCAGGGAACATATTGTATGTTAAAAACTGTAAATTAGAGATTTTAAACAAGAGGTCCACTTTCACTCCCTGACGTACACCTGCTATTCTCCAGCCAAGTATTTAACAAAGAGCAGGCTGTAGGACTGTATGCTTGGGTCCAAAATTAGAGTGGTTATGTTTTGATGAAAGGTCACTAACCTGAAATGTTGACTCTGTTTCTCTCTCTCTGCATGATCTTGTGGAATTGCAAAATTGGCAGGGCCAATGGGAGATGGCGTACGATGCCAAAAAATGCGATGTCATGTGCATCACCGACAAATAGGCTCCGCCGACAGAGTTCTGTCATCAAATTCTCCAACAGGTAGAAACACAACCATACCTGGGGGTCCATCTTAGAAACAGTGTTTAATGGGGATTCCACATTCAGCAAATAACCTTCAAAGCAAATCAGGTTTCTTGCATTTCTGAGGAGGAATCTTTGCTATTGCAGCAAAAATATCAGGGTTATAGCGTACCAGACATTTGATTGTCCAACCCTGGAGTATCCTAGTTGTGTGTGGGATCCTTATGCGGTGAGAGATATAAAAGGCTGAAGCATGTGCTGCACAATTCTGCACGGATCTGTATGGGGACTAGACCTGAGTCACATCCTTGATCAAAGATTCGGAATGGGAATCACCACAGCAAAGGAGGGAGAAAATGGACAGGCTATGTTCCATAAAATACAGAATAGGCTGGTGGGAATTGATAGAATCGAGTACCTGGTGCCCTCTGGCGATGACAATACACAAGGTAGCAATCCACACAAACTACAAAGACCATTTGTTTCCAAGACAGTGCGTCAACAATCTTTCTTCCCAAGGACAATCCCATAAAGGAACAAGCTGCCAGAGGAAATAGCCACAGCCTCATGACTCAAAATCTTCAAGGCTCGTCAGAAGTTTATTTCCATTTTCAAGTCTTTCATTATCAGGGCTTCCATCTCAGCAGGTCATTTCTGGTTCAGCTGGCGCTTACCGTATAAATGTTGGCAGTATACGGACGTTAGTCTGTGATGCTGTGAAGCTACCCAAACCTGCTGATTATTTCCAGCACTTTCTGTTTTCAGTGTATTCATTGTTATGTGGACTAATAATCCAGAGAATGTGAGCTTAAATCGTTCAGGCAGCTTGAGAATTTTAATTCAGTTCAAAACCACTAGACATAAAACAAGCTGGTATCAGTACAAGCACCATGAAGCTGTCAGATTGTCATAAAAACCCAACTGCTTCACTTTATTGTCCTTCAGTGAATGACATCTGCTGTCAGCTTGGCCTTCAATTGCCATAAAAACCTGGCTGATTTTTAACTACTGAGCAAGCCTCTCAGTTGTGTCAAAACTTGGGTGACTAGAGATGGGCAATAAATGCCAGGCCTGCCACCGATGCCGACGTCCTGAGAACTCATTTGTTTAAAGTCTGTGAGCGCTGAGAAACACAACAGATAAAGTGACTTCACTGAGGTTGCTTCCAGTGGGTTTGGATTTGACGACATCACTGCACCAGTACTCAGTTAAGGACTGATTCAATTGAATTAGTTATTCGAAAACCATTAAGCTTTCTGGTGCCCACTGCCCTATCCAGGTTCATCATTCTAAGTAAACACGGGGGGGAGAGTTTTCTGCTTGTCGGGCGGGCTGGTCGGGAGCGGGCGCAGTCAGGCGCGGAGCGATCGGTTGCACGCCACCATTTTACAGGGGCGGGCCAATCAGCGCTACCTGTGCGGGTGGGGGTGTGGGGGGGAGGAGGGAGAGTCGGGGCCTGCGCGCTCTCTCGCGCATGCGTGCGAAAGAGCGCAGGAATCTCTCTGAGGCACGGAGCTGCCTCTGGGAGATTAAGGACATAATCAAAGTCTTTAAAGAATAAAGTTAACAATTATTTTGACATGTCCCCTCATGTGACAGTGTCACATGAGATGGGACAGGTTTTCATATTCAGGAAGATTTTATTACTTCATTAATGAAAGCTTTAGGAAGCCTCATCCCGCCCGCGGATGAGGTTACCTAAAGAACGCAATGGCTGCTTGGGCTTTTCGCCTGCCTGCCAACCTTAAGGTTGGACGGGCAGCATTAATAACTACTTTAATTGTGTTTTTAATGGCCTTTATAGGCCATTGACAGTTTGGCGGGCATTCAGCCACCTCCGGTGCGTGCCCGCCGAACGGAATATCTAAATGTCACGCGGTGACTTCGGGACGCTCGCCCGATGTCACCGTGCATCATTTTACTCATCGGCGTGTCAGGCCCGCCCCTGCAGGCCGACGTCAAAATCCCGGCCCTGGAAAACAGGAGTAGGAGTAGGCCATACGGCCCCTCAAGCCTGTTCCGCCATTCAATAGGATCATGGTTGGCCCTCTACCTAACTCCAAGCTCCTGCCTGCTCCCCACATCCCTTGATTCCTGTTCGTCTTCAAAAATCTCTCGACCTCTGTCTTGAACATACTCAACGATGGAGCCTCCACAGCTCTCAGGGGTGGAGGATTCCAAAGATTCACAAACCTCTGAGTGAAAAAATTTCTCCTCAGCTCCTGGGACGTTAACTCTGTCTCTCTATCCACGGACGCCTCCTGACCCGAGTATTTTCCAGAATTTTCTTATCCTAAATTCAGATTTCCAGCATTCACAGTCGTTTGTTTTCTCCATAACGTTTAAGTGTGGGATAGTAATGTTCTTGCAATTTTCTAGTTGCATGAGTCCTGTTGCAACATTAGAGAAGGACGTCTCTGATTGTGGTAAAATTAGAAGCATCTTGTAGTTGAGAGTTTTGTGAGATAATGGCGGGATCTTCCAGCCCTGACCGCCCTGGGATCGTCTGGTCCAGTTGAAAGTCAATGGACTTTTGACTGGGCTGCCAAATCTCCCATGGGGGTCCCACCATGACGGGGACAGAAAATCCCAGCCAGGATGTTTAACAGCAGCCTTTCTCCTCTGGGACCTGGTCCAGGACTTTTAGGATAACGGGGTTTCCCTTCCTGCCATCCAAGGAGTCGGCGGCAAACGCGTCCCTGCCAATAGTGCCTGCCCCACAGCCATTTAATGCTCCAACGAGTGTTGATTGGCTGGAGGCAGGACTTCCGCCCCTCACTCAGGAGGAAGTCGCGCTTCAGAGAGCTGCTGGCCAATCTGATTGGCTGGCAGCACTCTTAGACCCTGCAGCCCCAGAAGCTGCAGTGGACAGGAATGTGACTGCAAGCAGCCCCCACAGCCTAAGTCCCAGGACTCCAGGGCCAGGTAAGTGTGGGGTCTTGGGTCAGGATGGGGTGGTGAGGTCCAGGGGGGGTGAGAAGAGGCGGGTGGGGTTGATTGTGGAGAGGCAGGGGGGGAGGGAGGAAGGACCTATAAGGGCCAGGCCTTTATGGGGGATTTGTGAGTTGGAGGGGGGCAATGTTAAAAGGAGGCTGCTGATGGAGGTGACCCCCGCCAACCGAGGCCTAAGCAGGCTTACTTTTCAATTTGTCCCCTGCCCCTGATATCCTCCCACGAGGCCTTAAAATTGAGGCTGGACAGGAAATGGCCCATAGTTGGCCAATAATTGGCTACTTAAGGGCCTCAATTAGGGCAAGGGTGAGTGGGCCAACATGGGCCTCGCCTGTCCTAGCGTAAAATTGCGGACAGGCTGGGGGTTGCGAGAGTCCAGTGGGAAGGCCATCTGAGAAATTTTACATCCACACCCCCGCCTACAAACACAGAATGTGGGGAATGAAAAATTTTGTCCCTGGGTTCAATCCAGCCCGGTCTGAGGGGATGATAGTCTCCCATAGCTGTAAGGAGCCTGTGTTTGTCCAGATAAGTTCTGTCTGTAATCAATGTAATGGTCTGTAAACATCCACAGCACAAAACTGTCCCTAATCACTTCAGTCATGTGGAGAGATTAGAGAAACTGGGATTGTTCTCCTTAGAACAGAGAGGATTAAGAGGCGATTTGATAGAGGTGTTCAAAATCACACGCTGTTTTGATGGATAAATAAGGACAAATTGTTTCTACTCTCACGAGTTTTGGCAACCAAAGGAGACACAGATTTAGGTAATTAGCAATAAAGCTAGAGAGGAAATGAGAAGACCTTTTTTAATGCATTGCCTGCAAAGGTGGTTGAAGTAGATTCAATGGTTACTTCCAAAGGGGGATTGGATGTATACTTTCAGGTGAAAAATGTGCATGACCATGGGGAAAGAGCAGGGGCATTGGGAGTGATTAGATTGCTCATTCAAAGAGCCAGCACAGGCAAAATGAGTCATACCACCTCTTTCTCTGTTGTAAAATTCTACGAATGACAGACACATGGGTAGAGATAAGCCAGCTCGTGTGAGGAACGCAAAAATCAGCACTTACGACACATACAAATATCAGCACATACTCACCAAGGCTCCTTTGACAGCACCATCCAAACCCATGACATCCACCACCTAGAAGGACAAAGGCAGCAGTCATATGGGAACACCAACGCCTGCAAGTTCCCCTCCAAGCCACTCGCCATCCTGACTTGGAAATATATTACCATTTCTTCACTGTCACTGGGTCAAAATCATGGAACATCCTCCCTAACAGCACTGTGGATATACCTACACCACATAGACTTCAGCGGTTCTAGGTGGCAGCTCACCACCACCTTCTCGAGGGCAATTCAGGATGGGCAATAAATACTGGCCTAGCCAGCGATGCCCACATCCCAAGAACGAATATTGAAAAAAATGGGGCTCTCCTGAGGCTGAGACTGAAGTACGTCATTGAGACCGTGTTGAAGGAACGCCTGAAATGGGAAGCGTTTCACTACCCCAACAATGACAAGTTTCAGCCAAAGCACAAAGCAATCATTAAGGTTAATAGGGATGTCAACCTTATCTCAAAGCGGGTTGGAATAATGAAGAAGTCATGCTTCTGTTGTAGCCTTGGTTACAGGCCCAACCTGGAGCATAGCATTGAGTTTTGAGCACCATACCTCAGAAAAGATAGAATGGACTTGGAAGGAGATTCACCAGAACTGAAATGAGAGCTGAGGGGGTTAAATTATGAGGACAGGATGCATTAACATTGCTTGTACAGTCTTGAGTTTGGTTTGAGGGGTGGTGTAAGTGACAGGTTCATAAAGTGGAAAGGATTTGATAAGATCGATCTAGAGAACCCATTTCCTCTGATGAGGCAATCAAGAATAAAGGGTCATCATCTTAAAATTTAATTCAGGAGCGAAATCGGGAGCACTGTTTCACACAAAGGGCGGTAGAAGTCTGGAACTATCTGATGGGGGGGTCAATTGAAGCTGAGATAGATAGGTCAGATTAAAAACAGAAATTTCTGGAAAATGTTCCGCACGCCAGACAATGGATGGAATTTTTGCTCCCGAGTCAGGTACGCGGAGTCGGGAAGTGAACCCAACTCGGGAGGGAGTGCGCCAAACGTTCAGACTTTCATCCTGGGGGCTAGGGGGCTGCTAACTGGAGTTGGGCCTGTCATCCCTGGAAACTGTGGGTAAGCAACCACAGGGACTGCCAGGTGCTGTGGCATGCTGGTTAAAAGTTCCACCTTGGCACTCTGGGACTATGTCCCAGTGTAATAAAAACAAAAAAACAAAGAAAGCCCTTTAGCTTTCACCCCTCACATTCCCTCACCATCACCCCCCATACTCCCCATACTTCATCCATGCCAACTCATGCTACCTGATGCACCACCCAACCCCCATTGTCTTTCATACCCTCCATGTTAACCTAAGCCCCTCTGCCCACCCCTGTGGCCCCCATGCCTTCCAAGCCAGCAGATGCCAACTCATCCCCATAGCTCTTTATAGCCTCTGTGCTAACTTAGTGCCAATTCATACCATCACACCCACAAACCATAGCCCTTGCATCCTCTATGTGAACTCACCTAGTATCCAGCATGGGCAGACCTTAGGAGCCATGCTGAGATGAAATAAAATAAAGTTTTAAGTATTTATTACGGCCTTCACTATGCTATAAAAAAAAACACGCATTGATAAAATCCCGTTCAATACATTTAAATCTCTTCAATTACTTAATCCGTTATGAAAAACAAACATTTACTTCAAGTACTTAATCCTTTATAAAAACAAACCTTGTTTCAAGAAGTTGGTCCCTCATAAAAACAAACATTTGTATTCATATACCTCCTTCAAAGATAATCCCTTTATAAGCACCTGAAGCAGTCAATCAATCTGAATTTACAGGGCCCCCCTGCTGTGATAATGATAGGCTGTGGAAGCAGTCTATGCCATAATGCTATAATGATAACCCTCAGGCTTATGTCAGTAAACACTTATTAAAACTGCAAGCACCATGCTTTCTCAACTGTGAGTCACAGCCACCTGATTTTTTTCAATATTTAAAGGGCAGGGGATTTAAATGAGTTGACAGTTTAACAGTTCCACAGAGCTTATCCAACTTTTACGCACATTACCATCTGCTACTAACAATTCAAAAAGGGTACCTGACCTCTCACAAAGGGTACCTTCCCTCTCCCATAAGGGTACCTGGACCGCTCCAAAAGGATACCTGATCTTTCCCAAAGTATTCCGGTAAGTTTATACTTTTTCCTCAAATGTCTAAAGCCTACGAGTCATATTTCAGAAACCTGGGTGATGAAAATTGCTTCTGAGTCAAGACAGCTGCACTTTTAAATGTGCTGCTGCCTCCATGAACTGCGGGTGTCTGAAATACACCCCCGTTCCCCACATCGACTCCGCTCCCCCTACGAAAATGGTAGTTGCCAGGTTAAGAGGCAGGACTTCTGGAACCCAGGCTCCTGACCATGCTGCCTGACCGGCTGAGTATTTCCAGCACTTTCTGTTTTATTTCCGATATCCAGCATCTGCAGTATTTTGCTTTTGTAGAAATTCAAATCCTTTAATTGGCAAAATCAATAGAGCATATCAAATCCTCCCCACGTCTCCAACCTTTCCATTCCTAGTATGCATTCAAATTATCTTTACAGGAAGACAGGACCGTCATGATATCAGGGCGAAATACCTAGATGCTGAACGCCTGGAATATAAATAGAAAATTCTGGGAGCACTCAGCATGTCAGACGTCAACTGTGGAGAGAGGAACAGAGTTAACCTTTCAAATTGGTGATGTTTCACTAGAACTGGGAAAAGTTAGGCACAAACAGATTTTAAGCAAGGGGAGAAAGGGAGGAAAGAACAAAAGTGAAAGTCTGTGATCGGGTGGAAGGCAGGACTGATTACCTGACAAAAACAAATGATGGTGTCAGGTAAAAGGAGATGGTAATAGGACAAGTAAAGAAACAAAAGATGAGGCAAAAGGAGATGTAAATGGGAATAATGGATTGGTAACTAACGTCTCCTGTCTGAAAAATGGGGGCAGAGGTTACGCTGTGAAATTGTTGAAGTCATTGTTGAGTCTGGAAGGCTGTTAAGTGCTGTATTGAAAGATGAGGTGCTGTCCCTCAACCTTATGTTGAGCTTTATTGGAACAGCGTTGCAGGCCAAGGACAGAGAGGTCAGATGACAGTTCATCAGCCCAAAACGTTAACTGTGTTCATCTCTCCACAGACGCTGCCTGAGCTGTTCAGTATTTCCAGCGTCTCTGTTTTTATTGCAAATTTCCAGCATCCGCAGTATTTTGCGTCTGTATTGAATTCCTGTTGGGTAATTATATCAAGGGTTATAGAGCAAAGGCAGGCAAATGGGGCAGGTCAGCCGAGACCTAAATCGGCGGGGTCGGATGGCTTCCTTCTGCTCTTAATTTACTAAAGAAATACCGAGCAGGGAGAGCTTTGTCTACACACTCACAATGTCACTGCTCAAAGCAAACGGAGGTAGCTTGTCAAAGAGGAGGTTTGAAAGGGTTAATACCTGGTTGAGGGGGGGTGTAGGGGGCGGTGAGATTCAATGGGTTGACCCATCCCTGACTTTTTCTTGTGTTCTATTGTTGTTGAAGCTTCATGATGGAGGCAGTCAGCACACAGCTCTGCATGGGTGATTCAAATTTACATGAGTATCCAGCAGAAAGGAATTTTTATAAATTACATTTGGCCTTTTCTTTCTGAAAGGCATTGTTATCCTGCAGCACAGGTTTAATTGTTCGCTCTGATTTCATTATGTTATAACGAAAAGGCAATTTGCCCCCTTTTTAAACTTCATACAAAGAGTGGTGTGGAGATAGTGACGAAACAGTAGGCAGGCAATACATGGATAGTCTGTGGTATTAATCTACATCTTCCTCACTGTCATTACAGATCTGACTATGTTTGGGTTAATTGATTTGTAACGGTCACCGTACTCCAAGGTAATTCATTCTGTGAAGTGCTGTTGGATGTTCTCACAACACAATAAGGTGTGATAGAATAAGTACTTTAAAGTGGGGGGATGGGATCTGTGAGTGGTGGTGAGTGGGGAAGGAACTTGAATTGATATAATATATGTCACAATCTAAATACTGCATAATGCACTCCACAAACATCAGTGAACAAACTCTGATCTGTTTAAGTAGTGGTGCCAAGTCCCATTCACCCATCATCCATGCGCGAGCAGACCTACGTTGGCTTCCACAACCTGTCAGTGCCTCAAATTTATAAATCCTCTGTTTTCAAATCTGTCCGAGGCCTCAATTCTCCCTATTTCTGTAATCTCCTCTAGCCCTACAACTCTCCAAGATGTTATAACTCATTGCTCAGTCACTGAGTAACGGAAGAGTCTTTCCTTAACATAGATTTAGTCACAAAACCCAGAGAGTATAGGCACAGGCTCCCTTTTCCTTTCCACACACAGGTGGAAACCGGTTCTTATATATACTTAAGAATAATGCCCAAACCTTTCCCCAATTAGTAACAGCTGCTCTTACTTAGAACTAGAGAATGCCCTTCATTGTGACAGGTTTGTAACATTAACCCAAGATCTCTGTAACCCTTCAATCCCAGCCTCCTACAAATCCCATTTTCTTTGCACCACCAGTTGTGCCTATGCCTTCAGCTCACTGGGCTCTAAGCTCTGGAATTTCCTCCCTAAATCTCTCCACCTCAAATCTCTCCTCTTAAAGTCATACCTTAAAATCTAACTCTTTGACCAAACTTTTGATCACCTGACCTAATATATCTTTATGTGGCATAAGACCATAAGAACATTAGAAATAGGAACAGGAGTGGACCATTCAGCCCCTCAAACCTGGTCCACCATTCAATAAGATCATGGATGATCTTCTTGTGTTTCGATTTCCATATTCCCATCTAACCTTTGATTCCCTTGCCTAACAAGAAACAATCTACCTCAGCCTTAAAAATATTCAATGACCCCGCCTCCAACACCTTCTGAGGCAGAGAAATCCAAAGCCACACAACCCTCTGAGAGAAAAAAATTCTCCTCATCTCTGCCCTAAAAGGGCGATCCCTAATTTTAAAACAGCACCCCCTGGTTCTGGATTCACCCACAAGAGGAAACATCCTTTCCACGTCCACCTTGTCAAGGCTGTTCAGGATCTTGCATACTTCAATTTAATCACCCCTCACTCTTCTAAACTCCAGTGGAAACAAGCCTGCCCAACCTTTCCTCGTAAGATAACCCACTCATTCCAAGTATCAATCTAGTAAACCTCCTTTGAACTGCCTCCAATGCATTTACATCCTTCCTAAAATAAGGAGACCAAAACTGCACACAGTATTCGAGGTGTGGTCTCACCAATGCCCTGTATAACTGAAGCATAACATCCTTACTTTTATATTCAATCTCTCTTGTAATAAAGGATAACATTCCATTAGTCTTCTTAATTACTTGCTGTACCTGCATACTAACTTTTTGTGACTCATGTACTAGGACACCTAGATCCCTCTGCACCTCAGAATTTTGCTGCCGTTCTCCATTTAAGTAATACTCTGCTTTTTTGTTCTTCCTGCCAAAGTGAACAACTTCACATTTTCCCACATTAAACTCCATTTGCCAGTTATTTGCCCACTCACTCTATCTATATCCATCTGTAACCTCCTGATGTCCACAACATACTCTCCTACCTATCTTTATGTCATCTGCAAATTTAGCCACCATGTCTTCACTCCCCTCCATAAGACCATAAGACGTAGGAGCAGAAGCAGGCCATTCGGCCCATTAAGTCTGCACCGCTATTCAATGAGATCATGGCTGATCTGATCTCAACTCCACTTTTCCCCATAGCCCTTGATTTCCTTACTGATTAAAAATCTGTCTATCTCAGCCTTGAATATACTTAACGACCAAGCCTCTACAGCCCTCTGCGGTAAAGAATTCCACAGATTCACTACCCACTGAGAAAAGAAATTCCTCCTCATCTCTGTCTTAAATGGGCGACCCCTTATTCTGAGATTAGACTCATGCACAAGGGGAAACAACCTCTCATCATCTACCCTATCAAGCCCCTTAAGAATCTTATATGTTTCAATAAGGTCGCCTCTCATTCTTCTAAATTCCAATGAGCACAGGCCCAACCTACTCAACCTCTCCTCATAAGAAAATCCCTCCATACCCAGGATCAATCTAGTGAACCTTCTCTGGACTGCCTCCAATGCCAGTATGTCTTTCCTTAGATAAGGAGACCAAATTGTTCACAGTATTCTAGGCGTGGTCTAACTGATGCCTTATATAGTTTTAGCAAGACTTCCCTATTCTTATACTTCATTCCCTTTGAAATGAAGAACAAAATTCCATTTGCCTTCCCTATTGCCTGTTGAACTTGTATGTTAGCTTTTTGAGATTCATGCACAAGGACTCCCAAATCCCTCTATGCTGCAGCCTTCTGCAGTCTTTCTCCATTTAAATAATATTCAGCTCCCCTACTCTTCCTGCCAAAGTGCATAACCTCACATTTTCCCACATTATATTCCATCTGCCAAGTTTTTGCCCGCTCACTTAACGTGTCTATATCTCCCAGTAGACTCCTATTTTTGTGTCATCCTCAAACTTGCTGATAGTACATTCACTTCCCTTATCTAAGTCATTCATATATATTGTAAATAATTGAAGCCCCAGCACTGATCCCTGTGGCACTCCACTAGTTACAGGTTGCCATCCCGAAAATGGCCCCCTTATCCCAACTCTCCGTCTTCTATTAGTTAGCCAATCCTATACTTTCCCCAACACCATGGGCTCTTATGTTATTAAGTAGCCTTATCTGCAGTACCTTATTGAACACCTTTTGGAAATCCAAATATATTACATTTACCGGTTCCCCTTTATTTATCCTGCTTGTTACCTCCTCAAAAAATTCTAATAAATTTATTAGGCATGATTTCCCCTTCATGAAGCCATGCTGACTCTGCTTGATTAGATTATGCATTTCTAAATGCTCTGCTATTACATCCTTTATAATAGACAACATTTTCCCAACGACAGATGTTAAGCTAACTGGCCTATAGTTACCTGTATTTTGTCTCCTTCCCTTTTTGAATAAGGGTGTTACATTGGCCGTTCTCCAAACCTCTGGGACTTTTCCAGAATCTAAGGATTCTTGGAAGATTACAACCAGTGCATCCACTATCTCTGTAGTTACTTCCTTTAATATCCTAGGATGCAACCCATCAGGTCACACTAAGTCATTGATGTAAATCATAAAAAGTTGAGGCACCAGTACAGACCCCTGTGGGACTCCACTCATCATATCCTGCCAATCAGATAAAGACCCATTTATGCATTCTCTCTGCTTTCTGCCAGCCAGCCAATCTTCTATCCGTGCCAATATGTTACCCCCTTCATCATATGCTTTTATTTTCCGTAATAATCTTTGATGTGGCACCTTATCAAATGCCTTCTGGAAATCCTTGGGGTCAAAGCTTGGGGTCAAATTTTGTCTGATAACACTCCTGTGCAGTGCCATGGGATCTTTTACCATGTTAAAGATGGTCTCTCTCTCTCCCTCTCTCTGTATATATTTTTTTTTTATTCGTTCATGAGATGTGGGCATCGCTGGCTAGGCCAGCATTTATTGCCTATCCCTAATTGCTCTTGTTCAGAGGGCATTTAAGAGTCAACCACATTGCTGTGGGTCTGGAGTCACATGTAGGTCAGACCAGGTAAGGATGGCAGATTTCCTTCCCTAAAGGACATTAGTGAACCAGATGGGTTTTTACAACAATCAACAATGGTTTCATAGTCATCATTAGACTTTTAATTCCAGATTTTTATTTAACTCAGATTCCACCATCTGCCGTGGCGGGATTCAAACCCTGGTCCCCTGAGCATTACCCTGGGTCTCTGGATTACTAGTCCAGCGACAAACAAGTTCATAAAGAACAAGGTATTTCATCATCTGGGCTCAACTTAGATGGGCAAGCCATGCCTTCTGCTTGGATGGCTATAGAATCCTCAAGCAGACCTTCCATGGGGAACTGTCCCAGGCCAAAGAACATGAAAGTAGTCAGTACAAACACTATAAGGATGCCTTAAGAAATGCCTTACAAACTTCTGCTTTGTAGATCACCTCTCTTTGGAAAACACTGCAGCGACTGGCCCACATGAAGGCCAGCATGGAAATTTGGTTCAGCATATTTCGAGGGCCATCTATGCCAAACTCACAGCAACCAATGTGGCCCAGAGGAAGGCCAGAGATGGTGTAGCTGCAGAAGTTTCCCCAATTGCCAACAAGGACAACCTGAACTGCCAGTTCTGTGGGCATCCATGCCAATCCTGCATCAGTCATGAGAGGACCCATAGAGGACATTGAACCCCACTTATAGCTTGGACATACTCGAATAGCAAGGGGTCTACCGCCACAAACATCTATGCAAGTTGTTGTTGTTGGCTAAGGGAGCAGTGTTGACCATTGCTCTGGGATAACTACCCTGTTCTTCTTTGGAAAAATGCTGTGAAACAGGTCACACACAGGTTAACATTCACCCGAATAGGCAGACAGGGGTCTGAGGGAGGCTAACATCTCATTTCCTACATTACAATAGTGACTACGCTTCAAAAAAGTACCTTGTTGGATGTAACGCACTTTGAGACATCAGCTGATCGTGAAAGGCACTTTGGAAACATGATAACAGCTGACCGCCACCTTCTCAATTGGGGATGGGTAACAAATGTTGACCTTGCCAGCGACGCCTTCATTCCACGGAAGAATAAAAAAAAAACCCTTCCTTTTTCCTTTCTATGAAATGGAGGATGTCCAACTGTGCAGTGCTCCTTCCATGCTGCACTGAAGTGTCGGCCTAGATTATGCGCTCAGGTCCTGGAGTGAGGTTTGAATACACAACTTCCTGACTCTGGGCCAAGCTGATTCATACAGGAAATGAGAACCAAGAATTATCCGATCTCAGGAGAAAAAAAAGCTCTAACGGATTTTGTAAAGCAGTAAATGAAGTAAGTAGTATGGAGAACAGGCCATGTAACTCATCTCATGCCTTGTGTGAAGCAGCCAGTCAGACTATTTTCATCTCTGCTTTGCCTTGGCATCAAGCCTCTCCACTCCCCACTCAATAACATCGAGTGTGAAGTGCTAATAGTACTTATCCTGTCCCTTAACCACTGATTCAGTATGAAATAGCCTGTCCACATTCACACAACATTATGCCATCACGCAAAAGAGAAAACTGAATCCCCACAGCAGATTATAGGCTATTAACTGAAGAGCCTTCATTGCCCTTGTTGACCTTGTTTTTCAGCTTTTAATCTGGTGGTTGAAATCCATAATAACGATAAATGTGAACTCCCAGCACCTGCCATTTCCAATGAAGGCATGACTTGTTACGGGATTAACTTGTCACCCTGAGAGGATTCGATAGGATGGACACCGGCAGGATGTATCCTCTTGTGTGGGAGAGACTAGAACCAGGGAACACAGTTTAAGAGTAAGAGGCCTTCCTTTTAAGGCTGAGATGAGGAGAATTTGTTTCTCTCAGAGGGTCATTAGCCTATGGGATTCTCTTCCCCAGAGGGCAGTGGAGGCTGGATCATTGAATTAATTCAAGGCTGAGTTAGATAGGTTTTTGATTGACAAGGAAGTCAAGGGTTATGGAGAAAGTGGAACTGAGACCACAATCAGATCAGCCATGACCTTACTGAATGGCGGAGCAGGTTCGAAGGGCCGAATGGCCTACTAAGTCCTATGTTCTTAGTCCTGTGGTTCAGTGGGTATCACACTCACCTCTCTGTCAGACAACCATGGGCACAAGCCCTGCTTCAGAGACCTAAATATGTAATCCAGTCTGGTGCTCGACTGCAGTACCGAGGGAGTGCTGCACTGTTAGTACCATCTTTTGGATGAAATGTTGACCCAATACCCTATCTGCCCTCTCAGGTGGATGCAAAAGACCCCATGGCTTTATTTTGAAGAAGGGTGGGGGAGTTCTCCTGGATGTCCTCACCAATAATTTATAATTTATCCCTCAATCAAAATCACAAGACCAGATTATCCAGTCATTATCACATTTCTGTGGGAGCTTGCTGTGTGCAAATTGGTTGCTGCATTTTCTAAATTACAACAGTGGCTTCAACAATATTTCATTGGTTGTAAAGCACTTTGGGACATCCTGACATTATGAAAGGTTAAGACCCTATTCAAGATGGCTGACAAATGTTAACACCTTGTTATGATCCCAGCTGATGTTATTACTGGGCAAGTCAGATCCAAGAACGGAACCTGGCTTGATAGACAATAATTTGTATTTTTCTAAACCATGGAGGGTACTTACTGAAACAGATCACAGGAATCTGCTGTTGACTTTTTAACAAAAAGATAGAACATTTACTGCACAAGAAACATTAACAATATTACACTAGACAACAAAATGGTTGGAAATGTTTCAACACAGACACAAAGGAAAAAAATGATTCAAACTCACACTATCACTTTTACCCCAGCAACACCCTTACAGGGCCAACACTCCAGTGAAAAGGTACCACTACTTCTACACCAACGCTAGAGCTGGTTCAGTTGCAAAGAGATTCCTTTTCCAGTAGACTTCTGAACATTCACTGCAAGTCCTTCCACAATTGGTATCTTCCTCAAGATATCCAGAAAACTCACTCTAAATTCACTGTTACTTTAACTGTAGAGCAATACCTATGAGTTCCTTAAACTCATTTCCTCAGCAATCTGCCGTCATTTCCAGCTAGAGAGAGTATTAGATCTTTCTGTCTGTACTCTGTGGTATACACATACCAACTTAACTTAACTTAAGCTTCCTTTCTGTCTCTCCCTGTGTCTCTGTGGGTCTCTCTTTGATCCCCTGTTGCTAGGCAGCAGCACAGTTTTTTTTCCTACTTTTAGAGTTTGTTTTAGCTTCCCTAAACTACCAACCCCTTGGTAACCCATCTCTTCATTTCAAGAGTCGTAAAACCTCATTAAAGATGCATGTATACAAACAGGGCCTGGAGACTTCCTGTCTCCATCTCAAATAAAACTCTAAAATGAAACCAAACCCAAGTTTCACTTTTCTTAACACACCAATGAACAAGTATAAATTAAACTTAAAGCTATATCTTGCTCTGAACACTCACAAATACAAATATAACAGTCTTAAAACTAAGTCTAGTTCCTAACAACCTGGTTTACTGAAACCATTCAGTACAATTCCAACCTCAATACCTTTTTAAATAGCACTGTGCCCATTGTGTTTTAATTCTTAGGATTGCCTTTTTGAACAAATTTAGTGTCCATTTAAACATTCCAGTGTTGTATTTGTTTTTCCAATAACTGCTGTTTAAATGCAACAATAGATGGGTGTAATTCCTCCTACTACTCTCTAATGTATGATAGGCTCTTTCTTGTGTGATCATATATCCTATTCTTAGCACCACAATAAATTGCCCTGCATTTCTCAATACTAGAAGCCAATCAATTGAATATGTCATCGGCAGTACACAGGCAAATAATAAATCTCCACTCATGACATGTGAGAGCATTATATTATCTGCGTGAATTTGCTCTAGAAATATACCTAACAGTTGTGGGGAGAAATTCCACAGAACTAAGATTTACAAGTGATAGTCACTTGTTAGTACAAAACTTGAGTGCTACTGAAAAAAGAGACATGCTGTCAAAGGTTTTCATCTTGCACTCATTAGGACAGATGCAAGAGTACCAAATTTCAAAGGGAGCAACAGTTTAAACTTCATGAGAAAAGGGTGCTGATTGGTTGGCAAGTTGACTCTGATTGGTTATGATGTTGCCATGGAGAATGCCCCAGGGAAATATTGACCCTCACGCTTTTGTTTAATCAAAAAAGGCACAATTCCTAGACAAGTCCCTTTTGACTGCAGAGGATGGTCCCTGCATATGAATATGCGTAGCTTAAGTGTGACACATTGTGAGCCCGACTGATAACATTAAATTGGATGTGCGGGTAATTTTTAACATGCTCAGGGTTGTTCAGCAAGTTCTGTCCAATCACAGAATCACATCTAACATTAGACATTGTGTTCTGAGTTTTGGAAGCACGAGCTGTTTGAGTACGGTCAGTACTTTGCCTATTGCAAGCAGCCGAAGTGATGCACTGTTTGATACAATCCACCAGTCGTTGGGACATACGGCCCATGTACCTGACATCGCACCAGTACTGAAATTCATATGCCACTACATATTTGTGTGGTAGGCATAATGTCTTTTTGGCTTGACAACAGCATCCTGTTAGTGGAAAATAGGGCCCAATAAATTGTTTCTCCCTTTGAAATTTGGTGTTCTTGTACCTGTCCTAATAAGTGCAAGACAAAAAGCTTCACTAGCATGTCTCTTCTTTCAGCAATTTGCCAGTGACAGCATGTATTGGGACAATCTAACTGGACTGCAAAGCTAATTAAAGGTATTAATTTATTCTTGGCTAAAAGAATTACAGTACAAGTTACAGATGGAAAAGAAAAAGATACATGTATTTATCCTTCAGGACATCCCAAAGCACTTCATAATCAATTAAATACTTTTTCAGTGTATTCATGGTTATAATTAGGGAACACAGCAGTCAGTTTGCAGACAGGAAGTTCCAGCAATGTGATAATGATCAGATATTTTTTTTAGTAGTGTTGCTTGAAGGATAAATATTGGTAAGGAAACCAGGGAGAACTACCTTGCTCTTCTATGAATAGTACCACTGACTCTTTTACGTCTGCCTGAGAGGGCAGGCAGGACATCAGTTTCCCATCGCATCCAAAAGACAGTGCAGCACTCCCGCATTACTGCATTGGAGTGGAAGCGCAGAGTTGCGTGCCTGGTTTGAGACTTGAGCAATCATCTGATTTGGAGGCAAGAGTGTGCCCACTGAACCGAAATGACACCTAAAAATCCTTCTGAAGATTAGTTCAGAAATTCTGAACCGCGTAGAAACCTGTGCACTAAATCGAAGGCAATTCAAAGAGCTGATTGAAGACTCGTTGAAGAGAATCTCCCTTCAGACCCTGTGCTTCACTTGGCACTGTGCTGGCTTCCTGGGGAAAAATGATGGCCTGCTTTCTCTGAATTGACCCTGACAAAGCAGCCATGGAAGAGAAGGGCAAAACATAACCCAAATTGCTTCTGTAGCAGGCATGTTGCTGCACCTGAAAAAAATAAAACACAGGGCTGAAAGGAAAGATGAAATAGCTTTGAATATTGAGTTTAAAGATATTAGGCACTTTACAGCCTGCTAGTTCTAACATTGAAAACAAAAAACAGAAACAGAAATACCTGGAAAAACTCAGCAGGTCTAGCCGAAGAATAAAATGAAACTGGGGGCACGCGCAGCTTTGAAAAAGGGTGCGGCGGTGCTGCTGCTGCTGGAGGGACAGGTCGAGTGTGTTCATATGGTGGCGCATGGCACTGAGCGTGGATCTCAGAATGCGACGGGGACAGCAGTCCGAGGAGCGTTGTATGTCCCGGAGATACCTGTAATCCTGGGTGGGTTCGAAACACGAGGGATGGAATTTCAGTTGAAATCCACGTGGGGTAAGCCGGAGACGGAGACAGTGACTGAGAAAGGAAATATGGCTGTGAAAGCGGGTTTTAGTAAACGCCTTTTTTCCACGTATTTCTGCTTCTGTTTTTGTTTTGGATTTCCGGCATGCGCAGTTTTTTGTTTTTATTTTAGTTCTAACACTGAGTTTAGCTACTTTAGATCTTAACGACTGCTTCCATTATCTCCTGGATATCCTATAATCATTTATACTCACTCCTCTGTTCTTTCCCTGACTCCCTTTTTTTGCCCTGGCTCTGTGTTTACATCAAAGCTGTCCTTCTCGTAACATCTTCAAGTTCGGATGAAAGAAAACATGTCTCTTGCTCTCTCCATGGATGCTTCTTGACCTGCTGAGGGTTCCCAGCATTTTGTGCATTTATTTCAGGCTTCCCGCAGTATTTGGCTTTTTGTGTTGTGAAAAAGCGGGTTTGCTTTCTCAAACAAACCAAAGCTGTTTCAGATTCTGCTACAAGGAGGCGAATGGATGCACATCCTGTCTGACCTCGTTGTTATAATCCTGAAGGCACTGCCGAAAAAGATGGGCTGGGGGTGGGAGTGGGTGGGGGGGTGGGAGTGGGGTTGGGGTCGGGGGGTAGAGGGGGCGTCATGGGGAAAGAGATACAATAGTAACAGTAAAAAGAGAATTAGCTTGAAAAGTGAATTGTGCAGGAAAATAAAAGCCAGTGAGCTACTTTTGAAATGTAGTCACTGTTGTAATGCATGAAATACAGATGTCAATATGCACACAATAAACTCCCTACCTCTTGAACCAAGCTTTTGAGCAGAACTGGAGATTGGGTCATTGCATAAATTCAAGGCCAAGTTAGAAAAGGATAATGATAATCAGATAATCTGTTTTTTCATGAGATGTTGATTGAGGGATAAATATTGGCTTGGGAGAACTTTCCTGCCTCATCTTCAAAATGGGATCTTTTGCAACAACCCAAGCAGGCAGCTGGGACCTCAGTTTAACATCTCATCAAAAAGATAGCGCCTCCAACAGTGCAGCACTCCCACAATACTGCACTGGAGTATCAGCCTTGATTTCCTTGTGCACAAAGCCCTGGGTGGGACTCGAATCAGAACCTCAGGGGCAAGAGTGCTACAAACTGAGCCTTGACTGATGCTACAGGAACATCATTAAACGAAGTATGACACCGAGCCACATACGGAGTTATTAAGTCAGATGACCATAGGAACATAAGAAATAGGAGCAGGAATAGGCCATTCAGCTCCTCAGTCCTGCACTGCCAGACAATAAGATCATGGCTGATCTAATATGGCATTAACTCTACTTTCCTGCCTAGCCCCCATAACCCTTGGCACCCTTCTCGATCAAAACCTGTCTAACTCAACCTTGTATATATTTAATGACCCAGCCCCCAGTTCTGAACAAAAGCTTGGTTCAAGAGGTAGAGATTGTCTTGAAGGAGGAAAGTGAGATAGAGAGGCAGAAACGTGTAGGGAGGAAATTCCAGAGCTTAAGGGCATAGGCAACTGAAGGCAGGGCCAGCAACAGTGTGGGCCAGAGCTTCGGACCTAAACAGCTAATGGCAAAGCCACCAATTGAGGGGCAAGGAAAGTCAGGGACAGACAAGAGGCCAGAGTTCTAGGAATGCAGAGATCTTGCACGTTTACATGGCTGGAGTAGGTTACAGAGATTAAGAGAGGCAGGGCCATACTGTCAAAGTGCAACTTATGCACATCGTGACTCCCCATGAAAAGTGCCACTTGACATTTCTCCTTCTCCGGTGATTATGTAACCTTGTGCTCGTATCCTGATCCTCTCTAACCTATCTAATGTAATAACTTATCTAATCCTTTCACTACTTTAAAGACCTCAATCAAATATTCTCAAAATCCATATTTTAAACCTTGTTAGCGCCCATGATGAAGAAATGCTGCTTGTGTCCAATAGCTGCAGGTTTCACTGCTGCACAGTTTTCAGGAAGTGGGTGTATTTAACGGTGGGCGATCACCAACTGCTTGCAATCTCTCTTGAGTGCTGGATTGAGCCACTCAATAACAACCGACGGCGGGAACTGTGAAAGCTGCTGAGCTGAGATAAATAGCAAGAAGGATCAAAAGGTCTGAAAAGGGAAAAAGGTTTCCTTTCTGCCTCCATTCCACTTCTGAACAAAACGTGTCCTACGTACCCAACACGGAAGTCTCTCCCTTCCAATGCTGATGGGGCATTTGCTATTTTAACTCCATTCGCATCTAGCTCAATACATCATGAAGTAACAAAAACAAAAAATGCTGGAAAAACTCAGCAGGTCTGACAGCATCTGTGGAGAGAAAGACAGAGTTAATGTTTCGAGTCCGTATGACTCTTCTTCAGAGCTAAAGAGAAGTACAAATGTGGTGAAATATATACTGTTTAAGGGGGGGTGGAACGGGTGAAGCTGGATAGTGATAGGTGGAGGCAAAGGCCAGTGATAGGTGGAGGCAAAGGCCAGTGATAGGTGGAGGCAAAGGCCAGTGATAGGTGGAGGCAAAGGAGAGATTGCAAAAGATGTCATAAACCAAAGGTCAAAGGGGTGTTGACGGTGGTGATACTGGCTAAAGGAGGTGCTAATGGTGACATTAAGAGTAGAAAGCAGAATGAGCAAGTGACAGATGGCCCTAGCGGGGGTGGGATGGGGGGGTGGTGGGAAGAAAGATTGAAAAAGGCTAAAAGGTGGGGGGCATAAAACAATGAATAAAAATGGAAATAATTTTTTAAAATAATAATAATAAAAATAAGTGGAAAAAATAATGAATAAATAACAATTTAAAAATGAATATTGAATATTAAATTACATTGAATATTGAATATTAAAAAATGAATATTGAAAGAAGGGGGTCAAAAGGCTCCTGCACTGTAACACAATATTCTAAGGCTGGCTGGAGGGAGGGGATGCAAGGATTGGACAGAATAGGAGCTTTTACGGTACTTGTTGACTATCGGTCTCGTGTCAGTATTTAGCCTTAGATGGAGCTTTGGGCTGCATTCACAAGCAACCCGTCTCCGAGAAGACTCGATCCCGATGAGCCAGGGGCCGCTACCGGCCTCACACCGTCCACAGGCTTAGCCTCGATCAGAAGGACTTGGGCTCCAGAGCGTCATCAGAGAGTGGTGTTCTGTACACCACATTTCCCGTGCCCACACCACCCTGACTTGGAAATATATCAGCCGTTCCTTCACTGTCGCTGGGTCAAAATCCTGGAACTCCCTCCCTAACAGCACTGTGTGGGTGTACCTACACCACATAGACTGCAGCGGTTCAAGAAGGCAGCTCAGCACCACCTTCTCAAGGGCAACTAGGGATGGACAATAAATGCTGCTGACCCAGCCAGCGAAGACAACATCCCGTGAATGAATGGAAAAAAAAAGAGCTGGAGGAAGAGTTACGGGGTAAGGAGAAAGGAGTGAAAAAGGCATGAAGGGGTTGATTCTGATGGAGGGTCCTAAAAATGTGAAGAGATGGGGCCAAGACAAAGGAGATCCAGAGTACCAGAGTACTGTATGGCTGAATGAATCAGTTATCAGTGGCTAAGTGAAGTGTGATTAATACAAGGAGCTCTGTGATGCAGTTTAAAGAGAGCAACAAATCCCCACAATGACAATATTTTCATTTTATTTTCAAACTCTATAATTTCAGACCAGCAAAATTAAACTGTCACGGATAACAAATGAGCTGCAAGTTTACAGGGGGGATTAAACAATCAAAAGGGTTATAAGAAAAGGTCAAAGATAACAATTTTAATCTGGATAATTACTAATCCTGATCACCACAGAAAGATATGTCGACATAATAATTTATTTGCCGACTCATTCTCTTAGTGAAATTGCCCAAAGGAATGATCAGTCATGAAACTAGCCTCGATCAATGAAGGCACATTTTATAACATGATCATGTTGGTGGGATTCTGAGTGCATCAGCCTAATTATTAAGGCTGAGGTTATAAAGTCATTGCGATCAAACACATTGACATCTCAGTGATTAGACAGAATTTCATGGCAGAGAGAATGATGACAATGAGAAACTCGCTGCCACATGGAGTGGTTGAATCAGATAAGCATTGATGCACTTAAGGGGAGGCTTGATGCATTTAGGTGGGAGAAGGGAATAGAAAGGCTGGAGAGACTCATCTGGCGTAAAAACAATGTCAGAAAGCTTTTTTTAAATTTGTTTGGGGGGGCTGTGGGCATCGCTGGCAAGGCCAGCACTTATTGCCAATCCCCAATTGTTCTTGAGAAGGTGGTGATGAGCCACATTCGTTTTTTTTACCCTTTCATGGGATGTGAATGCCTTTGGCAAGGCTAATATTTGTTCTGGAACAGCTGCAGTATTATCTGGAGCAGGTACACTTTCACAGTCCTGTTTGGGAGGGAGTTCCAGGATTTTGATCCAGCAGCAGTGAAGGAACGATGATGTAGTCCCAAGTCAGGGCGGTGTACGATTGGAGGGAAAGCTGCACAATGTGGTATTCCCAACTATCTGCTGCTCTTGTCCGTCTAGGGTTTAGAAAATGCTGTCAAATGACGCTTGCCGAGTTGCTGCAGTGCATCTTATAAATGGGACACACTGCTGGTTGAGGAGGGAGTGAATGTTGGATGGGCTGCCAATGAAGTGAGTTGCTTTGCCCTGGATGGTATTGGGCTTTTTGTGTGTTGTTAGAGCTGCACTCATCCACTCAGGTGGGGAACATTCCATCATACTCTTGTCTTGTACTTTGTACAGGCTTTGGGTGAGGTCAGGAGGTGAGTTACCCACTCGCAGAATTCCCAGTCTGTGACCTGCTCTTTGTGTTTTATTCAGCCATGGGATGTGGGCATTGCTGGCTAGGCCAACATTTATTGTCCATCCCTAATTGCCCTTGAAAAGGTGATTTCAGCGGTTATTTTAAGAGTCAAACACATTGTTGTGGGCCTGCAGTCACATGTAGGCCAGACCAGGTGAGGATAGCAGATTTCCTTCCTTGAAGGACATTAGTGAACCAGATGTTTTTTTACAACAATCAACAATAGTTTCATGATCATCATTAGACTTTTATTGAATTCAAATTCCACCATCTGCCATGGTGGGATTCGTTCCCAGAACATTACCCTGGGTCTCTGGATTACTCATCCAGTGACAATACCACTATGCCACCACCAGTAGTAGAGTCAGAGCATTTATATAGCTGTTCAGTTCAGTTTCTGGTCAATAGTAATTAAAGGACGTTGATGGTGGAGGATTCAGCAATGGTCATGCCATTGAATATCAAGGGGAGATGATTAGACTCTCTCTTGTTGGAGATGGTCATTGCCTGGCACGTATGCAGCTTGAACTGTACTTGGCATTTATCATGTCTTGCTACCTATGGACACGGACTGCTTCATTATCTGAGAAGTTGCAAATGGAACACTTTGTAACCATCAGTGAACATTCCCTCTTCTGACCTTAAGATGGAAGGAAGATCATTGATGAAGCAGCTGAAGATGGCTGGGCCTAGGACATTACTCTGAGAAACTCCTGCAGCGATGTCCCAGGACTAAAATGATTGACCTCCAACAAACACAACCATCTTCCTTTGCACTAGGTATGACTTCAACCAGTGGCAATTTTTCCCCCTGATTCCCATTGACTTCAATTTTGCTCAGCCTCCTTGATGCCAAATGGAGTCAAATGCGGCCTTGATGTCAAAGGCACTCATGCTCACCTCACCTCTGGAATTTAGCTCTTTTGTCCATGCTTGGACTAAAGCTGTATTGAGTTCTGAATGACTTGTTTCTATGTGATAGGTTCTGTGTAACAGTGGAGAAGCAGAGGGATTTAAGGGCAGAATTGCAGAGAGTAAAGTTGAGACAGATGAAGACTCTGTCACCAATGGTGAAGCAAGGAGTGGTTTGGTATGATTAAGTATGAAGGAACAAAGGTTGTGGGACAAGACGCAAACAGTCCAGTTTTGAATAAGTTGGAGATAATGGAGGATAAAGGGGGCAATTAAGGAGGACTTTGGAGAATTGGAATCCTGAGGGTGACAGAACCATGGGTAAGGATTTCATTAGCAGTGGCCTGAGGTGGTGAGGTGATAAGAAGTCAGGAAACGCTGAAGACATAGAGATAAGTGGTCATAGTAACAGATGGGGTGCAGAGTTTGAACAGTTTCTTGGTTGAACAAGATGCCCAATTTTTTGCCTGGATTTGTTTGGCCTGATGATGCAGCCAAAGTGGGTCGAATGAGTCGCAAGGGAGTAGGGTTTGTGATGGAATGGTGCAAAGAGGTTCGGATGAAGGAAATTTTGACGCATTCACATCTTGATTCAGGCAGCCTGGTAACACAGAAGCGGTTGTGAGGTGGAGGGAAGTGGTGGAGAGGTAGAGTCGGATGTCATCAATGCAAATACCTGTAGCTTGCCTCATACCCAATAGTGAAGTAATTCATGAGCAGCCCATATATGAGGAAGAGACGGATACCCAGGCTAGACACTCTGGAAGCAGTCCGGCAATGGGAAGAGAAACCATTTCTGTCCGTGGGCAATTCCATGGAGCTGGACAATACAGAACAGCCTTTAGAGGAAGGATGGAGTTGACAATAGTATTTGACACTGTGGCGAGATTAAGGAAGACAAGGGGCAGAATTTTTCTCTCAACAGGTGAGTGGGTGCCCGACCCAAACGAGAGTAAAACAGTGCGCGATGACATCGGGGGAGCATCCCGATGTCATTGCGCACTCTTGCATTATTTCGCTTGGCGGGCGCGCGCAAGAGGCAGCAGCACATCCGCCAACAATTAAGAGGCCTATTAAGGCCCTTAATCAATTAATTAAATATGATCTTTCGCCTCTCGTCCACTTGGCGGGTGGGCGAATAGTCCAAGCGACCTCATCCACGGGCGGGCTGAGGTTTCCAACAAGAATTAAAATTAAAATAAAAATGTTGAAATTTTATTTATAACATATCCCTGCTCATGTGACAGAGTCGCATTGAGCAGGGACGTGTTTTTTAACATTTTTAAATTCTTTATTTATGTTTTTAAAAATCTTCAGCTCACTGAGGCAGCTCTGTGCCTGCAGGGGGGCTTTCATTGCCCGCACCCACACACACACATGCGCAAATGCCCACGCTCGCCCTCCTCCAGCGCCCACCCCACCCCCCCCAACCATGCGCGATTCACGCCGCCTGACCGTTAATCGGCCAGCCGTCGTGAGTTCGCAGTCGGGGCCCGATCGCGGGCAAGCCGCCGGCTTCACAACCGCCCCAGAGGCCAGCCCGCCATGAGGTAAAAACCAAGGAAAAGCGACATGTCCCAGTCACAATCACAGAGAACATTATTCACAAAATGAAACAAAGACATATTTATACAGCATCTTTCACTGCCTCAGGGTTCCTAGAGCGTTTTACAGCCAATGAATTATCTTTGAAGTATTGTCACTGTTGCAGTGTAGAAAACGTGGCAACCAATTTTCACACTAACAGAAATATGATAATGAGAAGGTAATCTGTTTTATTGATGTTGGCTGAGAGATAAATATCAGACTGTTTTCTTTCAAATAGTGCCATGGGATTTTTTTTACTTTGAGCTAAAATAGGGAAAATTCCTTGGTTTAAGATCACTTCCAAAGAACGGCACCGCCAACAGTGCAGCACTCCCGCAGTACTGCACTGGAGAATCAACTTGGATCAAGCCTCTGGAGCGGGGCACAAACCCAGAGCCTTCTGCCCCAGAGGCGGGAGTGGTGCCCACTGAATCACAGCGAACATCTATTCAGGACTTTGGCCAGTTTGGTGCTGGTTCTAAGAGCAGGACAGAAGGCGGACTGAAAGGGATGAATTGGGAATTTTGGGTGAGGTAAGGAACTCAGAGACAACAACGTATTCGTGAGGCTAGCAAACCGTAGAAACAAAATATTAAGTCTGAAGGGGTGTTTAGAATGATTGTTGCTTAAAACGGGAAGCTACAAAATGATTTGTTATGCATTAGTTTGTGTAATAGGGTCAGCTAAATATAGATGTTTAGTGGATTTTATTTTTGTCTTTTTCCTGTGGTAAATGCCCATTCCCTATTGTAGTTGTGCTAGCAGCAAGCCGACTCATTTACCTAATTGTTCATGTGTGAGAGAGAGAGAAGTCTGTGAAATACAGATCACTCAGGAAGTCCAAGTTGCTGTGGCAACATGCACTTTTTACATGCATGTTGTAGTCTAGCGCTGCGGACAGTGATGATCGAGGCTCCAAAGTTCTTTCCATCACACAGCTGACCAGGAATCTCTCCCACTCTTACGACCTGCCCCTGGCATGTATTGGAAGGATTTGCAGGTTGATAATCAGACGAGTCCTTTAATACCTTCCTCGGCCGTCAAGGTCCTGAATGGGACTCAAACCCAGAGCTTCTGGCTCAGAGAAAGGCTCGCCACCCACTGCACCACAAGAACTCCAAGGAAGTGCATGTATGTTTTTAAAGCAAATAAGCAGAAAAACAATTTTGACTATGAGTGTGAAAGGCCAAACTCCTCGTTCTTTTGCATTGGAGGAAGTTCAGAGGAGGTTTATTAGATTGATACATGGAATGAGTGGGTTGTCTTATGAGGAAAGGTTGGACAGGCTGGACTTGTTTCCACTGGAGTTTAGAAGAGTGAGGGGTGATTCGACTGAAGTATACAAGATCCTGAACGGCCGTGACAAGGTGGATGTGGAAAGGATGTTTCCTCTGGCAGGTGAGTCCAGAACTAGGGGGCATTGTTTAAAAATTAGGACAGAGATGAGGAGAATTTTTTTCTCTCAGAGGGTTAGTGCGACTTTGGAACTCTCTGCCTCGGAAGGTGGTGGAGGCTGGGTCATTGAATATTTTTAAGACAGAGGGAGATAGATTCTTGTTAGGCAAGGGAATCAAAGGTTATCAGGGTTAGATAAGAATGTGGAATTAGTAATATAAACAGATCAGCCATGATCTTATTGAATGGTAGAGCAGACTTGAGGGGCTGAATGGCCTACTTCTTCTCCTACTTCATATGTTTGTATGTTCATAAAGTACTTTCACCCACAGCCATTAGTACATTGCAAATTAGTTATGGATTTATGTAGCTGTGTTGTGTGAGAAGAATGTTTTTTTTTTAAATGTATATTTCCCTTTACTTAGTGAGACCCACACTACTTGGTCACAGCTGTGCCTCAGTGAACAACACCCTTCTCTCTAACACACAAGGTCATGAGTTCAAGTCCCACTCTATCAAGTTGGGTACATAATGTAGGCTGATCCTCCACTGAAGTACTTGGCGGAGTGCTGCACTGTTGGAGGTGCTGTCTTTTGGATGAGATGTTAAACCCGTCCTGTCAGGTGGATTTGAAAAATCCTATGTCACTATTTTGGAGCAGAGCAGATGAGTCCTTTAATCCCACAAACAACATTGATGAAAAATATACAGGTTAATTGCTCATGGTCATTTGCCATTTGTGGACTCTTGCTGTGCACTAATTGGCTGCTGCATTTCTTACATTAAAGCAATGACTACATTTCAAAAAGTATTTCATTGGATATAAAACACTTTGTGAAAGGTGCTATAAACTGCGATTTTACTTTATTTATTTTTCAGAAATCAATGAAAGAATAAGGGCCCTGAAAATGGTTGGCATCCCAGTAGATTCCCTCCATAACTCTAACAGGATCACTGGATGGCTACAACAGGCCCTCGACATACACTGTAGTCCCTCCTCAGCCCAGTAAGAGGTGGAGCCTCCACCTGCACTCATGAGGCCAGAGAATGTGACAGGGATTCCTTGGGTCAGGAACACACGTGACCTCAGTCCAGCTAGAGGAGATTGGCGTTCCTTTAGGGGCTGGTATTCCCATGAGAAGAGGAGGTGGTACTGCCCTCTTCCATGTCAGAGGTTGGCAACCACCACGAGCGTGGGCATGGGTGTTGGGGAGGGGAGGGGGGTCAGGCCTGAGAAGCAGCCTGGATCCCCACCTCAGTACATCACTTAAACAAAACTATTTAACTGTAGGCCCCACTCAAAGAGGGCGGCAAGCCTCCAAAGTCAAATGTTACTAGTTGCCCAGCTCCTCCAGGCTTAAGGTGATTGGGGAACGAAGCAAGGAGATGAGGGGAATTTTATTTCGCAGCAAGCTTTTATGATCTGGAACGCAACGCCTGAAAAGGTTTGGGGGGTGGTGGGAGGGCAGTGGGGGTTGGTGCGGGGGTTCAGAATGGGCAATGGAAACAGATTCAATAGTAACTTTGAAAAGGGACTTGGATAGATACCTGAAACTGGAAAAGACAAACAGGGCATTAGAAAAAGAGTAGAGGGAACGCAATAAATTAGACAGCTCTAAAACTGGCACAGCTATGATGGGCCAAATGGCCTTCTTTTGTGCTGTATTATTCTAACTATATATTACAATTGCTTTCAAGTCAACCCAGGGAAAGATCAATTGGGGCTCCTGCTCCTATTAATTATCCAGTCACCTTTGCTTATAGGGCCGCTTCAGCTTCAACCATGTTGATTATTGCTGTTAAGTACATTCGCTAAGCCCACAGCCTGTCTGCTTGGGTGAGGGGCACGAGCGCCTGTGGAGCATTAGCCCCCATTAAGAGAGGGCGGCTGGATGAAAAATGAGCCAAAAAAAAAAAGGAACTTAACATTCCCATTTGCAGTCATTACCTTCGGCAGCCCACGCTGCAGTTAGAGAGCTACTGCAACCATCTGAGGTAATTAGCTATTCCATAAAATAAATTACAGTATTCAGTGACTGTTATTGATAAATTCACAGCTTCAGAATGTGATAATTAACTTTATCGAAGTGTCAATCTTAGCTCAGCGAGTAATACTCCAGAGGTCTGAGTACATAATGTAGACTGGAACTCTCGGTGCAGCACTGAGCAGTAGCTGCACTGTCAGAAGTGCCATCTAATAGACAGAGATGTTAAACCCAAGCTCTGCCTGTCCTCTCAGGCCAGCGGAAAAGATCCCATGGCATTACTTGAAGAAGTGCGGGGGAGTTCTCTCAGGTGTTCAGGCCAATATTTAACCTTCAGACAACATCACTAAAATGAGGGGCCTCATCCTTACTCCATTTTCTGTATGTCAGGTTTTGTAATGTGTAGTTTTCTGCATTGCAACAGTGACTACACTTCAAAAAGTGCTTCCATGGCTGTGAAGTAATTTGGGACACCCTAAGGTCAGGAAATGTGCTAAAGAAATGCAAGGCTTTCCCTCTTCATTAGGCTCCTTTTAAAGCTGGAGTTGATAACTAATTTCAATTTTTAAAAATTATTCGTTTACAGGACGTGGGGTTCGCTGGCTGGGCCAGCATTTCTTGCGCATCCCTAATTGCCCTTGAGAAAATGGTGGTGAGCCGCCATCCTGAACCGCTGCAGCCCACATGGTGTAGGTACATCCACAGTGCTGTTAGGGAGGGAATTCCAGGATTTTGGCCTAGAGACGTTGATTCGTGCAGTGAGGATTGGACTAATCCAATGCTCTCCTGACTGGCATCCCACCATACACCCACTGTAGACCTGAGCTTATCCAAAACTCTGTTGCCTTTGTCCTAACTTCCACCAAATCCCGTTCACTCATTACCTTTGACCTCCATTGGCGCCTGGTCCTACAAAACCTCGATTTTAAAATTCCCATCCTTGTTCTCAAATCCTTTCATTGCCTCGCCCCTCCCCAGCCGTGTAATCTCCTCCAACCCCACAACTTTCTGAGATATCTGCACTCCTCCAATGGCCTCCTGCCTATCCCGATTTTCATCACTGCATCATTGGCGGCCATGCTTTCAGCCACCTAGGCCCTAGGCTCCAGGAATTCCTTGGCCAAACCTCTCCAAATTTCCCTCAAAAACCTTTTGAACACCTGCCCTAATATCTCCAGAAGTATCTCGGTGTCAAATTTTGCCTGATGATGCTCCCGGGAAACGCATGCGAGGCATTTTACCACATTAAAGGTTCTATATAAATGCAAATTGTTGTTATAAAGGGTAGAAGCTGCATGATTCATTCCAGAATCTATTCAAAAGTCCAACCAATAGATGAATAATGGGTCATTGTGCCACTCAAACTCTTTCAGATGTTCTAGTTCCATCTCACGGAAACATATAAATGGAAGGACACACTTGCACATTTCACCGAATAGGCCTACCCCTCTTGCAGGATGATGATGCAGCTCCATCTGTTATTGCCTGGTCACTTATCACTTGAAACTTCCTTCCTATTAATCACCATTGCGCCGAGTCTAAGCTCTTGACTTCGCAGCTTTTGATGTGTCAGTCCCAGCTCAATAGGTAGCACTCTCACTCTTGACTCAGGCAGTTACGTGTTCAAGTTACACTCCAAAGACGTAAACGCATAATCAACAGGTTAGATCATGGAAACAGCTGGAGGCCATTCAGCCCTTCGAGCCTGCTGCGTCATTCAGTTAGATCATGGCTGGTCTGATTATTATTGTGCTGTCGGGTTGGAGTAGTTTCAATAACTCCCAAAGACTTCTGGCTGCAAAACAGTCTAACTTTATTGTAACATATCAACAGTTATGAGAACACTCCCTTACACTAACTTCTTTCCATGCTGCTTCCTCCTAGACTTCCCAGATCACATGAGTATATGTCACTTGTTTTTATTTTTCATGGGCTGTGAGTGTTCCTGGCAAGGCCAGCATTTGTTGCCCATCTCTAACTGCCCTTGAACCGAGTGGCTTGCTGGGCCATTTCAGAGGGCAGTTAAGAGTCAACCACATTGCTGTGGATCTGGAGTCATATGTAGGCCAGACCAGGTAAGGACGGTAATTTTCCTTCCCTAAAGGGCATTAGTGAACCAAGTGGGTTTTGATGACAATTGATGCTAGCTTACCATTACTGAGACTAGCTTTATATTCCAGGTTTTTAGTCACCAAATTTAAATTCCACCGGCTGCCATGTCCCCATAGCCTAGGCCTTTGGATTACTAGTCCAGTGACTACACCACCACCACCACCACCACATCACAGACTATTACAGTTAACCCTTTATGGGACTTACTCTAGCATACTCCATTATACAACAGTCTGTACCTCAATCCTATTTACCTGCCTTAGCCCCATATCCTTTGACACTTTACCCAACAACAAAAAAAAACAACCTCAGTCTTGAAAGTTCCAATTGACCCAGAATGGTGAAGTAATTTCCACTACCCTTTGTGGGACTTCCCTGATTTCCCTCCCAAATGGCCAAGCTCTTCATATAAGATGATGTCCCCTCATTTTAGGCTCCACCTTCAGAGGAAATAGTTTCTCCAGCTACCCTATCGAATCCTGTAGAGTAAAGGATTATTGGTTATGTTAATTAGACAATGATGATGTAAGCATATAAACATGACATCAGGGTCAGATGACTAAGAGAGCAAGACACAGAATGGTCTGTGTCCAGAAAACAATGTACTTACCATGAGGACTTGGATGTTCTACACAAATAGTTTCAAGAAAAACTAAATACTGACTATCCCCAAAGTCACTCACAGAGTAAATGAAACCTCATCAAAGCAAAACCTTTTAACAATTTAGCACTATGATCGCATCACCCCTTAATCTTCTTTACTCAGGGGAATACAAACTGAGTTCATGACACCTGCCCTCAAAATATAATCCTCTTAAGTCCAAGTTCACCCAAGTGAATCTGCACTGCACACCCTCCAAGGCCAATATATTCTTCCTGTGATGCCCAATTCGGCACTCCAGATTGGGCCTGATGGAGAGCTGAAGCATCGCTCTCTCCTCTCTGCAATTCAGCTCCCAGAGGAAGATTGACAGAGTGTTTAAAGTGGAGAAATGTGAGGTGTTGTAAGAGAAAGGTGAGGGCATTGTGATGATCAGTTGAGGAGGGGGTAGAATGGCTCCCCTCTTTTTCCGGTCCCCATTTGACCACAACAGGTTTTTTTCAAAAAGGATCTGCCTGCCAGTTTAGTGAATGGTTAAGTGTTTATGCATTGTGCCTGTAAAAAAACACACACAGACAGGTTTCTTTGTAAGTTTTTAAAGAGAAAAGTGAATAGTATATATTGTACTTAACACCTGATCTAAGTAAAAATAATCAAAACCCTCTGGCTCTTGCACACATGCATTCAAGTGTTCACACACTCACACACGCATCAGTTACAAAGTGGAAGGATAGATTAAGCAGTACTTTAAAGTTCAGCAAAAGTTAATGGTGTACGGATCTTGGAGGCTGATGACTTGTATGGTTTCAGCCTGAGCTCAATGGTTCCTCTGGTTTCAATGCCGAGATGATTTTAAAAAGTTGATGGATGATTTATCTTTTCTTGAGGAGACGGCAGCTGCTGAGTTAATTCTTAAAAACACTGCCAGCAGTGTCTGGATGGTCAGCCAGCAGGGAGGGCTCAAACTTGCAGGATGGATGGAGAGAGAGAGAGAGAGAGAGCGAGCCCGATTCAGGGGTCCTTTGTCTTTGGCATCTCTTCTGCTTCTGTTCTTTGGCCTAGAGAAAAGCAGTTTCTTGAACACAAAGAACTGGGTTAGTTGGCTCATCACATGATCCCCTCCCACCACCTGACCAGTTACAAAACATGGTCAAAGCTAGTTTATTCCGGGTCCATGGTTTACTTGATTGGATTGTAGCTGGGCTAGTTCCTTTCTGAGCCAGAATTCATTGCCTAAGGTGATTACGTCTAATGCTTGGTCCCCACCCAGTTGAATACCCAGGTGATGGTCTGGATGGTTTTTGAATGAATCAAGAGATCGCCCATTTACACTCCTTTAAGGTGGTTGTCTCTGATGGGGTTTTCTGGACAGGCTAACTCCAGTTTAATGATTTTGGAAAGCATGAGGTACAGTATTGCAAATATCCAGCCATCTTAGTTACTGGAGTGCTGTTTCAGGCTTGTAAAACTCAACCAGTGGTTTTCAACCCGATAAAGACGTAAAGCCATTTTCAATATGAAGCATGGCATAGCAACATTAAACTAAAATGATGAGAAGGATAAAGGGCAAGGAGACTTAGAGATAGAGAGACACAACTACATGTAGGAGGAAAAGTTGTTAAAGCTATAAAATATTAATTTCATACAATCCTAGCTTGTACAACCTGATTACCAAAGCAAAAGAAGCAATGTTAAACCTTTCCAAACTGTTAGAGAGGTTACAGCTGGGACATTAGAAAGAAAGAAGGATTTGTATTTATAATAGTGCCTTTCACAAGCTTAGGATGTCACAAGGTGTTTTACAACCAAGATCTGGTGAAATTCTGTAGGAAGGATTTCAAAGCTGAAAAAGACTGTAAAAGAAATTCACATAAGACAATACCAGAGACAAGAGGCAGTAATTCCCCCAACATCTTTAGTGCCGGCCCTATGGCTATAGCCAGTGTGCTACAACCATAAATAAACATATGTAACTTAACCTTGTACAGTTTATGTAGCCTAATAAATTCTTCCAATCTTGTCATGGTAATATTTTGCTACAATGGAAAATCACTGTGAGATTCTGCTAAGCTGACCAGGATGCTATTGTACTGTTATGCATTTTCCCCAGAATGGAAATATTTCTAAAATCCTCACGCCAGCAAAACCCTTGCAGTTATAGTGGAAGCTTGTTAAAGCTGCAATGTCCATGTGCATGTTCAATTTTATTCCTGGATTGAGGTGTCTGTTAACTCTGCATTTTGCAGCCACATTCATTAAAGTTATTAAACTAACTTAAAGGTGTCACTATGGGTACCCACATAGGCCCTGTTATGCCTGTCTTTTTGTGGGATGTGGGAATCGCTGGCTCAGTCAGCATTTATTGCCCATACCTAATTGCCCTTGAGAAGGTGGTGGTGAGCTGCCTTCTTGAACCGCTGCAGTCCATGCGGTGTAGGTACACCCACAGTGCTGTTAGGGAGGGAGTTCCAGGATTTCGACCCAGTGACAATGAAGGAACGGTGATATATTTCCAAGTCAGGATGGTGAGTGGCTTGGAGGGGAACTTGCAGGTGGTGGTGTTCCCATGCATCTGCTGCCCTTGTCCTTCTAGATGGTAGTGGTCATGGGTTTGGAAGGTGCTGTGGAAGGAGCGTTGGTGAATTCCTGCAGTGCAACTTGTAGATGGTACACACTTTGCCACTGTGCATCGGTGGTGGAAGGAGTGGATGTGGAGGTGCTGAATGAGGTGTCAATCAAGCAGGTTGTTTTCTCCTGGATGATGTTGAGTTTCTTGAGTGTTGTGAGAGCTGCACTCATCCAGGCAAGTGCAGAGTATTCCATCACACTCCTGACTTGAGCCTTGTAGATGGTGGAGAGGCTTTGTGGAATCAGGAGGTGGGTTACTCTCCACAGGATTCCTGGCCTCTGACCTGCTCTTGTATCATGGCTAGTCCAGTTCAGCTTCTGGTCAAGGTAACTGCCAGGATGTTGATAGTGGGGGATTCAGCGATGCCATTGAATATAATGGGGAGATGGTTAGATTCTCTCTTCTCCCTTGATGGAGATGGTCATTGCCTGGCACTTTAGAGGCTTGAATGTTACTTGCCACTTATCAGCCCAAACCTGAATGTTGTCCAGGTCTTTCTGACCATGAACCCACTGCTTCAGTATCTGAGGAGTGTGAATGGTGCTGAACATTGTGCAATCATCTATGAACATCCCCACTTTTGACCTTATGATGGAGGGAAGGTCATTGATGTATGTGAAAAATTCCTTGTTCTAGGCCTACTCGGGCCCCCTCCCTCAACTCTTTGTCTGGTGCATTGGTGACTGTATCGTTGCCTTGTCCTGCTCTCGCCCTGAGATGGAAAACTTCCTCAACTTTGCTTCCTTCTCTCATCTTCACCTGGTCCACGTCTGTCCTTTCCCCTCCCTTCTTCGACTTCTCTGGTTCCATTTCTGGGGATAGGCTATCCATAAATATTCACTATAAGCCCATTGACTCCCACAGCTACCTCAACTACACTTCCTCACACCCCACACCCTGTTCGGATTCCATTCTATTCTCCCAGTTTCTCCATCGCATCAGTTCGATGACTCAATCTCCCATACCAGTGCCTCTGATATGTCTTTCTTTTTCCTCAACCGAGGATTCACCCCCACTATGGTTGACAGGGCCCTCAGCTGTGTCGGACCAATTTCCTACACTTCTGCTCTTACCCCTTCCCCTCTCTCCCTTCACTCCGCCAACCTTTGTATTCAATGGATCATCCTCTGCCATTACAGTCACCTCAAGCACGATGCCACCACCAAACACATCTTCCCCTCCCCTCCCTGTGACAGTTCCAAAGGGGCTGTTACCTCTGTGACACCCTGGTCTGCTCCTCAATTGCCCCTCCATGCCCCGGTCCCATCCCAAGGTGGCTTTCCATTGCAAGCGCAGTGGATGTAACACCTGCTCTTTTTCCTCGTCTCTCTTCATCATCCAAGGGCCCAAACACTCCTCCCAGTTGAAGCAGCAATTGATGTGCACTTCTTTCCATCTAGTCTACTGTATTGGCTGCTCACAATGTGGTCGCCTTTGCACTGGGAAGACCAAGCACAGATTGGGTGACCGCTTTGCGGAACATCTCCGTTCTGTCTGTAAGCATGACCCCAGCCTTCCAGTGACCTCCCACTTTAATTCTCTGCCTTGCTCTCACGCTGACATCCCTGTCCTCGACCTGCTGTACTGTTACAGTGAAGCACAATGTAAACTTCAGCAACAGCATCTCATCTTTCCATTAGGCACTTTACAGCCTTCCAGATTCGACACTGATTTCAACCATTTCAGACCATAATCTCTGCCCCTCACCCCATTTTGTTTCCTATTCTTTCCATTTGTCAATTTTTCCCTTATTTTTGCTTTCAGTCAGCAGCACCTCCTCTAGGCACATCTTTTGTTTCTTTGTTTCTTTCCTTGCCCCATCTTTGGCCCTGTAAGACTACCTTTTCTGCTTTTTTGTCATTCAATCTCTCATCTCTTCCCCCCTTCCTTTTGTCCTTGTCCCGCCCACCCTTGCACAAAACCTATTAAACTTCCATATAAAAACAAAAAACTACTGCAGTTGCTGGAAATCCAAAACAAAAACAGAATTACCTGGAAAAACTCAGCAGGTCTGGCAGCATCGGCGGAGAAGAAAAGAGTTGACGTTTCGAGTCCTCATGACCCTTCAACAGAACTGAGTAAAGTTAGGAGAGGGGTGAAATATAAGTTGGTTTAAGGTGTGTGGGGGGAAGAGAAGTTGAAGGGGGGGTGGTTGTAGGGACAAGCAAGCAGTGATAGGAGCAGATAATCAATAGATGTCACAGACAAAAGGATCAGTTCTGATCAAAGGTAATCGACCTGAAACACTAACTCTCTCTCTCTCTCTCTCTCCCTCCACAGATGCTGCCAAACCTTCTGAGTTTCCCCAGCACTTTCTGTTTTTTTCTGTTAAAACTAAATTGTTGCTCTGAGCTTGGTTACCTGGCGTCAGAAACCTCAAAGCCCTGTCTTTAGAGAGGCAGCAGTTTAAAGAATTGCCCTGTGTTTAAATCACCTCATGCTCCTGCCCCTCTCTCTCCCTACGAACCCTTAAAGATACAGCCCCACAAGAACTGACTGAGGCCTCATTGTACCTCCACACCTCCATCCTTTGCCAGTTGGTGCCCATGCCTTCAGCCATCTAGGCCGGGAGCTCTGGCATTCCCTCCCTCCCACTCCACCATCTTTTCACCTCCTCCTCCTCCTTTAAGACGAGCTGCAGACCAAGTTTTTGGCTACATCTCATCTTCTTTGGTTTGATTTTGGTCCATTTTCCTCTGGTGATGGGATGGGGTTTTTTTTTATGTTAAAGACACCGAATAAATGCAAGATGTTGTTGAGGGGACACCTGAGAAGCTGGGGCTCTATTCACTGGAACAGAGAGGCTTAAGAGGAGATCCAATAACGGAATTCAAAATTATGAAGGGTTTTCAACAGATAATTAGGGGAAAACTATTTCCACTGGTTAGTGTGTCATTAGACGGAGGACATAAATATATGATTATTTGTAGAATCACAGAATTATTGGGGTCAGGGGTTTGTCTTCTGAAGAAAGGTTGAGTAGGTTAGGCCTATACTTATTGGAGTTTCGAAGAATGAGAGGTGATCTTACTGATTCTGATAATGGTTGACAGGGTAGATGCTGATAGGACGTTTCCCCTCATGGGGAAATCTAGAACCAGGGGGCACAATTTTTCAAAATAAGGGGTCTCCCATTTAAGACAGAGATGATGAGGAATTTCTGCTCTCGGAGGGTCGTTAGTCTTCAGAACTCTCTTTCCCAGTGAGCAGTGGAGGCTGGGCCATTGAATATATTCAAGGCTGAGTTAGACAGGACACAAGGGTTAATGGGTTCAGGCAGGAAAGTGGAGTTAGGGCCACAGTCAGATCAGCCATGATCTTATTGAAAGGTGGAGCAGGCTCGAGGGGCCGAATGGCCTACTCCTACTCCTATTTCTTGTGATCTCATGTTCCAATCAAAACAACGAATGTTGAGAGGTTAAGATTATTATTTTGCCCCCACAGAGGTCTGTTCAGCCATGAAATGTGCTGCCATTAACGGCGGCGAAAGTAGAATCCATAATAAGTTTGAAAAGAGAAGTGGATTTTAAAAATAAACAAATTAAAATGGTATAAGGTAAATAGAATGAAGTGGATAGCTCTTTCAGGGAATTGCGGTAGAAAGAATGAGCCAAATGACCTTCTCTTCAACAAAATGTTATGATTCTAACAAGTTGTCTGCCATTCTGTTAGCCTTGGTAAATTATCACTTCACAATTCAGCTGCAATATTCAAATACCAACCTTAGTTTTATATGTTTTTTAAAAATACCATTTTCAATTTTATAGGAAAGCCCCGCTCATCTGATGGTTAATCTCTCTCTCTCACAACCTGCCTCAGGTCTCTCTCTCTCTCTACATATATATATATATATAAAGAAATAAAGATTGAACTTGCATTTACACAGCACCTTTCACAACTGTAGGACATCCCAAAGATCCCACAAACAGCAATGTGATAATGACAAGGTCATCTGTTTTAGGGATGTCGATTGAGGGACAATATCCCATCGGGACCCCAGGGAGAACGCCCCTGCTCTTCTTCAAAATAGTGCCATGGGATCTTTTAACATTCATGGAGAGGGCAGGCAGTCCTTCCATTTAATGTTTCATCCAAAAAGTGGACTCTATTCATAAAGCAAACAATCATCCCATCTTCTTCTTCAGTTCTCTGTCCGAAGGCAGGTCCTAGCCCACAGCGCCGTGATCTTCATCATAGGTAAGGAGGCAGGTCCTGAATCTACCCCAGCCACAACAGGGATTGAACCCCGTGCTGTCAACACCAGTCTAATCCACACCAGCCTGATGGTAGAGGCTCCGATTTCCATCACATTTCTGAACAGGAATCTCTCCCACTCTTACTACCTGCCATTGGTGTGTGTGGGAAGGATTTATAAGCTGATACGCAACTTGTTTGGCTGCGTTATAATATGAACATATGAAATAGGAGCAGAAGTAGCATTCAGCCCCTCGAGCCACCCCACCATTCAACAAGACCGTGGCTGGTCTGTTTGTGTTTTGAGTTCCACATTCCCATCTACCCCCGATAACCTTCGATTCTCTTGCCTAGCAAGAATCTATCTACCTCTGCCTTAAAAATATCCAGTGGCCCCACCTCCGCTGCCTTCTGAGGCAGAGGGTTCCAAAATCGCACAACCCTCAGAGAGAAAAAAATTCCCCTCATCTCTGTCCTATAAGGGTGACCCCTAATTTTAAAACAGTGCCCCCTAGTTCTGGACTCAACCACACAAAGGTGCATTCAAGTTCTGGGATGGGGCTTGAACCCACAGCTTCTAGCTCAGAGATAGGGACGCTACCCATGCACCACGAAACCTCCTAACTAGCCCATAATGTTTGCATTAAGCTGACAGCAAATAAATAACAATGGAATAATGGTCAGATCAGAGTTGCTCCCTTCACACAGCTTTCAGCGGTCATGTGTTATTTTTACCCTCTTTTCGCGCCTTCTTGAGATCCATTTCAACAGACCAGGCCCCCTGCTGACACCTACCTCCCTCCTCAAGTTGGTAATGTGAATAATCATTAGGATTAACATATGAGGAACATTTGAGGACTCTGGGTCTATACTCAATGGAGTTTAGAAGGATGAGGGGGGATCTGATTGAAACTTACAGAATACTGAAAGGCCTGGATAGAGTGGACGTGGGGAAGATGTTTCCATTAGTAGGAGAGACTAGGACCCGAGGTCACAGTCTCAGAGTAAAGGGAAGACCTTTTAGAACAGAGATGAGGAGAAATTTCTTTAGCCAGAGAGTGGTGAATCTATGGAATTCATTGCCACAGAAGACTGTGGAGGCCAGGTCATTGAGTGTATTTAAGACCGAGATAGATAGGTCCTTGACTGGTAAGAGGATCAAAGGTTACGGGGAGAAGGTGGGAGAATGGGGTTGAGAAACTTATCAGCCATGATTGAATGGCGGAGCAGACTCGATGGGCTGAATGGCCTAATTTCTGCTCCTATGTCTTTTGGTCTTATGGTCTTGCTAATTCACATTGCGCCTTCCCTTATTGTTATTATTGGCTATCCCTCGCTACCAAGGGTGATTTCTTCCATGAGTCAGAAGATGGCTGATCAAGGCCGATTTGGGATCTACAGACGTTATGGCAGGTGAGGCTTTTGTAGCCAGGTGGGATGTCTGGTCATGTGTTATCAGTCCATGTTTAGGCGTTTTCCTTTCATCCCACTCTCATTTTTCCTCTTCATTTTGTCATTGCTTTGTCTCAAAATGCTGGGATCCTGCTCACAGAGGCTGCTGCCATCTGGTTCGAGCCAGGGCAATGGTCTACCAGGGGTTGATGTCAATGTTGCATTTCTTTTGAGTGCGGGTTGAAAAGGTTATGGGGAGAGGGCGGGAAATTGGAGTTGAGGCCGAAATGAGATCAGCCGTGATCGTATTGAATGGCGGGGGCAGGCTCAAGGGGCTGAATTGCCTACTCCTGCTCCTAGCTCTTATGTTCTTATGTGGACAGGGAAAGAAAAGGTCGGAGACCCAGGGAGGATTTGATGCGCCGTCGTGTTTGAGAATTAAAAGGTTTGCATTTGCACAAAAGGAAAACACTGCGGGTGCTGGAAATCTGAAGTAAAAACAGAAAATGCTGGAAAAGCTCAGCAGGTCTGGCAGCATCTGTGCAGCGAGAAACAGAGTTGAGGTTTCAGGTCGATGACCCTTCATGACTGACGTTTGTATTTCCAACATTCCCTGTTTTGTACATCTCCTTATCGCTTCTCTCAGCAGCATCACAAAACATCTCAGGGGCAATAAGTTATTTTGCAAGCAAAGTATCCCCTAATGCAGTTAAAAGTAGTTCATAAAGCTCCTTGCTAAGGCTGAATCAAATGTTCCACCTTTGCAGCAGCAACAAAATGATTTCCTTATATTTTACACCAGAGAGTCGTCCCTCCTGCTTTAATGATAAAACTAAAGTAAAAATAAAAAAAAACGGAGCACGCTGGAAATACTCAGCAGCGTCTTTGGAGAGAGGGGAGGGAGTTCACCTTTTAGGTCTGTGCCTCTGGTCTAGTAAGAAAAAGCCTGCAGTCTGCAGGGGCAACACTGGCTCTTGTAGTCTGGGGAAGGGAAGAGGCAGGTGCGATTTAACAACTTTTATTGGAGGGTGATTGTGTGTGTGTGTGTGTGTGTGGGTGGGTGGGTTGGTGGGGGGGGTGGGGGCTGGGGTTTGTTTTGAACGGGTCGGGCACTGGGACCCCGCGGAGTCCTCTCGACACCCCAAGTCCAGAGGGTTGAGTCTGCAGTATAAAGCGTGGAGATGATGCTGGAGAGAGAGAGAGAGAGAGAAGAAGAGGAGGAGGAGGAGGAGGACCAGTTTCAGATTCTCAGTCAGACAGCAGCATGCTCTCCATCGCATCGAGTGCAACCTTTGCAGAAATCCCTGCCTGAAACAAAAAAGCAGCTGATGGAGATGTCCAGGTAGAGAGAGAGAGAGGGAGAGGGAGAGGGATATGAGATTACAATCCAGGAACACAGCAGCATAATGAAGAAGCTGGTGGTAATTCAGATATACCTATTGAGAGAAATATGTTGACTATTTGTTACTTGCAGTTTGGATGCTAAATGCCAGTTTTAACTGCAGCCTGCAGAACGTGCTAAATGCAAATTAAACTTTTTAATCTAAATGCTGTGCCAAAAATAATCCTCTTAGAAACTCACTTGGCATTTTTTTTTCCCAAGACGGACCAGAAGTGGAGATTTTTATTTTCCATTCTTGCGTTGCAGTTTTCCCCAGCCCTTTATATAATAATAATTGTTATTATCGTGTGCGTTTGTCTTGTTTATTCAGCGGCAGTTGATCGGAGTGTTTTTGGCAATTTCCACTTGTGGGACCCTGCTCCTCCTCTACACGTCCAGCAGTGATCGCAGCGCTGGTCCTCTGCTGCTGTTCAGCGCAGAAGGGAGGAGGTGGAGAGGTGTACACAGGCGCCTGGAGTTATCACTGTTGCCACTGCTCAAGGGATACATCAATTTCATCGACCACAAGGTAATGAATTGGAGGGGGGGGTGTGGGTGGGGACAGCAGGCACGAGGGGGGGGTGGGGTTGGCCTCTTTGTCTGTGTCACGTCCAAGTTCAGTTTTTTAAACCAGACCAAACCCCCCCCCCTCACCCCACCCCACACACACACACCTACCTCCCCACCAAACCCATCTCACTGGAATAGTACTGGGTATATCCCAGGAAGGGTAGAGCGGGAAACAGTTCAAAATTCTCAAATCTCAGTGACACTGGAGTTGCATTTTAAGGTAGGACAGGTCCAGTTCGGACAGATTTCACCGGTACCCTTCATTTTCCAAGTTTTACTGCTTTTTTTTTTAACCCTTATGGAGAAGGGGGTTGCTCCATGCAGTTCTGTAGACGGTTGAGAGATTGTTCCCCCTTGGAGCAGAGTAGAAATCCCAGTAAAAATCCCGTAATACTGGAGTTGCTTTCTAAGGTGGGACAGGGCCATTTCGGACAAGATTTACTGGTAACCTTCATTTTCCAAGTTTTACTGTGTTTTTTTTTAATGGGGCGGGGAGTCCTTGCAGTACCGTAGACAGATGAGGGATTGTTCTCCTTGGAGCAGAGTAGGTTAAGGGGGAGATTTAATGAGGTGTTCAGAATTATGAGAGGGTTCTGCTAAAGAGTAACCAAAGGAGAAGCTGTTTCCACTGGCAAGGAGAGTCGGCGAGCGGCGAACACGGATTTAAGAAAATGAAAGGGCCAGAGGAGAGACGAGTTTTTCTTTTTTTTAAAAGAAAAGTAGCACGTTATAGTCAGGAATGCGCTGCCTGAAAGGGCGGTGAACGCAGAGTCAGTAGTAACTTTTAAAATGGTATTGGGTCGAAAACATTGAGAAGGGAACGTTTCGGGGGTGGGGGGTCAATGGGGAGTGGTTGTGTGGGGGGGGAGAGAGAGGGGCACATGGGACTAGTTGTAATTTGGCTGTATGCTGTTAAAAGCCCTTGCTGCTGTGACAGGGGTCCTCGGGCACTGTGGTTGGTGTTTACCAGGGGACCCCGAGATGGTGCTGTTGTTGGTGCTAGGTCGCTCCGAAGCGATGTCAGGAAGCATTCTGCTTTCGCTGTGTTGGCCTAATTTCCTTATTCCGCCTGTTTCTTGAGCCCAAGGGTAGTGGAGATTTGGAACTCACTCCCCTCCACGAAGCTGTTGAGGTGGGGGTGGAGGGAGGGAAGAGGGGAGGGGGGGTGGATTGCGATTGAAAATGTCAAAGTGACAGATTTTTGTGAGGCAGATGTAACGGAACCAAGGCAGGTAGGTGGAAGTGAGATAAAGATCAGCCATGATCTAATCAAATGGCAGAACAGGTTGGAGGGGCTGAATGGCCTCCTCCCATTCCTATCTTCCATCCTTCCTATGTTTCACAGAATCAGAACCACAGAATTGTTACAACACAGAAGGAGGCCATTCGGCCTATCGTGTTTGCACTGGCTCTCCAAATGAGCATTATGACCTAGTGCAATTCTCCTGCCTTTTGCCCATAACCCTGCACATTGTTTCTATTCAAATAATCATTCAATGCCCTCTTGAATGCCTCGATTGAACCTGCCTCCACCACACTTCCAGGTGGTGCATCCCAGACTTGAACCACTCGCTGAGTGAAGAAGTTTTTTCTCACATCACATTTGATGTTGTCGGAAGTTCCGGGGACCGTGTCAGGGTTGCAGGGGGAGCGTGTCAAGGTTTACAAGGAGTGTGTCAGGGAGCATGTCAGGGTTTACCAGGGAGCCACCAGAGAGCGTGTCAGTGTTTACAGGGAGTTTCTTTTTATTCATTCATGGGATGTGGGTGTCGCTGGCTGGGCCAGCATTTATTGCCCATCCTTAATTGCCCTTCAGAAGGTGATGGTGAGTTGCCTTCTTGAACCACTCCAGTCCATGTGGTGTAGGTACACCCACAGTGCTGTTAGGAAGGGAGTTCCAGGATTTTGACCCAGCAACAGTGAAGGAACGGTGATATATTTCCAAATCAGGGCAGTGAATGACTTGGAGGGGAACTTCCAGTTGGTGGTGTTCCCATCTATCTGCTGCCCTTGTCCTTCTAGATGATAGAGGTCGTGGGTTTGGAATGTGTTGCTGAATGAGCCTTGGTGAGTTCTTGCAGTGCATCTTGTAGATGGTACACACTGCTGCTACTGTGCGTCGGTGGTGGAGGGAGTGAATGTTTGTGGATGAGGGGGCAATCAAGGGGGCTGCTTTGTCCTGCATGGTGTCAAGCTTCTTGAGTGTTGTGGGAGCTGCACTCATCCAGGCAAGTGGACAGTATTCCATCACATTCCTGACTTGTGCCTTGTAGATGGGGACAGGCTTTGGGGAGTCAGGAGGTGAGTTACTCGCTGCAGAATTCCTGGCCTCTGACCGGCTCTTGTAGCCACAGTATTTATATGGCTAGTCCAGTTCAGCTCCTGGTCAATGATAACCTCCAGGATGTTGATAGTGGGGGAATTCAGTGATGGTAATGCCATTGAATGTCATGGGGTGATGGTTAGATTCTCTCTTGTTGGAGATGGTCATTGCCTGGCACTTGTGTGGCGCGAATGTTACTTGCCACTTGTCAACTCAAGCCTGGATATTATCCAGGTCTTGCTGCATTTGGACATGGACTGCTTCAGTATCTGAGGAGTCACGAATGGTGCTGAACATTGTACAATGATCAGTGAACATCCCCACTTCTGACCTTATGATAGAGGGAAGATCATTGATGAAGCAGCTGAAGATGGTTGGGCCTCGGACACTACCCTGAGGAACTCCTGCAGTGATGTCCTGGAACCCAGTCTTAAGTTGCTAGTTCTGCTCGAAATCTATCCCATTTAGCATGGTGGTAATGCCACATGACACGATGGAGAGTATCCTCAGTGTGAAGGCGGGACTTTGTCTCCACAATGACTGTGTGGTGGTCACTCCTTCCAGTACTGTCATGGGCAGATATATCTGCAGCAGGCGGTTTGGTGAGGATGAGGTCAAGTGTGTTTTTCCCTCTTGTTGGCTGCCTCACCACCTTCTGCAGACTCAGTCTAGCAGCTATGTCCTTCAGGACTCGGCCAGCTCGGTCAGTAGTGGTGCTACCGAGCTACTCTTGGTGAAGGATATTGAAGTCCCCCATCCAGAGTACACTCTGCGCCCTTGCCACCCTCAGTGCTTCCTCCAAGTGGTATTCAACATAGAGGAGTACTGATTCATCAGCTGAGGGAGGGAGATAATACATGGTAATCAGCAGGAGGTTCCCTTGCCCATGTTTGACCTGATGCCATGAGACTTCAAATGTGGCTGACTCATGGGGGCTGGAGTTGATGTTGAGGACTCCCAGGGCAACTCCCTCCTGACTGAATACCACAGTGCCGCCACCTCTGCTGGGCCTGTCCTATCGGTGGGACAGGATATACCCAGGGATGGTGATGGTGGTGTCTGGGACATTATCTGTAAGATATGATTCCATGAGGATGACTATGTCAGGCTGTTGCTTGACTGGTCTGTGAGACGTCTCTCCCAATATTGGCACAAGCCCCCAGATGTTAGTAAGGAGACTTTGCAGGGTGGCAGGTCATTTCCGATGCCTGGCTCGTTGCCGGGTGGTCCTTACAGTTCCATTTCTTTTCGGCTCTGTAGCGGTTTGATACAACTGAATGGCTTACTTGGCCGTTTTAGAGGCAGTTAAGAGTCAGCCACATTTGCTGTGGACCTGGGGTCACATGTCGGCCAGACCAGGCAAGGATGGCATTCGTGGACCCCATGGGTTTTTTACGACAATTGACAATGGTTTCATGGTCATCTTTAGACTTTTAATTCCAGATGCCTGGTTCTCTGGATTACTAGACCAGTGACAGTGCCGCTACGCCCCCACCTCCCTGGCGAGTGTGTTGGTGTTTACAAGGGCGTGTGTCGGTGCCTACAGGGAGCTGTCAGGGAGCGTGTTGGCATTTTCAAGGAGCCATTTGGGAGCATGTCGGTGTTTGTTGGGGAATCCTTAAGGCCATGTCAGGATTTACAAGGTGTCCCTGGGTGTGTGTAATTATTTTTGGGTGGCCTCAAAGGCATGTCAGTACTTTCATGCGATCCTCGGGAGCAAGTCGGTGTTCACACGGGGTCTTCGGGAGCCTGTTATTATTTTCATAGAGTGCGCAGGAATGCGTTGGTGCGGACAAGGGTCTCTGGGCAATGTGTGAATATTTTCTGGGGGAGTTGTCCCTCGGAGTCGGTGTTCATAGGAGACTCCACTCCTTCCCCCACAGGTGCACAGAATTTTGAAAACCACTGGCTTTAAGCAGTGAGTGTCAGCAGACTGTTCAACTATAGATGGCATCACAGAGGCGGCTAATTAAATGGTCAGCTGATGACCCTATGTGCCCAGTCCCCAGCAGGGGTCAGAGGTTAAGAGGTCAGAGGGAGGACCGATCTACTATCAAATCCCTAGTGACACAGATAGCAGTGCAGCCTCAATACTTTATCACTCTCCTCTGCCAAGATGCCGCAGATGTCACTGTCGCTCCCAGCAAGTGACTTGTGATAAAATTGCTGTGAGTTACTGTGTCTCTTAGTTGGAGGTTTCTTGGGCCAGTTGTCACTAGACTGGCGTTGCCTTTCCCCAAGTCCGCTTGCTGTCTCAGCTTTCCACCCCCCCACCAATCCCTGTTCCTGCTCTGTGAGTGCTCTGGCACTGTGCTAGCCCTGTCTCAGTGACCACAGCTGTCAGCTGTGGCTCAGCGGTACCACTCTCTCCTTTGAGACAGAAAGCTTCACGTCACACTCCAGAGCACAAAATCTCGGCTGATTCTCCAGCACTGAGATGCAAACGAGGCAACACGGTCCAGCCGATCTGTTTTGGTGGCGTTGGTCGAGGAATGAGTATTGGCCAAGGGCACCAGGGAGAACTGCCCGGCCCTTCTTTGAAATAACGTCTTGGCAATGTTTGCGTCCGCCTGAGAGGGCAGCCAGGTTTAAGGGTTTAAGAGGGAGGTGAGGAGAAATATTTCCTCTCAGGGGGTTGTGAGTCTTTGGAAATCTCTTCCTTTAAAAAGGCGGTGGAAGCAGAGTCTTTGAATATTTTTAAGGCAGAGCTAGGTAGATCCTTGATTAACAAGGGGGTGAAAGCTTATCGGGGGTAGGCGGGAGTGTGGAGTTGATGTTACAATCAGATCAGCCATGGTCTTATCGAACGGCCGAACAGCCTCGAGGGGCCAAGTGGGCTACTCCTGCTCCTTATGCGTATGTTTGTACGTCTCACGAGAAAGACAGCTCTTCAGACAGTATAACTGCAGGAAAGTAGTTATCTTGGCCTATGGTTACACCTGAATGATGCCAGGGCACAAAAGGTTAAATGGAGGACAGGTAGCGTAAACTCTGTATCCGTTTGCGTTTAGAAATTGATTCGATTGAGGTATTTATGGTGAGGCAATGGCATAGTGGTATTATCACTGGACTAATAATCCAGAGAGCCAGGGTAGTGCTCTGGGGACCTGGGTTTGAATCTCACCAAGGCAGCTGGTGGAATTTGAATTCAATTTAAAACCTGGAATTAAAAGTTTAATGATGACCCATGAAACCATTGTCGATTGTCGTAAAAACCCATCCGGATCACTAACGTCCTTTAGGGAAGGAAATCTGCCGTCCTTACCTGGTCTGGCCTACATGTGACTCCAGACCCACAACAATGTGGTTGACTCTTAAATGCCCTCTGAACAAGGGCAATTAGGGATGGGCAATAAATGCTGGCCCAGTCAGCGACGCCCACATCTCCCCACTTTGTAGGGATTGTACTGGTGGACGTACATTGCATGCTTGTTAATGAAGTATCCTCTACATTATAATCATTATGATGGTCCTCTTCCTTTAGGAAGGATATTGTTGCCATAGAGGGAGTGCAACAAAGGCTCACTGGGCTTGTTCCCGGGATGGTGGGACTGTCCTATGTAGAGAGATTGGGAAAGCTGTGCCTGGATTCTCTAGAGTTTCAAAGAACGAGAGGTGATCTCATTGAAATGTACAAAATATTTAAAGGGATAGACAGGGTAGATACAGGTAAGACATTTCCTCTGTTTGGGGAGTCTAGAGCCAAGGAACACAATTTCAGGATAGGATAGAAGCCACTTCAGGCTGAGATGAGGAGAAATTTTTTGACTCAGAGGGTTGCGAATCTTTGGAATTCTCTACCCCAGAGGGTAGTGGAAGCTCAGTCATTGAGTATGTTCAAAGTAGAGCATGACAGATTTCTAAATACCAATGACATAAAGGGATATGGGGACCGTGTGGGGGGGAAAAAGGCACTGAAGTGCATAACCAGCCATGATCGTGTTGAATGGGGGAGCGGGCTTGATGGGCAGAATGGCCTCCTCTTGTACCTATGTTCCAACAGCATCAGAAGAGGGGGGAGGGACTCTAGGCACTTCAATCACCATGAATCAGTGAACAAAGGAATTACTGGGCAGGCAAAGACCAAGGCCCATCAGTTTGCCTTCTACCATCCTGGTATTGCAATGGTAATGATCACGGAGTTGTTGACTAATCACAGCAAACAATCTCTGTCAATGAGTCTACAACAGACCCAGACCTAAAGCAAGGAAAAACCCCAGTGACAGAGAGAGCGCTTTGGGAACCATTGGTCCGGATCGGCAGTTCCTCCCAGGCACACCAACACTGACCACATACCGTATCTAAAATTACTCACATATTGCATCCCAAAATGTTATTTTCTGAAAGAAATCTAATCTATTTCTCATTTTAATGAATCAATACTAACTACTTTCACCTTCTCCCCGGGGACCCTGTTCCATAGAGCAGCCGCTCGCACATTGAAATATTCCGTCTGCAGATTAGTGGTAGTTTTGTCCTCTGGTTGTACTGTTCTGGACAAGGTGAAACAGCTTGTCATAGTTTACGTTATCTAGTCCATTTAGCAACCGCATCGCCAGCAGGCAAATTTCCATTTTGTATCACTGTCCCTTGTTACCTGTCTTTACGCCTGGGACCAAATCATCTAAAGTACACACATACATGTTAAAAAGAGAAGTATATGCCCATCAATTTGCACTACCAGGGTTAATACTGAATTCCGTGTTCCCGATGGAGACTGATGATAGTTGATACGAGAGAATCTTGAATTGTCATTAACATATTCATCAAGGTCTGCTTCAGGATTTGTTTTGTCCCAGGCATGATTCAGACCTGCGTATTTTTACACGGTGTTAACCTTGCACTATAATTTCAACCAAGACTACCTCCTCCCGTGTGACTGGGGTGCAAATGAATAATTACTGCAAGATTTCACAGCTTAAGAAACACTATCTTTTTTAAAAATAGTGTAACACTGAATCCCCTCAGATTGACTGTGCAGCAGAATCTGGCGTAAGTGTTCTCCCTTATTGGAAATGGCCTGTGTGATTGGTGATCAAGTTATAAGGGAAATCAGTGCACCCAAGATGTGAGAGCCAGCATGGATCAAGCATTTAAGTCATGCCTAACTAACCTAGTTGAGTTTTATTTTGAGTAGGTAACTATGAACATACAAAATAGGAGCAGAAGTAGGCCATTCGGCCCCTCGAGCCTGCTCTGCCATTCAATAAGATCATGGCTGATCTGTTTGTGTTTTGAATTCCACATTCCCATCTACCCCCGATAACCTTTGATTCCCTTGCCTAACAAGAATTTATCTACCTCTGCCTTAAAAATATTCAGTGAGCCCGCTTCCAACACTTTCTAAGGCAGAGAAATCCAAAATCACACAACCCTCAGAGAAAAAGAAAATCCTCTTCTCTGTCCTATAAGGGTGACCACTAATTTTAAAACCGTGCCCCTTAGTTCTGGACTCACCCACAAGAGGAAACATCCTTTCCACGTCCACCTTGTCAAGGCCGTTCAGGATCTTGTATACTTCAATCAAATCACTCCTCACTCTTCTAAATTCCAGTGGAAACAAGCCCAGTCTCCCCAACCTTTCCTCATAAGGCAACCCACTCATTCCAGGTACTAATCTGGTAAACCTCTTCTGAACCGCCTCCAACCTATTTACATCCTTCCTTAAATAAAGGGACCAGAACTGCACACAGTATTCGAGATGCGGTCTCACCAATGCCCTGTATAACTAAAGCATAACATCCTTACTTTTATGTTCAATTCCTCTCATAATAAAGGATAGCATTCCATTAGCCTTCTTAAATACATGCTGTACCTGCGTACTAACTTCTTGTGACTAACATGGTTGATGAGAGAAAGTGTATGGATGTTACTTGTATAGACTTCCGGTAGACATTCAATAAGGTTCCACCCTTTGGACTGTTAATAGAACATAAGAACTGGAGCAGGAGTAGGCCTTTCGGCCCCTTGAGCCTGCTCTGACATTCAGCGAAATTCATGGCTGATCTGACTGAGGCCTTCACTCCACTTTCCTGCCTGCTCCCCATAACTCTTGACTCCCTTGAAGATCAAAAATCTGTCTGACTCAGCCTGGAATGTATTCAATGACCCAGCCCCCACTGCTGTCTGGGGAAGAGAATTCCAACCTCTGAGAGGAGAAATTCCTCCTCATCTCCGTCTTGAAAGGGAGGCCCCTTATTTTGAAATTATGCCCCCCTAGTTCTAGATTCCCCTACCAGGGGAAACATCTCAGCATCTAATGGAAAATGTAAGTAGTTGGAATTGGAGGGGACCTAGTAACATGGTAGGGAATTGGTTAGGCGATGGGAGACAGAGTAGGGATAAAGGGTACTGTAGTAATTATAATTTTGTTTTGTGTTAAATGTACCTCTAAGAATAATACTTGTTAAGGAAAATCACATGATCTGTAGTCACCAACAGGAGAATAGCGCAGGCTACCTCGACTGTCAGTGTAGAGAGCTAGAGTTGGAGTTGAAAGCACATGTGTAGTTGCTGCTGAGTATATTGTAAATAAACTTAAAGTTTCTACCCAAGAAGTGTCTGCAGATCAACTCTACCATTAATAGCACAGCTTGGCCACCCTACAACAGACTGGCGATGAGCATAAAACAGGATTGAACAGAAGAAATCAAGTTAGAAAGAAATCGGCACTGTACCTCACCCAGTGATTGTAAGTAGCAAGCTCCGTTAGAATTGAAGAGGTTATCCCCTCTCAAAATGCCACAATTTGGGAGAATTGATCCTTTGGAACCTGCCACAGATGATTGGTCTCAATACATAGAATGTCTCACATTCTTTTTTCAAGCAAACGAGATTACGGGGGAAGAGAAGAGGTGAGCAATCCTCTTGAGTACTTGTGGGAGCAAAACCTACAGTCTGATTTGAAGTTTGATGGCGCCCAGTGCTCCAAATTTGAAGAACTTCGATGAATTGGTGGACCTTGTGAACGGTCACTTTCAACCAAAGCCCTCAGTCATGATGTAGAGGTTCAGGCTTAAGTTGCAAAATAGAGCCCCGGGTGATTCAACTGCATGCCACATGACAAATTTGAAGCAGCTAACGGAACATTGTGAGTTCGGTACAACTCTGAACGACATGCTCAGTGATCGTTTAGCGTGTGGTGTGAAAGAGGACACTATTCAGGAAAGATTATTGTCCAAAGTGAATCTGGATTTCAAGAAGATGCCTGAGATAGCGCTAGCCATGGAAAGCGCAGTAGGAGATTCACAATCTATACAGGGTGCACAAATTGACGCTGTCCTCCACATCGGGCGGGAAACCTCAACCAAAAGAGGCACGAGAAAGCGAGACTGCCAAAAGCTGGTAAACAACCCCCGCTACCCAAAGAATAAAGAAAAATAACTTCGCAGCGAAATCGAAGAATAATTTTAATAGAGGTGGAAACAATCAGTCTTTTAGTGATTGGCAGTTTTAAAAAATCAAATGCTACTATTGTCACAGAAATGGACCTATGATGAGGCCATGCAAGGAAAGATTCAGGCAGGCTTGTGAACAAAAGAAGAAGCCCAATGAAATCTATAATGTAGAAGAGCCTGAAACAACAAATTCAGACATTTACTCGTTTAATCTGAAAGTTGAAAAGACAGAACCAATATTTGTCACAATGAAAGCAAATGGCAAACCTGTTAGAATGGAAGTGGACACGGGAGCTTCCACTACAGTAACTGGGGAACATACCTTCAGGTATTTGAATAATGGTGAACACCAATTACATTTAGAAGAAACAGCCACCAAACTAAAAACATATACGGGTGAAGACATTCAAGTAAAAGGCATGAGCAGAGTAACTGTCCATTATGGAAGCCAATCGGCAAAAGCTCCCAGTGTTAGTATTGAGAGGCAGAGGATCAAGCCTCTTAGGGCGAAATTGGCTAAGGGAAATCAACTTTGATTGGCCACTGAGATTCCAAAAGGAAGCTGGAAGCATTCCTGTTTTGAAAAAGGAGTGTGTAAGGACTCAACAACCTGAAGAAATGCAGGCAGCCCTGAGCCAAAACCTGGAAGAACAGCAGAAGGAACTCAAAGGGACCCTGCTTGATGAGAGAGCCCGAGACGAGGTGAGCAACCTTCGAAGGGAAAAAGAAAACCCGTTGGCGATACCTTGGCAACCAAACTGGCAGGCTTTCTTTTTCATTACAGGACTACCCCTCACACAACAACAGGTGTCACACCTGAGGGGTTATTGTAGAAACGCTGTCTCAGGACGAGATTGAGCTTAATTATACCGAGTTTAGAGGGGAAGGTGGAAAGGAATCAGGGAAGCCAGAAAACTAGACACACTGACATAGTCGCGAGAGGAAATTTACCATGGGAGAGCTGGTATACGTGAAAAACTTTAGGGAAGGACCAAAACGGTTACTGGGTGAAATAAGTGTGGTGACTGGACCTCTATCTTACCACATGAAGGTCGGATCATCGATAAACATGTGGACCATTTAAGGACGAGAGAGACAAATCATCAAGATTTGGTTCCACCAGTGACCATGACCATGTGGCCATGTGTTTCCTGTTGAGGATACTCAACCCAGGACTGACATGTCTGATGTTCCTGTAAGAGTTGAGGATACAGAACTATAAGTGCCCACCGAAGCACCTGATGTTCAGGCAACTCCAGAAAAGGAGGTTCCTGACAAAGAACCTGAAGTTGTGGAGCTGAGACGTTCCACACGTACCAGGAAACCACCTGAAAGACTGAACGTGAAAATCGCTTACCCAGTGTAAATATTATGTCGTCTTGAAAAATATGTACTTGTAAATATGATATCTGTGGCCGGGTTAAAGAGGGAGGAATGTAGTAATTATGGTTTCATTTAGCGTGAAATGTACCTTTAAGAATAATATGTGTTAAGGAAAATCAAATGATCTGCAGTAACCAATAGGAGAGTAGCACGGGCTACCTCGGCAGTCAGTGTAGAGATAGGGTTAGAGTTGAAAGCACATGTGTAGTTGCTGCCGAGTATATTGTAAATAAACTTAAAGTTTCCACCCAAGAAGTATCTGCAGATCAACTCTATCATTTAATAGTACAACTCGGCCACCCTACAACAGATACAAACTCCAGTTGGCAGGATGTGACTAGTGGTGGCCTCCTGGTATTTGTACTGAGGCCTCAGCTTTTCCCTGTATTTATAAATGACTTGAATATACAGCCCTCTATTCCTTTGTCCCAAGTTTGCCGATGACACTAACTTAGGCAACACAATAAGTCATATAGATGAGAACAGGAAGTTGCAAAGGGACATTGATAGACTAAATGATTGGGTAAAACTCTTGCAGACAGAATTCAGTATGTGAGAGTATGAGGTCATCCACACTGGACCAAAATAGGTTTGAGCAGAGTATTGATAAATGGTAAGAAGCTAGGAGCTGCGGAGGAGTAGAGAGATTTATGTATCCATGTACAGAAATCACTAAAAGCTCGTGGGCAGGTACAAAAAAATAATTAAAACACTAATGGAACGTTAGTCTTTATCTTAAGGGGGATAGAGTACAAAGTGGTAGAAGTTAGGCTAGAGCTCTATAAAGCTCTAATTAGACTGCATCCGAATTGCAATGTTTAGTTCTGGGCAGCGCAACTCAGGAAGGGTAGATCGGACTTGGAGGGAGTGCAGCACAGATTCACCAGAATGATACCAGGGCTAAAAGGGTTAAGTTATGAGGCCTTATGAGGCAAAAATAACATAGCTTGTTATTTTTTTTAGTCCATGAGTTGCTCATGGGATGGGGGTGTCGCTGGCTAGGCCAGCATTTATTTCCCATCCCTAATTGCCCTTGAGTAGGTGGTGGTGAGCTGCCTTTTAGAGCGGCAGCAGTCCATGTGGTGTAGGTACACCCACACACGATAGAAGATGGAGGGCTGATCTAATTGAGGTGTTTAAGATGATTATAGGTTTGGATAGGGCAGATAGTGAGAAAATATTTCTTCTTGTGAGGGTGTCCAGAACAGGGGGAGCGTAACCTTAATGTTAGAGTTAGACCATTCTGGGGTGAGGTCAGTCGGCACTTCTTCACGCACAAGATAATGAAAATGTAGAACTCTCCCTCAAAAAACTGCTGAGGCTAGGTCAATGAAAGTTTCAAAACTGAGATAGATGAGGAAAAACTGAACTGAGGGGCTTTTAAGATTTTTTTTGGACTATTTGGATTTTCTTTTTATTCATTCATGGGATGTGGGTGTCACTGGCTCCCTAATTGCCCTTGTTCAGAGGGTACTTAAGAGTAAACCACATTGCTATTAGCCTGGAGTCACATGTAGGCCAGACCAGGTAAGGATAGCAGATTCAAAAACAGAATTACCTGGAAAAACTCAGCAGGTCTGGCAGCATCGGTGGAGAAGAAATCAGTCAACGTTTCGAGTCTTCATGACCCTTCGGCAGCTTTTTGTTTTTATATAAGGATAGCAGATTCCCTTCCCTAAAGGGCATTAGTGAACCAGCTGTTTTTTTGTTTTTTAAAAGACAATTGACAACGGTTTCACAGTCTTTCCAGATTTTTATTGAATTCAAATTCCACCAGCTGCCATGGTAGGATTTGAACCCAGAGCATTACCCTGGATCTCTGGATTACTAGTCCAGTGACAATACCACTACATTACCTCCCCCATTATGGGAAGAGTTTGATAGGGTAAACATACAAAAAATGTTTCGTTGATATAAGGTGTACTCTGTTAAATCCAATAAGGAATTCAAGAGGAATTTTCTTTACCTAGAGAATGTGGAACTTGCTACCACAAGAACTGATTGAGGCAATTGTCGTTGATGTACTTAAAAGGATGCAAGATAAACACCTGAGGGAGAGATGAATAGAAGGATATGCTGATGCCGTTAGATGAAGGAGGATGGGAGGAGGCCCATGTAGAGCGTCAAAATCAGCATTTACTAGTTGGACTGAATGGCCTGTTTCTGTGTCGTGCATTCTATGTAATTCTATTGGTCGGTGGAACAGTCTTGAGGGGCTGAATGGCCTCACTGTTCCGAAGCACCTCCTGCAAGTGTTACTTCTTGCTATAAGTATAGAACGTGGAATTTCACAAGATACACATTAGATAAAACCTTTGTATACCCCCTGGCCACAGATTGCTGAAAGAAACTTCCAGAAACACCTTGTAGTTGGAAGGCAACAACAAACTCTGATCAGGGCGCCATACCCATTACAATGACATGTTTTTAGCATTCTAGCCTGTCATTTAGAAGGCCCTGTATTCAAATCCCACTCCAAGGACTTGAGCACAAGTCCCTCATGCTGCACCCTCAGAGGTGCCATTTTTTTGAATGAAACAGGCCATTCAGTCCAACTTGTCAATGCTTTCCTTTATGTGCCACATAAACCTCCCCCCAGCTAATTTCATCTCACTTTACTGACATGTTGATGGAGTGTCGTGGAAGCAAAAAACCTTAAAAAGAAGGATTTTTAAATATCAACAATTTGCGGTCGCAAGAAAGGGCGGGATTTTCCAGCCCCTGCCCTCCGCCAGGATTGTCCGGCCCTTCCGGCTGGGCTCCTGCATCCCCCGCAGCTGGACCCACCACGGCGAGAAAATCCCAGCCAAAGATTTCGGTGAAGAAGACGCCTCATAAAATGCCTCTGTGGCCTTTTGTTTCTGCCTGATGGTTTCATTACATAAAAAGTGCTATATAAATGCAAGTTATTGCATCTCCTCTTTCTTATAAGATCTCTCCCCCAGCAATCGATATATAACCTAGCTAAAACTCTGAAGACTGGGAATCGCTGCACTGAACCCTTTCCTCGGTTATTTAAAAATTGCTTTGCTGTCTCATCCGCATCAAACTCTTTAGAAAGTTATCGGGGCCTTTGCTTTTACCTCCTCACATCTTTTAAATTGAAAATTGTTGAATAATGCTGCAGGGGGGACATGATCGAGATAAGCTCTGTGTTGGGACAGCATCTTTGGGTATTATTAATACATGCCGTATGGGCATTGCTGGCTCACTATTTATTACCCAACCCTAATTGCCCTTGAGAAGGTGGGGGTGAGCCGCCATCTTAAACCGCTGCGGTCCATGCGGTGTAGGTACACCCACAGTGCCATTAGGAAGAGAGTTCCAGGATTTTGGCTCAGTGACAGTGAAGGGATGGCCATATATTTCCATGTCAGGATGGTGTGTAGATTGGAGGGGAACTTCCAGGTGGTGGTGGCTCCCATGCTCCTGTTGTTCTTCCAGGTGGTTACGGGTTTGGAAGGTGCTGTCTAAGGAGCTTTGCTGAGTTGCTGCAGTGCACCTTGTACATGGTACACACTGCTGCCACTGTGTGTTGGTAGAGAGAGTGAATATATAGGGTGGTGGATTGGGCACTGATCAAGTGGGCTGCTTTGCCCTGGATGGTGTTAAGCTTCTTGAATGGTGTTGGAGCTGCACTCATTCAGCCTTGTGCATTGTAGATGGTGTTTTTTGGGACTCAGGAGGTGAGTTACTTGGCACAGAATTCCCAGCCTCTTACCTGCTCTTATACCAGCAGTATTTATATGATTGGTCCAGTTCAGTTTCCAGTCAATGGTGACCCCCAGGATGTTGATAGTGGGGATTCAGCGATGGTTGGATTCTCTCTTGTTGGAGGTTGTCTTTGCCTGGCACTTGTGTAGCCTGAATGTTCCTTGCCACTTGTCAGACCAAGCCTGGATATTGTCCGGGTCTTGCTGTGTGTGGTCATGGGCTGCTTCAGTATCTTAGGAGTCACGAATGGTGCTGGACATTGAGCAACCATCAGCGAACGTCTCCACATATGACCTTATGATGGAGGGAAAGTCATTGATGAAGCAGTTGAAAATGGTTGGGCCTAGGACACTACCCTCAGGATCTCCTGCAGGGATTTATAAAAGAAAGACTGGCATTAAATATAGAAATAAGGCAGGACCAGACATTGATTAGGCCACACAATGAAGTACTATGCAGAGTGCTGGGCATCCCTGTATAGGCCAGGCATTGGAAACATGGAAAATGTAAAGTGAAGATTCACTAGAATGGACTTGAGAGGGTAAATAGTTAAAAAAAAAAAGTTGTTTCCGTTAGATGATGGATCAGTAACAAGGGATATTGGTTTAGGATTATCATCAAAATAATTAGAGGGTAACTTAAGGGTAACTAAAAGATTTTCTTTCACATAGAGGATTATCAGGCTTGGAATGCTTGATCATAAGGAGCTATTGAAGCCAGGAAAATTACATTTTAGAAAGAACTGGTTTTGAAAAGGAAGGATGTAAAAGGATACGGGGAGAAAGAGAGCACAGGGAATGCGGATTATAATAGCCAGCTCTAATGAAAGAGTTGGGACATGCACGATTGGCTAAATGGCCTCCTTCTGTGCTGTTAATTCCAAGGGGCCTCAATGGAGCGAGCATCACAGTGCGGATCCCCATCTATCTTTGGAGACCCCGTGACAAATCTCAGGAGTGGGTTAATTTAAACCACAGAATTTTACAGCCCTGAAGGTGGCCATTTGGCCCATTGTGCCTGTGCTGGCTCTTTGAGAAAGCCATCCAATTAGTCCCATTCCCCTGCTCTATCCTCCATAGCCCTGCACTTTGCGCCCCTTTAGGTATTTATCCACTTCCTTTTTGGAAGTTATTATTGAATCTGTTTCTGCCACCCTTTCATGCAATGCATTCCAGATCATTACGACTTGCTGGGTGAAAAAAAGCCCGCCTTAGCATACTTCTGATTCTTTTGTCAATTACCTTACATCTGTGCTCCCTGGTTATTGACCCTCCTGCCAGTGGAAATAAGGGGCTGAATTCTGGTCTGGTGGGGGCGGAGGCACGTTTCGGGTGTGCGAATGGTCAAACTTTGAATCTTTCTCTTGGAGCAAATCTGACTTTCCTCCGCATTCTGAGTACGTTCATTCGTATATACATTTATACATTCATTTGTACAGTTCTGGCCACCACATTACAAGAAAGGCACAATTGCTCTGGAGAGAGCACGGAGGAGATTCACGGGAATGCTGCCGGGATTGGAAAATGGCAGCTATGAAGAAAGGTTGGGTAGGCAGGGGTTGTTTTCCTTAGAACTGAGGAGGCTGAGGGATGGCATGGTTGAGGTGTACAAAATTATGAGGGGCCCAGATAGGGGAGACAGAAGTGACTTGTTTCCCCTAGCGGAGATGTCAATTAGCAAGGGGTACAGATTTAAGGTGATTGGTAGAAGGATTAGAGGGGACATGAGGAAAAACCTTTTCACCCAGAAGGCGGTGCACGTCTGGAATTCACAGCCTAAGTTGGTGGTTGAGGTTGAAGTTGAGGCAGAAACCCTCAGCTCATTTGAAAGGTACCTGGACCTGCACCTGAAGTGCTGTAACCTGCAAGGCTACGGACCAGGTGCCTGAAGGTGGGATTAGAATGGGCGGCCTGTTTTTTTTTTTTGCAGCAGGCGTGGACAGGATGGGCTGAATGGACTCTCTGTACAGTAACTTTTCTGCGGCTCTATTCTCGACCCCGCGCCATTTCCCTCCGGCCTTTTTGCCAGCCGGAAACTCCCGAGTGTGCACTTCCGGTGCCACTGAGGTCGGATACCCATCTTAAACGGGGGACGAGAATCGGATTTCCTCCCGCGCACCATTTCTATCTGGTGGCACAGGGTTTTGGAAGCGCATTGAAAGCTTGCTAGGTATGAGAGTTTGTGAAGAAAACGGTAAGCCGGCTGAGGAACCGGGAACATTCTGAAAGGTAACTGTAAAATGTTTTCTCACTTTCAAATGCCACCATGTAGATATATTGTTAATGCATTGCATTGATCATCAGGATCTGACCTGCAGAGGTAAGTTGGTCCTTACTTTGACCAGCATAGTGTATTTATTAACATGCATTAGAGTGTTTTTCCAATGGAGAAAGTACTATAATGCAGTGTGTTACTTGGCCAGACCAGGCACGTGGGGAGTGTTTAGGGACCAATAACGTTTTATAAAGTTTGGGGTTCAAGATGCTAACTAACTGAATAAAGCCGCAAGATTTCACGGGTTTTGAACAAACGAAAATAAACTTTACTGTACAAGTTCCGAAAGATAAAATAATTTACAATATCTACCTTATACTCTAGCATTCAAGGGAAGTATGAGGTACGTGTGAATTAACAGGCGAGCTGTGGTCGAACACACCACACTACAGAATATATGACAGATGCGATCAAACCTAATTCCATGGATTCCTCAACAACCCCACCCGGACGTTTGTTACATTTCGAGCCGACCAATCTCACTGAGACTTTCGCCTTTCTCACCAGCGTTTCCAATCTCCATCTTTGAAGATCTCACCTTGGAATTCTCTCCAAACGGCGCTTCCGCTTGGACCGCCGGTTATGACCGACGCAGTTGGTAAAGCTGAGCTATTTAAAAATCCCAGAGGGAAACTTGAAACAACTGTCATAACCTATAATTTTAAGTGTTCAACAATGGCCCACCTCGCAGGGTTTCAATTCCTGCCTTTCCAGGATTCCTTTCCTCTGGGTCACCGAGTACACTCAAGCTTCACCTTCCAAGTGCAATTTCAGATCTCTGGCCGTGCCAAGCAGAACACCACTGCTCCGAAGGGGTACTTCTGCCCCTACAGCTCGCAGCACAATTCACCGACCTTCGGCTGCCTTCTCGGATCGTCAGGGCTTCTCCCGTGCCCACTTCGCTTAAAGTCTGCTCCACGCAGCTCCTCCTTTAACTCAGAGCCTATTTCCCTGCTCCTTTCTCTTAACTTAACTTAACGGGACCTATTTCTGCCCCCTGGCTTTGACCCTGACCTGGGACTTCCGTTTGGGACCTCTCCCTGCTCCCCTCCCATGTCCTGCTCCCTGGGACACCCACTTAAAACTGGCCCTCCGTATCAGTTCATCTCACCTGCATTCTTGCACCGTTTTTCTTCTTCTCGGTTGTGTAGGCACGCAGGACCGGTCCTCTGCCTGAAGAGCGTAAAACACCTGGACCGTGTATATGCAGCCTGTTCCCAGCTGGCGGATACACGGGAGGCCGAAGGATAATCGGGAACTGAAGTACTGATTACCAGATTAAGGTAAGTTAGGTTTCGTCACAAGTGAAAAATGTTACAAAATATCCCGTCAACCTGTGCTGTCATCTTTTGTACTGTGATTTAAATGAAGTTATAGCTCTGACACTTGGAAAAAAATCTAACGACCTGCTTCTGTCCATTGATTGATGGGCAGTCGGCTTTGAAATTGAAATGAGCACCTTCTCAAAGAGTGCTTTATTGTTTGGACAGCTGTGAGCATTATGAATGCTTGGCTGAGTTTCAAAGGCTAATGGGTTTCAGCACAGTAGGGTCTTCCATTCATCTGAAAATGAATGACAGATTTAAGAGGTTGTAATGACTGATTGCATCTTGTGGTTTCTGATTTGTTGACACAAGCTAATAGGATTCCAAGTATTATAATGTTTCTTTCACATGGCAGATAACATTTTTCCTCCGTAACAATTATAATGTGTTTGGGGGGGATTTTGTTAGATGGTGAGGAGTTTATTTTATCCCCCCTGAGGAATGTAAAAAGTTTCTGTTGATACCATCTGGAATCAGAGGACTCCACATAGCGGATACTGGGTGATTGGCCGTGGAGAATACATAGTAGAAGCTGGGGTGGGGGTGTGTGCAGAGGTGATGGTGAAGGGTGAGGTCTCGGGGACCCTAAAACAACGTTAGGAGCCGTTCACTGGTTCGCAGCTCGCAGCAAAGCCGCACGTCAGTCAGGAGTGCAGTTTGCAAGTTGCAAGATGGCCTGACTCACGAAATGTGCTCCCAAAAGGAAAATCCAGCCCAGTATCTCCTCATTTACTCTACTAAAACGCTTTATGATTTCGAACACCTCTATCAAATCTCCTAACCTTCTCTGTTCTAAGAAGAACAATCCCAGCTTCTCTCATGTCTCACAACCCAGGCTGAGAGGGGTGACCACTGGTTGCTAGTGTGCAGCTTTTTGACAGCCAGATGTTGGAAATGGAACCAGATGAACTCCATTCTCATGAAGACCCCGGTTTCTCGTGAGGAACGTAGCAGTGGGGCAGAATTGACTGGAGGCAAGCATCTCACAATGTGCTCCATTTGTTAGCTGTTTCTCCTCACCCTTCAGCGCGAAGGCTTTTGTACCACAAATTGCTGGACATAGGAGCTGATCGCCAGGGTAACGGACCATCGGGGTCCTTGGTAAACGGTGGGACCAGCAGCCTGTCCCCTTAACTGATGAGACTTAAAGGATAGAGAGAAAAACTGAGAGGGCAACGGGCTGAATTAGAGCCAAATTAGATTCAGAAAGAAAATTAGAGGGAAAGAAAGATTGGATTAAGAGAGAGATAAAGAGAGTCAGATGGGGAAAATATAAAAAAAAGTTTCATAAATTTTTTTAAAATTCCTGAAAGAACAATTTACTAGGCACAGGAATGAAACTCCACACTTTAAGTTGTTCCCCTTCTGACCTGGAGAGGCTCATAGCATTGCGGGAACATAACTCCTGTTACTAAATAACTCCTGTTACTAAATGGCCCTTACGTCATTAGGTTAACGCAAAGCAGTGGAGGTCCAGATCATGATCTTCCAGCTACATGGATCCTTTAAATTCCATGAATAGATGCAGGAAATAATCAGAAAGGCTAATGAATGCTAGCCTTTCTATCTGGAGGATTAGAATACAATGGGGTAGAATTCATGCTTCAGATGTTCAGAGCCCTGTTAGACCACACCCGGAGTACCAGGGGCAGTTCTGGGCACCACAGCTTAGGAAGGATAGATGGCCCTTGGGCCGGTGAAGCTCAGATTCGATTTACCAGAATCATACCCGGACTCCAAAGGTTAAATTAGGAGGAGAGGTTGTGCAAACTAGGCTTATTTGCCCTGCAGTTTAGAAGGTTATGGGATGATTTGATCAAAGTTTTTACAATATTAAAGGAGACAGATCTGGTAGACATTTCCACTGGTTGGGGATCTAGGACTTTGGGGAGATAGAGCAGGAGTGAAATTGGGAAACATTTCTACACAAAGAATGCTGGGAGTTTTAATTGGACATTGGTGCTAGATCACTTGTTTGTTTTAACTCTGAGATTAATGGGTATTTGTTAGCTAAACGTATTAAGGGATATGAGGCAAAGGTGGGTTTATGTGGTTAGGTCAGAGGTCAGCCATCGAATGGGGGCAGGACAGGTTTGAGGGGCTAAATGGACTCCTGCTCTGAGGCATCAGCCCTAATTTTCCGTAGGGAGTTGAAATAACGGCAATTTCGTGAAACTTAGTGACCACGGTGCTGTTTTTGTGAGGCTAGTGGCGGAGTAGCGCAAATCATTCAGTAAACCTGAACTGAAGAAGTATCTCTTCTCTTTTCTCCCTCTTCTCCCACCCCCCTCCCTCCCCCACCCCACTCAGTTGCTGGACAATCTAACCTGCGTGACTTTCCCAGCAAATTCTGGCCCAATATTTGGACTGTTTTGCTTTGAAAGAAACCCTGGGAGGGAAGGTGGGCTCCTGAAAAGTTGAGGGCAAAATGCAGCAACCAAAAACTACATCGGTGGTGATTTTATTTTCCAAATTGGAATATATTGCAAAAAATGACTAAGCTGAAGGGGTCACTTGTTGGAATCAGTCTTTCATACATAGCAAAGAAAAATTGACAGTGAGCACTGGCCTTTCGGGAACCTGATTTTTGTAAAGTTGGCTCCTTAAAGCTCATAACAAATTTCTTCTGAAGGCTACAAATGAAATAAGACGAAACTGTTGAGGTCCAGAGACAATAGTAAAGCTTTTAAAATTATCTCTAAGACTGTGCCAACTTTGGTTTCATGAAAGGACCATTAGGCAGCCAGTCTCCCATTGCAGTTGTAGTTTGGTCAATAGACTGTATCCTCTATCTTAATATCATTCTTTGACAACCGTTCGAGCAGCTGTGCATTGAAAAGATATATTTGCTTTTCCTCCCTTTCTCTATCCTTTGTCTCGCGCTATTCTTTCTTCCTCGTGATTGCTTTTCATTTTTGAATCATTGCTCTCTTTGATCGATTTTGGTTTTTTTTTTCCTCCTTGTCATGGAATTCAATAAAACCCCTCCTGTTTCTAATCTTACAGGGTTTGTGCAAAGGATTACTTTGTAATCACAGCTCGCTGGAATCACTCGTGCCTCTGAGTCAGAGGATTGAAGCTTTCAGTTTGACTCCAAAGACTTGAGCACAAAATCCTAGCCGACACTTTCACTGTGACAAGCGTGGGAGGTGCCACCTTCCAGATGAAATGAGGCAACTGACGCTCCTCGTTGGAGGGTGTGGCACATCCCCTGGCACTATTTGGAGCAAAGTAAAAAGAAAAAGGGGGAGCTGCATTTATATAGCGCCTTTCGCAATCACTGGACTCCCCAAAGCAATTTACAGCCAATGAAGCTTTTCGAAGTGCGGTCACTTTCACAACCGGCAGGTTCCTGCCCCCTATCCAACGCGATATTTCGGTCGGCGGGCACGCGCGAGAGTCGGCAGCCCGCCCGCCGACAATTATGAGGCCTTCACGGCCATGAATTTCAAATTTCAAATGATTGCAGCAATTTTGTCGTTGTCGGCTGCCCTTCGAGTCGAGGATAACGCCTGCTCAGGGTCACAAGTTTCTGCCTTGGGTCTTCATGTGACTTTTAGTGATACCACAGGAGAGAAAGGGAGCCGATTAATTAATTGCTTTACAGTTTGATTTTATGATTTACTGCTGTGGGGGGTAGGGCACTGTCTTTGGCAGTGCAGTGACTTGAGTAGCTCTAAGTTGTAAACTGCATGTTTGAGCAGGACCTCGGTCTAAACAGGTTGGTGGTCTTGGGGGGGTGGGGGGTACTTGTCATTAATGAATAACTGAAGCTTGTGAATCACATCCGTAATTGCTATTGTCTGCAACCAGAAAAAAAAAATGAACTAAGTTTAATAAGTGCAACAATGCGTGATGATTGGTCCAGATTAAAGAGGATGTGAGATGCTGGATGGGGGCAGGAATTGCCCATATACAATTAGGTCAGGATGTATAAACTGGCAGGGTATGCAGGAAGACAGAATTTGAGCTGATAATGGACAAAAGTGACTGGTTTATCGAGTCAGATGAGGAGCATTTTTGAGGCATATTGACGAGGGATTTTAACAGTCAGGTACAGAATTAGAAGACAAGGAGAAGACTTCCAGGTCGCGTGGGTGGTTGTAAAGCTGGCAGAAGCCTGACAATCGACTAGCTAAAGAACAAGACAGCATGCGGTACTCTGTCCAGTATCCAACTGGTGATATATGATCAGCTTGGAACTTTGAGTTACGGTCTAAACACTGTAATGTGTTAACCTCTGCCGCGTGACAATAAAATAGATTTATTGCAACCAAATGGTGTTAGATCTGAATCCCTTGCAAGTCTAACAGGAGTGGGTGAATTGATAGCAGGGGGGGTGTTGAATAGAGCAGGTGGGTAAACAGCATGGGGTGTTGTTTCCCTTCCCTGTAAGGCCACAGATAAGTATGTCCCACTTGCCTGAAATTGAGGTACAGTACAGCTCAGGTTAAGGGCCGGTGACCAATGAAAATCCTGAAAAGGTTTCACACACCACGAATAAATTTCAAGCAATACCACCATCAGCTGTCATTTTTTAAAATTCATTCTCAGGATGTGGGCTTCGCTGGCTGGGCCAGCACTTATTGCCCATCCCTAATTGCCCTTGAGAAGGTGGTGGTGAGCTGCCTTCTTGAACCGCTGCAGTCCATGTAGTGTAGGTACACCCACAGTGCTGTTAGGGAGGGAGTTCCAGGATTTTGACCCAGCGACAGTGCAGGAACGGCGATATATTTCCAAGTCAGGATAGTGAGTGGCTTGGAAGGGAACTTTCAGGTGGTGGTGTTCCCATCTATCTGCTGCCCTTGCCCTTCTAAATAGTGGTGGTTGTGGATTTGGAAGGTGCTGTCGAAGGAGCCTTGGTGAGTTCCTGCAGTGCATCTAGTAGATGGTACACACTGCTGCCACTGTGCGTCGGTGGTGGAGGGAGTGAATGTTGGTGGATGGGCTGCCAATCAAGTGGGCTGCTTTATCCTGCACGGTGTCAAGCTTCTTGAGTGCTGTGGGAGCTGCACTCATCCAGGTAAGTGGAGAGTATTCCATCGCATTCCTGACTTGTGCCTTGTAGATGGTGGACATGCTTTGGGGAGTCAGGAGGTGAGCTACTCATCTCACGATTCCTAGCCTTTGACCTGCTCTTGTAGCCACAGTATTTATGTGGCTAGTCCAGTTCAGTTTCTGGTCAATGATAATCCCCAGGATGTTGATAGTGGGGGATTCAGTGATGGCAATGCCATTGAACATCAAGGGGCGATGGTTAGATTCCCTCTTGTTGGAGATGGTCATTGCCTGACACTTGTGTGGCGTGAATGTTACTTGCCACTTGTCAGCCCAAGCCTGGATATTGTCCAGGTCTTGCTGCATTTGGACATGGACTACTTCAGCATCTGAGGAGTCATGAATGGTGCTGAACATTGTGCAATCATCAGCGAACATCCCCACTTCTGACCTTATGATGGAAGGAAGATCATTGATGAATCAGCTGAAGATGGTTGGGCCGAGGACATTACCTTGAGGAACTCCTGCAGTGATGTCCTGGAGCTGAGGTGACTGACTTCCAACAACCACAGCCATCTTTCTTCGTGCTAGGTATGACTCCAACCAGCGGAGAGTTGCCCCCCCGATTTCTATTGACTCGTTTTGCTTGGGCTCCTTGATGCCACACTCGGTCAAATGCTGCCTTGATGTCAAGGGCAGTCACTCTCACCTCACCTCGAGAGTTCAGCTCTTTTGTCCATATTTGAACCAAGGCTGTAATGAGGTCAGGAGCTGAGTGGCCCTGGCAGAACCCAAACTGGGCATCAGTGAGCAGGTTATTGCTAAGCAAGTGCCGCTTGATAGCATTGTTGACGACCCCTTCCATTATTTTACTAATTATCAAGAGTTGACTGATGGGGCGGTAATTGGCTGGGTTTGATTTGTTCTGCTTTTTGTGTACAGGACATCCCTGGGCAATTTTCCATAGAGCCGGGTAGATGCCAGTGTTGCAGTTGTACTGGAACACCTTGTCTAGGGGCGCGGCAAGTTCTGGAGCACAAGTAGTAAGTACTATTGCCAGGGCCTTTGCAGTATCCAATGCCTTCAGCCGTTTCTTGATATCACGTGGAGTGAATCGAATTGGCTGAAGACTGGCATATGCCGCAGATCGCATGCAGATGAGGAGGCCAAGATGGATCATCCACACGACACTACTGGCTGAAGTTTGTTGTGAATGCTTCAGCCTTATCTTTCGCACTGATGTGCTGGGTTCCTCCATCATTGAGGATGGGGATATTTGTGGAGCCTCCTCCTCCTCCAGTGAGTTGTTTAATTGTCCACCACCATTCATGGCTGGATGTGACAAGACTGCAGAGCTTAGATTTGATCCTTCGGTTGTGGGATCACTTAGCTCTGTCTATCACTTGCTGCTTATGCTTTTTGGCATGCAAGTAGTCCTGTGTTATAGCTTCACCAGGTTGACACCTCACTTTTAGGTATGTCTGTTGCTCGTGGCACGCCCTTCTGCACCCTTCATTGAACCCAGGGTTGATGGTAATGGTAGAGTGGGGGATATGCTGGGCCATGAGGTTACAGGTTGTGTTCAAGTACAATACTCGGCCAGCTGGGTCAGTAGCGGTGCTACTGAGCCACTCTTGGTGGAGGACATTCAAGTCCACCACCCAGGGTACACTCTGTGCCCTTGCCACCCTCAGTGCTTCATCCAAGTGGTGTTCAACATGGAGGAGCACTGATTTATTAGCTGAGGGAGGGCGGTATGTGGTAATCAGCATGTGGTTTCCTTACCCATGTTTGAACTGATGCGATGAGACTTCATGGGGTCCAGAGTCGATGTTGAGGACTCCCAGGGCAACTCCCTGCTGACTGTATACCACTGTGCCGCCACCTCTGCTAGGCCTGTGGGACAGGTGACGGTGGTGTCTGGGACATTGTCTGTAAGGTATGATTCCGTGAGGATGACTATGTCAGGCTGTTGCTTGACTAGACTGTGAGGCAGCTCTCCCAAATTCGGCACAAACCCTCAGATGTTAGTAAGGAGGGCTTTGCAGGGTCGCCAGGGATACAATTGCCATTGTCTGTTCGGTTCCGATGTCTCGGTCTGGTGGACCATCCGCTTTCATTCTTTTTTTGTGACTTTGTAGCGGCTTGTTACAACTGAGTGTGTTGCTCAGGCCGTTTCAGAGTCAACCGTATTGCTGTGGGTCAGGAGTCACTTGTCGGCCAGACCAGGTAAAGGACATTAGTGAACGAGATGGGTTTTTACAACAATGGTTTCAAGGTCATCATTAGACTTTTAATTCCAGATTTTTCTTGAATCCAAATTCCACCATTTGCCGTGGCGGGATTCGATCCCAGGTCCCCAGGGAGTTACCCTGGGTCTCTGGATTACTAGTCCAGCGACAATACCGCTCTGCCACCGCCTCCCCCGCAGTGACTAAACTAAGCAGCTCGTTAATTTTAACGAGAAGTGTAAAATTATGCTCAAGAGATCTGTTGACCGCCCTCAGTGTGTGGAGTGCAGTTCATCAATGTACTGCCCTGTCACCCCTTGCTCTGTGTGAAATGTTACTGGAAGAATTGTCTCAGCTTAGCATTTTCTATCTGACGGGCACAGTACAACAAAATTACTTACAATTGTTAGGAGGGAACCGCATGTAAGTATTACAGGAAGAATTTCCCTTCAGGAACGATGAATACCTTTATCTTCAACCCCTATAATAATTGGCATGCTGAGGCTGGGACTGTCTTGACATAATTAAGTCTACAGGAAACAAAGGCATGGATGAGGGTTTCAGCAGCAGGTGATTTGAGACAGGGACACAGTCAGATGTTATGGAGCCGGAAGCTTGCAGTCTTAGCAGATATGTGGCTGGGAGCTCATCTTCAGGTCAAATATAACAACAAGGCTTCAAAGGGTCTGGCCCCACCTCAGAAGATTGCAAGCGGTACTCCAGTGAATGCCTTTTGAAACCTGCTGCAAATGTACTGCATTCGCTGGCTCCCCTTCAAGTGTTACCTGCCGCACCCTGTATCACAAGGGTCTGTGTTCAAATCTCACATCAAGGCTTGGGCACAAAATTCAAGGCTTCTGAAACCCCAGTGCAGCTTTGAGGGAGTGCTGCACTGACAGAGGTGCCTTTTTTTTCTTTCGGTTGGCATGTTCAACCAAGTCTGCCTGTCTGGGTGGGTGTAGAAGGTCCCAAGGGACAATTTCGAAAAAGAGCGGGGGAGTTCTCCCCAGTTCTATGGCCAATGTTTATCCTGCAATCAACATCACAAAAAAAGCTCTGCAGAAGAGTCTTACGGACTCGAAACGTTAACTCTGTTTCTCCCTCCACAGATGCTGCCAGACCTGCTGAGTTCTTCCAGCGTTTTCTGTTTTTGTTCCAGATTTCCAGCATCCATGGTATTTTGCTTTTAACAAAAAAGAGATTATTTGGTCACTATCACATTGTTGTTTGTGGGAGCTTGCTGTGTGCAAATTGGCTGTCACGTTTCCTACGAGCCTTTCTTTCTATTTATTTATCCTGCTGGTTACATCCTCAAAAGCTCTACTAGATTTGTGAAACACAAGTCCTCTTTCATAAAAATATGTTGACTCTCGCTAATCATATTGTGATTTTCTAAGTGGTCCCTGTCACCACTGCCTAATAATGGATTCCAGCATTTTCTTGATGACCAGCGGGCTAACTGGCCTTCAGTTCCAGGGGACTATTCCATCACACTCCTGATTTGTGCCTTGTAGAGGGCGGACAGGTTCACAAGAATGATCCCTGGAATGAGAGGCTTAACATATGAGGAACGTTTGAGGACTCTGGGTCTATACTCGCTGGAGTTTTGAAAGATGAGGGGGGATCTGATTGAAACTTACAGAATACTGAAAGGCCTGGATAGAGTGGACGTGAGGAAGATGTTTCCATTAGTAGGAGAGACTAGGACCCGAGGGCACAGCCTCAGAGTAAAGGGAAGACCTATTAGAACAGAGATGAGGAGAAACTTCTTTAGCCAGAGAGTGGTGAATCTATGGAATTAATTGCCACAGAAGGCTGTGGAGACCAGGTCATTGAGTGTATTTAAGACTGAGATAGATAGGTTCTTGATTGGTAAGGGGATCAAAGGTTACGGGGAGAAGGCGGGAGAATGGGGTTGAGAAACTTATCAGCCATGATTGAATGGCGGGGCAGACTCGATGGGCCGAATGGCCTAATTTCTGCTGCTATGTCTTATGGTCTTATGGACAGGCTTTGGGGAGTCAGGATGTGAGTAACTCTCCACGGAACTCCCAACCTCTGACCTGCTCTTGTAGCTACAGTATTTATATGGCTGGTCCAGTTCAGTTTCTGGTCAATGTTAACCCCCAGGATGTTGATTGTGGGATATTCAGTGATGGTAATGCCATTGAATGTCAAGGGGAGACGGTTAGATTCTTCCTTGTTGGAAATGGTCATTGTCTGCTACTCCCGTCTGTGTTTTCTGACCCTTATTTCTTATCTGCACCCATATTGATTCTGATCCTCATTCCATTCTGTATTATCAGGGATCTACCCTGTCCACTTTTTAAAATGTTAAGTAGTCTAGAATGTTTAGTTTCCCACTCTGGTCACTGTGCAGCCATGTCTCTGTAATGCCAATTATCAAACCCATTTATCTCTATTTGTGCCATTAATCTATCTGCCTTCTTACGAAGGCTTTGTCTATTCAAGATGAAGTGCCTTTAATTTTATCTTTTTCCCTTAATTGAGCTTATTCTTTGATGCATTATGCCTGTTAAATTTTTCGTCCCTGCCTGTGACACTGTGCTTATCTTTAGCCAAATCGCTACACTGATCTGTGGCCTTGACTTTTCTTTTCAGATTTACAAATTTCCCCTCACTTTAATCTTCACTCTTTAAAGTCCAATTATGGCATCTCCTGCAGTCCCAATTCCCTTCGCTTAATCATTAGTTTCTGTATCTTGCAGCCAGAGGCCCCAAGATCTGAAATTCCCTCCCTAAATCTCCACATCTCTCCTCTTTAAAGACACTCCTTAAATCCTCTGGTCCAGTCTGCAAGAATGGACTCTGAGCTTCCAGTGACCTCCCATTTTAATTCTCCACCTTGTTCTCACGCTGACATCCCTGTCCTTGACCTGCTGCACTGTTCCATTGAAGCTCAATGTAAGTCCGAGGAACCGCACCCCATCTTTTTTATGAGGCGCTTTATAGACTTCCGGACTCAACATTGAGTTCAGACCATAATCTCTGCCCCATTTTGTTTCCTCTTCTTTGCTTGTTTCAGCTTTTCCCTTAGTTTTGCTTTCAGACAGTAGCACAAACCCCCTCCAACTCTAGGTACATCTTTTGTTTCTTTTCTTGCCCCATCGCCATTTCCTTTGGCCCTGGAAGACTAACGCTTGTCATTCAATCTCTCCTGTCTCCCACCCGATCACAGACCCTCCCTTTTGTCCTTGTCCCACGCACCCCTTACTCAAAACCGATTAAACTTTTAACTTTACCCAATTTGGATCAAAGATCACAGCATTAACTCCGTCTCTGTTTTTTCACAGATGCTGCCTGACTTGCTGAGTATTTCCAGCATTTTCTGTTTTTATTCCAGATTTCCAGTGTTGCAGCTTCCTGCGATGGCCTCATCGCTGTCATCCTCACCTTCGAGGACCTCCTCACTCTCATGCCCATCGACATCCTCCTCATCAGAGGAGACCTCCAGCTCCTCCATCTCATCCTCAGGCAACTCCTCCCTCGCTGCAGCGCCAGGTTGTGAAGGGCGCAGCAGGAAACAATGATGCGTGACAGCCTCTGCGGACTGTATTGCAGGGCTCCACCAGACCGGTCCAGGCACCGGAACCACATCTTCAGCATCCCGACGGTCTGCTCCACCAGAGTGCGAGTTGCAGCATGAGCCTCATTATAGCGTCTGAGGCCGCCGCACGGGTGTCGTCAGCCTGTGGGTAACCCTTGTCCCCGAGGAGCCATCTCTGCAGCCTCTCTGGACCCTGGAAGATGTCTGGGATCTGAGACCTGCTGAGAATGTAGGAGTCATGGACACTCCCTGGGAATCGTGCACAGACCTGCAGGATGCGTTTGCTGTAGTCACTGTCCAGCTGAACGTTCAGCGAATGGAAACCCTTGCAGTTGCCGTAGTTGACTGCTTGTTGCCATGGAGATCTAAGCACCGCGTGAGTGTAGCCGATAGCACTCTGCACCTGTGGAAAATCAGGGATCTGTGCCAATCCCTGCACTCTTGCTTCCTGGCTTTCCTGATCCTGGGCAAAATGCACAAAGAACCTTTGCGAATATGGCGTCCGTGACCTCCTGGATGCACTTGTGGGCGGATGCTTGCGACATCCCACAGAGGCGGCCTGTGGAGACCTGGAAGGAGCCACTGGCATAAAGATTGAGCGCTGTGGTCACTTTCACGGGCATTGGTGGTTGATGCCCTCCATGTCCCTGTGGCGCCAAAGTCCTGTAGCATATGCGAACGACCAGTTCCCTGGACATGCGCAGCCTTCAGCGACACTGGTTCTCAGTCATCTGCAGGAATAACATGTGCCATCTACAGACCCTGGGTCTAGCGAGGTGCCAACCAGCAATGGCTCACTGTGGATCTTCAGCTGCATGTGCAAAAGCCCCAGTTGCCCCTTCTTGAGGGTGCTGCTCCTCCCTCTGCCCAACCAGGCGCCTCCATCGCTCTCTCCTCCTTCATCACTGCTCCCTGTAGGCGTGAGGCTTACAGCTAGGTCACCAGGCTCCATGCTTCTGATGTACTCTTCCTGCAGGGTGAAAGAGAGGGATGTGTGGGTGAGCATAGGTGTACCAAGAACCTCTCTTGGTTAAGTCTGAAGGCCTCTTAACGCAACCTGGAGAGTGCTGGCCACCACTTGGATGGCCAGAGATTAATGCGCTGCATGGCTGCCTGAAACCCCACCCACCTCCGCCCCACTCCACCTGACCGATTGGTGGCAGCTTCATCCACTGGACTGCACGCTGTGCTCTCAGCTCAGGCACAGGCATTCTCCTAACCCGCACTGCAAGGTTGCACTGTTAGCTTGAACCACGGGGGATACTGGTCCAAACTGGAATGAATACATTGCAAGGGGTTGTGAGCGGCTCCACCAGTGACTCCTCCATGGCCAGCTTTCGCAAGGAGATTGTACAATGTGCCCAGTCCTCCAACTGTTCTGCAGCCCCCTAAAATGCTCATTAACTTTCAGTCTGCGCCCAAGGGACAAAAAGGTCAGGAGCATTTGGTGGCACTTTCATGCCTCTGCATTGCTTGAATGGGCAGATAAGCTAGAGGCCCGACTCCGATCATGTCAATGTAGCAGCACCTGAACCGTCCCACCTGCGGAATAATGCTCACTTAATACAAGGTTTCCCTAATGCTTCCTTCCCACCCCCCACCAACCCCTCCCCCTGCCGCCATGTGCTTGTGCGCTATCATCACACTGTGCTACCTTGCCCCCTCGTCACCTCGCCCCCCACCTGCAGGGCGGCCCTCGCCCTGGCATCGCACTGTCAGCCAGCCAGGAAAAGGCGACTTGCCTGTGCCCTCGCCTGAAACGTGTGGCGCCTCTTCCTTAAAGTGGAACAGGTGACCCTCGCGACCGCTGGGTAACGTTAGTGCGCACTCACCTCCCTCCGCGTTCCCCTCGAAGTTCAGCTCACCAGGTGCACGCCTTTTAAATGCTGTTGTGAAACACCTTGGCGTGCAAGTATGCGGACGTGCCCGAATGACCCAGTGTTGGGGGGCGGGGATGACTCGGGCGGGCTGGTAAAATGATGAGATGCAAAGACATTGAAATTAGATTCCCGGTGTTGGACGGTGGGAAATGGGGCCCGCCATTGGTGGGTGGAGCAGACCATCACAAACTGGCTTCACAGCGGCGAAAAGCCAATTTTTATCCTTCTCGCCATATTGTGTCCGCTCACACCCGCCGCCAATGCGGGCGGAAGATTCCAGCCTCAATCTTCATTTCATTAATGCTCCTGTGAAATGAATTGGGATGTTTTACCAGGCTAAAGGCACAGTATAAATGCAAGTTGTTGTTTATAAAGTTTACAAATGCAGCTTTAATCCAACCTCATGCCTCAAACCATCGCTGGAGTGGTACTACATCACTGAGTGGCTATGCTTCACTCCGGCGTCAGGTTGGGTTTTAACTACAGGGTTGGGACCCACCTCACACCAACAGCAGACATGTGAATGGGGCCGTGGTGCAGCTACCACTGGAACTTGGCAAACATGTTTTGCACAATTAGTGGGAAGGGAGATTGATCTGCATTGTAGAACTTCTGTACATTTGTTTTAATCATCCATGGGATGTCAGCATCGCTGGCTAGGTCATCATTTATTGTCCATCCCTTATTGCCCTTGGGAAGGTGGTGGTGATCCACCTTATTGAACCGCTGCAGTCCATGGGTGGAATTTTACATCACTGTCGTGGCCATAAAATGCGGCAACCCATTCGGAAGCCCACTGACATCGGCGGGACCGTAAAATCCCACCGGCATAACATTCCGTCCCATGTGCTGTAAGAACGCTGATAGGGAGGGAGTTCCAGGGTTTTGACCCAGCGACAGTGAAGGAACGGCGATATATTTCCAGGTCAGGATGGTGTGCGGCTTGGTGGGGAACTTGCAAGTGGTGGTGTTCCCCTGTGTCTGCTGCCCTTGCGCTTCCAGGCGGTAGAGGTCGTGGGTATGGAATATAATGCTTCCTTTATAATACTCTCAGCTCTGAGTCAGCAGATGGTGAGTTCGAATGACACTCCAGTACTGAGGTGCGCTGAAGTGCAGTGTTAATGAGGTGCTGCATTGTCAGAGGTGCCATCTTTCAAATCTGATATTAGGCCTAGGCTCAGCTTGCCTGTTTTGGCGGTTCAGATGGATGCTACACATACCGTAGCACCAGTTGAAGAAGAAAAGCGAGTTCTCCTGTTTCATTGGCCAACGTTCCTCCCTCAACCTTGATCACCAAAAAAAACAAGTCGCTCATCACATTGCTGTCTGTGGAATTGTGATTACCGTGGCTTCCAGGTTTGCCTGCTTAACAACAGTTACTGTTCTCCACAGTAATTCATTGTGTAAAAAGAGAGTGCAGTATGTAGTGTCCTTCACCGTTTCAGGATATCCCAAAATGCTTCACAGCCAATGAAGTAAGTTTTTGACATGTCACTGCTGTGATGTAGGAAACAGATTAGCCATTTTGCAAACAGCAATGTCGTGATGATCAGAGTATCTTTTCCTTAATGATGTTGGTTGAAGAATAAATATTGGACAGGGCACTGGGGAAAACTCCCCTGCTCTTCTTTGAAGTAGTTCCATGGGACCCTTTACATCCACCTGAGATGGCAGATAGGCCCTTGACTTAACATTTCATTTGAATGAAGGCATTTCTGGCCGTGTAGCACTCCCTCAGTGCTGCACTGGAATGCTAGCCATAGATTATGTGTTCAGGTCCCTGCAATGGAGGTGAACCCACCACCTTCTGACTTAGAGGTGTGATTGGTACCCCACTCAGACACAACTATCCGGTGAAGTATTTTGGAGCTGGCAGACCCTCGCCTGCGTTCATTGTTTGAGCAAAGGATTAACCAAGACATCGTTTTTCCTTTGTTTCAGGGCCTGCAAGTCCACTGCAAGGACTGTGCGCTGGTCACCAGCTCCGGGCAACTCATTGGGAGCCGGAGCGGAGCCGAGATCGACCGGGCAGAGTGCGTCATCAGGATGAACGACGCACCGACCTGGGGCTACCAGGAGGACGTGGGCCGGCGGACGAGCCTCCGAGTGGTCGCTCACTCCAGCATCCAGCGGCTGCTGCAAAAGGGCAGCGAGCTCCTCAACGCCAGCCAGGACCCGGCCTTCATCTTCTGGGGCCCCAGCAGCTGCATGAGGAAAGACGGCAAGGGGCGGCTCTACAACCACCTGCAGCTCATCCATCGCATTCGGCCCAAGCTGAGGCTCCACACCATCACGCGGCAGAAGATGCTGCACTTCGATGAACTCTTCAAGAGGGAGACCGGGAAGGACAGGTACGAAGGGGATGTGGCTGCCCACCATGCGAAAACAGGATGTGCCGCTCAGTCGTCTCCCGCTGCGCCCGCTGACCTACTTTGGCGCCCATTCCAGCAACACCTTGAATTGTAAGATTCACATCCCCGTGTTCCACTCCCTCCGAGGTCTCGCCCCCATCCTATCCCTGTGGCCTCCTTCAGCCCCATAAACCACCAGCATCTCTGAGCTCCTCTAAACCTGGCCTCTCACACCCCCGTGATTCCCATCACTGCAATATTAGTGGATGCATCTTCAGCCACCCAGCCCCTAAGCTCTGGATTTCCCTCCTCATAACAACAAGACGCTCCCCTTAAACCCTACTTTTTGGTCTCTGGTCCAAATATCTCCTGACATGGCTCTATTTCAAATTTTTGTCTAATAACCGTACTACGCACCACCTTGGGATATTTTATAATGTTCAGGGTGCTATATAAATGCAAATTTATATTGGACAAAGAGCAGGTGAACGGGAGTGAGTAAGTGTCCCTGATGTGATGGCTCCTGAATGGCCTCCCTCTGTGTGCCTTCCAATCCAGTATCGACTATTGGGCCCCAAGCATCAGTGGCTGAACAACATGCAAGTGATGCGCCCAGGCCTGCGATTTAGTGCCCAATTTGTGTTTGATCTCCCTGACATAGGGGAGATTGGATCGTGAGCGGCGAATACCCTGACAGAGCTGTAACTGGGTAAAAATAAACTCGCTTTTGGTACACTGGATGGGGAGGGAAAGCAGCCTCACGAACACATTTGAAGAGAGGACCCACCTCTGGAGAGCAGGTTAGTTCCGCAGCCCCTCCAAACTCACCTCCGTTAAAACCGGAAGTTGGGATCGGATTGGAGTCAGGTTCTCGATGAATATTGAAGCTCCCTGTCCTTTCAGTGAGATCGGGCTTCCTGGAGAGATGGTAGAAAAGGCTTGTACTGAACTGTTCAAATAAAAATTAGATAGATTTCAGAAAATAACATTTTGGGATACGCTATATGAGTAGTTTAAGAAACGGCATGTGTTTGAGTGTAGCACGCATGGGAGGGATAGGTCACTTTGGACTCAAAACTCTCCATCATTGGCCTTTTCCTCACATTATGTTTGGGTTTTGTTGGAGGCTAATCGATCGGGATTGAGTGCTGCGATTAGTCAGCAGTCCCATCGTCGGAAAGGGCTACAAAAAGGAAGCTTGAAAAAAAGAAAATTGCGAGCGATAGCAAAATCTACACACAAAAAAACTTCTACAATCGTGTTAGGAAAAAAATGGTCAGGAGCAACATGATCCCCTTGAAAACTGGTGAACAGTGATAACTGTTACCGACAATAAGGACATGGCGGACACGCTGAGTAATTATATTGTACCCAGATTTACAGTAAAGGAAAAGGTCAAGCATCCCAGACATCCCAAGGAAAGTAATATTGAATCAGGGACAGGGCCTTACCAAAATTAATGCAAGAAAGGTAACAATAATGGAGAAATCAATGGTACTAAAGAGTGACAAATCCCAGGGTTTTGAAGGAAGTGGGTGAGAGAATTGCAGATGCCCTAACTATAATCTCCCAAAGTTCTTGCAAGTTAGGAACCATGCCTTTAGATTGGAAAATTGTACAGGTACATGTAATTGCGCCATATAAAAAAGATGACAGAGGGAAGCCAGGGAATTATAGACCAGTTAACCTAACATCTGTTGGGAAATTACTAGACTATATACTTAAGGATAGGGTAACTGAACGCTGAAAATTTTCAGCTGATCAGAGAGAGAGAGCCATTTGGTCATGCCTGATGGATCTGATTGAATTTTTTTTTGACAATGTGACGAAAGTAGTGGACCAGGGAATGTCAATGGATGTTATCTATCTGGGCTCCCAGGAGGAACTTGATAAAGTTATTGACTAGTTTAGGAAATGGGATGAGTGGAAGAAAACAGAGTCGGGACAATGAGCAGGTACTCCAACAGGTGTGTCCCGCAAGGATCTGTATTAGGACTTCAGTGATTCACTATTGATTAATGACATAGGAGAGATTGAGCAGTTTAGGCCCATACTCACTAGAGTTTAGAAGGATGAGAGGAGATCTAATTGAGATGCTAAAGGGGGTAGACAAAGTAGACGTGGAGCGGATGTTTCCCCTTCTGGGGCATTCTAGAACGAGAGGCTATAGTTTTAGGCTAAGCGGTGGTAGATTTAAATCAGAGATGAGGAGGAATTACTTTTCTCAAAGGGTCGTGAATCTGTGGAATTCACTACCTCAAAGTGCAGTGGATGCCGGGACGCTGAATAAATTTAAGGAGGAGATAGACAGATTTTTAATTAGTAACGGGTTGAAAGGTTATGGGGAGAGGGCGGGAAATTGGAGTTGAGGCCGAAATGAGATCAGCCATGATTGTAATGAATGGCGGGACAGGTTCGAGGGGCTGAATTGCCTACTCCTGCTCCTAGTTCTTATGTTCTTATGATGGGATAGAAAACTACATATTCAAATTTTCTGATGACGTAAAAGATGGCCAGCATTGTAAACAGTGTAGAGGTAAACATAAAATTACATGAATAAATTAAGTGAATCGACAAAACTGACAAACTGATTTCAATGAAGTAAATGTGAAGTCATCCGCTTTGAATCTAAATAGGCTAGAACATGGTACATTCTCAAGAGTGAAAAGCTAGAAACAGTGAAAATCCGAAGAGATTTGAGGTCCAGAGACATAGATCTTTAAATGTCCTGAACAGGTTCAGATAATGATCAAAAAAGGCTAATGGAATATTGGCATTTATATCTAGGGGACCGGAACACAAGGGGCTAAAAGTCATGCTTCAGCTAAACAAAGCCCTGTTAGACCACACCTGGAGTTACTATGAGCAGTTCAAGCCACCACATCTAAGGAAGGATATATTGTCCTTGGATGGAGTGCAGTGTAGATTTACCAGAATGATACCTGGGCCTGAATTTTTCAGTCAGTGTGCGGGCGCGGACCAGAGTCGGCTGCACGCCCGCCGATATTTAAACAGCCTCTTAAGGCCATTAAGGAAGTACTTAAGGCCGTTGTTTATGCTGCCCGTCCAACCTTAAGGTTGGCGGGACAGGCGAAAAGGCCAAGCGGCCTTCACGTTTTTTAGGAAACTTCATCCACAAGTGGGATGAGGTTTCCTAACGCTTTTATGAATGAAATTTTTAAAAAATTCCTGTGCTGCAGCTTTCTGTAGTCTTTTTCCATTTAAATAATGTTCAGCTGCTCTATTCTTCCTGCCAAAGTGCCTAACCTCACACTTTCGCACATCATATTACATTTGCCAAGTTTTTGCCCACTCACTTAACCTGTCTACATGCCTCTGTAGACTCTTTGTGTCATCCTCACCACTTTGCCTTCCCACCTATTTTTGTGTCATCCGCAAACTTGGCGATCGTACATTCACTTCCCTCATTCAAGTCATTAACCCCGATTTTAATCACTGCGCGCTTGGCGGCCGTGCTTTCAGCTGCATGGGCACCAAGCTCTGGACTTCCCTCCTTAAGGCACTTCATAAAACCCACTTCTTTGACCTAACCTTTGGTCACCTGTCCCCAGTATCTCCCCATTTGGCTTGCACAGCAAATAACAATGAGGTTCCCCATTCATATTCCAGATTCTGGGTTGCTTTGACGCCCTTTTTGCCATTGGAACTCCACCAGGTGGAATTGCCCGTCTATTTAAGGGCATCTTTCCTTTCAACAATAACATCAACAACTTGCGTTTATAAAGCGCCATTAAAGTAAGAAAACATCTAAAGCTGCTCACATGTGCCGGACACCAAGCCAAATAAGGAGATACTGGGGTCAGGTGACCAAAGGTTAGGTCAAAGAAGTGGGTCTTAAGAAGTGCCTTAAGGAGGGAAGTCCAGAGCTTGGGGCCTATGTGGCTGAAGGCCCAGCTGCCAAGAGTTAAAATCGGGAATGCACAAGAGTCCAGTATTGGAGAAGTCCAGAGATGGTGGAGGGTTGAAGGGCTGGAGAATGTTACAGAGATAGGGAGGGGGGGTGGGGTAAGGCCATGGAAGCATTTGAAAATAAGGATCACATTTTAAAATTGAGGCGTTGCCAAGATCGGGAGTTGATATAAGTCGGAGAGCACAGGGGTGATGGGTGAATGGGACTTGGTGTGAGTTAAGTTTGGATGAAAACCAAGACCAGGAGCTGGCACTCCCAAGTTTGCACTCTATTTAATGACTGCCCCACATCCCCACACCCCACCAAGCCCCTCTCCTCAATTGCCAGCAGTGCCACAGACCGGAACCTGACAGCAAATACAAAAGGAAAAGAAAGACTTGCATTTACATAGCACTTTTCATGACCACAGGATGTCCCAAATGTTTTACAGCAAATGAAGTACTTTTTGAAGCACTGCTTTAATGTAGGAAACACGGCAGCCATTTTTCATATGTCAAGGTCCGCCAAATAGCTACGTGCTAATAACAGAAAATGCTAACAGAAGGTCTGGCACATCTGTGGAGAGAGAAACAGAGTTAACGTTTCAGGCTGATGACATTAGTGGAACTGGGGAAAGCTAGAAATGTAATGAGTTTTAAGTAGGTCCGGGTGGTGCTGAGAAGCAACAAGGGGCAGAAAACAATGGTGGGAGTTGTCCATAGGCCTCCAAACAGTAGTGGTAAGGTAGGGGATGGCATTAAACAGAAAGATTAGCATGTAACAAAGGTGTACAGTAATCATGGATGACTTTAATCTACGTACAGACTGGGCAAACCAAATTAGCAATAATACTGTGGTGGATGAATTCCTGGAGTGTGTACTGGATGGTTTCTTAGACCAGGACGTCGAGGAACCAACTGGGGACAGGCTATCCTAGATTTGGTATTGTGCAATGAGAAGGGGTTAATGAAAAACCTTAGGGAACAGTGACCATAACATGACAGAATTCTTCCTTAGGTTGGAAAGTGAAGTAGTCCAATCCGAAACTAGGGTCCTAAATCTAAACTAAAGAAACTATGAAGGTATGAGGCATGATTTACCTAAGGTAGATTGGGGAACTTCATTAAAAGGCATGACGGTAGATAAGCAATGGTTAATATTTAAGGAACTAATGCAGGCATTGCAACAGTGATACATTTCTTTCTAGTGCAAAAACACAACAGGAAAATCAGCCCAACTATGGCTAACAAAAGAAATTAAGGGAAGAATTCCCCCCGACTGAGGGGGATGTTCAGGAGCAGGCGCGTGTGGGGTCGGGGGCGCGCCACCATTTTACGTGGGCGGGCCAATTAAAGCCCGCCCAGCGTGACATCCGCCAGGAAGCGCTATGCACTCCCTGTGCGGGTTGGTGGGGGGGATTCCCTAAGCCGAGAGTGCGGTCTCTTTAGAGCGCACTCATCTCCCTGAGGCTAAGTGCTGCCTCAGGGAGATCGGCGCCAAATTCAAAAATATGAAATGTACAAAAATAAAATTCCCCTGACATGTCCCCTCATGTGACACTGCCACATGAGTTGGGACATGTCCATCACTTTTAATTGAACTTTTATTCAATTTTTAAAAACCTACATGAAACCTCATCCCACCCGTGGATGAGGTTTCATGCTTTTTCTGAAGCCCGCCAGGGCTCCCAGCCAACCTTAAGGTTGGATGGGCAGGTCCTTTAACTACTCCAATTAGTTTTTAAATGGCCTCAGTTGGCTGTTGACAGGTCGGTGGGTGCACAGCTGATTCGGCAGCGCCCCCGCCAACCTGAAAATTGAAATGACGCGGGTGCTAGAAAAAGTAGCAAGCCTGAGGGTTGGGAGCAGTCTAGAATTCAGCAAGGGGGGACCAAGAGTTTGATTAAGAGGGGAAAAATAGAGTATGAGAGTAAACCTGCAAGGAACATAAAAGCAGACTGTAAAAGTTTCTATTAGTATGTGAAAAGAAAAAGATTAGTGAAGACAAATGTAGGTCCCTTACAGTCTGCAACAGGAGAATTTATAATGGAGAACAAGGAAATGGCAGAGTAATTAAATAACTACTTTAGTTCTGTCTTCATGGAAGAAGACACAAATAACTTCCCAGAAATGGTAGGGAATCGAGGATCTAGTGAGAATGAGGAATTGAAGGAAATTAGTATTACTAAAAGAACAGTGCTGGAGAAATTAATGAGACTGATAGCCGATAAATCCCCAGGGCCTGATAATCTACATCCCAGGATACCAAAGGAAATAGAGGATGCATTGGTTGTCATCTTCCAAAATTCTATAGATTCTGGAACAGTCTCAGTAGATTGGAGGGTGGCAAGTGTAACCCCACTATTTAAAAAAGGAATGAGGGAGAAAGCAGGGAATTATAGACCAGTTAGCCTAACATCAGTAGTAGAGAAAATGCTAGAGTATTATAAAGGATGTGATAACAGGACACTTAAAAAATATTAATGGGTTTAGACAAAGTCAAGATGGATTTATGAAAGGGAAATCATGTTTGATAAACCGACTGGAGTTTTTTGAGGATGTAACTAGTAGAATAGATAAGGGAAAGTTAGTGGATGTGGATTTTCATAAAGCTTTGGATAAAATCCCACAAAAGAGGTTAGTGGGAAAAATTAAAGCACATGGAATTGAGGATAACATAATTGCATGGATTGAAAATTGGTTAGCAGACAGGAAACAGAGAGTAGGAATAGATGGGTCTTTTTCAGAGGCGGTAACTAGTGGGGTGCCACAGGGATCAGTGCTTGGGCCCCAGCTATTCACAATATATACCAATAATTTGGATGAGGGAACCAAATGTAATATTTCCAAGTCTGCATATGACACAAAACTAGAGTCTTCAAGGCGATTTAGACAGGTTGAGTGAGTGGGCAAATACGTGGCAGATGCAGTATAACATGGATAAGTGTGAAGTTATCCATTTTGGTAGGAAAAACAGAATGGCAGAGTATTATTAAAATGGTGATAGATTGGGAAATGTTGATGTACAAAGGGACCTGAGTGTCCTTGTACACCAATCACTGAAAGCAAGCATGCAGGTGCAGCAAGTGGTTAGGAAGGCAAATGGTGTGTTGGCCTTCATTGCAAGAGGATTTGAGTACAGGAGTGAGGATGTCTTATTGCAGCTGTACAGGGCCTTGGTGGCAGGATTGTCGTATGAGGAGAGATTGGGCCGACGAGGCCTGTATCCTCGAGTTTAGAAGAATGAGAGGGGATCTCAATGAAACATATAAAATTCTGACAGGGCTGGACAAACTGGATGCTGGGTTGATGTTTCCCCTGGCTGGATGGGGGATGGGGGGTGGGTGAAGGGGTGCCTAGAACAAGGGGCCACGGTCTCAAAATACGGGTAGACCATTTAGGACTGAGATAAGGAGAAATTTCTTCACTCAAAGGGTGGTGAACCTGTGGAATTCTCTACCATAGAGGCTATGGAGGCCAAGTCACCGAATATATTTAAGACGGAAATAGTTAGACTTCTAAACACTAACAGCGTCAAGGGGTATGGGGAGAGCAGGTGTACGATGTTGAGATAGAGGATCAGCCATGATCATATTGGATGGTGGAATAGGCTCGAGGGGCTGAACGGCCTACTCCTGCTCCTATTTTCTATGTTCTAGGTCAAATGGGGGAGTGAAAAGAGAACAAAAGGGAAGGTCTATGATAGGATGGAAGACAAGAGACATTAAATGACCAAAGAGTTTGTGAAGCAGAGCCAAAGGAAGTAGTAATTGGATCAGTCAAGAAACAAAAGATGTGTCCGGAGGAAGTGTAAATGGCGGAAAAATGAACAGTTGCCGTCCGAAAACACAAGCGAGAAAACAAGACTAAGACCGAAACCTGCAAAGGAAAGGAAACAAAATGGAGGCAGTGGTTTATGATCTGATATTGTTGAATTCATGTTGAGTCTGTATTGAAAGATGAGTTACTGTTCCTTGAGCTTGCATTGAATTTTCCATTCTCCCAGTTTTTCCAGCTCCCTTGCAACTTTCCTCACCACCACTTCCTTCTTCTTCAACCGAGGATTCCACTCCCCCACCTCCCCCACTCCCCCCTCCCCCGGGGTTGGCTGCACCCCTGACTGTAACCATTTCCCAGACCTCTGCTCTCACCCCTTACCCTCCATCGCAAATCATGATAACGTTCCCCTTGTCCTCACCTTCCACCCTCCAGCCTCTGTATTCAGTGACTCATCCTCCACCATTCCTGCCACCCCCAGCACGATGTCACCACCAAACACATCATCCCCTCCTCTCCCCTCCCCTCCCCTTTCAGCGTTCCCTCCGCGGCACCCTGGACCACTCCTCAATCACCCTCAACACCCTGTCCCCTTCCCACAGCGCATTCCCATGCAAGCGCAGGAGATGCAACACCAGCCCTTTTACATCCCTTCTCCTCACCATCCGGGGCCGCAAACACTCCTTCCAGGTGAAATAATGATTTATGTTTACTTCTGTTGATTTAGCGTATTGTATTTGTTGCTCACAATACGGGTCTACTGTTGGTGAGGCCAAACGCAGGTTGGATGACCGCTTTGGGGAACAACTCCACTCAGTCTGCAAGTGTGACCCTGAGCTTCCAGTGCCATTTTAATTCTGTACCATGCTCTCATGCTGATCTCTCTGTCCTTGGCCTGCTGCAAGTGTTCCAGTGAAGTTCAACACAAGCTCGAGGAATAGCACCTCAATTCAACTTACACACTGTACTGCCTTCAGGGCTCAACATTGAGTTTGCCAGTTTCAGACGGTATTGTCTGCCCCCATTTTGTTTACTTTTCTGAGTAGGTTTTGATCTTAAGTTTGCTTTTCTCTTGTTTTTGCTTTTGGATGTTCATTATTCTGCCATTCACACCTACTCAGGTCACAGCTTTTGTTTCCTTACTCATCTCATTATCACTTCCTTTGGCTCTGCCCCATCTTCCGCCCCCATCACAGACCTTCCTTTTTGTCCTTTTTCCACCCTCCCCCATTTGACCTACTTAGAGCCCTTTACATTTCACATTTCTAACTTTTCGCAGTTCCGATGAAAGGAAATTGACCTGAAACGTTAACCCTGTTTCTCTCCCCCACAGTTGCTGCCGGACCTGCTGACTATTCCCCGCATTTTCTGTTGTTATTTCAGAGTTCCTGCATGCTCAGTCAGCATTTTGCTTTTGTGGCAATGAAATGATAATCAGATAATCTGTTAGATTAAATGCCAGGGATAAATCCTCTGCTCTTCTTCAAAATAGTGCCATGGGATCTTTTATGTCCCCCTGAGAGGGCCTTCTTTTAACAGCCCAACCAAAAGATGATACTTCACAGAATCACAGAATCACACAGCGCAGAAGAGGCCCTTTGGCCCATCGAGTCTGCACCGACACGTGAGAAACACCTGACCTACCTACCTACCTAATCCCATTTACCAGCACTTGGCCCATAGCCTTGAATGTTATGATGTGCCAAGTGCTCATCCAGGTACTTTTTAAAGGATGTGAGGCAACCCGTCTCCACCACCCTCCCAGGCAGTGCATTCCAGACCGTCACCACCCTCTGGGTAAAAAAGATTTTCCTCACATCGCCCCCCCTAAACCTCCTGCCCCTCACCTTGAATTTATGTCCCCTCGTGACTGACCCTTCAACTAAGGGGAACAGCTGCTCTTCCGACAGAACAAAGCCCCCTTAGTATTGCATGGGATTGCCAGCCTCGATTTTTTTGTGCTCAAGTCCTGGAGTAAGAGTTGAGCCCACAACCTTCTGAATCAGGCTAGAGTACTACCAGCTGAGCCTCAGCAGACACTTAAATTACATCTGGGGCAGTAAAAAAGGAAGAGAATAATGCAGAGGGTGTAGCAATAATTAGGGAATAAGACTTGGGAACTATGAGTCAGAAGCCAGTTTCAAAGGCCACATGCGTCATAGTCTTAAACAAAGATTGGGTGAAGGTTATCGCCCGCAGTCCTTGCTCTGTTGTAGCAGATTGGTCCGGTTGCCGAGTTCCCATGACAACAGAGAAATCTTTACTGTACTTCAGGAAAAGTGTTTTGAGTAGGAAGTGATGATGCTCACCAGAGTTTATAGCAACAAATGTTCTCAGCTGCAGAAAGAATGCCAACATTAGATCTTCATTTCCTCAGCTATTCGTCTAGGGTCTAATTTATGATTCGGTTCACTTGTTGGGCTCCTGCTTTTAGTGATGTTTAAGGATTGGGTTAAGGAGAGGGGACAGCCCTCCTATGTTCCTGAGCGTTTTCCAGAGACCCCTGTGGGAAACGTGCGCGTGTGGAGATTAGACAAAGAGGGACTGGCCCCGGTTATTGTCTCCTTTCCCTCCTCCCCGTTGGCCATTGACACTCAGTTCTCAGTGATCATGCCTGAATATGGCGGCCACTTCAGTGAGGACTTCTGCAGTGGGAATCAGGGGTCCAGTTACATCCCAGGCGATAGTCAAAAGCCTCAGGTGAGAAGGAGAGGGGGAATTTTGGCGATTTTTGGATTGAAACACAGGAACAGGGCTTAGCTAATCAGCCTCTGGGGCCTGTTCTCCAATCCAGTTGGTTCATGGCTGATCTGTTTTCTAGCTTCATTTAGCCACTTGATTCTATAACCCTTGATAATCCTGCCATCAAAAATATATCCACCTCAGTTTTGACATTCCAAATCGATTCCCAACCCCAACAGCTTTTTGGGTGAGAATGTTTCAAATTTCCAGCACCCTTTGTGTGAAGCAGTGTCCCCTGACATCACCCCTGAATGCAGGGCCTAGTTCAAACTTTAAGGTTTTGTCCCCTTTCTCTGGACTCCACACTGGAACCCACCCCGCCGCTGCTCTCCCCCCCCCCCCCCCACCCCCCCACACCCCACCACCGACCCACCAGAGGAGATAGTTTCTCCCTAGCGACCGTATCAAATCTTTAATCATCTTGAACACCTGAAAATCTACCCGCATTTGTATTAAAATGTCTAACACGCAATGAGTAAAAATAACCTATACGCTAATGGCTGGCAGCATGAAGGAATTTAATTAAGGAATATAAAACAGAGAGAGAAAACCTAGCAAGTAAAAAGAAAAGACTTCTATTTATGCCATGCTTTTATACAGCTGAGGACCACCTCAGGGATCCCAAAGCGCTTTACAACCAATGAAGCACTTTTGAAGTGTTGTAGGAACCGAAGCAGCCAATTTGCATACAGCAAACATCCACAAACAACAGTGAAATCTGTTTTAAGACCATAAGACATGGGAGCAGAAGTAGGCCATTCAGCCTATTGAGTCTGCTCTGCCATTCAATGAGACCATGGCTGATCTGATAATCCTCAACTCCACTTTCCTGCCTTTTCCCCAAAACCCTTGATTCCCTTACTGATTAAAAATCTGTCTATCCCAGCTTTGAATATACTTAACGACCCAACCTCTACAACCCTCTGCGGTAAAGAATTCCACAGATTGACTACCCTCTGAGAGAAGAAATTCCTCCTCATCTCTGTCTTAAATGGGTGACCCCTTACTCTGGGATTATGCCCTCTGGTCCTAGACTCTCCCACAAGGGGAAACAACCTCTCAGTATCTATCCTGTCAAGCCCCCTAAGAATCTTATATGTTTCAATAAGGTCGCCTCTTATTCTTCTAAACTCCAATGAGTACAGGCCCAACCTACTCAACCTCTCCCCATAAGGAAATCTCTCCATACCTGGGATCAACCTAGTGAACCTTCTCTGGACTGCCTCCAATGCCAGTATATATTTCCTTAGATAAGGGGACCAAAATTGTTCACAGTATTCTAGGTGTGGTCTAACTAGGCCCTTGTATACTTTTAGCAAGACTTCCCTATTTTTATTTTCACCCTTTGAAATAAAGGCCAACATTCCATTTGCCTTCCTTATTACCTGCTGAACTTGTGTGCTAGCTTTTTGTGATTCATGTTTGAGGACCCCCAAATCCCTCTGTGCTGCAGCTTTCTGCAGTCTTTCTCCATTTAAACAATAATCAGCTCCTCTATTCTTCCTGCCAAAGTGCATGACCTCACATTTTCCCACATTATATTCCATCGGCCAATTTTTGCACACTCATTTAACCTATCTATATCCCTCTGTAGACTCTTTGAGTCATCCTCATCACTTGCCTGTCCACCTATTTTTGTGTCATCTGCAAACTTGGTGATAGTACATTCACTCTCCTCATCCAAGTCATTAACATATATTGTAAATAATTGTGGCCCCAGCACTGATTCCTGTGGGACTCCATTAGTTACAGGTTGCCATCCTGAAAATGTTCCCTGTATCCCAACTCTCTGTCTTCTATTAGTTAGCCAATCCTCTATCCATGCTAACATACTACCCCCAACACCATGGGCTCTTATCTTATTAAGTAGCCTTATGTGCGGTACCTTATCAAACGCCTTTTGGAAACCCAAATAAAGTACATCTACTGGTTCCCCTTTATCTATCCTGCTTGTTACCTCCTGAGAGAATTCTAATAAATTTGTCAGGCATGACTTCCCCTTCATAAGCCATGCTGACTCTGCTTGATTATATTATGTATTTCTAAATACTTTGCTATTACATCCTTTATAATAGACTCTAACATTTTCCCAGTGACGGATGTTAAGTTAATTGGCCCATTGTTACCTGTTTTTTGTCTCCCTCCCTTTCTGAATAAGAGAGGGAGACAAAAGTTGGCTGTTTTCCAATCCTCTGGAACTTTTCCAGAATCTAAGGAATCTTGGAAGATTACTACCGGTGCATTCACTACCTCTGTAGCTACTTCCTTTAATATCCTAGGATGCAACCCATCAGGTCCAGGGGGCTTATCGGCCTTTAGCCCCATTAGTTTCCCTAGTACTGTTTCTCGGTTATTGTGTTTATCTCCGTGCCCCACCTTTTGCCCCTTGATTATTTAGTGTTTAGTTGCCGGTTAAAGGATATATACTGGTAGGACACCGGGAAAATGTTGCACTGTCTGGAGGGATCTATACATTCACCTGAGAGGGCACACAGAGCCAAGTTTAACTTCACATCCAAATGACCACACCTCTGACCATGTAGCACTCCCTCAGTACTGCACTGGAGTGTCAGCCTAGGTGGTGGGCTCAAGTCCCTCTAGTGGGACTCAAAGCAATGGCCGCAATTTTCCAACACGGTGATGTCGGGCATCGTGGCGGGTGAGGGGGTGGAGTGGGGGGGGAGCAATATCAGGTGTGGTGCCTGGGCAAGTTCTCCAGTGCGGGTCAAACCAGGAGGAGATGGGGGCCAAGGCAGCACAGACTGAAGGAAGTCATGAATTACATGCCAGGAGGGAGGAGGGGTGTGTGAGGGAAGCAGCCACACACTTGGAAAAGCTTGTCAAAAGTGAGCATTCTTCCACAGCTGAGACCATTCAGCTGCAGCTCCATTGACAGGCTTGGAGTCGGGCCTCTGAAACCTTTCTGCCCACTCAAGCAACACAAAAACATGGAAGTGCCACCAAATGCTGCAGAACTTTAATTTGCAGTCTGCATCCGAAGGGTGACAATGTGTGTTTTAGGGGGGCAGCAAAGCAATTGGCCGACTGGGCAAGTTGTACAGTCGCCTTGCGAAAGGCGGCCATGGCGCAGTCACTGGTGGAGGCGCTCACAGCCGCTTGCAAGGCTTCAGTTAAGGTTTGGACCAGTACCCCTCATGGTTCAAGCTAACAGTGCAGCCTTGCAGTGTGGGTTAGGAGAATGCCTGTGCCTGAGCTGAGAGCACAGCCTGCAGTCCAATGGGCAAAGCTGCTGCCAATCGGTCAAGTGGAGTGGGGCAGAGGTGGGTGGGGTTTCAGACAGTCATGAAGTGCACTATACACTGGCCATCCAAGTGGTGGCCAGCACTCTCCAGCTTGCGTGAAAGGGCCTTCAGACTTAACCAAGAGAGGTTCTTATGATACATATGCTAACCCACGCATCTCTCTTTTTGATCCTGAAAGAGAGAACATCGGGATCATGGAGCCTGGTGATTTAGTGGTCTGCCTCATGGCTTACAGGGAGCGGAGAAGAAGAAGAGAGCGGCGGAGGCGCCCGGCTTGGCAAAGGGAGGAGCACCTCCCTCAAGATGAAGGGTGGCAGGGCCTGCTGTACACACAGCTGAAGATCCACAGTGAGGCATTGTTCGCAGGCGCCTCGCTAGACGAAGGGTCTATAGACGGCGCCTGTCATTCCTGCAGATGACTGAGAACCAGTGTCGCCGAAGACTGCACATGTCTAGGGAACTGGTCAGTCACATGTGCTGCAGGACTTGGCACCACGGGGACATGGAGGGCATCCACTGCCAGTAGCCGTGAAAGTGACTGCGGTGCTCAATTTTTACTCCAGTGGCTCTTTCCAGGGCTCCACAGGTGACTAGCCTCCACCCACAAGCATACCCAGGAGGCCATGGACACCAAGTTCACGAAAGGAACAGAACTTTGTGCATTTCACCCGGGATCAGGAAAGCCAGGAAACAGGAGCACTGGGATTTGTGCAGCCCTCTGGTTTTCCACAGGTGCAGGGTGCCATCGACTGCACTCATGTGGCACTTAGATCCCCATGGCAACAAGCAGTCAACAATGTCAATCACAAGGGCTTCCACTCGCTGAATGTTCAGCTAGTGGGCGACCACCACAAACACCCTGCAGGTCTGCGCGCGATTCCCAGGGAGCATCCACGACAGGGTTGGCTCCTTGGGGACAAGGGCTACCCGCAGAGGACGTGGCTGATGATACCCATTCGGCAGCTCATGCAGCAACCTGGACTTTGGTGCAGCAAACAATAGGCACTTTGAAAATAAGGTTCCTGTGCCTCAATAGTGGAGCACAGTCCCCAGAGGGTGTTGCACATCATCATCACTTGCTGTATACTCCACAACCTGGCGCTGCAACAGGGGGAGGACCTGGCTGAAGCGGACATCGTAGGGGATGACGATAGTGAGGTCCTCAGAGGCGAGGATGCAGGCGATGAGGCAATCACACTGGCCAGACGAGGCAGGCGTGCTCGAGAGGACCTCGTAGCCACAAGATTTGTGGAGGATGATGATGAGATGCAGTGAGGACAGTCCTGACATCCTCACCTTGTTTCTGTGAATGTTTGACTCCTGTGTGGTTGATGGCAGCGCACATACCCTCAGTGCTCAGGCTCATGTCATGGAGACGTAGTGGAGACACTAATAGTCGCTAGATTCCAGGAGGATGATGATGACGAGATGCGGACACTCAATAAATCTTGACATTGCCTCTGAGAATGCCTGACTCCTGTCTGGCTGAGGGCAGCTCGCTTGCGCTCTGTGATCAGAGTCATATCATAGAAACGCAGCCATGAAACTTTAAATACACCTGATCCTGTGCCAGCCTTCAGTGCCTGAGCCCTTCAGGAGCACAGTGTCACCGGTCACAGATTCTGAAGGGATGGAGGCCAGTCCCACCTCAAAGATGCTGAGAGCAGACAGAGAGAATGATGGAAACTCTGTGACGCCTGCACACGACATTCTGGCAGCAACGACAAACCATCGAGATGCAGGCATCAGTAATGTGTCCAGTGAGTGTGAAGCTGGATCATCACTTTGGTCTGAAGGTCACACACTGCACAGGGAAGAGGCCCTGGACTGAGACACCTGCCTTTATCCTGTGCAGGAACCAAGGTTTCACACCTGAGTGACATGAACATGGCTCATCATAACAAGGAGCCATAGGCAAGGAGACATTCTTGGGAGTTTATTTACAATAGTGGATGTTAAGTACAAGTGACTAACACCCATGCCCAGGCTGTGCAACTACATCTTCTTAACCCTCCTAACCCTGCTGCTACATCATGCTGCTCCCCAGCCACCCACAGCAGAGGTGTAGGCAGCCTGCTGACTGCTATGCCCTGCCTGTGATGACCTTGACAGGTGGCTTTCAGGGTCCTGCTGTGTGGCAGTGGCCCCCTCCTCGGCCTGCGGAGCTGGAGCTGCCGGGGTCACAGGAAGAGGGGATTCGGATGGGCCGGACACTTCCAGAGTCACCTGGGTGGATGGACCCAGAATGTGAATCTGCTGATCCTCCTCCCTATGGGTCCCCGAGGGCCCCTGGCTGACTCTGTGAGCGGAAGGAGTAGCCCTTCTGCTACCCTCTCGCGTACACACTGTTGGAGGTCAACTATGGTGTCAGCGATGGAGTTCAGCCCGTGCAGCAGTGCAGGAGCGATGTCCTGGACCTAGGTATCCATGACGGCCACCATCCTACCAGTGTTGACCTTGGTGCATTGGCATGCCGACGCTATCACCTCAGCCTGAATGCGGACGGACTCCTGCATCGTGCCTTGCAATCTGAGGAGTGCAGTGGATATCCCTTCCTGATGTTCCCGAGCTTGCCTTTGCAGCTCCAGCAACTGAGACATGACCGAGTCCAGAGGCTCATCATCTGACTCGGACTCAGCAGATTTCTGGCCTCCAGCAGCCCTCCGAGTGCCCGGGACTTGGGAAGTCCCTGCCACCACCTGTTGTGGATCAGACAGTGCGATGTGCTCACCAGATTGTGACCCCGAGGCTACTCTCGAATTAGTTCCCACCGAGGTGTGTGTCTCTGTGCAGGTGGAGGGTGTGGGTGAGCACTGTGACGGGTCTTCAATGAAGGTGTCATCAGATTCTTCTTCCGAGGTGTTTCCCGGGCTTGAGTCGAGGGCCTGGCTCATGGACCCCTCGGCTGCTTCCCAGATGTGCCTGAGAAAGGAAGGAGAGATAATTGGTTCATGGCAAGGAACTGTGGAACAGAGGAACTGACTCACTGCATGGTTGGTTGTCTGATGGATGTTGCACTGCTAGGTCCTCACTTGGTTGAGCACCGCTGACCTCACCGTCACCGCAGGAATGGTCCAGGTCATCGCTGGCCAGCTGGATGACTCTATTTTCAAAGTCTATGAGGACCTTGATGTCAGGCATTCCTCCACCAGTCTGTGACCTCTCCCTTTTGTTGTGTGCCAGCTTGTCCTGCCTGAATACAGATGGAGAGAGTGTAAGCAGGACGCCTGCCAGGCCAGATGAGAAGGATGCCTGGCATGTGTGGGTGGTGAGTGGTGCCATGGACAGGATGAGGACACGATCCACAGGCGGATGAAGGTGTGGGTGAGAGAGTGAATGGTGATGTCCCATGAACTGGCAGTGAGTGAGATCCCTGTGAATGTGTGATGGGTTTGTGAGTGTGTGAGTTGAGAGTGAACTTACCCTGGCAGAATGTAAGAGATCATTCATCCTCTCTCGGCGCTGGGTGGCTGTCCTCTTTTGCAGGGCATTGGTGCTGACCACCACTGTCACCGCCTCCCTTGTTTGTTGGTCTTTGCCCGGAGTTGGGTAGAGGGCTTCCCGGCATCCAGAAGGCGCCCGAGGGAGGTGTTGCTAAACTTGGGAGCAGCACGTTTCCTCCCTTTGGCAGCCATGACTTTCCAGCAGCTTCCGAACCCTTAGTGAGTCCTCGCTCTGGGTTACTGAAGGCCTGAAGCGACAGTGGGGCAGGTGACTCAGAGGCTGCCCAGCCAGTGACCCGGCGTATTTCCCGGGAATGCATTACTAACGAGGCGCGACGTGTTGGGAATGGGACAATAGGGTGCGAAAACCTGCCATTGCGGCTGGCGAGTGAAACATCTTTTTCCCCACATGTTACTGCACTTAGTGCAAATCTGGGACGATTCTGCCCTGTGACCTTGTGACTTAGAGGCAAGAGTTCTATTTTGAGATATTGGTGAATGAACAATGTTTTGTTTAAAATTCTTTTTTTTTTCTTTGCTTTGAATGGGCTAATTAGAAAACCGTAGACAGGTTTTTAGATGAGGGCATTGAGTGGCAACAGCAGATAACACTAACAATGAGTAAGAGAAATCTTGCATTTATGTCACGTCTTTCACATCCTCGGGATTTTCCAATATGCTTCACGCACCAGTGTGGCTTTTGTGGTGCAGTCGGCTGCTATTATGTAGGTGTTTTAAGCAAATGTGTAGAAGATTTTCATTTATTTAGCAGCGTTCATAACCTTGGGACATTCCAAGGCACTTTACAGCCAATGAAGTACATTTGAAATGTTGTCACTGTTACAACTTAGCAAATATGGCCGCCAATTTGCACATAGCAAGGTCCCACAAACAGCAATGAATTAAGTCCAGATCATCAGCTTAAAATATTGGCCAGCTCACCCAGGAGAACTTCCCTGCTCTGATTTGAATAGTGTCGGAAGATCTTTTACATCCAACTGACAGGGCAGAAGGAGCCATCGGTTTAACATCTCATCCCAAAGGCAGCGCTTTTGACAGTGCAGCGCTCCCTCAGTACTGCACTGGAGAGTCGGCCTCGATTTTGTGTTCAAGTCTTTGGAGCGGGATTTAAACCCACAAGCTTCTGACTCGGGGAGACAGTGCTGCCCATTGAGCTATGGCTAATGCTAACTGATCTACTGGTGAAAAAGGAGCTGACGAGCTGTTGAAGCTTTTCGTCTTGCACTGATCGGGACAGCTGCAAGAATGCCAAATTTTAAAGGTAGCAACAATTTATACCTCATGAGAGAAGGGTGCTGATAGATTGGCAAGTTGGCTCTGGTCGAGGTGTTGCAATGGATAATGTACCAGGGAATGCACCATGGCAATGCCTCGACCAATCAGAATTGACTTGCCAACCTATCAGCATCCTTTTCTCATGTAGTATAAATTGTTGTTACCTTTGAAATTTGGTATTCGTGCATCTATCCTGAGGAGTTAAAAATGGAAAGCTTTGACAGCATTTCTCTTTTCCAGCAATACTCAAGCTCTGTAATACCAAAAGACTGTTTGACCTCCTTTTTCTCCAGAAGAACAAATCTGCCAGCTTCCCTTACTCTGTACAGCTCTTTCTGCAACACGTGTCCTATCTTCACCTAACCCTTAATCTGCTTCGTAATAAATGCTTTTGTCAGTGTGGTGGTACAAAAGAACCAAACGTTTATTTTCTAGGAAAACCTCCAATTCGTGGTTGAGTACTGGCTGGTTCACTATGATCATCGCCCTTGAACTTTGCGACAGAATTGACGTCTATGGCATGGTCCCACCTAACCACTGCAGGTAGGTTTCAACTGTTGTTGCTTCCGCAACATGTGGCTCTTACATTGACTTCCTGTCTGTTTTCCCCCAAGTGGTTTCATTGTTCTGTGTTCATTTGGCCCCTCGAGCCTGCTCCGCCATTCAATAAGATCATGGCCGATCTGTTTGTGTTTCAACTTCCAGATTCCCATCTACCCCTAATAACCTTCGATTCTCCTGCGTCACAAGAATTTATCTACCTCTGCCTTAAAAATATTCAGTAACTCTGCTTCCACCACTTTCTGAGGCAGAGAGTTCAAAAGTGGCACAACACCCTGAGAGAAAAACTTTTTCCTCATCTCAGTCCCAAAAGGGTGACCACTAATTTTAAAACAGTGCCCCCTAGTTCTGGACAAGAGGAAACATCCTTTCCACATCCACTTTGTCAAGGCCATTCAGGATCTTGTACACTTCAATCAAATCACCCCTCACTCTTCTAAACTCCAGTGTAAACAAGCCCAGTCTGTCCAACCTTTCCTCATAAGACAACACACTCATTCCAGGTATCAATCTAGTAAATCTCCTCTGAACTGCTTCCAACGCATTTACATCCTTCCTTAAATGAGATCAAAACTGCACACAGTATTGGACATGTGGTCTCAGCAATGCCCTGTATAACTGAAGCATAACATCCTTACTTATATGTTCAATTTCTCTCAGACTAAAGGATAGCATTCCATTAGCCTTCTTAATTACATGTTGTACCTGTGCACTAACTTACTGTGACTCATGGACTAGAACACCTAGATCTCTCTGCACCTCAGAATTCTGCAGTTATTCTCCATTTAAGTAATACTCTGGTTTTTTATTCTTTCTGCCAACTTCACATTTTCCCACAGTGCCAGATTTTTGCCTACTCACTCAACCTATCTATATCCGTCTGCAACTCCTTATGTCTTCTTCACAACATACTTTCCTACCTATCTTTGTGTCATTTGCAAATTTAGCTACCGTGCCTTCGCTCCCCTCACCTAAATTGTAAAAAGTTTAGTCCCCGGCACAGAACCCTGTGGGACTCCACACGTCACATCCTGCCAAACAGACAGAGAACCATTTATGTATACTCTGTTTTCTGCCAGCTCGCCACCTTCAACCCATGCTAATATGTTACCCCCCTACACCATGAACTTTTATTCTCTGCAATAATCTTTGATGAGGCACCTTATCAAATGCCTTCTGGAAATCCATACACACAGTATGTCTACAGGCTCCCCTTTATCCACAGCACATGTTACTCCTTCAAACTCCAATAAATTGGGTAAACATGATTTCCTTTTCACAAAACCCTGCCGACTCTTCCCAATTACCTTGAGTTTTGCCAAGTGCCTGGCTGTAACCTCTTTAAGGCTCGATTCTAACACCTTCCCCGTGACAGATGTCAAGCTAACTGGCTTATAGTTCCGATTTCTGCCTCCCTTCTTGAACAGACGGGTTATATTTTCTACTTTCCCAGTCTGATGGAACCTTTCCAGGTACTAGGGAATTTTGGAAAATTAACACCAATGCATCTGCTGCCTCATTAGCCACCTCTTTTAAGGCCCAAGGATGAAGTCCATCTGGACCCGGAGACTTGTCAGTCCGCAACTCCATCAGTTTGCAGAGTACCACTTCCCCAGTGATTGTAATTTCACCAAGTTCCACTCTCCCTCCCACCTCCTGATTTGCAGCTATTACTGGAATGTGAGTCTGATAACTGATCTATTCTCACTGCTATCGATTAGTTAAGCCTGGTTATGGACTCAAAGCTAAAGTAAACACAGAAGGTACCAGAAGTCTGAGCTGGGATAAGCATGAGTGCAGACATTTTGTGATTGCAGAGATATTTTGAAACTCTTCTAAATAAACCTGCTGGTGCATTTAGAAATCAGTGTCATCTCTGCATTGCTCTGAGATTTATACAATATACAACATCTACCACAGCATGGTCAATCTCAATGTGCAAACCCTGACTTTGGAGAGCATCACACTGAGCCTGATCCTTCCTTCATTCAACCTGTGCATGTACTTTATGGCAGATGTTATTAGATATTGAACAGAAACTGATTTCTCAGAATGGGGACTGAGACAACTTGTGGATCTCGTACCCAACCAACCCAGCACAGACCGTGAACCAAGCCTGTGACCTTCTGGTCTGCTTCTATTAACATTTATCCTGGGGATTTAGGAGTCGCTGGCAAGGCCAGCGTTTATTGCCCACCCCTAATTTCCCCTTCAGAAGGCTGAGGTGAGCCGCTGCCTTGGACCACTGCAGTCCATGTGGTTTCTGTAACCCTCACCTTGCTGTTAGGGAGGGAGTTCCAGGATTTTCACCCAGTGATAGTCAGGGGATGGTGATATAGTTCCAGGTCAGGGTGGTGTGTGACTTGGAGGGGAACTTGGAGGTGACGGTATTCTGAAGCACCTGCTGCCCTTGTTCTTCTCGATGGGTGGATGTCGTAGATTTGGAAAGTGCTGTCGAGGAAGCCTTGGTGGCTTGCTGCAGCATACCGTGGGGGATAGCACACACCGCAGTCCATTCAAGCTACTAAACCAATTCGGTGTCGGGAAATGTTTGGTCTTGTCATTCACCTTTGGTTGCATCCAACGGAATAAGGGGGGGATAATTGCATTTTTGCACCCAGTTGAGCATTTCTGAAGCATGGTGACTGTCATAATTTAGGAGACACGGCAGCCTATTTGCACACAGCAAGATCCCACAAATGGGAATGTGCTGAAGACCAGGTAACATGTTTCAGTAATGTTGCCTGAGGAATAAATACTGACTAAAGAATACCAGAGAGAAATCCGCTGCTCTTTAATTAGCGTCACGGAATCTCTTGCTTCCAGCTGAGAGTGTGGGGTGGGGAGGGGGGGCCTCAGTTTTACATTTCATCTGAGAAACAGCACCTCTCACAGTGCGGCACTCCCTCAGTGCTGCACTGAAATAGCAATCTGCATTATGTGCTGAACTCTCCAGAGTGGGGACTTGAACCCCAAAGCTTCAAACTCGGAGTGAGAATGCTAGCCACTGAAACCTGGTCTGTCAAACATAGACAACAGAATTGAGATTGGAAATTCTAAACAGGTTCTTGATGCTTAAATGTATGTTTTTTTTTTAAATTACATTTCTGGGTGTCTATCATTAATCACAAAAAACGTAATGGACCATTACTGAGACAATCCAAAATGAAATTATCTACAGTGCATTTCAGAATATTTAACATATTTTATTAATGCTTTCCAGAGCTCGATTCACATGCTGGAAGGTGTCACACAGAGAGATTCCAGTTTACATGCACTCTAATTGGCAGTTTTCATCCTTAATTGTCAAAAAAAACACAAGAGAACAAGTTATAATGTCTGACTGGTCTGACAGCTTTCACATTAATACCCACTGCTGCAGATTTCACCCTGTCATTAAGAAACTTGGAAGAGTTGTTTTGTAAATCACAGTTAAACTCTTTATCAGAACAAAGCAAGCAAGGATTTTGCAGTCGTTTGTACCAAGGGCAAGTTTGTACCAGGATTGTTTTCGTGAATAATGTTGCTGTGAGCGTTAGTCATGTTATTCTTTTCTGCAGATCATAAAGCAGAGGTTTATAGAAATGCATTAATTCAATGGGACTATGACAGCACTGTTTTTGCTATATATTGATGCAGAAGGCAGTTAAAACTGTTAGAACTGAATTGGAAATATATGTTAGAGATAAAAGCAAAAAACTGCGGATGATGGAAATCCAAAACAAAAACAGAAACGGAAATAACTGGAAAAACTCAGCAGGTCTGGCAGCATCGGCGGAGGAGAGCACAGTTGACATTTCGAGTCCTCATGACCCTTCAACAGAACTAAGTAATCTCTGTGTTTAATTGACTGCCACTTCTCTTCAAGAAATGCCTACCTTGAAGAAGTTTTGTTCTACTCTCCGTCAGGATTTTCGTATCTCTCTTTTGCCTTGTTCACCTTCATTGCTTTCCACTTCTCTCCTGGTGTTTGACAAGGTGTTCACTAAAACCCGCTTTACTCTTAATTAGCACATTCCTTTAGATAATATCACCACCTTCAACACCTCTTTGTCCTTTTGTCTGTGACATCTTTTGATTATCTCCACCTATTACTGGCTGCTTGTTCCAACAACCACCCCCCCCCCGCCACCCTTAAACCAGCTTATATTTCACCCCTTTCCTATTTTTACTTAGTTCTGATGAAGGGTCATGAGGACTCGAAACGTCAACTGTGCTTTTCTCCGCCAATACTACCAGACCTGCTGAGTTTTTCCAGGTATTTCTGTTTCTGTTTTTGTTTTGGAAATATATGTTTCTTTAATCATCAGGAGAGAAAGTGAGTTATGATTTCATGAAGACATAACAGAGAGAGAGAGAGAGAGAGAGAGAAAAGGCCATTTAGCCTTTGGTGCTCACTCTGCCTGGGGCCTAGACATAGTCGTTCAGTTGTGGATTCCAGTCCCCTTTCAGCACCAGTTGTCATTCTCTTGCTGCAAAGAAGATTGACTTCATTCCTTGAAAAGGCCAGGAAGTTTCTCAAACTTCAGCCTCCACCCCACCCCTCCCCACCAAAAAAACAGGAACCGGACCTTCTTTATAAAAGTGTCTGTTTGCTTCTCACAGAGTACTTATTGTAAAGTTAACCTTTTTATCTAGGATTGTGTTACATAGGATCCCATTGTCTATGAGGCAGCTCCATAGGGATGATCTTTTTCTCTGGTGATCTTTTCTAAAGATGAGATCTCATTTTCTTAGCATTCTTTCTGGAGGGAAATCCTTTCATCCAGAACTCTGGACTATTGGGCTGATCCCTTTATCTGGGAACATCCTATAGCGTCAATCTCTTTGTCCAGGAGTGTTTTATAGGGGCGATCCCTTCATCTGAGAATGTTCTATAGACGTGATCCCTTTATCCAGGTGTGTTTCATAGGGACGATCCCTTTACTTAGGAGTCTGGTTGATATGAGTGAACACTTTATCTGGAAATGTTCCAAAAGCAAGTAATTAGGAAGGCAAATGACATGTTGGTCTTTATTGCAAGGAGATTTGAGTATAAGAATAAGGAAGTCTTGCCACAATCTTGCCAGGGTTTTGGTGAGGCCGCATATTGTGTACTTGTGCAGTTTTGGTCTCCACATTTAAGGAAGGACATACTTGCATTGGAGGGGGTACAGCGAAGATTCAACAGATTGGTCCCTGGGATGGGGAGCTACGATGAGAAGCCGAGTAAATTGAGTTTATGTTCTCTGGAGTTTAGAAGATCTCGTTGAAACGTACAGAATTCTGAAGGGGCTTGACAGGGTAGGCACAGAGGACATTGGTGGGGAATCTAGACCATGGGGGGCACAGTCTCAGGATAAGGGGTCTTTTATTTAGGACTCAGATGAGGAGAAATTTCTTCACTCAAAAGGTTGTGAATCTTTGGAATTCTCTACCCCAGAGGGTTGTGGATGCTCCATTGTTGAATAAATTTAAGGCTGGGATAGACAGAGTTTTGGTTTCTCAGGGAATTGAGGGAAATGGGGAGTGGGAGGGGTGGGGAAAGTGGAGTGGAGGTAGAAGATAATATTGAATGGCAGAGCAGGCCCAGCAGGCTGTATGGTTTAGCCCTGCTCCTGTTTCTTATAACAGATACTCGGTGATCCCGGCATTTGCAGGAACATCCTGGCGTGAGCTGCCAGTTTGCACCATTCCTCACTGGGATCACTGGATCATGGAGTCCGTCTCGAGCGGCAGGAGCTGTGGGGGTTGCAGCTCCTTCCTCCTGCTCTTCCTTCACTTAGCGGCATTTCTTCAAGTCCAAACTCAAGGCGTGGAAACAAAAGTCAAATATTTTTGGATCCTGTTGTAGTGTCTGCGAATCCTGAGGATGGGGCTGACCATGTGTTATTGTGTTAGCCATGCCTCGGCGGGGGGTCCTCCTCGGTTTGTGTCAGAAGGTCGTGGGTTCATGTCCCTCCGCCCCCCCGCCCCCTCCCCCACCTTTCAGGGACTTGAGAAGGAAACCGAGGCTGACACTTTGAGTGCAGTACTGAGAGTTGACTTCCACCACCCTTTCAGGCAGCACCTTCCAGATCATAACCTCCCGCTGCGCGAAAAGGAAATAAAACATTCTCCCAATCTCCCCCACTGAGTTCTTTAGCCGATTACCTTAAATCTGTGCCTCCAGCTTACCAGCCATCCTGCTTCTCCCTATTTACATTAAATACACTCCTCGTGTAAAAGATAGCATTTCTGGCACTGCAGCACTCCCTCAGGACCGCACTGACATGCTGGCCTAGTTTACATCATCAAGTCCTGAAGCAGAGTTTGATCCCAGAAGCTTCTCACTCAGGCCGGGGTAATAACACCGGACCTAAGTTAACAACCGATGGAACGCTTTGAAATAACCACCTAGAAACTGTCTTTGCAGAAGCTTTAGGTTCTTTCTTATCCACTTTTGAGAACCAGCAAATGTCGAGATTTCCTAGAAACCTTTATCATGCGTGAGAAAACTTCTTATTTGTAGATCATGCTTCTGGGTTAGCTTCAAGTTCCAATTCTGGCCACCACCGTTTACCCTGTTTACCTCAGAAATGGAAGGCCTCAGAGAGGGTGTCGGAAGTGATTTACAAGAATGGTTCCAGGGGTGAGGTAGTTTAGTTACACAAATAGATTGGAGAAGCTGGGGTTGTTCCCCCTGGAGAAGGCAGGGTTGAGAGGAAATTTGATAGAGGTGTTCAAAACCACCGACTGAACAGAGCAGATAGAGAGAAACTGTTCCCAATGTCGGAATGAGTCGAGGACCAGAGGACACAGCTTTATGGTGGTTGGCAAAAGAACTAACAGCGACTTGCCAAAAACCTTTTTCAGGCAGCGAGTGGTTAGGATCTGGAATGCACTGCCTGAGGGTGTGGTGGAGGCAGATACACGCACATGGCTTTCAAAGGAGAATTGAATAAGTACCTGAAGAGAAAATATTTGCCGGGCTATATGAGGAAAGATGGGGGAGTGGGGCTGGCTGAGCTGTTCATCACAAGCCTGTCAGCCCCCTTCTATGCTGCAGCTATTCTATAAATCTATAAGTTGTGACATGGAGCAGGAGGCAGATTGATCAGGATGGAGAAACTACATTCCAGAAACTACAGAATCAAGCCCAAACTAAAGAGTTGGTTCATTTGTTCTCAGAATACGGGCAACACTGGCAAGGCCAGTGTGATTGTCCATCTCTAGATGCTCCAGGTACAACTGAGAGGCTTGATCGAGCATTTCAGAGAAACAGCTCCATTGGTGTGGCACTGGAGTTACATGAGAGAATGGCTAGAGACAGCAGATTGGATGTGACAGCATAATGGTTTTGTTACAGGGCTAGTAATCCTGAGACATGGACTAATAATCTGCATATGTGAATTCAAATTCCAACTTTGCAACTGGGGGATTTATATCCAGTTAATTAGATAAATCTGTAATTTTGAAAAAAAATATAGTATCAGCTATGGTAACCACGAAACTATTACATTGTTATAAAAATCCATGTGGTCCACTAATGTCCATCAGGATTTGCATCCTGTAAAATGAATAAAACAAATTTGAATATTGCTGAAAAGAGAGACATGTTGCAGAAGCTTTTTGTCTTGCACTCATCAGGACAAATGCAAGAATGCCAAATTTCAAACAATTACAACAATTTATACTACAGGAGAAAAGGACACTAATTGTTTTTCAAGTCGAGTCTGATTGGCCAAGGTGTTGCCATGGAGGAAACAACAGGGAACTATAGGCTCCCCAGTATTTCAAAGAAAGACACAAGGCTTGAACATATTTCTTTTGCTTTCAGAGAATCAGTCCCTGTGTATGAATGTATGTCGCTTCTAGAAAGGGTAAATGAGCCATGTTACAAGCTTGATTGATTATCTTAAATTGATTGTTAATGTAGTTATTAGCACATTCAGGATTGTTCAGTAAGTGCTCCCAATCACGGAATCACATCTAACAGTAGATGTTTCATTTTGGGTTTTGCCAGCAGCTGATTGAATAACTGTCTGTACTCTGCCTTTTACAAACAAATGAAAAAACAAAAGATTCTGTCCTTCAAGATTCTCTTTGGCTGTAAAGGGCTTTGGGATAGCCTGCAAACAATCATGAGAGGCACCATTTAAATGCAACTTTCTTCTTTCTTGGGCAGCCTGACAAGGGAACAATCGCTCAGAGCTGCATGCTCAAGGCTCCAGTGGGAAAGGCATTGACCAGCTCAGCCATACAGGCCAGTAGGGTCACCAAGTTGGGTCAGAGGGTCTCTTAGTCAGGATGATGAAATGGATGGTACTGATAGCTTCAGCAGTCCCGGTTTAAAGAGGGTGATAAATAGACAGGGTTCTTGAGGGTATCCATTTCCCGACTTGGAAAAAAGTAACCCTGCCTTTATATAGTGTCTTTCACAACCTCACACTATCCCAAAACAATTTATAGCCAATGAAATACTTAGAAGTGGTCATTGTTGGAAAGTAAGAAACACAACAGCCAGCTTGTGCACAGCAAGCTCCCATACACAGAAATGTGATAATGAGCAGATAATTTGTTTCTGCAATATTGGTTGAGGGATAAATATTGGCCAGGAACCCCTGGCTCTTCCTTGAATAGCACCAAGGGATCTTTTACATCTATCTGAGCAACCTGATAGGCCCTCGGTTTAATATCTTGTCCAACTATGCAGCACTCCCTCTGTACTGCAACTCTCTGGAGTAGGAATTGAATGCATAAGCTTTTAAAGCAGAAGTGAAAATACTACCCACTGAGTCATCATGGAAAGTGGACATTGGTTTGTGATGCTGTGGTAGCCTTCAGTGGAATATATCCAATAATGGATAATCATTTGGGCAAGGGGAGCGGATGGTGGTAATGTCATTGGACTAGTCACTGAATCCCCCACTATCAACATCCTGAGGGTTACCATTGACCAGAAACTGAACTGGACTAGCCATATAAATACTGTAGCTACAAGAGCAGATCAGAGACTAGGAATCCTGCAACAAGTAACTCACCTCCTGACTCCCCAAAGCCTGCCCACCATCTACAAGGTACAAGTCAGGAGTGTGATGGAATACCCCCCACTTGCCTGGATGAGTGCAGCTCCCACAACACTCAAGAAGCTCGACACCATCCAGGAAAAAGTAGCCCGCTTGATTGGCACCACATCCACATACATTCACTCCCTCCACCACCAACGCACAGTAGCAGCAGTGTGTACCATCTACAAGATGCACTGCAGGAACTCACCAAGGCTCCTTCGACAGCACCTTCCAAACCCACGACCACTACCATCTAGAATGACAAAGGCAGCAGATAGATGGGAACACCACCACCTGGAAGTTCTCTTGCAAGTCACTCACCACACTGACTTGAAAATATATTGCCGTTCCTTCACTGTCGCTAGGTCAAAATCCTGGAACTCCCTCCCTAACAGCACTGTGTGGGTGTACCCACACCACATGGACTGCAGCGGTTCAAAAAGGCAGCTCACCACCACCTTCTCAAGGGCAACTTGGATTGGGCAATAAATACTGGCCTAGCCAGTGAAGCCCACATCCTGTGAATGAAAAAAAAAGGTCGTCCAGAGACTCAGGCTAATGGACGTGGGTTCAAATCCCACCATAGCAGCTCATGGAAATTAAATTCAAGCAGTAAATCTGGAATATAAAGTTAGTCTCAGTAATGGTGAGCATGAAACTATCATTGATTGTTGCAAAAACCCATCTGGTTCACTATTGTCCTTTAGGGAAGGAAATCTGCTGTCCTTACCTGGTCTGGCCTACATGTGACTCCAGACCCACAGCAATGTGGTTGACTCTTAATTGCCCTCTGAAATGGTCGAAGAAGCCACTCAATTCAAGGGCAATTAGGGATGAGCAACAAACACTGGTTTTGCCAGCGACACTCACATCCCATGAAAGAATGAAGAACATAAAGGTTCTGGGGGACAACCAGCCCTAGTTAGAGTCGGCAGCTTTTGGAGGGGAGACTTAATGAATTAGACCATCCTAGAATTGTTTAACAACATACAAACAACTTTGTTGAGGAAGGAAATATTTCTATGGAGCCTTTCACAGCCTCGAGATGATCCAAAGCTCTTCACAGCCAGTGAAACGTTTTTGAGGTGTAATCGCTGTCATAATGCAGGAAGTTGGCACACATTCAAGGGGGGCAGTGGCATAGTGGCAATATCACTGGACTTGTAACCCAGTAAACCCTGACTAATGTTCTGTGGGACATGGGTTCAAATCCCGCCATGGCAGCTGGTAGAATTTAAATTCAATTAATAAAATCTGTAATTTAAGGACACTAATGTCATTAGTGAATGCAAGTTTATTAGTCAAGGAATAATGTCCTTTAGGGTTAAGGAAATCTCTCATCCTTACCCAGTCTGGCCTACATGTGACTCCACACCCACAGCAATGTGGCTGACTCTAAAATGGCTTATCAAGCAACTCGGTTCAAGGCCATTTCAAGGTGGGCATCAAATGACACCCACCTCCCATGAAAGAATGAAAAATATCTGTGCACTGACTTTTCTTTTCTTACTTAGGGACCCCGCCCGCCGCTCGGTGCCCTATCATTACTATGAACCCATGGGAATCGACGAATGCACGATGTACATCTCGCATGAGCTCGGACGCAAGGGGAGCCACCATCGGTTCATCACAGAGAAGCACGTGTTTGCCAGGTGGGCAAGGAAATACAGCATCCACTTCCACCAGCCGGAATGGGAGCCAGAGTCAGTGGCTTCCAATCACACAGAAAGCGAGGCGAGGCGGAGATGAGGGAGCCCGAGCACGTGGCACACGGGACCCATCAGCAGGGCCGCCAAGCTTGAGGGGCTGTTGCTTTTCCCTCGAAATCGACATCCCGCGGGCTGAAAAAAGAACAACCTCGCATTTATCTAGCGTCTTTCGCGACCCCACGACCGGGGCAGTGCTTTGGAAGTGTGGCCGCTGTTGTAACGTAGAGGAATGACTGAGGAGATTACATCAAGGCTGCTTCTGCCCTTCCGATAGCACGTGCATCCCAGTATATGGAGCAAAGGGATCCTTCCAGATCCAGGCCATCCACGTTTTCTTTTGAGGAAGAGAGAGGAAATGGCGTTTGATTTACTGGCACTGGTTTCATTAATCCTGCCGTCTCTGCAATCCTTAGCAGTGTTTTTTTAACTCTTGTGATGGCCCCTTCCCAATCGATGACCTGTAATATTATTTGTATTGGAGACAATTTATTATCCCATTGAGTTCCAACGCGTCACTTCTGAACTTTTGCTGACATTTTAACCAAATACCACAGGCAGCTCGGAGTTGTAGCAACTAATTAATCTCCCTGTGTACCGAGGACTCCTTGTGAGGAAGTACTGGCGGAAGAATAAAAGTGCATGGGGAGGAATTGAGCTCAGACGTCTACTATTTTGAGGTTTTGGAGAATTGCGAACTCGAGGATCTCATGCCGTTCCTCAAGCCTGCGCCATGCCAGATTGTGGGTGATCTGTATATCTTAACTTCATCTTGGTTCTGTAACCCTTAACGGCCTCACCCAACAAAAATCAATCTCAATTTTGAAAGTTTCAATTGAACCTCCACCCTTGCACCACCTCCCCCACCACCACCACCCCAGCCTCAACGTCTTTTTGAAGGAGAGATTTCCACTATCCCCTGTGTGAAGAGGTTTTTTTCTTCACATCAGACCTGAACAGCCTAACTCTAATTTTAAAGTTATGCCCTTTTATTCCGGACTCACCCTGCAGAGGAAATAATTTCTCTCTAGCTACACTATCCAAATCCGTTTATTATATTATTATTATAAACCTCAATAAGATTACCCCATAATTTGCTAAGCGAATACGAGCATAGACTGTACAAGCTTTGAGAACTTAATTTTCAGTCCTGGTGTTATTCTGGGTTAACCTACACTGCACCCACCACCAAGACCAGTGCATCCTTCACAGAACTGAATGTGTGCTTCAGGTAGGATCTGACCAGAGCCTTAAACAGCCGTGGCATAATAGCTTTATATTTCAGATAAAGGCTAACCTACCACTAACCTTTTAAATTATTTATTTGTAAGCTTCTCAACTACTTCTCACAGCCCTCCGAGTGCCGTAGTGCCTGACCAGCGGTAACGGGAGCTGGCAAAACCCAGGATACTGCACGGAGAGGCCTGGAAAGGGAGAGAGGCCCAAAGGCGGAGAGGGCCGGAAGGATGGAGAGGCCTGGGAGAAACCTATAAGTGGAGAGAGCCCTGAGAAGGGAAGCAGGTATGAGCTCAGGTTAGGAGTAGCTATAGGGAATCCATTCGGTCGCTCCCCACCTTCCTACACCCCACAGTTCCCAGCTGAGGTACAGTACGGTCCAGATCAGGCAAGCTGATGTGTGTGGAATCTACATCCAAAAAGGAACTGGTGACTTCGGGAAGAGGAGGGGGAGAAAATGTTAATGGAGGGTTGGGGGGGGTGGGTGGGGGGAATAATAAATGATGTTATCATTCTAAATTTTCCTCTGATATTTAAATTGTAATAAATAACAAATGGTGTTCCTGGACAACCACCTGTTCCTGTTTGTGTTCAGCAGTTAATGGACCTTAAGTGCATAAAGTCACAGATCCATTCATGTGCAGTAACACAGATCATCGCAAGGTGCTAAGTGTTACAATAATGCAGTTAATGTCATCTCATTGACTTTCAGGGACCTGCTTTAGCACACAGCATGCCACTTCCTTCTCAGCTCCAACTCAGCCTTATCAATAAAATATATTCTGTTATAAGCTGGTGAGACGCTTTGCTATTAATCCGCGGCCGTCTTTGGCTCTCGAGTGTGACTGATGGCAGTATGCGGTGCAAAGGATGAACCATGTTTGTGCTGGACCTTCACTCGTGGAGGGGGGAGTCTAAATCTAGGGAGCATCAATATAAGACAGTCACCAGTGCATCCAGTCGGGAATTCAGAAGAAACCTCTTCAGCCAGAATGACAAAAATGCGGAATTTACTACCACAGGGAGAAGGTGAGGTGAATAGTACAGATGCGCTTAAGGGAAACTAGATGGGTGCTTGACGGAGAAAGGAAGACGATATAAGATAAAAGCAAAATATTGCGAATGCTGGCTGAAATAAAAACAGGGAATGCTGGAAAAACTCAAGCAGGTCTGGTAACACCTTCGGAGAGAGAAACAGGGTTAACGTTTCGAGTCCGTTTGACCCTTCAGAGTTGCATGGACTCGAAACGTTAACTCTGGGCAGAACTTTGCCCTCGTCGGGCGAGCTCAGGGGGGGACGAGCGGGAGCAGTCGGGTCCCGCGATCAGGGCCCGACTGCATTTTTAAGTTGGCAGGCCAATTAAGGCCCTCCCGGCGTGGAACATGCACTGTCTGTGTGGGGGGGAGGCGGGGGTGCAGGGAGGAGGGCAAGCCGGGCAGGTTTGCACATGTACGTGGCTGCACTCAGGAAAAGCTGCCTGAGGCACAGAGCTGCCTCAGAGAGATGAAGGTATTTCACAGTGAAAATAAAGAATTAAAAAATGTTTTTAGCATGTGACATGAGCAGGGACATGTTAGAAATTAGTGTGAAAAACTTCTTTAAAAAAATTTTATTCACTGAATGAAACCTCATGCCAAAAATTCCAAAGGCCGCTTGGTACTTTAATGGCCTTAATAGGCCTGTTAAATGCCAGCGGGCGCGCTGTCGACTCACGCGCCTGTGCCCGTCGACCAAAATATCACGCAAATGTGCGATGACGCCGGGTCGTTCGCCTGATGTCACTTTACGCTCATTCGGGTCGGGCTTGTGCCCGCCTGACAAGCAGGAAAATCCTGGCCTCTGTTTCTCTCTTCATAGGTGCTGCCGGACCTGCAGAGTTTTTCCAACATTTTCTGTTTTTATATACAATATAAGATGCTTTCTTCGACAGCACCTTCCAAACCCACGATCTCTACCACCTCAAAGGACAAAGGCAGCAGACGAATGGGAACGCCGTCACCTGCAAGTTCCCCTCCAAACCACACAGCATCCTGACTTGGGAATATGTGGTTGTTCACTGTCGCTGGGTCAAATCCCTGGAACTCTCTCCCTAACAGCACTGCGGGTGTACCTACACCACATGGACTGCAGCGGTTCAAGAAGGCAGCTCACCACCACCTTCTCAAGGGCAATTAGGGATGGGCAACAAATCCTGATGATGTCATCAGCACCCACATTCCTTGAATGAAATAGCAGTGAGGAGGGATGATATCTTAGAAGGATCATCAAATGAAGCTATATGGGAAGAAGTAAAAAACACAAAAGGGGAAAACACGCTGTTGGGTGTGTACTATAGGCCCCCAAACAGTCAGGGAGAGATAGGGGATCAGATATGCAATCAAATTTCAGAGAAGTGTAAGAATAATAGGGCAGTAATAGGGGATTTTAACTACCCAATTATTAACTGGGATAGTTTTAGTGTGCAAGGTGGAGAGGGAGCAAAATTCTTCAGTTGCATCCAGGAGAACTTTTTTAGCCAGTACGTAGAAAGCCCAACAAGGGAGGGGACTGTTCTGGACCTAATATTCAGAATGGAGCCTGGGCAAGTGGAAGGTGTATCAGTAGGGGAGCATTTTGGAGATAGTGACCATAACTCAGTTAGATTTAGGATAGTTATGGAAAAGGATAAGGTTGGGCTGGGAATAAAAGTTCTAAACTGGGGAAAGGCTAATTTTACTAAGATGAGGTGCAATTTGGCCCAAGTGGACTGGGAGCAGCTACTTGCAGATAAAACTGTGTCAGAGCAGTGGGAGGCATTCAAGGAGGAAATAGCGAGAGTGCAGGGCAAATATGTTCCTGTAAAGACAAAGGGGGTGGGGGGGGAACCAAGTCCGAAGAACCCTGGATGTCAAGGGACATAAAGGTTAGGATTAAGAAAAAAAAGTGAAGTTGATGGCAGATACTGAGGACTCAATATGGCAGAGTCCCTGGAGGAGTATAAAAAGTGCAGAGAGGAACTTAAAAAGGAAATTAGGAAAGCTAAAAGAGTACATGAGAAAGCATTGGTGGCTAGAATAAAGGAAAACCCAAAGGAGTTTTTTAAATATGTGAAGAGCAAGAGAATAATTAAGGAAAGAGTAGGTCCAATTAGGGACCATAGAGGTAATCTGTGTGTGGACCCGGGAGACGTGGGTACAGTCCTCAATGAATACTTTGTGTCAGTCTTCACAATGGAAAAGGATGATGCAGGTATAGACATCAGGGCGGAAGATTCTGAAATATTAGAGGAAATTAACATAGAGAGCGAGGAGGTAATAGCGGGTTTAGCAGCCTCAAAAGTGGCCGGGATGAGATGTATCCCAGACTGTTGAGGAAGGCAAGGGAAGAGATATCAGGGGCCCTGGCAGCAATTTTCAAATACTCTCTGGCCACAGGTGAGGTGCCAGGGGACTGTTAACATTGTCCCATCATTAAAAAAGGGAGGAAGGGATAGACCAGGAAATTACAGGCCAGACAGTCGAACCTTGACTGAGATGGGGAAGTTACTAGAAAGAATCCTGAGGCACAGAATATATCTGCACTTGGAGAGACACAGGTTAATCAGGGATAGTCAGCATTGGTTTGTTAAGGGAAGGTCGTGTTTGACAAACTTGATCGAATTTTTTGAGGAGGTAACCAGGAGTGTTAATGAGGGTAATGCATTTGATGTGGTCTACATGGACTTCGACAAGGCTTTTGATAAGGTTCCTCATGGCAGACTAGTCAAGAAAGTAAGAGCCCATGGGATCCATGGCAAAATGGCACGTTGGATCCAAAATTGGCTGAGAGGCAGGAAGCAGAAGGTGATGGTAGAAGGATGTTTCTGTGACTGGAAGTCTGTTTCCAGTGGTGTTCCGCAGGGCTTGGTGCTGAGGCCCTTGCCGTTTGTGGTGTGCATAAATGACTTGGACTTAAATGTAGGGGGTGTGATCAAGAAGTTCGCGGATGACACGAAAATTGGTAGGGTGGTAAATAGTGAGGAGGATAGCGGTAAACTGCAGGAGGGTATCAATGGACTGGTTAGGTGGGCAGAGCAGTGGCAAATGGAATTCAACCCGGAAAAATGTGAGGTAATACACTTGGGGAGGGTTAACAAGGCAAGGGATTACACTATGAATGATAGGACCCTGGAAAGTACTGAAGATCAGAGGGACTTTGGTGTGCATATCCACAGGTCCCTGAAGGTAGCAGGGCAGGTAGATAAGGTGGTTAAGAAGGCATATGGGATACTTGCCTTTATTAGCTGAGGCACAGAATACAAGAGCAAGGAAGTTATGTTGGAACTGTATAAAATGCTTGTTAGGCCACAACTGGAGTACTGTTTGCAGTTCTGGTCATCACATTATAGGAAGGATATGATTGCACTGGAGAGGGTGCAGAGGAGATTTACCAGGATGTTGCCTGGGCTGGAGGACCTGAGCTATGAGGAGAGATTGGATAGGCTGGGGCTGTTTTCCTAGGAGTAACAAAGGTTGAGAGTGGCCCTAATCGAGGTGTATAAGATTATGAGGGACATAGACAGGGTGGATAGGAAGGCACTTTTTCCATTAGTAGAGGGGTCAATAACCAGGGGGCATAAATTTAAGGTAAGAGGTAGAAGGCTAAGGGAGGAGTTGAGGAGAAATGTTTTCACTCAGAGGGTGGTGGGAGTCTGGAACTCACTGTCTAAAAGGGTGGTTGAGTCGGAAACTCTTGTAACATTTAAGAAGTATTTAGATATTCCCTTGCGTTGCCAAAGCCTCCAGGGCTATGGGTCAAGCGCTGGAAAATGGGACTAGTGTAGGCAGATCCTTGTTGACCAGTGCAGACACAATGGGCCAAATGGCCTCCTTCTGTACTGCAGATGTCTATGAGTCTGTATTAATCCAGACAAGTGGATAGGTAATAGAGGGGAGCAAGGAGATGAAGATGTGGAGGAGATCATAGAGGTCATAGAGGAGGGGAAGAGACAGGAGATGGAAGGAGATAGAAAATGGGGTACAGGAGGTAGTCTCGCACCACTTGTGTTTGATATCACGTGAGGTTTAACTCCAGTGGCTGTCAGTCTGGGTTCACAGAACTCTTGGGCCTCCTCTTATCTTTAAAGACATTCCCAGAATTTGACAATTAAGGCTCCTGCTCCCCTTCTGAAAATACTGAGGATTTAGGGTGATAGGGTTGTCAACTTTCCAGGATTGTTACACAGTGTATCGGAATGAAAGACTTATCTCCAAGACACTGCTACAAGCAAGTCAGGAGAATAACCATAGAGGCATTAAACAAGATTGTGGGGGGGCTTTCCATTTTCTTAGAACACTTCCATTTATTAGTGATATAAATATTGGGAGATGTTGAAAAGTGTCAGTTTGACTAACAGTCAAGACAACCCAGCCGGGTAGCATAGTATCTTGTTCATTTCCCAATTGGCTGTTGGGCTGGCAGTATGGTTGATGGATGGACCAATAGTGGGTGAGTGGGGCCAGGTAGTTCGAGGTGGTAGGTCATGAGATGAGATCTCCAAGAATACACCCAACCAGAGATGGTAACCAGTTCAGCACATGCACAGGTAAACTCTCCAGTGTCAAGCTTTCCCACCCAGACTCCAGAGGCCCAGTCATAGCCAATGATTCAAATAAGATAGTGCTGGATTGTGAATGGATTTTGTATCTCTAAACCCAATTGCTACAACTCATGCATGAAAGGGATTATGTAGTAAGTGAGTTCATTACAGGAACTTGGAGTTTAAAAAAAGATGGATTGAGGTGGGTGGTGGGGTTGGGCAATATTACAGAGGGTGAAAGTAGGCGGTCTTGCTAATGAATAGGATATGGGGGTCAGAGTCAAATCGGACCTCAAAGTTGTGAACGGTGTAGCTCATCCTCGGATAGTTGCCATGGAGAGGGATAGAGTTGGTGGCTTGGGAACAGTCTTTGTGGCAGGGACCATGGTTTTAAGAACATAAGAACTAGGAGCAGGAGTAGGCAATTCAGCCCCTCGAGCCTGCCCTGCCATTCAATATGATCATGGCTGATCTCATTTCGGCCTCAGCTCCAATTTCCCATCCTCTCCCCATAACCTTTCAACCAGTTACTAATCTGTCTATCTCCTCCTTAAATTTATTCAGCGTCCCGGCATCCATTGCACTCTGAGGTAGTGAATTCCACAGATTCACGACCCTTTGAGAAAAGTAATTCCTCCTCATCTCTGATTTAAATCTACCACCCCTTAGCCTAAAACTATGGCCTCTTGTTCTAGAATGCCCCACAAGGAGAAACATCCGCTCCACGTCTGCTTTGTCTATCCCCTTTAGCATCTTATATACCTCAATTAGATCTCCTCTCATCCTTCTAAACTCTAGCAAGGATAAGCCCAAACTGCTCAATTTCTCCTCATAAGACAAGCCCCGCATGTCTAGAATCAATCTAGTGAACCTCCTCTGAACAGCCTCCAATGCAACTACATCCTTCCTCAAGTAAGGGGACCAAAACTGTGCACAGTACTCCAGGTGCAGTCTCACCAATGCCTTGTACAGTTGCAACAACACTTCCCTATTTTTATACTCTATTCCTTTAGCAATAAATGCCAAAATTCCATTTGCCTTCCTTAATACTTGCTGTGCCTGCATATTAGCTTTCAGCGATTCATGCACGAGGACATCCAGATCCCTCTGCACTGAAGCATTCTGAAGTTTCTCTCCATTTAAATAATAAGTCGCCTTTTTATTCTTCCGACCAAAATGGATAACCTCCTAATATTTAACTGGAGGGGATTTCTATTCAGTGCTGGATGTCAGAGGAACATTATGACAGATCAGAAGACAGTGGAAGGGCCGAAAGAGGTGGTGGGGAGGCAGAGCTTGGAATAGCCAGAGTACGTGTGGAACATGATGTTCTCAGGTGATGTCGTCGAGGGATAGCATGTAGATCACCACTCCTGCCTCAGCTCATCTGCTGCTGAAATCCTCAGCCACGTCTTTGTTACCTGAAGACCCGACTATTCCAACGCCCTATGTGCATCCTCTGTAAACATCAGCTCATCCGAAAAACCTGATGCCCGTTTCTCAACGCTCACCAAGTCCCACTGGCCCATCCACCCTGTGTTCGCTAACCGGTCTTGGCTCCCTGTCCAAGCATGGCCTCAATTTTAAAATCCTCATCCTTCTGTTCAAGTCCCTCCACAGCCCCATCCCTGTAACCTCCTCCAGCCTTACATAAAACTCAAATTGTTGTTGCAGATGAGAAACATGCAGGGGTGAAGGGTGAACGTGTATTATCCAAGAAGTGGATTTGAGGGGTTCTGGTTTCAGAGGCTGCGGGATCTATAAGTGTGCAGGCTTTCTACTTCTGTACCGTGTTAAGATGGAGTGATCTGTTCCCATTCTATCCCAGGCATGACACTCGATCTGATACGCACATCTCAAAAAAAAAGATAGTTCTCTCACTGTAGGCTGGATCCCTCCTCTTGCATTTTCTCTGTAATATTCCAAATTAAATGCTCAGCAGGATCTTACCGTCATGCCATCTGTGATAACCTAAACAAGGCTGCTTTCACTCTGTAAGAACAATGAGCGTCTTTAAACACCTAGAGGGAGTGGGAAGCTGCAAAATAAATTAGCCCGGATTATATCAGAACCGAGGCGTTGTAGCTATCAGGGAAGACTGAACAGGCTGAGGCTCTTTTCTCAAGGAAAGTGAAGACTGAGGGGGTGACCAGAGTCAAAAGCTCGGGGACTTCAATATATGATAGTCACCAATTAAACCAGAAAGGAATTCGGAGGGACACCTTTACCCAGAGAGTGGTGAGAATGTGGAACTTGCAACACAAGGCGTGCTTGAGGCGAACAGCATAGATGCATTTCAGGGGAAGCTGGATAGGGACATGAGGGAGAAAGGAATAGAAGGATATATAAAAGGGGTGATCTGAGATAAGGTAAGAGGAGGCTCGTATGGAACATGAACCCCAACATGGGCCAAGTGGCCTGTTTCTGCGTTGTGAGTTCTATATAATTCTATTTGATTTAAATACTAAATGCTACATTTTGATTGAAACTGTAGGTGCCTAATAAAATCTACAGAGTCATTGAAGAAACGAGTTCATTCAGGGGCAGTAAACAACACCACTCCACTTAATCAATACTTATCCTGAAACAGCAGCGCCAGAATCTGTAGCACCCGACTAAAGCCAATAAATCTAGAGGTCGAATTGTATTTATCTCTTATTTGACGGGAATTTCAACCGTGGCTCATACAGCTTCTCTTTACTAAGTGCCTCCCTGCTAATCAGCTCGGCAGGTATAGCACAATCACAAGAAGAGATTTAACAAGAATCGCACAGAGGAAAGAAACAAAATCTCAAAATACATAAATTAGAGCTTACGATTTAATAATGACCAAAGCAAGGAGTGTGAGACTGCAGCGTCACAACACTTGCTACAGTTTCTTAGGCTAGCCAAGGCACAGCTGGTAGCCCCACGAGTCTGAGCTTTTTGATTTGAGCATATAATCCAGGCTGACACTCCAGAGTGGTCCTGAGGGAGTGCCGCACTGTTGGAGGTGTTAGATGAAACATTAAATCTGTCCTTTCAGATGTAAATGATCACGTTTTTCCAGGTAATTCTGTTTTTGTTTTGTAAATGATCACTCGCTGTGCAAAGAAGGGAATAGATTCCTAAACTCTAAAGGCATATGGGGAAAGAGCGGGAGCACGCCGTTGAGATAGAGGATCAGCCATGATCATATTGAATGGCCGAGCAGGCTTGAAGGACTGAATGACCTACTCCTGCTCCTAGTTTCTATGTAACAGCGCACTTAGGAAAGCATTGTATGGCTAGAACAAGCCAACATGGCTTTACTGAAGGGAAATTCTGTTTAACGAAGTTATTGGAGTTTTTTGAGGATGTAACAAATAAGGTAGATAAAGGGGCACCAGTAGATGTGATATACCTGGATTTCTTAGAGGCTTTCCATAAGGTGCCACACAAAAGGAGTTGGAGGTAATATGTTACCATGCATAGGGGATTGATTAACAGATCGGAAGCAGAGAGTGCATAAATGGGACTTTTTGAAGTTGGGAGGTAGTGAATAGTAGAGTACCACAAGGGTCAGTTCTTGGGCCCCAGCGATTTACAATCTATATTAATGACTTTGATGAAGAGAAAGAGAGTATTGTGTCTAAGTTTGCTGATGATACAAAGCTAGGTGGAAAGGTAAGGAAACAGGGAGGCTGCAAAGAGATATATACAGGTTAAGTGAGTGGGCAGCAAGATGACAGATGGATTATAATATAGGGGAGTGTGAAGTTAATCACGTTGGTCAAAAGAATAGAAGAGCTGAATATGTTTTAAAAGGTGAGAAGCTAAGAGGTAAGTGCTAACGTTCAAAGAGACTTGGGTGTGCTTGTACAAGGATCGTAAAAAGTTAACCTACAGGTACAGCAAGCAATTAGGAAGGCAAATGGCATGTTGGCCTTTATTACAGCGCGATTGGAGCATAAAAATAAAGAAGTCTTGCTAGAGTCGTACAGGGTTTTGGTGAGTCCCTATCTGGAGTACTGTGGGCAGTTTTGATCTCCACATTTAAGAAAAGATACATTTGCATTGGAGGTGGTGCAGCGGAGGTTCATTAAATTGGACCCTGGAATGAGGGAGTTGTCCTATGATGAGAGGCTGAACAAATTGGTCTATTTTCTCTGGAGTTTAGAAGAATGAGAGGCGATCTCATCGAAACATACAAGATTCTGAAGGGGCTTGATAGGGTCAACACTGAGAGATTGTTTCTGCTGGTCGGGGACTCTAAAATGGGGCGGGGGGCACAGACTCAGGATGAGGGGCTGATCATTTAGGACTGAGATGAGGAGAAATTACTTCACTCAAAGGGTTGTGAATCTTTAGAATTCTCTACCCCAGAGGGTTGTGGATGCTCCATCATTGAATACATTGAAGGCTGGGTTTTTGGTCTCTCAGGGAATCAAGGGATATGGGAAACAAGCAGGGAAGTGGCATTGAAGCCCAAGATCATCCATGATCGTGTAGAATGATGGAGGAGGCTTGACAGGCCATGTGGTCTATTCCTGCTCCTATTTCTTGTGTTCTTGTGAATCTGTATTGCATACCCTTGATAGGTTTGATGACTTTTAGTTCTTTAACTATGTCCTAACCAACATTATCACACTCCTATCTATGAAACTCAATTATCTACTATCTATTCAGATTTTCAAGGTATATGGTTCAACCATCAGGCCATGTGAAGCCAGGCCATCTGATATAACAAAATTCTATTAAATATGACCTGAATACTGAGGTAAAAACTTTTATTTTTACTATTCATTCTCAGGATGTGGGTATTGGTGGCCTAGACTGACATTTTCTGCCATCCCTAGTTACCCTGAGAAGGTGGTAGTGGGCCTTCTTGATCCGCTGCAGTTCATGTGCTGAAGGCGTTACCACGGAGCTGTAGGTAGGAAGTTCGCAGGTTTTGACCCAGCGATGACGAAGGAGGCCAATGTACTTCCAAGTCAGGATGGTTTGCAACTTGGGGGGCAACTGGGGGGAGATGGTGTTCCTGTGCGTCTGCTGCCCTTGACCTTCTAGGTGGTGGAGATTGAGAGTTTGGGAGTTACTGTAGCGCATCCTGAAGATAGCACACGCTGCAGCCACGGTGTGCTGGTGGTGGAGGGAGTGAATGTTTAAGGCGGGGGATGGACTGCAGATCAAGCAGGCTACATTTGTCCTGGATGGCATCACACAGCTTGAGGGATGTCGTAGCTGCATCCAACCAAACAATTGCTTCATGCTACAGTGTTGTATCTAGTTAGCAATGCTTTAAAAAAAGGAGACTGAAGCAAGATGTAGCAAATGACTGCAGCAGTGGTTGTGTGAGATAAATGAATTGCCCAAGCTACTTGGAGACATGACATATGAATTTAGAGGGCAATTTGAGCATAAATCCTGCATTGCAGGATGTCCATATATTTTGATTCTCACTCTGGTGTCTGACTCCCTATAAGAGGCTTTTCAGGGTGAGAAGAGAGTCAACTAACAATATTTGAAGAATACCAATTCCTATACAACCACCCTACCCTAACCAATATGAGGGGATGAAGTGGACAGAAGATTGGCTGGCTGGCAGAAAGCAGAGGGTATGCATAAATGGGTCTTTTTCTGACTGGCAGGACGTGGCAAGTGGGGTCCCACAGGGGTCTGTACTGGGGCCTCAACATTTTACGATTTACATCAATGACTTAGATGAGGGGAGTGAAGACATGGTGGTTAAATTTGCAGATGACACAAAGATAGGTAGGAAAGTATGTTGTGAAGAGGACATGAGGAGGTTGCAGATGGATATAGATAGGTTGAGTGAGTGGGCAAAGATCTGGCAAATGGAGTTTAATGTGGGAAAATGTGAAGTTGTTCACTTTGGCAGGAAGAACAAAAAAGCAGAGTATTACTTAATGGCTGTATAATTCTGAGGTGCAGAGGGATCTAGGTGTTCTAGTACATGAGTCACAAAAAGTTAGTATGCAGGTACAGCAAGTAATTAAGGCGGCTAATGGAATGTTATCCTTTATTACGATGGGGATTCAACATAAAAGTAAGGATGTTATGCTTCAGTTATACAGGGCATTGGTGAGGCCACACCTCAAATAATGTGTGCAGTTTTGGTCTCCTTAATTAAGGAAGGATGTAAATGCATTGGAGGTAGTTCAAAGGAGGTTTACTAGATTGATACTTGGAATGAGTGGGTTGTCTTATGAAGAACGGCTGGACAGACTGGGCTTGTTTCCACTGGAGTTTAGAAGAGTGAGGGGTGATTAGATTGAAGTATACAAGATCCTGAATGGCCTTGACAAGGTGGACGTGGAAAGGGTGTTTCCTCTTGTGGGTCAGTCCAGAACTAGGGGGCACTGTTTTAAAATTAGGGGTCGCCCTTTTAGGACAGAAATGAGGAGAAATTTTTTCTCTCAGGATTGTGCGACTTTGGATTTCTCTGCCTCAGAAGGTAGTGGGGGTGGGGTCATTGAATATTTTTAAGGCAGAGGTAGATAGATTCATAAAAACAAAAAACTACTGCGGATGCTGGAAATCCAAAACAAAAACAGAATTACCTGGAAAAACTCAGCAGGTCTGGCAGCATCGGCAGAGAAGAAAAGAGTTGACGTTTCGAGTCCTCATGACTCTTCAACAAAGCTGAGTAATATTAGGAGAGGGGTGAAATATAAGCTGGTTTAAGGGGGGGTGTGGGGGGGGGGGAGAGAGAAGTTAGGGGGGGTGGTTGTAGGGACAAACAAGCAGTGATAGGAGCAGATAATCAAAAGATGTCACAAAGGCACAAAGTGGTGTTGAAGGTGGTGATATTATCTAAGAGAATGTGTTAAGAATGGATGGCAGGACACTCAAGGTACAGCTCTAGTGGGGGTGGGGTGGAAAGACTGACAGGGCATTGCAGGTATAGATTTAAAAATAATGGAAATAGGTGGGAAAAGAAAAATCTATATAAATTATTGGAAAAAACAAAAGGGAGGGGGAAGAAACGGAAAGGGGGTGGGGATGGAGGAGAGTGTTCAAGATCTAAAGTTGTTGAATTCAATATTCAGTCCGGAAGGCTGTAAAGTGCCTAGTCGGAAGATGAGGTGCTGTTCCTCCAGTTTGCGTTGGGCTTCACTGGAACAATGCAGCAAGCCAAGGACAGACATGTGGGCAAGAGAGCAGGGTGGAGTGTTAAAATGGCAAGCGACAGGGAGGTTTGGGTCTTTCTTGCGGACAGACCGCAGGTGTTCTGCAAAGCGGTCGCCCAGTTTACGTTTGGTCATTCCAATGTAGAGAAGACCGCATTGGGAGCAACGAATGCAGTAGACTAAGTTAGGGGAAATGCAAGTGAAATGCTGCTTCACTTGAAAGGAGTATTTGGGCCCTTGGACGGTGAGGAGAGAGGAAGTGAAGGGGCAGGTGTTGCATCTTCTGCGTGGGCATGGGGAGGTGCCATAGGTGGGGGTTGAGGAGTAGGGGGTGATGGAGGAGTGGACCAGGGTGTCCCGGAGGGAATGATCCCTACGGAATGCCGCCAGGGGGGGGTGAAGGGAAGATGTGTTTGGTGGTGGCTTCATGCTGGAGTTGGCGGAAATGGCGGAGGATGATCCTTTGAATGCGGAGGCTGGTGTGAGTGGGCAAAGATCTGGCAAATGGAGTTTAATGTGGGAAAATGTGAAGTTGTTCACTTTGGCAGGAAGAACAGTGAGGACAAGGGGGACCCTATCATGTTTCTGGGAGGGAGGAGAAGGCGTGAGGGCGGATGCGCGGGAGATGGGCCGGACAAGGTTGAGGGCCCTGTCAACCACCGTGGGTGGAAAACCTCGGTTAAGGAAGAAGGAGGACACGTCAGAGGAACTGTTTTTGAAGGTAGCATCATCAGAATAGATGCGACGGAGGTGAAGGAACTGATAGAATGGGATGGAGTCCTTACAGGAAGCGGGGTGTGAGGAGCTGTAGTCGAGGTGGCTGTGGGAGTCGGTAGGCTTGTAATGGATATTGGTGGACAGTCTATCACCAGAAATTGAGACAGAGAGGTTAAGGAAGCGAAGGGAAGTGTCAGAGATGGACCATGTGAAAATGATGGAGGGGTGGAGATTGGAAGCAAAATTAATAAATTTTTCCAGGTCCCGACGAGAGCATGAAGCAGCACCGAAGTAATCATCGATGTACCGGAGAAAGAGTTGTGGGAGGGGGCTGGAGTAGGACTGGAACAAGGAATGTTCCACATACCCCATAAAGAGACAGGCATAGCTGGGGCCCATGCGGATACCCATAGCCATACCTTTTATTTGGAGGAAGTGAGAGGAGTTAAAGGAGAAATTGTTCAGTGTGAGAACAAGTTCAGCCAGACGGAGGAGAGTAGTGGTGGATGGGGATTGTTCGGGCCTCTGTTCAAGGAAGAAGCTAAGGGCCCTCAGACCATCCTGGTGGGGGATGGAGGTGTAGAGGGATTGGACATCCATGGTGAAGAGGAAGCGGTTGGGGCCAGGGAACTTTGGAAATTGTTGATGTGACGTAAGGTGTCAGAGGAATCACGGATGCAGGTGGGAAGGGACTGGACAAGGGGAGAGAGAAGGGAGTCAAGATAACGAGAAATGAGTTCCGTGGGGCAGGAACAGGCTGACACGATCGGTCTGCCGGGACAGTTCTGTTTGTGGATTTTGGGTAGGAGGTAGAAGCGGGCTGTCCGAGGTTGGGCGACTATCAGGTTGGAAGCTGTGGGAGGAAGATCTCCAGAGGAGATGAGGTCAGTGACAGTCCTGGAAACAATGGCTTGATGTTCAGTGGTTGGGGTCATGGTCAAGGGAGAGGTAGGAGGAAGTGTCTGCGAGTTGACATTCTTTCAGTTCCTTCACCTCCGTCGCATCTGTTCTGATGATGCTACCTTCAAAAACAGTTCCTCTGACATGTCCTCCTTCTTCCTTAACCGAGGTTTTCCACCCGCGGTGGGTGACAGGGCCCTCAACCGTGTCTGGCCCATCTCCCGCACATCCGCCCTCACACCTTCTCCTCCCTCCCAGAAACATGATAGGGTCCCCCTTGTTCTCACTTATCACCCCACCAGCCTCGCATTCAAAGGATCATCCTCCGCCATTTCCGCCAACTCCAGCATGAAGCCACCACAAAACACATCTTCCCTTCACCCCCCCCCGGCAGCATTCCGTAGGGATCGTTCCCTCTGGGACACCCTGGTCCACTCCTCCATCACCCCCTACTCCTCAACCCCCACCTATGGCACCTCCCCATGCCCACGCAGAAGACGCAACACCTGCCCCTTCACTTCCTCTCTCCTCACCGTCCAAGGGCCCAAACACTCCTTTCAAGTGAAGCAGCATTTCACTAGCATTTCCCATAACTTAGTCTACTGCATTCGTTGCTCCCAATGCGGTCTTCTCTACATTGGAGAGACCAAACGTAAACTGGGCGACCGCTTTGCGGAACACCTGCGGTCTGTCCGCAAGAAAGACCCAAACCTCCCTGTCGCTTGCCATTTTAACACTCCACCCTGCTCTCTTGCCCACATGTCTGTCCTTGGCTTGCTGCATTGTTCCAGTGAAGCCCAACGCAAACTGGAGGAGCAGCACCTCATCTTCTGACTAGGCACTTTACAGCCTTCCGCACTGAATATTGAATTCAACAACTTTAGATCTTGAACTCCCTCGTCCATCCCCAACCCCTTTCCGTTTCTTCCCCCTCCCTTTTGTTTTTTCCAATAATTTATAGATTTTTCTTTTCCCACCTATTTCCATTATTTTTAAATCTATACCTGTAATGCCCCGTCAGTCTTTCCACCCCACCCCCACTAGAGCTGTACCTTGAGTGTCCTGCCATCCATTCTTAATTAGCACATTCTCTTAGATAATATCACCACCTTTAACACCTCTTTGTTCCTTTGTCTGTAACATCTTTTGATTATCTGCTCCTATCACTGCTTGCTTGTCCCTACAACCACACCCCCCCCAACTTCTCTCCCCCCACCCCCCCCCACCTTAAACCAGCTTATATTTCACCCCTCTCCTAATATTACTCAGTTCTGTTGAAGGGTCATGAGGACTCGAAATGTCAACTCCTTTCTTCTCCGCCGATGCTGCCAGACCTGCTGAGTTTTTCCAGGTAATTCTGTTTTTATTGTAGATAGATTCATGTTAGGCAAGGGAATCAAAGGTCATCGGGGTTAGATGGGAACATGGAAATCGAAACACAAGATGATCAGCCATGATCTTATTGAATGGCGGAGCAGGCTTGAGGGGGTGAATGATCTACTCCTGTTCCTATTTCATATGTTTTTATGTTCTTGGAGGTGGTGGTGCAGTGGTAATGTCACTGGGCTAGTAAGAGGCCCAGGCTAATGCTCTGGGGACATGGGTTCAAATCCCACCATGGCAGATGTAAAAAACCCATCTGGTTCACTAATGCGCTTTAAGGAAGGAATTCAGCCATCCTTACCTGGTCTGACCTACACATGACTCCAGACCCCACAACAATGTGATTGACTCTTAACTGCCCTCTGAAATGGCCTTGTAAGCCACTGAGTTCAAGGGCAATTAGGGATGGGCAAGAAATGCTGGCCTTGCCAGTGATGCCTACATCGTATGAAAGAATAAATGAAAAAAAGCAAGCTTCCTTATTCTAGTAATTGCCCAAAGGAACAAGGACATTCATTTCACTGAAGTGGCTGGTGCAATGAACAGCACACAATAATAACATCTAAGCCCTATGCCACCCCAAGCACAGCAAAGTCAACATTTCCTTCCAACGCTTACAGAATGGGTGTAAGAGAATAAGACTTTAATTTATACTGCGCCTTTAATGACCTCAAGATGTCCCAGACCACCCCACAGCCAATTAAGTGTTTTTGAAATGTAGTCACTTTGTAAAGCAGGGGCAGAAATTTTCACTTGACCCGCTCGAGCGTGAAATGACGCGCATTGACGTTGGCCGAGCGTGCAGACGTCAACGTGCAGTCGCGCGATAGCTCGGTCAGCGGGTGCGCTGCCGGCTCTGGCCGACAATTAAAAGGCCTGCTAAGGCCATTTAAGTTATCACTTGACATAAATTTTTCGCTGCCCATCCAACCTAATGTTTGGCGAAAGGGCCAAGCTGCCTTTGCGTATTTTTGCAAATAAAAATAAAATAAAAGCTTTAATTTTTCATTAGTAACATGCCCCTGCTTAGGTGACAGGCTCGCATGAGGGGACATGTTTTGTTACGTTTTTATTTTCTTTATTTTTAAAAAAAAATAATCCCTTCATCTCCCTGAGGCAGCTCCGTGCGGCTTCGCACGCGCAAAGTTCGTGTTCAGCCGCTCACACTCCCACCCCCCACCCCGCACAGGCAGCGCTCAGCGCTGCCGCTTGCATTTCATGCTGGGCGGGCCTTAACTGGCCTTCCAGTGTGAAATCACGGTGCGGTGCCAATCGCGGGCAGTGCCCATCCCAGCCGAGCCCGCCCACCAAGGGCCAAATTCTGCCCGAGGAAACACCAGGTACAAGTTGTACACAGCAAGATCCCGTTAACAGGAATGCGATAGTGCCAGATAATCTGCTTTGGTGACGTTGGTCGAGCGATAAATGTTGGCCAGAGCACTGGGAGGAGCTCCCCTGTTCTTCTTTGAAACAGGGCCTTGGGGCCTTTTACAACAGGCTGAGGTTTAACAAAGGGTGGCACCTCTAATAATGCCGCATTCACTCAGTACCGCACTGAAGTGTCAGCCTAGATCTTGCGCTGAAATCTCTGGACTTGAAATCACAACCATCCAAGGCAGAGGCCAGACTGCCGCCACTGAGCCATGATTAACACCAGCAATGAGATGTGGACAAGAGATTAGTTGCAGGCAATGTTGATGCTGTTGCCAGGCTTAAAGCTGCTATCAGTAACAGCTGAATCCAGGCACTCAGTGACCACTGAAGTGGAAAGTGAAAGCAATGATCCCTATTGTGGATTTACATACTTCTCGACGATTAACCTACACTAAAAGAATGCTAAATTATCATGGTTTTTGCTGATCCATATAGTCGAGACAATGTACTGAACTAGAACTCAGTCACTGCTCAGACTTACACTGCATGCTTTACTCTGTGACTACTAAGTTATCTGACATTTAAGGGACGGTTGTATTACCAACAGAGAGTGGCATTCGGAAAGAATGCATCTCAGCAAATTCTCTCTCGAGCAAGTCTCTCGGAGCAAGGGGGATGCTTGCCACGGAGCTGCCACTTGCTTCCGGTTGACCAGGAAACTCTCCCGCTCTTACTGCCTGCCATAAGCGTAAAGGAAGGATTTAGAGGTTGATCATCAACCTGTTTGGCTGCGTTACGAACGCACCTTCTTTGGTCACCAAGTCCTTGGGGTGGGACTCGAATCTGGAGCTTCTGGCTCAGAGGCAGGTACATTATCCACTGCCACAAGACCTCCCATCTCGGGAAATTAAGGCACTCATGGTGGAATTTCCTGCCTGTTCAGGCACCTGTGGAAAGCCCATTGAGGGGCTCAGCAACTTCAGCAGAAGAGGGGGAAAAAATTTGGGCAAAAAGAAAAATAGATTTTAAAACATCTCGGATTTGGTTCATCATGTTATGACTGGGGTATACAATGACAATAGTAGAATAATTTCTGTGTGAGTGAAAAAATTTTCATTTTTCAAATAAATACATATGTACGATGTCAATTCTAGAATGAGCCTCTGAATCCATCAGTTTTGTTTATGTTTGATTATATCTCTGAGGAGCGCCTTGGGATATTATTCTATGTTACAAGTTGTTATATAAATGAAAATTACTGTAAACGGGTAGCTGCAAAGTTAGAACCCATACAGGGATTTTCATACACTGCTGTAGCTACATTGTAAATGCATCTTAAGGTCTGCTGAGACTTTGCAGTTTGGATTTATATCTGATTGCATGTTTCCTACATTTCAGGTCAATGAGCTAAATTTAAAGTTCAGCTAGACAACAACAACTTGAGTTTATATAGCACCTTTACTGTAGTAAAACGCCCCGCCCCCACAGCACTTCATAGGCGTGTAATCAAACAAAATTTTTGACACTGAGCTCCAAAAGGAGTTATTAGGCAGGTGGCTGAAAGCTTGGTGAAAAAGGTAGGTCTTAAGAAGCACCTTAGAGAGGAACAGGTAGTTAATATTGACCAATATCATTGCAATATCCTGCGGCAAGTAACTCACTTCCTGACTCCCCAAAGCCTGTCCACCGTCTACAAGGCACAAGTCAGGAGTGTGATGGAATACTTTCCACTAGCCTGGTTGAGTGCAGCTCCTACAACACTCAAGAAGCTTAACATCGTCCAGGACAAAGCAGCCCGCTTGATTGGCACCTCATCCACAAACATTCACTCCCTCCACCACCGTCACACAGTAGCAGCAGTGTGTACCATCTACAAGATGTACTACAGGAACTCACCAAGGCTCCTTAGACAGTACTTTCCAAACCCATGACCACTACTATCTGGAAGGACAAGGGCAGCAGATAGATAGGAACACCACCACCTGGAAGTTCCCCTCCAAGTCACTCACCATCCTGACTTGGAAATATATCGCCATTCCTTCACTGTAGCTGGGTCAAAATCCTGGAACTCCCTCCCTAACAGCACTGTGGGCGTATCTACACCACATGGACTGCAGCGGTTCAAGGCGGCAGCTCACCACCACCTTCTCAAAGGCAATTAGGGATGAGCAATAAATGCTGACCTTACCAGCGATGCCCACGTCCCATGAATGAATTAAAAAAATGTCACTAGGCTGAGATTCAAGATGGCCAGCACTCTAACTGTGATGAATGTGACAATTTGACTCAGTTGGCAGCACTCTCATGCTTCAGACTAGGCACTGAGCTCTTTGATGGACCTTGCAGTTCGGCGCTGAGGGAGTGCTGCATTGCAAAGGTCAGTCGATAGTCACTGGTTCCTTTCAAATTCCATAGTGCCAGGGGAGTGCTGCAGTGTCCTGGCCGACATTCCACCTTTAACAGAAACCAAATTGACTGGTCATTGCAATGTTGGCTCAGAATGCCAGGCTCAATATTTTGCTGTGAACGTCAATGGTCTTAGCTTGTTGTAAGTAGAAAAGATCCGACAATATCATCATCTTGCAACATTAAACGAATAAATCATTTGTACAAATGTGATGGGTTAATTAAGGTGTCCCTTGTTAAATAATCTAGTAACAATTTGCATAGCTGCAATTGCTTTTATTATTGGCAAGATATGGTACAGCAGTTTTATTTCTAAGTAAACATGTTTCAGAACTGAGGGGGCGAGGATGGTGGGGGGAATTAAACATCAGCAAACACCACAACAGAATCACAAAGAGTTCCATCGTCACATGGATTCTTTGTTACCTCTTAGGAACAGAAGGACATTTAACCCCTTGAGCTTATTCCAATGTTCTGCAAGATCATGGCTGATTTGTACCTCAAAACCATTCATCCACTTCAGCTCCATCGTCCTTGATATCCTTGTCTAACAAGAATCTCTTGATATCTTTGTCTCACAAGATGGGTTGGAAGAAGAAAGCTCTTCAACCCAAGTGATCGCATCCATCTTGAATATCCATTGCGCCATCTCCCCATTACAGCATCCACCATCGATCTCCCATACGCCCAAGATCCCAGCCTCAACCACATCACACCCCACACCCCCGCATTAACTCTCAAAGACAGGACTCAGAAATTCATCTTGTAAAATAAATCTTAAACCTCTCAATGCTCAAGATCTCAATGGGCAAGTAATCCATGAAGGTAAAGTAACAACAAGTCAGTTCAACTGAATTTTTCTTCTCTCGGCAGCTGCTTCCCAAATCAAGCATTAAAAACAATTTTAAAAACACTTTGACCTGGACACATGGTGATTCCTAACAAGAGAGACAAAACAAAGCGTGTCACTTTACACTTGCTATTTTTGGTGAAAGGAAGGCAGGGAGGGGAATAGATCGAGAGTGCAGACCGGGATGAGGAGAAACGTCTGGATTCAGAGAGTTGTTGGAGCACAGAATGCTTTGCCACGGGAACAGCTGAGGCAGAGAGCACCGCACCTTTTGAGCATAGGTTAGAAAAGTATTTGAAGTAGAGGAATTTACAGAGCAATGGGGAAAGTTCAGTGGAATCAGCTTGGTTTGCCCTAGCAAAGACACTATGGACCAAGTGGCCTACCTCGGCATTGTAAACGTCCACGAGTCTATGTCAGGATGGGCACATTCACAGAATGGTTAATATGAATGGGAGGAGGCCATTCATGATTTTGCCATTCAATTAGATCAGTGGTTCTCAAACGTTTTTGTCCACAGACCAGTTAGGCCCACAGAGCAACTGCCGGTCCTAACCATCCACTTCCACTTGGCGCCACAAAACCGCTCGTCAGATTACTGGGAAGAATGGCGCTGCTTCTGATTAAACACCAATGAAGTGATGTCCAGTTCCAAGCTGGAGAGCTTCAGTTTCGCGTCGAGCTCCGCGTTCAGCAAACTCCTCCCTCTTTGTTTTCAGTCCCGCAAGAGTTGAAAATTCAACCTCCTTGTAACAGTAACACAAGTCACGCTTATAAAACTCACTTGCTGTCATCATGACTCGCGACGCACACGTGGGGAATTGGCCTGGATGTGTGACGTCCAGCGAGTGGTGGGGACGTAGGTTCTGGCTTGTTCTCTCGTATGGCCTTGGGCGTGTGGTTGCGCGTCAAAGGCTTGCATTTTTGGACAAGCCCACTAGACCGCTTGGAGGCCATTTGCGTCGTGGGCTGCAGTTTGAGATCCACTGAATGGACCTCAAGTCCATTCACCCCACTTTTGCTCCATATCCTTTGCAGAGGTGAAAACTCAGGAATTGTTTGAGGGGCTGTTAGACAGGTGTTCTGATTCAATGGCAGAAACAAGTTCGAGAAAAGAAAGAAAGATGTGTCAAAGCGCTTTACAGAAATGTGATAACGGCCAGATCATGTGTTTTTGCAAGATTGATTATGGGATAAATATTGGCCAGGACGCCAGGGTCGTTTTTACCACCATCCAAGCAGGCAGATGGGGCCTCGGTTTAACATCTCATCCGAGAGATGGGACCTCCGAGTGTGCAGTACTCCCCCAGTACAGCACTGGAGTGTCAGCCTTGGTTTTTGCACTGAAGCCCTGGAGTGGGAGTTGAACCCAGAACCTAGTGATTTGTATGCAAGTTTGCAACCAACCGAGCCACAGCTGACATAGACTCCCAATATCCTATGAACCCCACTGGACCTGTTCCCCATGGTTGGATAGTACCTGCATCACATTAGGTGCCAAGGCTTCTCAACCAGATGAGTTATAAGTCAGACTGTTGCAATATAGGATAAAATCAGAAGGAACATTCACACAAGGCGCTCTCACACCTTCTTATAGCCCGTCTACACAGGCCTGAGTGTGGATTGGGCACTATTCTAACAGGTAAAGCATCACAACTGAACATAGAGGAAAATAAACAAAATACACATTGTTCTTGTCCCATCCCCACCCATAAACCAACTTATATTTCACCTCTTTTCTATTTTTACTTAGTTCTGTTGAAGGGTCATTCGGACTCGAAACGTTAACTGTGCTCCTCTCCGCAGATGCTGCCAGACCTGCTGAGTTTTTCCAGGTATTTTTGTTTTTGTTTTGGATTTCCAGCATCCGCAGTTTTTTGCTTTTATCTTACACATTAAGCATACCATTGCACTGAAAAAAAGTGCTGATTTAAGTGTCTTGTCCTTCTTGCGATAGAAATGTGTGGGGAGATTATAGAAGCTGCACTGTTCACTCAAGGCGAGATTTAATAGAGATGCTCAAAATTCTGAGCAGTTTTGGTGGACAAGATATGGAGAAAATGTTTCCACTGACAGGAAGGTCAGTACTAGAGGACACTGATTTAAGATAATTGGCAAAAGAATTAGAGGGAGATGAGGAGACTGCTTTTTTAAACTCAGCGAGTTATTGTGATCCAGCGTGGGCTGCCTGGAAGGGTGGTGGGGGCAGTAACTTTCAAAAGGAAATTGGATGTAAACATGGAAAGTGAAACTATTCAGGGCTATGAAGTGGGATTAATTGGACAGATCTTTTAAAAAGCTAGCACAGACACATAGGGCTGAATGGCCTCCTTTGTTTGTCTGGTTCTACCATTCTAAAATATACTGTTAATGAAGTTTAAACAAATTTAAACAGGGCTCAAGAAAGGCTGGACATTCATATGAAGTTATATCACATCTAAAAAACTGATTTAAGTTTCTAAGTGCTGCAACTGTTGTTATGAAAGTAAATGCAACAGCCAATCTACGATTGGCAAGGTCCCAGGAAGAGCAAGAGAGATAGATAAATGATCTGTTAATGTGTGCTTTGGTGGCATTGTTTAAAGGATAAATATTGACCAGAACACCGGGAAGAACAGCCCTTCTCTTTGAAATAGTGGAAGTGAATCTTTAACAGCCACTTGCGAGAGCAGGTGGGGCCTCAGTTTAACATTTCTTCTGAAAGACAGCACCTCCGGCAGTGCAGCAGTACCTCAGTACTGCACTGGAGTGCCACCCTAGAACCATGTGCTCCTGATTCATAGACGAGAGGGTCGCCAATTGAGCCAAGTTGATATTTATTTGAAATATTTGCAAAACCAGAACTACTGTGGGAGTGAGCCTGTCTCTGTGGCTGTGGGTGGGGGGGGGAATAGGAAGAGTCCAGGAGCTGCCCTGCTGACATGACAGCAGAGCCAGGAAACAACGTGGCCACAACTAAGGCCTGATTCACCTTATAAACCAACAAAAAGAAAAACCCTGTCAACAGACGTTTGGTTCTTAATTATGATATTTACCTCCAGTGAGAGGTTAAGACAGAGGAATTAAACTTTGTGTGTAATATTGCCATGTTATTGCTCAGGCTTTTCAGAACATATTTTATTTCCACAATCATTTCTGAATAACCTATAGGCAAAGCTTTGTTTCTTCGGCCATCTTCGCTGGGACAAATGTAGTTTTCATGCATTGGCATCTTTCGCTTTGCACCAATGCTGCAGTTCATGGTGTAAATGCAACCTGAATCCAGAGTCACGGTTTGACTTAACACCAAGGATAAATAGAGCAAGGCTCCCGGGAAAGAAGGGAGTTTCACTCTGCTTCGACCTACAGTCAGTTCCGGACATTCCAGTCAATTTACACGCAAGTTTAGCTTCACCTCAACTCTAAACCCATAAATGCGCCCTCAAAACTCACTCCTTTCCCATTATTTCAACCTTCAAGCCATAGTCCAAAAACCCCTCAAAAATATCAATTGAAAATAATTTACAGCAGTGCATCACGTTGACAGGCTTTGGTGTTCAAATCCTTGAGGGCCAAGGAATCGGCCGCTCTCGTTACCCGCTCAGTAATGTCGATCAGAATATATGCTTGAGGTGCTTCAGTCCATAGCTTTTGAAGAAGACCAGGAGGATCAGTGTCCAGAGGCCCAGGATAAATCCGTCCGGGGGATGCCAGTCCTTTTGCTTTGGTTTCTGTAAAACAAGTTAACAGGAATGATCAACCGGCCCAGCGTTGGCATTTAAAAACCATGCCTGTGAAGGTGTGTGGGGCTTTTCAATATGGACTTTTAACACCAGCCTACGAACATACGAATTAGGAGCAGGAGTTGGCCATTCGGCTCCTTGAGCCTGCTCCGCCATTCAATAAGGTCATGGCTGATCCAATTGTGGCCTTAACTCCACATTCTGCCTACTCCCAATAGCCTTTGACCCCTTGTTAGTCAAGAATCTATCTACCTCTGCCTTAAAAATACTCACTGACCTTGCCTGCACCACTCTGTGGGAAAGAGAGTTCCAAAGATTCACGACCCTCTGAGAGAAAATATTTCTTCTCATCCCTGTCTTAAATGGGAGACCCCTTATTTTTAAACTGTGTCCCCTGGTTCTAGTCTCTCCCACAAGGGGAAACATCCTTTCAGCATCCACTCTGTCAAGTCCCCTCAGGATCTCATATGTTTCAATAAGATCGCCTCTCATTCTTCTAAACTCCAATGGACACAGGCCCGGCCTGTCCAACCTTTCCTCGTAAGATAACCCCGCCATTCCAGGCATCAGTCGAGTGAACCTTCTCTGAACTGCTTCTAACGCATTTATACCCTTTTTAAAATAAGGAGACTAAAACTGTACACAGTGCTCTAGATGTGGTCTCACCAGTGCCCTGTACAGCAGTAGCAAAACATCCCTATTTTTATATTCCATTTCCCTTGCAATAAATGACAAGATTCCATTTGCCTTCCTAATCACTTGCAGTACCTGCAAACTGACTTTTCCTGATTCATGCACCAGGACACCTGGCTTTTTTTAAGGAAAACTAAAAGGATGGGGACTGGAAGCCCTGGATTACTTGCTATAAAGGAGCACTGTTTGGCTAAAGGTATTAGCAACAAAGATTAGTGTTAAACTCGACTGAAATCAGGGAAGCTTGACCCGGTTTGAAAAGGTATCGCGGTTATTGCTTCAGATTGTTGGAGAGAACAAGCCTGCCATTGCGAGACTCGCATGAAGATCAAACCAAAGTTTAGAGACACAGCAGAATGGATGGGTGAAGGGAAGGGAAATCTGTCACATACAAAAGTTGGCATAATCTAGCAGCAGTGAGAGGATAAAGACAGCCAATTATTTACAGTGATTTCGAGGAGACCAAATCAGGGCAGCTTACAGGAAGTGCCAACAAAGAATTAATCAGCCTCCCAAAGGAAAGCAGTGAGCACCCTTGCTTCTGAGTTGTCAACTCCTCCAGGCCCAACCTGCCTTCAATTCTGGCCTCTTGCACATTGCCAATTTTGCCAGCTGTGCTGCCAAGCCCCTAAGCTCTGGAATTCCTTCCCGGAACCTCTCTACCCTTCCCCTTTTCCTTTATTCATTCACGGGATGTGGGCGTCGCTGGCTGGGCCAGCATTTATTGCCCACCCCTAATTGCCCTTGAGAAGGTGGTGGCGAGCTGCCTCCTTGAACCACTGTAGGTACACCCACAGTGCTGTTAGGAAGGGAGTTCCAGGATTTTGACCCAGCGACAGCGAAGGAACGGTGATATATTTCCAAGTCGGGGTGGTGAGTGGCTTGGAGGGGAACTTCCAGGCGGTGGTGCTCCTTAAGATGCTCCTTAAAAACTACCTCTTTGACCAAGCTTCACCTCGGCGTGCTAAAGGCAGTATTTAAATACATGCCATTGTTGCCGTTGTCACTGAGCCTCCGTCTAGGGTTGTGAGCATCTTTATCTGTACAGCTGCCAGGTCACATTGCTACTGAAACCAATTATCGTATTTTTAGTCTAACTCGATTCTTGCCTCTAAAGAGTTAAAATATTAAATTTAAAAAAAGCCAAATGGAGTTCAGACAGAAAAAAATAACGATGAGATGAGATTGTTTTATGCATGCGGCGCTGTGTTAGCTCAGCCGCTGAATCCAGCAAGTCAGTGTTTGCCATTTAAACAGATAGCATCAAACTCATTGGAGTTCAATCTAGCCTGTGTACAGCTGGCTGCAACACGCAATTTGACCATATTCGACGGGAGATTGCTCCTTAAAATATCGTGTGTGCTCGGTGAGGTGCACAGATTTTTTTTTTTTTGCCGAACGCATTTTAAATCCTGTTGTGGGATTAAATTGAACTTCAGCTCCAATTATGCGGCAGCAGCCACCTGCTTTCATTGCAACACTTCACACTTCGAATACTTTTGAAAATGGTGCATATATATATGGGGGAGAAAAGAAATTGGAAAGTCACAGCCCATTAACATTCTGTTGGGATAGCCAGTCTCGAACAGTAATCTATATTATGCGGCTGCTGCATTTAAAATCTTCCAATTAACATGCAAGTCCATTGTGTAGGTTGCTTTGCACTTTTCATCATCCACTTTGTCCCATCAATCATTCCATTTATTAGCATCAGATGTGCGTTCCCCTATAAGTGGCACCCGGCCTCACTGACAAATTACCTCTAGCCTTGGCCATTTCGCTGTTAAGCATTTTCACACAGCGTGGCCTAAACAATCTCATCGATGACCTTTTATCCATCCCAGAATCTTAGCCATCCCCCCCCCGCCCCCCCCACCCCCCCACCACCCCCCACCGGAAGAATTCAGACATTTTCGTTTCAATTGACCAGCCGCACATTAATGAGCTCAGTCACTTAAGGCATCACAGTTGACGCAAAGTTGATTTTTGATTAAAAACAGAGGAACTTGCATGTAAACAACACTGTTTAAGGCTTCAGAATGTCCCAAGGCGCTTTACGAACAATGAGGTACTTTTGGAGTGTAGTTACTGTTGGAACGTAGTGAAACATGGCAGCCAATTTACACACAGCAAACTCCCACAATCAGCAATATGAGAATGACCGGATAATCTGCTTTTAGAGCTGTCGGTTAAGGGATAAGTATTGGGATAATTCCCCTGCTCGCCATGTGAGAGGGTGGATGGCCCTTCGGTTTAACATCTGATCCAAAAGACAGCACCTCAGACAATGTCGCACTCCCTCAGTACTGCACTGCAATGTCAGCCTAGATTTTTTTTCTGTTCAAGTGTCTGGGGAGGGACATGACTCAGAGGTGAACCACAGCTAAGGGTTAGGGAGGGGCAAGGCCAGAGACACAAACCAAGTAAGGATTTTACAGGAGAGGCACTGGGGGGGTCTGCAATCCAGGATGTGGGCGCCAGAGCTTTGGATGAGCTGAAGTTTACGGAGGGCAGCCAATGGGAGACCAGCCAGGAGCACAGTGGAACAGTTGTTCTGGAGGTGGCAAAGCCAGCTGGGCTGAGGTAGAGGCAGAGGGCGCTAATATTATAGAGGGGTTATAGACTGCCTTTATAATGGAGAGGAAGGTGGAGTCAGGGCCAAGGGTATGCATTTTGTAGCAGGGATCGATGATAACGGCAATAAATATTGTACAGTGTTTAATAACTTAGCATCCAGTACTTTCTGCAAGAATATTTTGAAGATCGTGATTTTTCAGGATATATCTGTAGAAGAACATGTATTAAGATGGTTTTGCTCTAAATATTTCCATACAAATAGGAAATCACTGCTGTCAGTTCACTTCAAACATGCCAATTATTAGAATGGTGTGCAATTACAAAGAGCTACATTGTACTTATAGCACAGGAACAGGCCATTCAACCCAACAGATCCATACTGGTACCTATGTTCAACACAAGCTTGATAGTAGGGTGAAGATGAAGTAGAACGGCACAAGGCACAATGGCTGAATGACCTATTCTGCAATGTCACTGAACATTCCCTGGTTTCACACAGGCATCAAAAAGGCTAAGGGGGATGTTGGCTTTCATCACAGGAGGCAATGGACCCGGAAGGTCCATTAGACCTTGCTTGGGGCTTTGTGTTTGGTTTTGAACACAAAGGAAGCAGACGCAAGAAGTTCCAGCAATGATTCAGCAGTTAGGGCGGGGGGAGGTTATGCTCTGGTTTGAATGCATTTGGAGTATCACATTCCATTCTGGGCACCACAATGCTGGGACAATACATTAGCCTTGGAGCAGTGGCCGCATAGGTTCACCAGAATAATACTGGGGCTAAGAGTATTAAACTATGGGCACAGATTGCATAGACCATGTTTGTACCTCCCCTGAATATAAAAGATTAAGGGGTAATCAAATGGAGTGATTCAGATGATTAAAGATTTTGACAGGGTAGATAGAGACTGTTCCCTCTCTTGGACAAGTCCAGAAGAAGGGGATGGATCCAAGCTTAAAATTGGAGCTAGGCCTATGACAGGTGAGGTCAGGAAGAAGATCTTCACACAAAGGCGAGTGAAAATCTGGAACTTTCTCCCTCAAACAAGTTGTTGAGGATTGAGTGAAAATTTCAAAGCTGAGATTGATAAAAAGTTTCACTAGGTAAGGACATTAAATGAGTTTAAGCTATAGATAAACCACGATCTAGATCTAGACCCGGGTTTTAATTCTTTTTTAATATTTTGTGTAGACAGGAGTGCTGCTCCTCCTGGCCTGTCAAGAAACACTCAGGCCCTCCCATGTCCAGGTTCCTTCCCAAGGCCCCCTTGCCTTCAGTGCTGGCAAGGTCCCATCGCTCCCTCATGTCCATTCCAGCTGCCAGCCAAGCTGTCACTTGCTGCTTGACCGAAGTTCTTTAGTCAGCAAGGGGGTGAAAGGTTAATCGGGGTAGGCAGGAATGTGGAGTTGAGCTTGCAATCAGATCAGACATCTTATTGAATGGTGGAGCAGCTGTGAAGGGCCAAGAGGCCTACTCCTGCTCCCAATTTGTATGTTCGTACACTAAGGCCCTGACCGTCCTCGCCGATGGACCTAAAAAGCCTTTTTAAAAATTCATCCATGGGATTGTGGGCTTCGCTGGCTGGGCCAGCATTTATTGCCCATCCCTAGTTGCTCTTAAGAAGATGGTGGTGACCTGCCTTCTTGAACCGCTGCAGTCCATGTGGTGTAGGTACATCCACAGTGTTGTTAGGGAGGGAGTTCCAGGATTTTGACCCAGCGATAGTGAAGGAACGGCGGCATATTTTCGAGTCAGGATGATGAGTGACTTGGTGTGGAACTTCCAGGTGATGGCATTCCCATCTATCTGCTGCCCTTGTCCTAGATCGTAGTGGTCATGGGTTTGGAAGGTGCTGTCGAAGGAGCCTTGGTGAGTTCCTGCAGTGCATCTGGTAACTGGTACAGACTGCTGCTACTGTGCATCGGTGGTGGAGGGAGTGAACGTTTGTGGATGTGGTGCCAATCAAGCGGGCTGCTTTGTCCTGGATGGTGTCAAGCTTCTTGAATGTTGTGGGAGCTGCACTCATCCAGGCAAGTGGGGAGTATTACACTCCCCTGACTTGTGCCTTGTAGATGGTGGACAGGCTTTGGGGAGTCAGGAGGGGAGTTACTCGTCGCATGATTCCTAGCCTCTGACCTGCTCTGGTAGTCACAGTATTTATCTGGCTAGTCCAGTTCAGGTTCTGGTCAATGGTAACCCCCAGGATGTTGATAGTGGGGGATTCAGTGATGGTAATGCCATTGAACATCAAGGGGCGATGGTTAGGTTCTCTCTTGTTGGAGATGGTCATTGCCTGACACTTGTGTGGCACGAATGTTACTTGCCACTTGTCAGCCCAAGCTTGGATATTGACTAGGTCTTGCTGCATTTGGACATGGACTGCTTCAGTATCTGAGGAGTCGTGAATGGTGCTGAACATTGCACAATCATCAGAGAACATCCCCACTTCTGACCTTATGATGGAAGGAAGGTCATTGATGAAGGAGCTGAAGGTGGCTGGGCCGAGGACACTACCTGAGCAGTGATGTCCTGGAGCTGAGATGACTGACCTCCAACAACCACAACCATCTTCCTTTGTGCTAGGTATGACTCCAGCCAGCAGAGAGTTTTCTCCCTGATTCCCATTGACTCCAGTTTTGCTGGGGCTCCATAATGCCACACCCAGTCAAATGCTGTCTTCATGTCAAGGGCAGTCACTCTCACCTCACCTCGGGAGTTCAGCTCTTTGGTCCATGTTTGAACCAAGGCTGTAATGAGGTCAGGAGCTGAGTAACCCTGGCAGAGCCCAAACTGGGCGTCAGTGAGCAGGTTATTGCTAAGCAAGTACCGCTTGATAGCACCGTTGATGCACCCTTCCATTGCTTTACTGATGATGGAGAGTAGACTGATGGGGCGGTAATTGGCCGGGCTGGATTTGTCCTGCTTTTTGTGTACAGGGCATGCCTGGGCAATTCTCCACATAGCCGGGTAGATGCCAGTGTTGTAGCTGTACTGGAACAGCTTGGCTAGGGGTGGAGCTCAAGTCTTCAGTGCTATTGCTGGAATATTGTCAGGGCCCATAGCCTTTGCAGTATCCAGTGCCTTCAGCTGTTTCTTGATATCACATGGAGTGAATCGAATTGGCTGAAGACTGGCACCTGTGATGCAGGGACCTCTGGAGGAGGCTCAGATGGATCACTCACTCAGCACTTCTGGCTGAAGTTTGTTGCGAATGCTTCAACCTTATCTTTTGCACTGATGTGCTGGGCTCCTCCATCATTGAGGATGGGGATATTTGCAGAGCCTCCTCCTCCAGTGAGTTGTTTAATTGTCCACCATCATTCATGACTGGATGTGGCAGGACTGCAGAGCTTAGATCTGATCCGCTGGTTGTGGGATCACTTAGTTCTGTCTATCCCTTGCTGCTTGGCATGCAAGTAGTCCTGTGTCATAGCTTCACCAGGTTGACACCTCATTTTTAGGTATGCCTGGTGCTGCTCCTGGCATGCCCTCCTGCACTCTTCACTGAACCAGGGTTGATCCCCTGGCTTGATGGTATTGGTAGAGTGGGGGATATGCCGGGCCATGAGGTTACAGATTGTGTTCGAGTACAATTCTGCTACTGCTGATGGCCCACAGCGCCTCATGGATGCCCAGTCTTGAGTTGCTATATCTGTTCAAAATCTATCCCATTTAGCACGGTGCTAGTGCCACACAGCACGATGGAGGGTATCCTCAATGTGAAGGCGGGACTTCGTCTCCACGGTGACTGTGCGGTGGCCACTCCTACCGCTACTGTCATGGACAGATGCATCTGTAGCAGGCAGGTTGGTGGGGATGAGGTCAAGTATATTTTTCCTTCTTGTTGATTCCCTCACCACCTGTCGCAGCCCCAGTCTAGCAGCTATGTCATTTAGGACTCTGCCAGCTCGGTCAGTAGTGATGCTACTGAGCCACTCTTAGTGATGGACATTGAAATCCCCCATCCGGAAAACATTCTACTCCCTTGCCACCCTCAGTGCTTCCTTCAAGTGATGTTCAACATGGAGGAGCACTGACTCATCAGCTGAGGGGATGGTACGTGGTAATCAGCAGGTGGTTTCCTTGCCCAGATTTGACCTGATGCCATGAGACTTCATGGGGTCCGGAGTCTCTCCTGACTGTATACCACTGTGCCGCCACCTCTGCTGGGTCTGTCCTGCCGGTGGGACAGGGCATATCCAGGGAAGACGATGGTGGTGTCTGGGACATTATCTGTAAGGTATGATTCTGTGAGGATGGCTATGTCAGGCTGTTGCTTGACTAGTCTGTGAGACAGCTCCCAAGTTTGGCGCTAGCCCCCAGATGTTAGTAAGGAGGACTTTGCAGGGTCGACAGGGCTGCGATTGCCGTTGTCGTTTCCGGTGCCTAGGTCAATGCCGGGTGGTCCGTCCAGTTTCATTCCTTTTATGTGACTTTGTAGTGGTTTGTTACAACTGAGTGGCTTGTTAGACCATTTCAGAGGGCATTTAAGAGTCAACCAAGAGTCTGGAGTCACGTGTAGGCCAGACCAGGTAAGGACAGCAGATTCCCTTCCCTAAAGAACATTAGTGACCCAGATGGGTTTTTACAACAATGGTTCCATGGTCAACATTAGACTTTTAATTCCAGATTTTTATTGAATTTAAATTCCACCATCTGCCGTGGCAGGATTCAAACCTGGGTCCCTACAGCAGTACCCTGGGTCCCTGGATTACTAGTCCAGTGTCAATACCACTTTATCATCGCCTCCCCTTCACGGTAGTATTTTGAAGAGGGGCAGCAACAGAGTTTTCCAGTGTCCTGGGCAACATTCATTCCTCAGCTAGACACCACCAAAAACATGGGAGATGATGGCAGATGGTGGAATTTGAATTCAGTAAAAATCTGAAATTAAAAGACTAATGATGACCATTGTCAATTGTGTAAAAAACCCATCTGATTCACTAATGTCCCTTAGGGAAGAAAATCTGCCGTCCTTAGCTGGTCTGGCCTACACACAGCAATGTGGTTGACTCCTAAACGTCCTCTGAACAAGGGCAATTCGGTATGGGCAATAAATGCTGGCTTAGCCAGTGATGTCCACATCCCATGAATGAATATTAAAAAAAGAACATATTATCTGGTCATTCATCTCATTGCTGTTTGTGGTACCATGTTGAGTGCAAACTGGCTGCCACTTTTCCCTGCGTTGCAAGAGTGACTCCATTTCAAAAACATTTGCTGGCTGTAGAGCACTTAAATGTCATGTAAGGCACTAGGTAAATGCAAGTTTTTCTTTACTATTTGAAATCACCTCAGTTGCAGAGAAACGTAAGGAACGGTCCCATCCAGTGACATCTGACAAATTAATCTTTGTTGCTCGAAGCTGCACATTCCTTATATAGATTACAAGCTACAAACAAAACTCTGGCAACAACAAAAAAAATTAGCAAGAAAATAACAGCTTGGTTTCATAACCACTCGTGCTTCAATCACATGAAGATTTCAGGCTGCGTGTTGCGTTTTGCTTTAATCTGAAGAGATCTTGGTGGTTATGAGATGGGCTGTGTGCATCTTCATGTTTCTTATGTGTGCGCCAACTTTCCAGCTGGACTCTGCAAGACCAGTTGATTTCTGCCCATTCCGGGGTTAGTCACTGGCGCACTGCTGCCACTGTCTGTATTCTATTTGCTTCGGTACTTATGGATACTTGTGGACTTGCAAATGTGTTGCTTCCGTCATTGTACCAATGCTTTGATCACCTCCAGAATTGATTCGCCCTCACCCAAGACCATGCAACCACCACCACCCCCCCCCACCACCCTAGATATCAACTCCAACTTGTCTGGAACTTATCCCCCACTACATTGCACAGAACTTGAGTATTGCCGAAAAAAAACTTTTTGTCAAAGTTTTTCATCTCGCACTCATCACGACCATTCGCAAGAATACCAAATGTCAAGGGAACAATTACTCTGATGAGTGCAAGACGAAAAACTTTGACAAAAAGAATCTCTTTCTTTAGCGATAATCTAAAAGCCGATAAAGAGGGACAAAATAGGATGAGAGTAAACTATTAAGAAATATAAACACAAATTGTAAGAGCTTCTACAAGTATCACAGAGTCTCAGAATGGTTATAACACAGAAGGAGGCCATTCAGCCTGTTGTGTCTGTACTGGCTCTCCGAAGGAATAGTTCACCTAGTGTCACACCCCATCATTCTACCCATAGCCCTACACATGCTTCCTTTGCAGATAATAATTCAATTCCCTCTTAAATGCCTCTACTGACCCTGCCTCAATCGCACTCTCAGGCAGTGCATTCCAGGTCCCATTCACTTGCTGCATGATAAAGTTTTTCCTCATGTCTCCATTGGGCTTTAACCTAAATATTGGGGGGGGCGAGTGAAGATGTGATAAACTAAAGAGAGAGAAGAAGGTGAGAGAGCAGGATAGCAAAATTGTTATTAGAGTGTGTCAGGAAGGGACAGAGCGTGCAAACATAAGCATGCGCCAGCAGTTAAGGCTAGAGATTGCAAAGGAGGCAAAGTTAAAGGCACTCTATCTGAATGCACACAAAAATAGCTTCACTCAGAGGCTCGTGAATCTTTAGAATTCTCCACCCCAGAGGATTGTGGATGCTCAGTCGATAAGTATATTCAAGGCTTAGGTCAACAGATTTTTGGGCTCCAAGGGAATCAAAAGATATGCAGGACCGGTGGGAGGTTGAGGATCAGCCAGGATATTTAATGGTGGAGCGGGGCTCAAAAAGCTGTATGGCCTACTTTTGCTCCCTATTTCTTACATTCTTATAATCAAAAGTCTGCTCTCTCAGATGAGCATAGAAGATCTGAAAAGGGGAGTAATTCCTGGGTATCCTGGCCAATATTTACCCTTCAGTCCACATCACTACAAAAAGAAAATCCAATCATTATCCCATTTCTGTTTGTGGGAACTTGCTGTGTACAAATTGGTTGCCACGTTTTCTACGGTTCTCGTGGGCTCCTGACCTGTAATGATCTCAATTATAGTGTCAGCAGCGGCTCAGTCAGTAGCCCTCTCACCTCCGATTCAGAAGGTTGTGGGTTCAAGTCCCTCTGCAGAGGCTTGAAAGGAAAATCTCAACTGATGCTATCAGTGCAGTTACTAAGGCATTGTCAGAGGTGCCATCCTTCCAAAGAGCCATTAAACCAAGGGTTTGTCTGTCCTCGACTAATGCGAGAGGAGCAGGGTAGTTCGCCCCAGTGCCCTGGCCAATATATATTCCTCGATCGGAATCAGTGAAAAACTGATCAATTATTATTTAATTGTCCCAAGGTCATGGAAGATGCTAAATGAATATAAGTTCTTTCTTTCAAGTTAAAATCCTCATCTAGAATCTTTAGCCAAATGGCTTGTTTCCGTGCTGAATTCTACCTAATTCTATGTAGCGGAATAAACTTTACCAGCTTGGGAGAATATCACTGATTGCTGTTCTCTCACATTGTGCATCCCATCAATTTCTCACAGCATGTCCCGCACTGCATTGGCAGTAAGAGTAAAGTGTCTGGTTTGTTTGCCCAGCAGGCTTTACTCTTTTCGCTTCCAAGAAATAAATCAAAAATGGCTCAAAAATAGCAGGGTTGCAGCCCAGTTTTCCAATCAATTGCCTCTGTCAGATACATCCGACAATTAACAAAATTATACAAAGTGGCTATTGTACAAACCCTCAGCTATCAGGTGGAGGTTTTGTTTTAAACGATTAATTTTCAGCACGTGGTCATTTATTTCCTAGTTTCCCTGAGAACATGATTTACAACTGAGAGCCACTTCAAAGGGCGGTTATGAGTCAACCACATTGGCGTTGGATTGGCCAAAGCGGGTAAGGGCTTCAGTGAACTACACGTGTTTGCGTGACAATCCAACAGTTTCATGGACGCTCCAGTGCAGCGCTGAGAGGCAGCTGCCCAATTGGAGGTGCCACCTTTCGAATTAATCATTAAAATAAGCCCGTCTACTCTCGGCAGATGAACGTAAAAGATTCGAAAAACAGCAGGGGAGTAATTCCTGGGTATCCTGGCCAATATTTATCCTTCAATCAACGTCACTACACAAAAAAAAGGAAATTGTCTAGTCATTATCACATTATTGTTCATGGGGGTTTGCTGTGTGCAAATTGGTCGCCACATTTCCTACATTACAGCAGTGATTTTCCACTTCAAATGTACTTTATTGGGAGGTCCTGAGGTTGCCAAAGGTGCTGCACAGGTCTTTTTTACTGCCAAACTTTATTTTCTTAAATTAAGTTCAAATTCTGACATGGTCATGGTGGAATCTGAGTTATCATCCTCTAAATTATTAACACAGTGGCATAACCTTTACACCACCAGGCCCTGACGCGACTGTTGAACTTCTAGACTCCTTCATTTTGAAAGCATTTTTCATTAGGTTGGTGCTGTGGGGAAAACGTATTGTGGAGATGTGATACTGTGCTTTGGGATAATAACCACCGCTTGGTTTCTATCCTCTCTCTCATTATATGCCTTTTAATTTTTGTTGCTCCCCAGCAATAAATGTTCATTCAACTGTACTTGTGGGCTAGGTGATATCCTCAAGATACATAGAACCATAGAACACTACAGCACAGAAAACAATTCCACTCCTCCTCTGTCCCTTTCATTTGGAACCAGCCAATCCATCTCTACAAGTTCACATCTTTCTTTGAGACACAGGGGTTCAGGATTTAGGGAGACAGGAACGTAAGTAGGCCGTTCAGCCCCTTTCAGCCTCCTCCACCATTTTATTGATCACGGTTGATCCGTTTATCCACCTTTGCTTCATAAGCCTTTGCACTGTAATCTAACTAAAAGCTGACTCGAGAATTTCAGATGGCCCAGTATCCACAGCCTTTTGAGGTCTAGGTTTCCACTGTCACGTGTGAGAAAAAATGGCCCTTCTCGGAGCTTTTTTTAATTATTCGTTCATGGGGTGTGGTCATCGCTGGCTCAGCCAGCATTTATTGCCCATCCATACCTGCCCTTGTTCAGAGGACATTTAAGAATCAACCGCATCGCTGTGGGTCTGGAGTCACATGTAGGCCAGGCCAGGTAAGGACGGCGGATTTCCTTCCCGAGTGGACATTAGTGAACCAGATGGGTTTTTAACAACAGTCGACAAAGGTTTCACAGTCATTAGACTTTTAATTCCACCATCTGCTGTGGTGGGATTTGAACCCAGGTTCCCCAGAGCGATACCCCTGGGTTTCCCGGGTCCAGTGACAATACCACTAGGCCACCGTCTCCCCAGTTAAGATTCTGCCCTCTTGTTCCAGATCTCCCAACTAGAGAAAATGGATTCTCTGCATCTTCCCTACTTTAGGGAAGGAAATCTGATGCCTTTACCTCATTTAACCTATGTGACTCCAGACCCATAGCAACTCTCTGAAATGGCCTGATAAGCCACTCATTTGTCAAGAAGGTAGCTTACCACACCTTCTCAAGGGCAACTACAGATATGCAATAAATGCTGGCCCAGCCAGTGATGCCAGTGAATGGCTAGAACAAAAAAAAATCAAATCCTTTTATCATCTTAAACACTTGGAATACATCACCCCATCAACCTTCTAAACTCAAGGGAATGCAAGCTGAGTTTGTTATTCCACCTCATAATCTAACCCTTCAAGCCCTCATATAATTTTGGTTCATCTATGCTGTACCTCCTCGAGTCCCATATATCCTTCCTGAGGTTCGGTGTCTGGAGCTGAAAGCAGCACTCAAAATGGAGTCTGACCAAAACCACCACTTCCTCATTTTTGCATTCCAACCATCTTCAGACAAAGGTCAACATTCCATTCACTTTTTAAAAAATAATTTCATGGGATGCGGGAATCACTGGCAAGGCCAGCATTTGCTGCCCATCCCCAATTGCCCTTGAACTGAGTAGTTTGCCACACCATTTCAGAGGTCAGTTAAGAGTCAACCACATTTCTCTGGGTCTAGAGTCACACATAGACCAGACCAGGTAAAGACAGCAGGTTTCCTTCCCTAAAGGACATTAGTGAACCAGATGGGTTTTTACGACAATAGTTTCATGGTCACCATGACAGAGATGAGCTTTTTAATCCCAGGTTATTACTTGAATTCAAATTGCATCAGCTGTCGTGGTGGGATTTGAACCATTGTCCCCAAAACATTAGCATGAGCCTCTGGGTTACTAGTCCGGCGACATTACCACTACGCCACCATCTCCCCATTGAATTTGTGCACCAGTTTTTAATGATTCATGTACATGGATACCTAAATCCCTTTGCTCTTCCACAGCTCCTAGTCTCTCATCACTAAGAAATGACCCCAATTTGTCTTTATCAGACCCGAAATGGATGACTTCACACTTTTGCACATTCAACTCTTGTAGCTCTGAAGGAGTCATATGGACTCAAAACGTTAACTCTGTTTTTCACTCCACAGATGCTGTTAGACCTGCTGAGTTTTTCCAGCATTTTCTGTTTTTGTTGTAGTCTGTCCATGTCTCTTTGTAACTTCCTGCTCCTATCTACACAGCTTACTATGCCTCTTAACTTACTATGATCTGCAATCTTGGATAGACAATATCCTATTCCCTCATCCAAGTCATTAACATACAAGGAGAGAAGCTGACACCCAGTACCATTCCCTGGGGAATACATTTGTCACATCATGCCAAACAGAGAATCCTCATTACTAATTACCAACTCATATCACAAGGTTATCTCCAATTCTGTGCACTCTTATTCTTGGTGCTGAACTCTACCAAATGCCTTTTGCAAGTTCAAAACACTACATCCACAGAGGCTCCATCACCTACCATGCTAAGTGGCCTGGAATAATTAAACCAGATCAGTGTGACATTCACTGCTGACCTTGCAAGCATCAGACACAATCAGACGATGAGTAAACTTCCATGTCTACTCCACGAGTAAACTTGGCTCCCTAAGAGACGCAGCAACAATTCTCTTTCCTCTCTCTCCTCCAAGATCTCTGCGCTCCTCCAATTCTGATCTTCTGTGTATCTCCCATTTTCATTGCTCCCCACATCTGCAGCTATGCCTTCAGCTGCCCAGGAACTACCCTCTGAAATTTCAATAAAACAGATTGTGCATGCAGTATTGCATTCCTGCTTGTGGGAGCTTGCTAATCACAAATTGGCTGTGCAAGTGAATACACTTCAAGAAAAGCTCTTTATGGTGTACTGAGGTTGTGATAGGCACTATGTAAATGCAAGTCTTTCCTTTAAGGGAGATTTAGAAGAGGAGATATTAGAGGATAAGAGGAATGGGATTGTAGTGGATAGCTGGGTGTGGGAGCTCTCAACAAACCTCAACTTCAAAGTTAATATTTTCTGCCTTTTTTTGCTTTGCTTTTATTTTCCTTTAATAAGAATAGAATTCATAAGCAGGGAGACTATGATAAAATTGGTTACACCACGCTTGGAGTACTGAGTGTTGTGGCCTCTACATTACAAAAATGGATACAAAAGCATTGTAGAAAGCACAAAAAGGATTTACAAGAATTATACCAGAACTAATAGGATACAACTATCAGAACAAGTTAGGGCTCTTTTCTCTAGGAAAGAGATGACTGAGAGGTGATCCGATAAATGTCTTTAAAGTTATGTTCACAATGTTCAGCACCATTTGCAATTCCTTAGATACTGAAGCAGTCTATGTCCAAATGCAGCAAGACCTGGACAACATTAAGGACCTGGGCTGATAAGTGGCAAGTAACTTTCGCACCACACAAGATGACCATCTCCAACGAGAAAGAGTTTAATTACCTCCCCCTCACATTCAATGGCATTACCATCGCTGAATCCCCCACTATCAATATCTTGGGCGTTACCATTGACCAGAAACTGATATGGAACATCCATATAAATACAGTGGCTACGAAGGCAGATCAGAGGCTGGAAATTCTGCAAGTAATTCACGTCTTCACTCCTCAAAGCGTGTCCACCTACCACAAGGCACAAGTCAGGAGCTTGATGGAATATTCTCCACTTGCTTGGTTTAATGTGGCTCTAACAACGGTCTAGAAACTTGACACCATCAAGGACAGAGGCGCTCACTTGATTGGCACTCCATCCACCACCTTAAACATTCACTCTCTCCACCAGTGGCAGCAGACTGTACCACCGACAGGATGCACTACAGGAACTCACCAAGGCTCCTTCAACATCACCTTCCAAACCGGTGACCTCTGCCATCTAGAACAACAAAGGCAGCAGATGAATGGGAACACCACCACCTACAAGTTCCCCTCCAAGCCACACTCCATCCTGACTTGGAACTATATCACCATTTCTTCACTGTCACTGGGTCAAGATCCTGGGACTCCTTTCTTAACAGCGCTGTGGGTGTACCTACACTACATGGACTGCAGCGGTTCAACGAGGCAACTCACCACCACTTTCTCTAGGGCAACGAGGGATGGGCAATTAATGCTGGCCTAGCCCAGCGATGCCCACAACCCATGAAGGAATAAAAAAATGAAGGGGTTTAATAGGGTAGGCATAGAGAAAATGTTTTCACTGATGGGCGACTCTAAAACTAGGGGCTATAAATACATGATGGTCACTTATAAATCCAATAAGAAATGCAGAAGAAACTTCATTACCTAGAGAGTAGCTAGAATGTGGAACTTCTGACCACAAGGAGCAGCTGAGGCGGATAGCATAACAAGGGGAATCTAGATAAATACATGGGAAAGAGAAGAATAGGCAATACTGATAGGTAGAGTTAAATGAGATGAAGTGGGAGCAAGCTCATGTGGACCATAAACCGATATAGATCAACTGAGCTGAATGGCCTGTTTCTGTGCAGTAACTCTCAGTCATTTTGTAGTTACAAGCGCTATTTGATGGAACTGGGGGTGAGCAGTACGTGTAAGCACTTACAGAGAAAAAAAAACCGTGGGATTATCTTCCCCCTCCGTAGATAGCTCTTGGTCCCAACCCATTCTTCACAGTCATCCCACTAAAGATTGCAAGCAGTCTGGTCTGCCCTCACAGTGGCAGGCAGCACTGTCATGAAGCTGTCTTCTCGGTCCCAGTGCGACTTTAAACATCCCCCGGCTGTGATGACAGTGAAAGGTACAGTTAATCATCCCTCCACATTATGCATCCTACTCCCTGTGAAACTCCTCCAGCACAAAATTGAATAGAATCCCCGATGGCTCCAAACGGAGCGTCATGTCATTCCGATTGTTAATAGCCTTTAAGCCAAATGATCTCAACCAAATTGTGTGCCCTACTGTCTACTAACTAATGGATTCCTTTTTAAAAAAAAAGTCCGCCGTGGTCAGGCGCAAGCTTTGCATCATCTCTCTTATTCTCTCTCATTTAGATCCTCATTGGCTTTCAAGATTGTAAAGAAACCCCAGGGGCCTTTACTCTGAAGCAGATTAGCGATGAGTGCGGCTCCTGTAAATCTGAAAGGACAGCGGTAGTGTGCGAGCTGGGCAATATATATATATAGTCATTGCTGCTTTATACAAGCGTACAATCATTTCACAATCACAAACATTGTCATGTTTGATATTCTCAGAACAAAGGTGATTTTAGAATTTGACTTAAGCCAGCTAAAAGGGAATCCAGGATAAACTTCGTGCAAAGGGTTGGGAAGGGAGGAACTTACTCAAGTAAAAGGCAACTAAAGGATCTGGTGGGTAAGGTGGAAAGATAGGGCTGAGAAAAATCAAAGCAGGTGGAGTGTGATGAGCTTAAACAGCCTGAGCTTGCTGCACTGTCTTAGTTCTGCTTGCTTCCTTAGCCCAAATCAACATTGCTGGGTGTGACTTTTAAAACTCTAGAGCAGGAAGCAGGCTGTCACTCAATACATCGAATACCATAGCCAGCAACTCAGGCATATCAATCTTTGTTTTAATAATAGAGGATAGTTATTAAGTGCTTTTAGCACAATATTCTTCCCACTGCAGGTCATGTGCCGGCAGTACCGTGGAGTATGGCTTTACCACCTACTGTTCGACTTTGATTGTGCCACGTTTCCTACATTACATTGGTGACTATGTTTCAAAAGTGCTTTGCGACATCTTGAGGTCTTGAGAAACGCCATATAAATGCACGTTCTTTTTTTCATTCTGAGGTGTGTTCTTGGATGAAAGAATACTGAGTAGCAGCCAGCTAGCTGATTGATTGGCGTTCTCTCTCTCTCTCTCTGCTAAAGAATCCAAATGTTCGAAACGATAAAGCCCAAATTCATCAGAATCCAGCGGTAACGCTCCTCATTAGTTGCTCTTCCACCTCCACCCTCAGTTTTTCTCTCTATTAATCCAGTTATCCGACTCAGCAACGCTTGCTCTGGAAAAAAATGTCACAGGCTCTAAGCCTGAAAAACACTCAGGTGCCCTTGTGAAGGCTACAGATTGGATGACTGACCTTGCGCTGAGCCGAGATCAATAGTGAGCGAGGGGATAGAGGAAAAAACCTATATCATCCATCCTACCCTTCCCGAAGCAACAATCACCTGTCAACATTTCGAGAACAAACCTGCCAGAAAGTTTATAGAACTGTGGCAGCTGGCCATCGAATCCCAGATATTTATATATGTATTCTTTCAAATGTCAAATGGCTTCCATTATCGAGGATCCCAATAATCTGCCCGGCAGCTCCCTGCACTCTACCAGAATTGGCTTTATGGATGCATTTAACTCTGCCTTTGATAGGTCCAAGTCAGATCTATGGCTTTATAAATCAGAAAAATTGTCTCCTGACACATGATTCGCATATGCCTGTGGGGTATCTCTGAATCTTCTGCAGTATTTCCACTTTTACTTACTGCACTTATTGCCTTCAAAATGGTGATTGAGCGCAACATTCCAGAGATTTGCTATAGCCTATCCAGTTCCTACAAATGTAATGCAGTCAACCCACAAAGGGTTACTGACTCAGACTGGACATATTCTGGGAGGTGGTCCATCATATGACTTCCTGCCACCAAGTTCCCCAACCCAGTCGCCCGCGTCGGTGGTCCGACACATCCGTACGAGTGGCAAACAAGCTTTCCCAGATCAACTAGAAAGTAAATGGACTCTTCAATGAGGTTGGATGACAACTTGAGGATGAAGCAGCTCAGGAAGTGCATCGGAGAGACATACCTCGGCAGTGACAACTGTCAGGACGAACATTTCATCCACACCCTCATCACTGCAACATCGCAATGTTTTTTTCTTCTTGACAGCAAAACAGGAATTTGCATTCATGTAGCGCCTTTCAAGACCTAAGAACACCCAAAAGTGTTCTTTTTAACTAATCTTTCATGGGGTGCGGGACAAGCATTTATTGCCCCTCCCTAATTGCCGTTGAAATGAGTGGCTTGCTCAGGCCATTTCATTGGGCAGTTAAGAGTCAACCTTATTGCTGTGGGTCTGGAGTCACATGTAGGCCAGACCAAGTAAGGATGGCAGATTTCCTTCCCTAAAGGGCATTAGTGAACCAGATGGGTTTTTACAACAATCAATGATAGTTTCATGGTGACCATTACTGAGGCTTGCTTTCAATTCCAGATTTTATTAATTGAGTTTAAGTTCCACCAGCTGCAGTGGGGTTTGAACCCATGGTCCTAGAACATTAGCCTGGACCTCCGCATTACAAGCCCAGTGACATTACCACGACACCACCCCTTATAATAGCCAATGAAATAAAATTGATGTGTAATCACGATTGTAATGTAGGAAACGCAACAGCCAATTTGTGTAAGGCAAGCTCCCACAAACAGCAGATAACGACCGGATAATCTGTTTTTAGCTACGCTAGTTGAGGGATAAATATTGGCCAGGACAGTGGGTCGAATTCCTCTGCTCCTCTTCAAGATAATACCATGGGATCTTCTAAATCCACTTGAAGGGGCAGATAGGGTCTCAGTTCAAAATATCAGCCAAAAAAAAACCCAGCACCTCTGATATTGCAGTGTCTCCTCAGTTCTGCATAGGTGTGCCAGCTTAGCGTTTGTGCTCAAGTCCCTGAAGTGGGATTTGAACGCTTAACCTTCTGACTTGGAGGCAGGAGCGCTACACACTGAGCCACAGCTGACACAAAGATTTACAGCTCAGAAAAGCACATTTTTTTTTTTTTAATTATCTCAAATAATATTGGAGCCATCTACCGACATAGCAACACTGATTTCCTTTTGACTGCAATAGCTTCAAACTGTTAAATCAAACCTTGCTAACTTGCCGATGCAACTACCAAGCATGAAATTGGCTACAACTAGATGAGGCTCAAGATGTCTGCCAGTAGGCTCTTTGAACTCCTACTACATCTGCAAACCACTCAAATTAAATTTCATGTATGGCAATCCGCCAGGGTTGCAAAGTCTCAACAGAAATGTATTTTTGTGCTCAGTGAAGCAAGAGTTGTTAGTTCTGGGGAATGGAACACTTTCCATTTCCAGGCACTCAGTGCTGACATCAGACACTGTCAGGGCAGGGACGACACAGTCGGATGCAAAGTGAAGCTCTCTTTACTCATCCCCAATAATGTGCCTCAGGTTCAACTTCCGCTTCAGTGGAGTTTGTTTTCATTTCCCGTTCTGTAGCCTCTCGGTGTAAGGTTGCCTATTTAGTGCAGCATTCAGGACAGCTTCGTACTGCACACCCACCTCCACAGGAACCAGGCTGAGGCTGCCCAACTCATTTCACACAGCACCCGCACAACACACAGGCGCAGGAGATTCTCATCCCATCAGAAGTGGAAAGAAACAAAGAAGCACTTGCATTTATATAGCACCTTTAATAACCTCAGGATGTCCCAAGGTCCTACCGCAGTCATTAAAGTCCTTTTGAAGTCTAGTCAATGTTGGGGTGTGAAGGTTAATTTGCATACAGCGAGGTCCTACAAACAGCAGAGATAAATAACCAGCTAATCCGTTTCTGTGACATTAGCTGAGGAACCAGGGCACCAGAAAAACACCCTGTTGTTCCTGGAATAACGCCATGGGGTCTTTCTCATCCACAAGAGACGGTAGACGAGACCTCAGTTTAGCATTTTATAGAAAGATTAGTACTTGTCTCATTGTAGATTTTGTGCTTGAGTGGGGCTCGAACCCACAATTTTCTGACAAATGCGGCAAGCTTAACATGAAACTTTGACTTTTAAACAGTGCTCTCTGTAATTTCAGACTTTTAAGTAACGGTTAGTCACTAAGTCTTAAGTTTTAAAAATTTGCAACCCAAGGGACAACAGTTGCTTTGATAAGCAATCCTTTCTAGCAGTCATGAAGCACAGTTCTCAGTCATCAAATGTCCTCCCAGAAACTGTGGCATGACCTCTCTGCCTATTCCAAACAAATAGCCCATCACAATAATGGGCTCTGTCACAATGACTTATACAATTGCCCAGCTCTCCCCCACTCCCTCCACCCCCATCATCTCCCCACCATTCTCAATATCTACACACTTCTCTCGAGGTCTTTCAAATAATAAATTGAGTTTGGGTCCAATCAATATTTCTTTCAACAACTACAAACAAATATCTACTAGAATTTACAGCTCTGGTCAATCGAGAAATTGAGTGGGAGGAGATATGTCAAACTGGTGCAGCCTGTATCCCTGAGTAATAGAATGAAAAACAATTTAAAACTTTGTATAGAACTCCATCAACCCATTAGTAGCTTTACTGGTCGGAGGTCAAGCCATACTTTCTAAGAATGTCCAGTCCTATGAGAACGATAAGTTTTTATTGGGTAAGGGTATCAAGGGATATGGAGCAAAAGCAGGTAAATGGAATCAAGGTGCAGAGCTCAGCCAGGATCAAAATGAATTATGGAGCAGGCTCGAGTGGCTGAATGTTCCTATAGGCCTCCTAGGCTAAATCTATCACCACAGATTTATAAATCTATCACCCATCCAAACACAGAGAAGCTATCCTCTCGATTTACGAGGGAACGGGCAGAACGTACACAACCCACGCAGTGCAGATTTACTTAGAACACCAATGAGCCTGCCCATCAACAACAACTTGCATTTATACAGTACCATTAACATAACAAAATGTCCCAAGGTACTTCACAGGAGCAATATCAAACCATGCCAAACTACATATTCGAACAGGTGACCAAACGCTTGGTCAAAGAGATGGTTCATAGTGAGGAAGAAAGCAGGAGGGCATCGACTGGGTAGGTCAGTGGGTAGAAAAGTGGCAAATGGAATTCATTCCGGAGAAGCTTTGAGGTATTGCATTTGGGGAGGGCAAACAAGGAAAGGGATTAAACAATAAATGGTAAATGGTAGGATACTGAACATACAAGAAATGGGAGCAGGAGTAGACCATACTGTCCATCGAGCCTGCTCTGCTATTCAATGCAATCATGGTTGATCTTGGGCTTCAACTCCACCTTCCTGCCCACTCCCCATGTTACTTAACTCCCTGAGACACCAAAAAGCAATCCTAGCCTCAATGGCTGATATGAATGCAACCTCAGCTCATTTAAGACAGAGATGAGGAGAATTTTTTTCTGAGGGTTGAGTCTTTGGAACGCTCTTCGTCAAAAGGCGGTGGAAGCAGAGTCTTTGAATATCTTTAAGGTAGAGCTAAACAGATTATTGAACAACAGGGGGTGAAAGGTTATCTGGAAAATTAAAACCAATGACGAACTATCTCACTAGCCACTTCCTTTAAGGCCTTAGGGTGAAGGCCATCCGGACCTGGTGATTTGTCAGCCCGCAGCCCCAAAGGTTTGCTCAATGCCACTTCCCTGGTGATTGTAATTTTCCCCAACTATTGACATTATCCCTTAACGTCATTTGCCAGTTCACTTTAGCTAGCTCTGCTTTCATGCCCTCATAATTGTTCTTATTTAAATTTAAAATACTAGTCTTGGACACACTCATTTCTCCCTCAAAATGAATGTAAAATTTAATCATATTATGATCGCTGCTACCTTGGGGTGCCCTCACTTTGAGGTTATCAGTTAATCCTCTCTCGTTGCTAAATGCCAGGTCTAGTGTAGCCTGCTCTCTGGTTGGCGCCAGAACATGCTGTTCTAAGAAACTATTCTGAAAACATTCTATAAACTCATCTATGCTACCTTTTCCTATCTGATCTTTACAGTCTATATGAAGATTAAAATCCCCCATAATTATTGCTGTACCTTTCTGGCAAGCTCCTATTATCTCTTCTTTTATACTCTGTCCTGTGTAGTTACTATTAGGGGGCCTGTACACCACTCCCACAAGTGACTTCTTGCCATTATCATTCTTCATCTCAACCCAAACTGCAAATACATCCTTGTTTCCTGAACTTAGGTCAACCCTCTCTAATGTGCCAATGCCATTGTTAATTATCAGGGCCACCTCTCCACCTTTTCCTAACCTCCTGCCTTTCCTAAATGTCACATACCCTTCAATGTTCAGGTCCCAATCTATGTCATCCTGTTATCAGGTCTCTGTAATGGCTATCAGGTTGTACTTACTTATTTCTATTTGAGCTATCAGTTCATCTGTTTTGTTTCAAATGCTCCGTGTGTTTAGATACAGAGCTTTTAGTTTTGTCCTTTTATTATTTTTGTAGCGCCTAGCCTTATCTGCTGATTTACTCTTAGAATTGTACACTCTGTACAGGGATAGGATATAACTTAACCACTTACCAGATACTCTCCAAACAGCTAGCTCCTTTCCCTGTAGTAGAGCAAGAACCAATTTCTATTGGGTGAGAAAGATAGAAAGAGGAAACGAACTACTCCTTCCCCGAACTCCCCTCTCACTAAACTCCAAGTCTTCACTCAAGTAATCAGCTGCACTCCGTTTATCAACAATGCAGCATTCCTAGATGATCGGTCTCTTATCCTGAAACTGTGCCCCCATATCTTCGATTCCCCTACAAGCAAAAACAATCTCTTAGAATCTACATTATGTCCCCTCGGAATCTTGTATGTTTCAATGAAAGCACCTCTTCCTTAAATATGGAGGCCAAAACTGCACAGTATTCCAGATGTAGTCTCACCAAAGTCCTGTACAGTTGTAGCAAGACTTCTTTATTCCTGTACTCCAATCCCCTTGGATTTAAGGCCAACATGCCATTTGCCTTCCGAATTGCTTGCTGTACCTGCATGCTAATTTTATAACTTTCTGTGTTCCATAGACATGTAGAGGACAGAGGGGTCCCCACAGATTCCTAAAGGTAGATAGGGAAGTTAAAAAAGCGTACAGGATACTTTCCTTTATTTAATATAAGCCTAGAGCTGTATGTAGAGCTGTATAAAACACTTGTTAGGCCACAGCTAGAGTACCGTATACAGTTCTGATCACTGCATTACAAGGAGGATGTGAACACACTAAAAATGGTACAGAGGAGATTTACGAGGATGGTGTCAAGAATGGGGAATTTTAACCATGTGGAAACATTGAATAGGCTGGGGCTTGTTTCTTTAGAACAGAGAAGGCTGAGGAGGGATTTAACTGAAATGTAGAAAATTATGAGGGGTCCACATCGAGTGGATAGGAAGAACCTAATTCCCTTAGCAGAAAGGTCAATAACCAAGGGTTTAAAGCAATTAACAGAAGGATTAGAGGGTGGTGGGGTCTGGAACTCACTATTGAAAGATGGCAGAGGCAGACACCCTTGTCGTATTTAAAAAACATTTGGATATGCACTTGAAGTGTTGTAACTGACAGAGCTACAGAACAAGAACTGGAATGCACAGCCACCAACATTTAGACAAAGGGAATTGGATACGCACACAAGGCCAGAATTGGAGGAGCACCAAGATCAGAGGGTGGGAGGACTGCAGGAGAATACAGGGATAGGAAGGGAAGAGGCCACAGACAGATTCAAACATAAGGGTAAGAATTTTAAATCTGTGGCATCAACAGACTAGGTTATCACTGCTTGGTTCCTTCCTCTTTGATGAATCATAACAGTGGAACTAATTACATATACTAAGTGCTTGAGTCAAGACATGCTGTTAAGATCCAATTCCTTCTCAATGTATTTTTTTCTAAAATGCAATCCGACCACAACTATAAATATTAATTAACACACTTCTCTCAGCCCAATGATTCTAAGCTTTATGCTTCTAAACTAATCAATGGTCCAACTTCTCCAGTAAAAAAGCATCACTTCAACCCCTTTAGTCTCCCCGCCTCTCCAAAATCCTTTGTGCCAAACAGTGGGTGGACTATCCTCTGCTGCAGCTTGTTAGTTCAAGCACAGCATATATCTGACTAGAGATGCATCTGATCTAAATTATACATGTACTCTGCATTAAAAGATCCCATGGCACTATTCCAAGAAAAGAGTGAATTCTCCCAGTACCCTGGCCATCAATTATTCCTCAACCAACATTATGAAAAAACAGATTATGAGGCTATTTATCTCAATAGTGCTTGTAGGGCACAAACTGGTCACCACTTCTGCCTGCACAACAGCAGTAACTACACTTAAAGTAATTCAGTAGCTGTGAAGCACTTTGAGACACCTTGAGGGTTAGATGGGTCTATGTGTGTGTTCTTACAGGTAAGTTACTCCTCAAACCAATGGAAGTTGCAACATTGAACATCGCAACTTCACCAAATATATAGTAACTGAACACAGCACTTAAAAGAAACAGGACTAATGATAAAACCATGTGAGTTCAATCAGAGGACACATAATACAAGATGATTCTTTCTTTCTGGGAAATGGTACTTGTGCCTGCAAGAGCTGTATGGCCAAAAGCAATTAAGCAATCCTTCAAATAATGAACTGTATGGAGCTCCCATCAGACAAAAGCTGTGAGCACATTGTATAATAAGTGGTATAGATGAGGTAAACTGAGAACATTACTTCAAATTAAGCCAAGGGAGCTTTGCAAAACAGAGCATCATTAGGTATCCGGACAGGCTTCCTTTACTCAAAGGGGGATAATTTTTGGAATAATTTATCAGATGGAAGGAATGGAGGCAAAATTACTGGAGATATTCAAAAGACAGCTGGATGCCGCAAGGTGATAGTTACCATGCTACTGTCTAAGCATCCAAACCTTCTACAGCATCAACCACAGGCAGCTAAGCTATTGGCTGCCTATGTCCTATGTGCTAGAATTCCCCAAGCCTCTCCGCTTCCCATTTTGCTCTCTCTCTCTTTAAAAATGTTCTCACCTTTTCAGCCAAGCTATCACCTCTCTTCATTCTTTTGCTTCCGTGCCCGTTCCAGTTAAGCCTTTTCCTTCCCCTCCCGCTTTGCGTAGAATTTTGGGCATTTTCTCATTTGACTGGAGGCTGCCGTTCTTGTAAAGGATTTGTGCTTTGACAGGGCTGACATTTTACAAGCCATGGGTCTTCTTGTTCAAGCCACTAACTTACATATTGGCTTATCTTTGTGACTTTAAAAATGTCCATGGCATTCCAGAGATGGAGTTTCACCCTTCTCCCTTAATCATATTATAGAGGAGAACATTTTACTGGTCCAGGACAGATGACAATTAGCCAAGGGAAGATGGTGGTGGAGCGGTAATTTCACTGAATTGGTAATCCAGAGGCTCACGCTCTTACTCTTGAGACACGGGCTCAAGTCCCATCACGGCAAGTGGTGGAATTTAAATTCAATTAATAAAATCTGGAATTGTTGAAAGCCAGTCTCAGTAATGGTGACCATGAAACTATCATCGATTGTCGTAAAAACCTATTGGGCTCACAGGGGAGGAAACCTGCCACCCTTACCTGGTCTGGGTACATGTGACTCCAGACCCACAGCAAGGTGGTTGACTCTTAACTGCCCTCTGAAGTGGCCAAACAAGCCACTCAGTTTGATTAGGGATAGATGCTGGCCTTGCCGGTGGTGCCCATATCCCATGAAAGAATAAATTTAAAAAGTTTAAAATCTAACAAACCATTGATATACTTCCTGACATATGCATTTATACAACCACAGGACATTCCAAAGCACTTTGCAGTCAATTAAGTACTTTTGTAGTATAGTCACTGTTGCTATGTAAGAAACCGGGCAGCCAATTTACATACAGCAAGGTCCCAAAAATAGCGATGTGACAATGTAATGCTGATTAAGGGATAAAAGTGGCCAGGAGACCAGGGAGAACTCATTTGCTCTTCTTCAAAGGTGTGCCAATCCCTACTTGGGAGGGCACAATGCCTTTCTTGGTAAGAAGGAACTTCCAACAGTACAATACTCCCTCAGTACTTCAGCCTGGATTCTGTGTTCAAGTCTCTGGAATAGGATTTGAACCCACGATCTGCTGATTCAGAGGTGAGCATACTACCACTGAGCCATGGGTGGGACTATAACTTAACAGAAGTCCAGGGCCAGTGTTCTCTCAAAAACAGCCAGCAACTACATAATCCTGAAGGTTGCCGCTTCAGTCTCCATGTGTGGCCACAGGAATGCTAATTTGGATTCAGCAGCCATGGGATCAGTGAGAGACAGTCCTCTCCATCACCAAGACTGCCGAATTCCACATCCACAATACAGCCATTTCTGCCCCTGCCTCAGCTCATCTGCTGCTGAAACCCCCCCATCCCTGCATTTATTACCTCCACACTCTCCGACTATGGCAACACTCTCCTGACTGGTCTTCCAACTACCGCCCTCCATAAACTTGAGCTCATCCAAAACTCTGCTGCCCTTGTCCTAACTTGCACCAAGTCCCATTCATCCATCTCTCCTGTGCTCGTTAATCTACAATGGCTCCCAGTAAAGCAAAACTTTGCACTTAAACCTCTCCATGGCCTCACCCCATCCTATCTCTGGAACCTCTTCCAGCCCCATAACCATCCGAGAACACTCCATCCCTGCAGGAGAAATATTTTCTCTCAGGAGGTCATGGGGCTGTGGAACTCTCTTCCCCAGAGAACGGTGGAGACAGGGTCATTAAATATTTTTAAGACAGAGTTAGATAGGCTTTTCACTAACAAAGGAGTCAAAGGGCAGAGGGCAGGCAGGAAAGCAGAATTGAGGCCACCATCAGATCAGCCATGATGGTGCAGTACTCCTACTCCTGACCTACTCCTGCTCCTAATTCGTACGTTCTGGCCTCTTGAGTTTACCAACTTTAATCTTTGGTGGCCATGCCTTCAGCTGCCTAGGCCTGAAGTTTTGCAATTCACGCCGTAAATCTTCCTGCCCCTCTCTCTTCACTGAAATCACTGCTTTAAACCTACTTCTGTCGCCTTCCTAACACCATCTTATGTGGTTCAGTTATCAAAATCAAGTGAAGTGCTTTGAGGTATTTCACTAAGCTCGCTCTGGAATTCCCTCCTTACATATCCCCACTTGTTTATTTCTCTTTCCTCTTTCAAGACGCTCTTTAAGATCTCTTTGACTAAGTTTTTGGTCATCTTGCCTAATTGCTCTTTATGTGGTCTTGCTTGGTAAGAAGGAACTTCCAGCAGTACAACACTCTCTCAATACTTCAGCCTGGATTCTGTGTTCAAGTCTCTGGGGGTGGGATTTGAACCCATGATCTGCTGATTCAGAGGTGAGTATACTACCACTGAGCCATGGCTGGCACTATAACTTAACAGTGGAATTGAGTCAAATTTTGTTGGGTAACACTTGTGCTTTGAGGAGTTTCATTCCATTAAAGAGGCTGCAAAAAATGCAAGTTGTTGTTAAAGATGTACATTAAACACAAGTTGCTGTTGTTTAGCTCAGCTGGGGAAGGGGGAACCCAGCTGGAGACGCAATCTAGTGAACCCTACTTGTTTGTGTGGTTTGGGCGTTACATGTGCTGAGTGAAAATTCTGCAGCTCCCTTCTGAACAGCACTGTGTGGTGTGCCTACACCACTTGGACTGCAGCGGTTCAGCTCACCACCACCTTCTCAAGGGCAATTCGGGATGGGCAATAAATGCTGGCGCAACCAGCGACGCCCACATCCAATGAACGAATATATTTTTTAAAAATGAAAAGTTGGACTCTGTCCCTCTCTCTCTCTCTCCCCAACGCCACCACCCCCCCACCTCCCAAAACTCCACTGCTAATGAAGAGCAGCCATTCAAATGAGGTGACATCTGTGGGATAAAGGGACACATGAATCGTCACCTTCCAGGAAAACAATCTGAGCCATGTATTGTTCACGATTCGTTTGTTAAACCAGCACAGATGAAAAAGAGCATCGAGATAAATGCCACGATTTTGAAAAGTGGGCGTGAGCAGAGACACCTTGGTATCCATATACACAAATCCTGGAAAGAGGCAGGGCAAGCTGATAAGGTTAAGTTGATAAGCATAGAAGTTTCCTGGTTTATAAATAGAGGCATAGAATGTAAAAGTTAAAAGAGATCACGCCAGAACTTTAAAAGTCACTGGTTAGGCCTCAGCTGAAGTATCATCAGGAATCTCTGGGCACCACACTTCAGAAACGATGTCAAATCATTTAAGCGCTTTGAGAAGGTTAGACTGTTCTCCTGGACTACAGTTTAAAAGTTGACCCAATAGAGGCTTTCAAGGTGATGAGAGGTTTTAATAGAATAAACAAAGGAAAAATATTCTCTCTGGTGAATAGGCCAATAACCAGAGGTCATGGATTTAAAATCTTTGGAAAAAGGTCTCGAAGGGAGCTGAGAAGACATTTCTCCAGGGAGCTGTAAGGATCTGGAGCGTTCTACCTGAAAAGGTGGTGGAAGCTGATTCCGTCACTAATTTTAAAAGGGAGTTGGAAGGGGACTTGAGAATGAGAAACTCACAGACAAAAAGCAGGAGCGTTGAGCCTAGGCACAACTCTGCTGTTTCAAGAGCCATGTTATGGCACAGCGGATGGTAAATGATGAGCTGCTCAAATCCCAGAGGGAAACTTGAAACAGCTGCCACAACTGTTTTTGCAATTTGTATTTTTATTTCAAGATGCGTGCCTTGAATTCAATAGTAATAATTCCACCAAGTATTAGAGGGTTTTTACAAAACTAAATTAAACATTTATTAATAAAATAAATTATTTTAAGCACATACATAGGTCTATAATTTACTATTATGATAACTCCTAGCTCCCCTAATTAATCTAACTCCCAGTTACACCTCCATTAAGGCAACAGTAAAACAACATAGATTTCAACAGACCCTGGCAAAGCGCACAATACCCTGGACAGTGATATTTAAAATTAATTCTCTTAGCTTCGGGTCCTGGAGGCAGCAGCTTGGGACATAGAGGCTGGAGGCTCTTCATACTTCTTAGATCTTAGAATACCTTCTTCTTTGCACAGACCTCATCTCCTTTATACATGTTTCTCCTTTTTGAATGTGAATCCATTGTCCCAATATGCCTTTGCAACTTTGTTTTTTCCATAATATAAATCTTTCATAACACTCATATTATCAGTAGCCTTTGGGAAAAATAAACACACTGTTTGGCTTAGCCTCTTATGGCTAGGTATAACACCTTACCACCTCTTTGAAATTCACTACCCTGGTTTTTCTAAAAATGCAAATGTTCCTCACACCTCACATTCTAAAACCTCAGCCATGTTTACGTATTTAGCATTTGAAACCTAGTTTCCCTTCTGATCCATCAAAGCACCCAGGCAAGCTGTCTGTAATTCAATTAAACCCCACACACAGAAACTAATCCAAGCCCCACTATTAACCTACCTTTACAATAAGTTATAATATTATGAAAATTATTATATTTTCATGACAAGCTAGCACAGGTACGATGGGTCAAATGGCCTCCTTCTGTGCTGTAAGCTTCTATGATTGATGCTACTGAAGAACAGGAGAACCTGTCTCCCCAGCTGCTCCTTACACAGAGTGAAAAAGAAAATTGCAAGTCGGCTGTTTCACACAGGTGATTCCAGGTTGCATTTTCATCCAAGATGAAACAAGGCCCAAGGTGATTTCATATACAAGTGAATGCTTATAAATCTTTTTTGCCGTCAGTGATATCTAACTGCACAGGCTTTTTATGCTTAATAACTTTTAAGACCAGCCTCGAGCAATGCTAATGACAAATGTGAATGTAATTTGCTGCTGCTAAAATTCGAATGCGATATGAAACCAAAGTTGCAATCCTAATCTATCATTAAGGGGAAAAAAGGTATTATTTCACAGTTGACAATTTAATAGTAATTATCTTTTTCCTCTTGTTAAGTTACTACTGCCCACGGCAGTGTTGGAAATTGGCAGTTAATTGCAATATAATTAGCTATTTAGACGAACGCTAAATCCTGACATGGTAAACGCCATTCTTTTTAACCTGCTGACAACTTCAATTGAAACCTGCATGCTGTGGAGAAATAATTGAAGAATCTGAATTTGCTGTTGTCCTTTGCAGATACTCTAGTCCTAATTGCACCCTTAATACAACAGAGCCTACATAGTTCACCAGAATCGGTATGTGACAAGACCTTGCATGAAGTTAATAAATGAAAAATTTACTGCGCATTGCTTTCTTATGCCTCCCTTGAGCAACCCCCGGTTTCTTTGCCCCACCATTAGCGACCACGCCTTCGGCTACCTGGGCCCCAAGCTCTGCAATTCCCTCCCTAAAGGTCTCTGCTTCCCTCTCTCCTCCTCCAGTCTAAAAACCTACCTGCGCAAGATAAGAGCTTATGGGGATTGGGGATAATATATTGGCATGGCTAGAAGATTGGTTAAAGGATAGAAAACAGATTAGGAATAAGTGGATCATTTTCAGGTTGTCAGGTTCTAGCTGTCTGGGTGCCGCAAGGATCAGGGCAAGGACCTCAGATATTTAAAGATATATATCAACAATTTAGATGAAGAGGTCAAATGTAATGTACCCAAGTTTGTGGACAACACAAAGCTAGATGGGAAAGTGAGCTGTGAGAAGGGCATGAACAATCTTCAAAGGGATGGAGGCAGGTTAAGTGAATGAGCAAGAAGGTGGCGGATAGAGTAAATGTGAAGTTATTCACTTTCGTGTAAAGAACAGAAAAGCTGAGTATTTTTTTTACAACAGTAAGACTATTAAATGTTGGTGAAAAGAGGGATTTGGGTGTCCGTTTACAAGAAATGCAGCAAGTTAATATGCCGATACAGCTAGCAATTAGCTGTACAGGGGTTTTGTGAGACGACACCTGGAATACTGTGTGCAGTTTTGGTCTCTGCACCTGAGGAAGGCTTACACTGGGGTTGCAAAGAATGTTCACTAGACTGATTCCTGGTGTGCGAAAGGTTGTCCTATGAGGAGGAATTGACCAGAAAGGGCCTATAATTCTCTGGAGTTTATAAGAATGAGAGGTGATCTCACTGAAATGTGTAATATTCTGAGAAGACTTGACAGGGAAGACACTGAGAGGTTGTTTCCCCTGGCTGAAAAGTCTAGAACATGGGGGCACAGGCTCAGGATAAAGAGACAATCATTTCAGACTGCAATGAAAAGCAACTTTCTTCACTCAAGAGGGTTGTGAATCTTTGGCATTCTCCACCCCGGGGGGGTGCATTCAAGGCTGAAATCGATAAATCTTTGGACTGTAGGGGAATCAAGGGATATGGGGATCGGGGGAAGAACAACAGAACAAAAGAGCCCCAGCTGGTTCCTTCATGTCCTTCAGGGAAGGGAACCAGCTACTCCCCTACCCGGTCTGGCCTACTCATGATTTCAGTCCCACCGTCTGCAGTTAGTTCTTCATGCCCTCAGAAATGGCCAAACAAACTTCTTGGGGCAACAAACGCCTGGTTCATCCAGGCCGAGAGAAAAAAAATAAATGAAATCTCCATTCATAGCCGTAAAGGCCATAGAGTCTCTTATTTGCACTGGATTTGCCCAGTTCCCTGCCATGTGTTTGAGACCATAATTCGGGGCTCCAGGTTCGGGTGAGGTTCAAAGTTTCAGCCTTAGCTCAGTAGTCACACTTTCGCCTGGACTCAGGAGGTGGTAGGGTTCAAGTCCCACTTCAGAGACTTGAGCACAGAACTTCAGTGTGGTACCGAGGGAGTGCTGCACTGACAGAGGTGCCCTTTTTTTTGAATGAGGTGTTAAACCGTGACCCCGTTTTCCAATCTGATGAACACGAATGCTCCCATAGCATTATTTGAAGTATTCCCCGTCATTCTGGTCAATCTTGATCCCATAACCAATGTCACTAAAACTGCTTATCCAGTCACATCTTCCTGTTTTCTGGAACCTTACCGTGTACAAATCGACTGTAGAATTTCCAGCATTGAGCACGGAAAAACTCGCACCTATATAGTGCCTTCACTACCTCAGGACGTCCCAAAGCGCCTCACAATCAGAGGTGCTTTTGAAGTGTATTCACTATTGTAACATTGGAAAAGCAGCAGCCACAGGAAATGTCATTCAGCTCCATCAGTTTCCATTATTGATGAATCTACATTAATGCAATGAACTGAACTTAAGACTGAAGAAAGCCTTCAGCCCAGAGGTGCCATGGAATGCAATTATACTCAACTGTCAAAACAGTCCCCAAATCTTATTAAATTCATTCACCCCTTCCAATTTATACAGAGATTTCTCCAAAGGCATCATTTCAAACCGTTACCTAACCATTATTGAAGGAGAGACTGGCTTCTCTTAATATTAAAATTATTTTTAGCAGCAGGTGACAGAAAAGGATTAGCTGAATTAGGAATTTGGTGCGGGGGCGGGTCAAATAATTCTTTGGGGTCACCCGGCATCCCCCAAGATAGAAACTGGCAGATTAAATGTGATCAATTATCAGAGGAGCAGTCATAAAATTCATTACATTCTCCCATTCACCGTGTTTTCCCAACGGCTGACATCCCTGATGCTTCATGACCAGGGAATCATGGTGTGGAACTCAGGGGCACGGGAAAGTTTTTTTGGCTTCATACAGTAACTCCACAAATCCCCAATTTGTTCATGAGATAAGGTGTGTTGCTGGCAAAGCCAGGACTTACTGTCCATCCCTTCATTGCCCTTGCGGTGGTGGTGGTGAGCCGCCTTCTTGAACCGCTGACTGCCCATGCAGTGTAGGTACACCCACAGTGCTGTCAGGAAGGGAGTTCCAGGATTTTGACCCACCAACAGTGAAGGAAGTGCAATATAGTTCCAAGTCAGGATGGTGTGCGACTTGGAGGGCAACTTGTAGGTAGTGGCATTCCACTGCATCTGCTGCCTTTGTCCTTATAGGTGGTAGAGGTCATGGATTTGGAAAGTGATGTTGAAGGAAGTGTGTTGTTGCAGTGCATCTTGTAGACGGTACACACTACTGCCATTGTGTGTCGGTGGTGGACAAAACAAATGTTTAAGGTGGGATGGGCAATAAATGCTGGCCTAGCCAGCGAAGCCCACATCCTGTGAATGAATAAAAGGAAAAAATGTTTTAAGATTGGGTAATTCCTCCTTTAGTAACGCCTGGAGACCACAATACAGTGATTGGGATTGATTCTGTGCGTATAATTTCTACTGTATAATGCAACTATTCTCTACTCACTGCTTTTTTACCGGACAAATAATCCTGCTACACTCAGTAGACTCTTTATGCTGGAGTTTCTATCATGAGTTCAATGACTCAGTTTATTGTAAAACACTGGGCAAGCTCTGCCACCAACTCAATGGCAGCGAATCAGTGCAAAGCAAGCTCCCACAGCCAGCCTTCTGATAATGATCAGGTAACCTGTTTTAAGTCAAGAGCAAAATTCTGAGGATGCTTGGAATCAGAAGCCAAAACAGAAAATGCTGGGAATACTCGGCAGGTCAGGCAGCATCGGTGGAAGGAGAAACAGGGTTAACGTTTCAAAAGAGTGCTGCCAAACCTGCTGAGTATTTCCAGCAACTTCTACTTTAATTAACCTGTTTTAGATGTTGAACGAGGGATAATATTGGCCAGGACACCAGGGAGGGCTTCTTTGCTCTTCTCTGGAATAGTGCCATGGGATCTCTCACAAACGCCTAACAGGGCCTCGGTTGAACGTCTCATCTGAAGGACAGCTTCTCCGACAGTGCAGCATTCCCTCAAGTACTGAGTGTCAGCCTACATTTTGTGCTCAAGCCTCGTGGAGTGGGACTCGAATGCACAACCTCTGCCTCAGGTGATGGGGTTACCAAATGAGCCACAGCTAACACTATGTAAGAATGTGACTAATCTCTAATTGCTAGATTAATCCTCTTGATTGAAATATAAATTTAAGTTGGCCATTTATAGTGGGCATTGTTCGCGTGACCATGAATTGCCCAATATACATGATGCTTGGTATAACACACACAACAAAAATGCTATGTAACCGGCACTAGAGGGAGCGAAGGTTTAAGAATGTTTAAGCTGGCTGTCATGTTTTCTACATCATAACAGTGACTAACATAACAAAGTTGGAAAGCACTTTGGGATGTCCTGTAGTCATAAAAGATGCTGTATAATGCAAGTCTTCCTTCTCTTTTAAAAAATAATGCTAACTCTGAACTATTACCATGTGTGGTAACTGCCCAATCTTAACACTAACTGTTGCACTAGTTCTAACCTTGGTCAATCTGATTCTTTTTAAAATTTTTATTCTTTCACAGGATCGCTGGCTAGGTCAGCATTTATTGCCCATCCTAATTGCCCTTGAGAAGGTGGCGGTGAGCTGCCTTCATGGACCGCTGCAGTTCATGTGGTGTAGGTACACCCACAGAAGAGAGTTCCAGCATTAGTGAAGGAACAGCGATATAGCTTCCAATCAGGATGGTGTACAGCTTGGAGGGGAACTTGCAGGTGATGGTGTTCCCATGCGTCTGCTGCCCCTGTTCTTCTAGGTGATAGAGGTCACAGGTTTGGAAGTGTCTATTCTGCTGCAATAGCTGGCTTGTGAACCTTTGTCATCAGTGAGTAGACGCAGCTATTTCTGCCCCCAAAAAAAAAGGGAGCCTTTAAGACGCTAAAACCAGCAACTTTGATTTTAGGTGTTCATACAGGTGGTGATGCTTATGGTCGATGTAAACGACTGCCAGTTTTGAATGTGATGGGGGACTGTACTAAACTAGCGAAGTATCAATTCAGCATTTCAGAATAATACTAATCGCAAGATGTCCAGCTGACCCAAGGCTCAATAACATGTTTGGTTCACTTCAGTTCTGCCGAAGGGTCATGAGGACTCGAAACGTCAACTGTTTTCTTCTCCACCGATGCTGCCAGACCTGCTGAGTTTTTCCAGGTAATTCTGTTTTTGTTTTGGATTTCCAGCATCCGCAGTAGCTTTTAGCTTTTTGTTTTTAACATGTTTGGTAAGTGGGCTTCCAATCAAACTAATTGACTGCCCCTGCCGAGATCCTTTAACCTGCGAGCACATCAGAAGCCCCAGCCAGATGCAGCATCTGCTGGCTGCTTCTTAAGATTTCAGAAGCAAGGTTGCAACTTTGACACTGGGCTGCCCTGACACACAGTTTACTGCCACCTCCAATTCCCTGCATTGATACAGCACAGCAACAGCAAGACTGCTATTCCGCGCAGCTGTGCAATTCATTGCTATCTTCACCTTTGCTTATGAAAATATATTGACAACTCGCCTGGTCTGCTGTTCATTTCATTTACCGGATGATCCAGCCGTGAAGAGTGAATTTTAAGCAAGTGGCATTTTACAGCGGGTTGGGTCACTGGAAGCTCCAAGAACCTCTGGGAGTTTCTGTCACACAAGATGTCTCAGATTTTCAATCTTCCATTTGCGTGGCACATAAATTATTTTCCCCTAAGGTGAAACTGTCAGTCAAAGACCTGGAAAGCCCTGGAGTCAACAGTTTCAAGTAAAAGCAAAGGATTTAACACATACTTTATATCAACCTAAACCAATCTTGCGGACAGTAAAATCTATATCTGTCCTTAACGCCACTACCTTCTTGAAAGAGAAGCTTGCATTTGGAGAGTGCCTCATCACATCTTGGGAGAAACAGCCCAAAGCAACTTCACGTACAACGAATGACTGCAAAGTGCAGTGACTGCTGTTATGCGAACAAATCCCTCTGCTCTTCTCGAAAGCTTCCCAGCTCTTTCCTGACCCCACTCTTTCACGCTCGGCAGGGTTTGGACTTGCTCTACCCCCGGTCCCCTGTACTCAGTGAAGCAAGGTTGGACTCACTGGTGCTCTTCTCTTCACTACTTTCGTGATTCATCTGCATTTAAACAAATTGAATGTCTAGCCGGTAATTTAACAGACCAGCAGTGACTTGAGCCCAGTCGCCGTTTGTTTTTTAAGCTGACAGGAGGTGCTGGAGGTGTGCCCTGATGTGGCTTGTGCTAATACGTCATCCAAAAGTGTCAATTGTGCTTCATAGTGACTGTCCTGCTGGTAAAAGTCGCAGAAATTCAGCACCAGCAAATGCCGAGAAATGACTGGCTGAACAAACACTTTTTAAAATTCATTTATGGGGTGTTGGGCATCGCTGGCTGGGCCAGCATTTATTGCCCATCCCTAATTACCCTTGAGAAGGTGGTGGTGGTGAGCTGCCTTCTTGGGCCGCTGCAGTCCATGTGGTGTAAGTACACCCACAGTGCTGTTAGGGAAGGAGTTCCAGGGTTTTGACTCAGCGACAGTGAAGGAACTTTATCTGTTTTGAGTGATGTTGCCAGAGGGAGGTTTGCTAGCTGGAGGTATGGTACAGGGACAATTTCCTGCTCACAGAATGGTTACAGCATGGGAGGAAGCCACTAGGCCCATCATGTCTATGCCAGCTCTCTACAAGAGCAATTCATCAAGTGCCACTCCTCTGCCCTTTTCTATAGCTCTGCAAATGTTTCCTCTTCTGATAATGATCCAATTCTCTGAGGGTGCCACACTCCCTCATGACTGTATTTAAACATCAGCCTACAAGCTCTAATCTCTGGAGTGGGACTAGAATCCACAACCCCCAAATCAGAGGCCAGGACACCACCAACTTCAAACAGTGGCAACAGCAACTTGGTGTCAGCAGTGGCTCTGGGGCAGCACTCCGACCTCTGAGGCAGAAGGTTATGGGTTCAAACCCCACTCCAGAGACCCGAGCACATCTTCTCAGCCAACCCTCCAGTGTTGTCCCCAAGTGAGTCTTTCACATGAGGTGCTAAAAGGTGGTCAGAAACGATCCTGTAGCACTTTTCTTTTTTTGAAGAAGAGCAGGGAAGTTAATCGCTGATGTGCTGGAGGCAGTATCTATTCAGCTGGACAATGGAGGAGAGGCGTCGGGGCAGGTTAGTGTGCTCAACCATATCAACGACTGCAGGCAGGTCGAGAAGGATGCGGAGGGATTGTTCACCGGTCACGTAGATTGTCATGAATTTTCTGATGAGGCAAGAACAGAAAACTCATTGGAAGGGCTCCAAGCATGAAATTGCAGGAAAGATAGGTATGGGTTTGAGGGGCAATAACTTTGCAAAAGAAAGGCAGATTGGAGATGGGCGGTGACTTGCAAGGTCAGAGGAGCTTTAAGGTCCTCCTGGACCAGTGAAGCAGGCAGACAAGACCTACTTCCCAACCGCCATTTCTTGACCCATTGTGCAGAAAGAAAAAGAAATCACACACAGATGTAGCGTTTTGAACCGATCGTCACAAACCTCCTAGGAAAGTATGTGCAGGACGTGCTGAAACAGAACCCCTTTAAAGAACTGGTGTGCCCTGGAGTTAAATAAGCTGCTACAGCATTTAAAAAGCAATGGTTTAATCATACCTGATGAATGATGTGCGCCACAGCAAGCTGATCCACATATTTCAGTGCTGGCGTCGCCTGGCTTTCTGGGAAGTGGCTAAAAATAAACACAGAAATTTTACAAATCATTCATTAACGAACTGCTGCAGCAATTAGAGCCGAGGTTTTAAAATGAAAATGATCTCGAATGGAGGGTTCCAAGCATGAGCACTGTCGAATCCATCCCCAGTCAGCAAGGCCCAAACATAAAATGGCTTCGAAAATCAGAAATGCCCCTCAAGTGAGTCAACAAGACAGCTAACATGGGATAAGGAAGTTACAATATTCATGCGCTGGAGGGAGGGAGGTTATGGCATAGCGATAATTTTGGGCAATGAAGAGGGAGTTTTATTTTGCATCTAGAAGTAGCCGAGGGGGCAGTGTAGATAGATCTGTCATCTGTAGCCAAGGAAATTGTGCCCAGTAGTCAGGGAAGCATGTCGGGGGAGTCGGGTACTACAGGAAGCCTAGAGCAGGGGAGATCCCAAGGTTTTGTTCTGGGGCCTGGAAGAGCATTCCTGCTTCCTGTGGCCCGCAAGGAAACCTTTCTAAAAAAAAAGATTAAATGCACTTACCGTCTCGGCCCCTCTTCTGAGCCTGCGGCCCTGGCGAGGTGGGCAACGGGAGCCAAGCGCATGTTAAAATCACAGTGAAGTCTCGATAGTCTCACCAGAGTCTGACGTTTGTGCCTCGGTGAAGCCCTCACCTGCCCAAGTAGAAGTGGTGGCGGGGAATAGAACCCGATCATAAATCCCAGGTGCCCTGTTCTTGTCAGGTGTGTTCGGCAAAGAAGAGGGGTGGTAGCTTGGTGGGGAGTTGGGGTGGAGGGGGGGTGCTGGTTTGGGGGTAATGTTTGAAAATGAGGCATCCCAACTAGCACAAGTTCTATTTCCCAGCACCAATCACATGGACCGACGGCAAAATCCCTTAATGAATTTGAACATAAGAAACAGGAACAGGAGTCAGCCAATCGGTCCTTGGATCCTGATCCACCATTTGATAAGATCATGGCTGATCTGATCATGGCCTCAACTCCACTTTCCTGCCTCTCCCCCGCCCCCTGTTACCGTTGACTCCCTTGTCAAACAAAAAGCAGTCTAACTCATCTCGGAATATATTCAACGGCACAGCCTCTACTACTCTCTGTGGAAGAGAATTCCAAAGGCTAACAACCTTCTCCGAGGAGAAATTCCTCTTCTTCTACATTTTAAGCAGGAGGCCCCTTATTTTGAAAGCATGTCCCCAAGTTCTAGACTCCCCCACAAGGGGAAACATTCTCTCAGGCATTCACCCTGTCAAGCCCCCTCAGAATCTTATACGTTTCAATAAGATCACCTCTCATTCTTCTAAACTCCAATGAGTGTAGGCCCAATCTGCTCAACCTTTCCTCATAAGACAAGCCCATCATCCCAGGAATCAGCCTAATAAACCTTGTCTGAACTTCTTCCACTGCAAGTAAGTCCCTCCTTAAGTGACATTTTTCTTTTGCATAAAAAAGGGACATCACACAAAATAGTAGAGACATCAAAGCGCCGAACTTATGGGCTGTGTCTATTTATATAAAATTCTGTATGGAAAGAATGCAATTATCTTTCTGTGCCATGCAGAACTGTATAGGCACAGTGGAAGGTGGTGGCATAGTAATATTATGCAGAGACCCAGGGGAATGCTCTGGGGACCAGGGTGCGAATCCCACCCACGGCAGATGGTGGAATTTGAATTCAATAAAAATCTGGAATTAAAAGTGTAATGAACCATTGTCGATTGTCGTAAAAACCCATCTGGTTCACCCAATGTTCTTTAGGGAAGGAAATCTGCCGTCCTTACCGGGTCTGGCCTCATTGTGACTCCAGACCCTCAGCAATGTGGTTGAAATGCACTCTGAAATGGCCCAGCAAGCCACGTCGTTCTATCAAATCATGAAAAAGTCAGGAAAAGGGAATGACCACCCTGACGACGCTGCAAAGTTCTCGTTGCCAAACTCTGGGGGCCTGTGCCAAACCTGGGAGAGCTGTCTCACAGGCTAGTCAAGCAACGGCCGGACATTGTCGTACCTACAGAATCATACCTTACAGATCATGTCCCAGACACCACTATCACCACCCCTGGCATGTCCTGTCCCACCGACAGGACAGACCCAGCAGAGGTGGCGGCACAGTGCTATACAGTCAGGAGGGAATTGCCCTGGGAATCCTCAATATCGACTCCAGACCACATGCAATTTCATGGCATCAGGTCAGACATGGGCAAAGAAACCTCCTGCTGGTTACCACATGCCACACTCCACCCTCCATCAGCGGATGAATCAGTGCTCCTCCATGTTGAACACCACTTGGGGGAAGCGCTGATGGTGGCAAGGGCGCAGAACGTACTCTGGGTAGGGGACTTCCATCACCAAGATATAGCTCGGTAACACAAGTACAGCCCGAGCTGGTTGAGTCCCAAATGACATAGTTGCTAGACTGGGTCTGCAGCAGGTGGTAATGGAACCAACAAGAGGGAAAAACATACTTGAACACATTCTCACCAACCTGCCTGCCGCAGACGCATCTGTCCATGACAGTATCGGTAGGAGTGACCACCGTACAGTCCTTATGGAGACGAAGACCCATCTTCACATGGAGGATACCCTCCATCGTGCTGTGTGGCACTAGCACCGTGCTAAATGGGATAGATTTTGAACAGATCTAGTAACTCAAGACTGGGCATCCATGAGGTGCTGTGGGCCATCAGCATCAGCAGAATCGCATTTGAACTCAATCTGTAACCTCATGGCCCGGCATATCCCCCACTCTACCATTACCACCAAGCCAGGGGATCGACCCTGGTTCAACGAAGAGTGCAGGAGGGTATGCCAGGAGCAGCACCAGGCACACTAAAAATGAGGTATCAACCTTGCGAAGCTACAACACAGGACTGCTTGTGTTCCACATGGTACACGCAGGAAGCAATAGACAGATCTAAGCAAATCCACAACCAAAAGATATGGTCTAAGCTCTACAGTCTTTCCACATCCAGTTGTGAATGTTGGTAGGCAATAAAACAACTCACTGGAGGAAAAGGTTCCACAAATATCTCCATCCTCAATGATGGGGAAGCCCAGCACATCAGTGCAAAAGATAAGGCCAAAGCATTTGCAACAATCTTCAGCCAGAAGTGCCATGATCCATCTCGGCCTCCTCCAGAGGACTCCAGCATCACAGATGCCAGTCTTCAGCCAATTTGATTCGCTCCATATGATATCAAGAAACATCTGAAGGTACTGGATAGTGCAAAGGCTATGGGCCCTGAATAGCACTGAGGACTTGTGCTCCAGAACTTGCCGCGCCCCTAGCCAAGATGTTCCAGTACAACCGCAACACTGGCATCACCCGGTAATGCGGAAAATTGCCCAAGTATGTCCTGCACACAAAAAGCAGGACAAATCTAACCCGGCCAATTACCATCCCATCAGTCTACTCTCGATCATCGGTGAAGTGATGTAAGGAGTCATCTACAGTGCTATCAAGCAGCACTTACTTTGCAGCAACCTGTTCACTGACGCTCAGTTTGGGTTCTGCCAAGGCCACTCAGCTCCTGACCTCATTACAGTCTTGGTTCAAACATGGACAAAAGAGCTAAACTCAAGGCGAGGTGAGAGTTACTGCCCTTGACATAAAGGCAGCATTTGACTGAGTGTGGCATCAAGGAGCCCCAGAAAATCTGGAGTCAATGGAAATCAGGGGCAAAACTCACCAACGGTTGGAGTCATACCAAGCACATAGGAGGATGGCTGTGTTTGTTGGAGGTCAATCATCTCAGTTCCAGGATATCGCTGCAGGAGTTCCTCAGTGTGGTGTCCTAGGCCCAACCATCTTCAGCAACTTCATCAATGACCTTCCTTCCATCACAAGGTCAGAAGTGGGGATGTTCGCTGATGATTGTACAATGTTCAGCACCATTCACGACTCCTCAGACACTGAAGCAGTCCATGTCCAAAAGCAGCAAGACCTGGACAGTATCCAGGCTTGGGCTGACACATGGCAAGTAACATTTGCACCACACAAATGCCAGACAATGACCACCTCCAACAAGAGACAATCTAACCATCGCCCCTTGACATCCAATGGCATTACCATTGTTGAATCCCCCACTATCATCTTGGGGGTTACCATTGATCAGAAACTGAACTGGACTAGCCATATAACAAATACTGTGGCTACAAGAGCTGGTCAGAGGCGAGGAATCCTGCAGCGAGTAACTCCCCTCCTGACTCCTCAAAGCCTATCCACCATCTACAAGGCACAAGGCAGGAGTGTGATGGAATACTCTCCACTTGCCTGGATGAGTGCAGCTCCAACAACACTCAAGAAAGTGGACACCATCCAAGACAAAGCAGCCCGCTTGATTGGCATCTCATCCGCAAACATTCACTCCCTCCACCACTGGCGCACAGTTGCAGCAGTGTGTACCATTCAGAAGATGCACTGCAGCAACTCATCAAGTCTACTTAGACAGCACTTTCCAAACCCACAACCGGTACCATCTAGAAGAAGGGCAGCAGACAGCTGGAAGCTCCCCTCCAAGCCACTCACTATCCTGACTTGGAAATATATCACCGTTCCTTCACTGTCGCTGGGTCAAAATCCTGGAACTCCCTCCCTAACAGCACTGTGGGTGTACATACACCACATGGACTGCAGCAGCTCAAGTAGGCAGCTCACCATCACCTTCTCAAGGGCAATTAGGGATGGGCAATAAATGCTGGCCCAGGCAGCGACGCTCACATCCCATAAAAGAATTTTTTTTTAATTCTCTTAAGGTTAAGATAAATAAGCTGGCAAGGAAGTAATTCTGATGCTGCATTGCAAGTGGCATTGCTCTAATATTTTCTGGCTATTTAGTTTCTGGTTCAGTTTTCACTGTAAGCCTGCAGCAACAGAGAGGGAAAAGATCAGCCCAGCTGCTGCCCACCCAATGTTGATGGTTAAAAATGAGCGCTCTGTAACATCCACTGAAACGACACACCCCCAAGCTCCTAATGCATGCGACCCAGGACTTGATCTCATCAGGCAGCTGATGCTACCTTGGCCCTGCTATCATCTGCTAAAGATGAGAAACCAGTTTATTCCGAATGAACATTCCGGAGTTCCTATCTTTTCATTCCACCTTTGAATTTGCTTTTTTTTTTGTTGAAAAAAGGTAGCTGTCTGGTAACAAATCACTGCAGGTGATTAAATCGCTTTCCTTGTTCCATGCAGAAAACAACCTGTTTTATGCAGCTTTTATAAACTATCAAGTGAATCAACATTATTCATGATCCATCCAGGTGTATTTGTTTTTTTTAAACTGGAGCTCATTACCTTTCCCACAAGCTCACACGCTACCTAGGTACCATGACTGATGGGAAAGTTGTACACTTTCTATTAAATGCACACATGCAAACAAAACGCAAAAGATCACCACATCTTTAGAGCAGGTTGTTTATAGCTCCGGCCATTTTAATAAGCCGTTTTTGCTTTGGAGCCAGTTCGTGAGCTCCCATTTACAAAACGCACGGGCAGAAGTTTAAAAAAAAGACTGTTATTGGACGAGGGAACGCCGTGACTTCTTGTCCCACGTTCGGGTTGCGAGGTGGAAGCTGGTCTCTGCAGTGCTGGGGGGGCTTCCATGTGTGACGTGGAGACCCAGAGTGTGAACACAACTAGAGCCCCCAACGTGTATTTCATAGGAGCATCGGAAATAGGAGTAGCCCATTCAGCCCCTCGAGCCTGCTCTGCCATTCAAACAGATCATGGCTGCTCATCTATCTATCTGCCATTTTCCTAAGCGATCCCCATATCCTTTGATGTCTTCAATACTTAAAAATCTATTGATTTTTGTCTTGAACATAGTCAAAGACTGAGCCTCCCTGGGGCAGAGGATTCCCAAAGCTCACAGCTCTCTGAGTGAAGAAATTCCTCCTCATCTCAGTCCTAAATGGCCTACCCCTTACTGTGAACGTGTCCCCTGGTTCTAGACCACCTCTCCCTCCAGCGGAAATGTCCTTCCTGCATCTACCCTGTTGAGCCCTGTAAGAATTTTGTACGTTTCAATGAAATCGCCTCTCATATAGGCCCAGTCTCCTCAATCTCTCCTCACAGGACAATCCCACCATCCTGGAAATCCGTCTTAGTGAACCTTCATTGCACTCCCTACGTGGCCAGTATATCCTTCCCTAGGGAAGGAGACCAAGGCGGTGCACATTACTTCAGGTGTGGTCTGACCAAGGCACTATACAATTGCAGCAAGGCATCTTCACTCCTGTGCTCAAATCCTCTTGCAATAGAGGTCACCACACCGTTTGTCTTCCTAATTGCTTGCTGCACCTTTCCACAGGCGTTCTCTCACTTAACGGTGTAGAACATTCAAAGTCCTGCATCGTCATGGGTCTGTGACAATATCTGTTCAGCTCGGAACAATAAAACTTGCATTCATGTAGCGCCCTTAACATCCCAAGACATGCCGCAGGAGCATTGTTAGACAATAGTTAGACACCCGAGTCGCATAAGCGGATATTAGGACAGATGGCCAAAAACGTAGTTTTTAAAATTTATTTATTCACTCACGGGATGTGGGCTTTGCTGGCTGGGCCAGCATTTATTGCCCATCCCTAGTTGCCCTGGAGAAGGTGGTGGTGAGCTGCCTTTTAAGGTTTTAAGGAGCATCTGGAAGGTGGAGAGAGAGAGAGAGAGAGAGAGGAACAGAGGATCAGAGAGGGAATTCCAGAGCTTAGGGCCTAGTTAGCTGAAGGTGCAGCCACCAACGAAGGGGCAAAGAAAGTTCCTGAATTGTTGTAGCTGATGACAGAGAAAGGATTCGAAAAGAAAGATGAACGGTTTGAATTTGAATCAACAGAGCACAACTGATGAAAGGAGAAGAACCTACAGACTGAAGTTCAATATTGATTTCTTGCTTATGGACAGTCAAACCAATGGCCCTTCAAACCCATCCATCCTATTATAAGGTTTTCTGTACAGTTCCCAAGAGCTCTTATGAAGCTGGTTTACAAATGTATTTGCTTTTGTTCTTAGCTGTCAATAAATGTCATGGTGTTTAGACGGAGAAAAATGGACACTTTTAAGACCAACCGGAAGGCAAGAATCTAATCAGGTGAGGTCATAAACGAGGATAGCAAATACTCAAAACTCGTACTGCAGTCGGGATTAATAAATTAAATGGCAGACAGATAACAAATTAGGAGCAATCAGTGGTTAAATCGAGTGCAACGACTGCCAAAGATCTGCAATAGCTGATAAAAATCACATTGATATTATAAAAGATTCCAGGTTAAAGGATCAGGAGCATCACCAAACCACACAATGTGCAACTCACTCGTTGCTTGACGAATTTACAGTAAAATATGGAAGTTGTGGCAGGCCCCAGGCCCCCACCTTGTGTGGCTTCTCTGAGTAAGTAATTGAATCGCGTGTCCAAATAATCCTGCAGTACACACTTGAGGCACGAAGAAATCGATAACAATCAGAGCCAAATTAAAGATCAGAATTGTCTCTGCAGGAGCTTTTTTTGCAAATCACGCTCTCGTCCTAGTGAGGAGGCTGCGTGCCCAAGTCCCATTCCACAGACTCAAGCACACAATACCTAGGCTGATATTCCACTGCAGTACTGAGGGAGTGCTGCACCATCGGCAGCGCCATCCTTCAGATGAGGCATTAAAATGAGCCCCCGCTTCGGTGAGCCTCCCAGGTGAACAGGAAAGATTCCGCGGCACTACTTCGGAAAAACGGGTGCGTTCACCGCTGTGTCCTGGCCAATATTTATCCCTCAACCAACACTTAAAAACAGGTTACCTGGTGGTGTAACTCACCGCTGCTGCGGAAGCTAGCTTTGCACAAATTGGCTGCAGCGTTTCCTACCTGAAGGCGCTTGACAGAGGTTGTTTCCCCTTGGCTGGGGGATCCAGAAAAGAGGGAAGAGCCTCAAGGTGAGAGGACGATCATTCGGGACTGAAACGAGGAGAAATTTCTTCACTCAAAAGGATTGCGAATCTTTGGAATTCTCCACCCCAGGCGGGTTGTGGTTGTGCCAGCATTGAATATATTCAAGGTTGAGATAGACAGATTTTTGATCTCTCAAGGAATCAAGGGATACGGGGAGCAGGTGGAAAAAGGAGGTTGAGGCAGAGGATCAGCCAAGACCGTACTGAAAGGCTGAGCGGGCTCCAGGCCATATGGTCTACTCCTTACATTCTTAATACAAAAGGGACTACGCATTTCAAAAGTACTTCAATGGCTCTAAAGTGCTTTGTGGTATCCTGAGGTCGTGAAAGACGTTTTAGAAATGCAAGTCTTTATTTCCCCACAAGTCTCACAATTATCCACCAGGATGGCAGAGGAACAATCCATTACTTCACTTCAGGCTTCCCACCACTAAACGCCCCTTCCACATTGCTACCCTGGAAGGGGGTCCTGACACGAGAGGAGAGCCTGTGTCAGTGGTTGGCAGGATGTGGGAGCAGCTGATTAGGACTCTTATAAAGGTACCGGCGTTAATGAGGTTCGAAATGCAAACAGAAATCAAAGTCCCCTCAGAAGACAGATGAACCTGAGCAGATGTAACTACTAATCTTCATACAAACCCTACATTATAGTAATTAGAATTAAATGAAGAGCATCTGGCATGTCATTTACTACACCATTTTGTTTTTGAAATGTGTCTACATTTCTAGGCATGAACAGAATATCAATCATACACCAATATTTATGGGATTTTAAAGCTTCCTTCCTGCTCTTCTTTCGAAGGTGCCAACTTCTATGGGTCGAAATTCACCCTCCAGCCCCTCGCCCGAGGACGAATCTTCATGCATGATTCGAGACAAGTGTATTAAGAGGTTATTGAGCTGCAGCGGCCATCACATGCTAAACTAACACAACCGCATCTAATGGTCGCATGCAACAAACCTCCCTAAAGGAACAGGGCGGCGGGGTCCCTGGCATTAATCTGGATTGGAAAATGCACCTGATGTTTCCTTCGTTAGCTCAGGGGCATCGAGTCAAACAAGTTTTGCCTATCAGCCAACCCTGGCTTAAATCAGCTAACTCAGCAAAGACGAGAACTCGAGCCCAATCAGCTCAGCTACTCGCTGCCTTAATCAACTCGGCCCTCAGGAGAAAAACAGAATTACCTGGAAAAACTCAGCAGGTCTGGCAGCATCGGTGGAGAAGAAAAGAGTCGACGTTTCGAGTCCACATGACCCTTGTTGACTCGAAACGTCGACTCTTTTCTTCTCCACCGATGCTGCCAGACCTGCTGAGTTTTTCCAGGTAATTCTGTTTTTGTTTTGGATTTTCAGCATCCGCAGTAGTTTTTTGTTTTTATCTCAGCCTCAGGAGGGTCTATGATGTTTATATTTACCAGTAGGTCACTACAAAGGAATGCATATCACTGCACAATCAATCACTCCTCGGTAATCCTGATGGATCAAGGGCAGCAATGGCGCAGGTTCTCATTTCTCTGGGGATGGAGGTGTAGAATTGTATATTAGTTTGGGTAACATAAGGGTTAGGAGGAGTAGACCATTCTGCCCCTCAAGCCTGCTCCGCCATTCAATAAGATCATGACTAATCTGATTCTGGCCTCAACTCCACATTCCACCTACCCCCGGTAACGTTCAGTTCCCTTGCTAGTCAAGGGTATATGCACTTCTGCCTCATAATATTCATTGACTCTCTGGGAAAGAGAGTTCCAAAGGTTCACGATCCTCTGAAAGAAAAAAATTCTTCTAATCTGTCTTAAATGGGAGACCCCTTATTTTTAAACTCTCTCTCTCCCATAAGGGGAAACATCCTTTCAGCATCCACCCTGTCAAGTCCCCTCACGATCTTATATGTTTCAATAAGAAATTAGGCCACACTTGGAATATTGCGTGCAATTCTGGTCGCCACATTACCAGAAGGATATGGAGGCGTTGGAGAAGGTGCAGAGGAGGTTTACCAGGATGCTGCCTGGTCTGGAGGTTATTAGCTATGAGGAGAGGTTAGAGAAACTCAGATTGTTCTCACTAGAGCGACGGAGATTGAGGGGCGACTTGATAGAAGTTTACAAAATTATGAGTGGCATGGACAGAGGAGATAGTCAGAAGCTTTTTCCCAGGGTGGAAGAGTCAATTACATGGGGACATAGATTTAAGGTGAGAGGAGAAAACTATAGAGGAGATGTGCGGGGCAAGTTTTTTTACGCAGAGGGTAGTGAGTGTCTGGAATTCGCTGCCAGAGGAGGTGGTGGAAGCAGGTACGATAGTGGTGTTTAAGAGGCAGCTTGACAAGTACATGAATAGGATGGGAATAGAGGGATACGGACCCCAGAAGTGCAAAATGTTTTAGTTGAAGGGCAATATGATCGGCGCAGGCTTGGAGGGCCGAAGGGCCTGTTCCTGTGCTGTACCTTTCTTTGTTCTTTGTTCTAAAATTATCTCTCAATCTTCTAAACTCCAATGGATACAGGCCCAACCTGTCCAACCTTTCCACATAAGATAACACCACCAACCCCCATCCCATCCCAGATAACTAGAGAGAGAAGAAATGACGTTGAAACAACTTGCTTTTAGATATCAATCATGGCTCAGATGGGGTAAGGTCGGGGCAGAGGTAGAGGTAGGCTGCCTTAGTAGCAGATAGGACCACCTCTCGCTGAATCCATGACTGTCAAATCCAAATTAATATTCCTATGATCGCTCCTGCAGACTGGAGGCTGAACCTGGGACCTTCTGGTTCATGTAGCTCAGTCACGCACTGTCACCATACAGAGGACACTGGCTCAGGGAATATCGAAAGCATTTCAGCACACTGTCCCAGAGGCTTCTGTTAAGTGATGCTGTTGGCCGTGGCTCAGTTGATAGCACTCTCCGCTCTGTATCAGGAGGCTATGGGGGTTCAAATCGCAATTCAGAGGCTTCAGGACAGTACTGAGAGAGTGCTGCACCGTCAAAGCTGTCGTCTTCCAGATGAGACTTAAAGTGAAGCCCCCTCTGATAGAAGTGAAAGGTCCCATGGCACTATTTCGAAGAAGGGCAGGGTAGTTCTCCCAGAGTTTTGATCAATAATCACGTAAAAAGCTTAACACCTTATAGTTTGAGAGAGCTTGCTACGTGCAAATTGGCTGCTATTTTACAGCGGTAACTACACATCAACAGTGCTTCATTGGCTGAAAAGCACTTTTGAGACGTCCTGAGGCTGTGGAAAGCACCGGCTTTGTTTTTACCAGGGTTTGCCTAGTCAGACAATTGCCCCAAGGACACACCTCAACAATGGCTTGAACAGGAAATGGAGCAGCTAAACACAGCTCAATCTCAAGCTACGCTCCCTACAGATAAACACCACAGCCACACTGCGCGCAAAACGAGCTGGAGGCAATGCCCTGGGTGATCCGTCAGCACACTTGTTGTGAAAATTGATAAGGTAATTGTCTCAAGTATTGGATAAAGCAAGATAAATCCATTTGAATTTCTAATTCACAACGCGACCAAGTAAAAAGTCATCAGCACCTACATAAGGGATACAAAAGAAAGTGATGATTTTATAAACAGGCCACCATCAAACCTAATAAATCATCTCCCCTGTAGATGTGAGAGTTATAGGCCTGACTCAAAGTGGCCCGTTTCCTGGGAAACTACTGCTTCCTATTATGCATTATAGACAGCAGTGCAATCTCAATGCCAGCTTATTCTAAGGGAAAATATATTTTCTTAAAAATATAAATAATTTTGTGTCATCCAGAAGCCTGCGTTATATATGATTATGCAAAGATTATGAATGAGTTTTGACAGACATAGAGATGCTGCTCCCACTTGTAGGTGAGACCGCAACCATAAATAAGCGACTGTCGCTAATAAATCCAATAGAGAATTTAGGAGAAGTTCCTTTGCTCAGAGAGCGCATCGAGTGTGGAACTTGCAACCACGTGAAGTGGTTGAGGCGACTAGCGCAGATGCCAGGTAAGAAATGCACTGCATTTACAGAACAGAAACAGGCCATTCTGTCCATCAGATCCAACACGAGCTCCACACAAGCTCCTTCCATCCTACTTCATCTAACCCCATCGACATGCCCTTCTATTCTTTTTTTCCTTCTTACGATTATCTCTAAAGCTATCCTGTTAAACCACTTAATAATTTTAAGCTATCAGGTCAGCTCTCAGCTTTCTCTTTCCTCGTGAGAAGACCTCAAGTCGATCTCAGTCTTTTCTGATGTGTATAACCCCCCAGTTCCAATTTTATAATTGGCAATTAAAACAGAAAATGCTGGAAAAACTCAGCAGGTTGGGCAGCATCCGTGGAGAGAGAAACAGAGTTAACATTTCGAGTCCAACATGACTCTTCCCCGGAACCCCGGCAATCTTTCTTTGCACCTTGTCCAGTGCCCCTGGATCCCTTTTATAACATTGGTGGCCAGAGCTGTTCAAGGTACTCCAAGTGTGATCTAACCAAGGTTCTACACAAGTTTAACATAACTTGTCTGCTTTTCAATTCTCTCTCTATAGAAATGAATCCCGGTCAGATTTCTTATGGCTTTGTTTGTCTGCGTTGCTGCTTTTAATGATTAGTGAATCAAATACTCCTTAGATTCCTTTGCTCGTCCACACATTTGGACTCCTATTTTCCAAGAAGTCGGTAGCCTGCTTATGCCCCTGACCAAAATCCAGCACCTCACACTTACCTAGTTAGAAATTCATTTACACGGGTACATAAGGGAGAAATGATTAGAAGGATATGGCCTCATGCTGTCTGTGATCAGCCAACGTTTCTGCTGCTGAGTTGGAGATCGGAGCTATGGGCAACAATGCTCAATCAGTAGAAAGGTCAAGAACGGGAACTGGTCAAGCTGTGGTATGGCATCCTTGGCTTTATTAATAGAAGCACCGAATACAAAAAGACGTTAATAAAGCACTTTAATATATAGAAAGTGGTGAAAGTTATGCTGTTGTACAAAGTTTTCAGCTGGTGTACTGTGGCCAATTCTGGGAACCTCACATTAGAAAGGATGCTAAGGGTGTAAAGAGGGCACCAAAGAAATTTACAACAATGGTACCAGGGATGAGGGACTTATGTAGAGAGATGAGGGAAGCTGGGGTTTTTCTCCTTCAAGCACAAAAGGTTAAGAGGAGATTTAATAGAGATGTTAAAAATTATGAAGGGTTTTCAGAGTAAATAAGGAGAAACTGTTTCGCTGCCAAGGGGATCAGTAACCAGAAAACACAGGCTTAAGATAACTGGCAAAGGAACCAGAGGGGCAACGAGGAGAAATGTTTCTATGCATGAGCTATAATGACCTGGAATGCACTGCCTGAAAGGGAGTTGGAAGCAAATTCAGGGATCTGGTGTCCTAGTGCATGAATCACAAAAGGCAAGTAATTAAGAGAGTGAATATAATGTTATCGTTTATTGGGAAATTGAATACAAGAGTAGGAAGATAATGCTTCAGTTGTACAGGGTACTTGGTGAGGCCTCATCTGGAGTACCGTGTGCAGTATTGGTCACAAAAACAGAAAATGCTGGAAAAACTCAACAGGTCATTTGTGGAGGAAGAAAATAGAGTTAACGTTTCAAGTCTGTATGACTCTTATGAGTCAGTATTGGTCTCCTTATTTAAGGAAAGATGTAAATACAATAGAAACAGTTCAAAGGAGGTTTACTAAGCAAATACCAAAAAAAGGTGGGTTGTCTTATGAGGAAAGGTTGGTCAGGTTAGGCTTGTATCTACTGGAATTTAGAAGAGTAAGAGACTTGATCGAAACCTTTAAGATCCTGATGGGTCTCGACAGAGTGGATGTGGAGAGGATGTTTCCTCTTGTGGGAGAACCTAGGACGAGGGGTCACATTTTAAAAGTAAAGGGTCACTCATTTAAGGCGGAGAGGAGGAGAAATTATTTCTCTCAGAGTCTCGTGAGTCTTTAGAACTCTCTTCCTCAAAAGGCAGTGGATGCAGGGTCTTTGAATATTTTTAAGCAGAGCTAGATAAACTCTTGATTAACAAGGGGGTGAAAAGTTATCGGGGGTAGGCAGAAGGTTACAATCAGATTAGCCATGATCTTATTGAATGGCGGAACAGGTTTAAGGGGCCAAGTGACCTATTCCTGCTCCTAGTTCATTCGTTCGAACGATCGCATGGATGTTCATATAGTAATTTTCAAAAGGGAATTGGATAAATACTTGAAAAGGAGTAATTCATAGAGCTGTGGGAAAAGAGTAAGTGAAGGAAGCGAAACAAATTGGATAGTTCTTTCACAGGGGCGGTACAGGCACGATGGGCAAATAGCCTCCTCTTGTGATGTAAGATTCTATGGTTTTAAGGTTTGTAGGTGATGGGGTCAATGGGGGCGCCTTTCCCTCAGGGAAAATGATTTTCTCCTCAGGGCTCACAGTGGGTAAAGAAAATCCATCATGAATTATCCAAAGCAGAAGGTTCAATTCAGATTCAATTTTCAGCCTGTGCTGAGTTGTCTGAACACAGCCAGGCAGCAGGAGGGTGTGACCGTCAACATCAATGTCCCTGAGTTATAGGCAGAGGAAACAACCCAAAGGCAACTCCCTTATATGTTACTATCCACTCCCATCCTGTTGGACAGCACAGGAGTGCCAGCTCATGCAAGAAGAATGGTTATTTCGGTAAAAGTACCACTTTGGTGGCCAACATCTGTGCAGCAGGTCCCAGTGGGAGAGAGAGCAAATCTCCCTGGGGGAAAAAAAAACAGGTTTAATCTAAAGGAATAGAAAGTGGTGAAAATTATGCTCCTGTTGTACAAAGCTCTGGTTAGGCAGCATCTGGGGTACTCTGAAATAAAAAAATAGAATGCTGGAAATACTCAGATGGAAGGTTATCGGCCTGAAACGTTAACTCTGTTTTTCTCTCCACAGATGCTGCCAGACCTGCTGAGCATCATCTTTTTTTATTTCAGGTTTTCAGCATCTGCGGCATTTTGCTTTTGCTATTTGGAGTAGCTCTGTTCAGTTTGGGCGCTGTACCTCCAGAAGGATATACTAGCCTTGGAAGAGGTGTAGCGCAGATTCATCAGAACTGATACAAGAATGAAAGGGTGAAATTATGAGGACAGGTTGCATAGACCACGGAAGTATTCCCTTGAGTAAATAAGATTAAAGAGTGATCGACTGGGAGTGTTTTAAGGTGATTAAAGGATTTGAGAGGTGTCATGAAAATATAAGAATTTTCATAATGTTATTGGGATTTATTGTAAAGTAGGAAAAGTGGGGTCTGGATAGTCTGTGTGTGTGTGTGTGTGTGTGTGCGCGCGCGTGGTGGGGTGAGGGGAAGAGAAAGATAAAGTCCAAAGACATATTAGGATAATGGGGTTTACATTAAAAAGGGAGAAACATGTATAAAGGAGATGAGGTTATGTCAAAGCTACCAAGATGTGTGCCCCTGTCTGTTTGAGATGGATAGTCAAAGATCTCGTACCACTGTTTGAGGAGGAACCAGAAGGTCCATCCACATCCTATCGAACATTCCTCTCATAACCAACACAATCAAAGGTCAGGCTAACTCAGCATTCATGTCATAGAACCTATGTTACTGGAGGCCATTCAGTTCATGTACCTTGTGCTTGTCCTAGCTCCTCAGCAGAAGCAAAGTGCTCCAACAACACCTCCCCTGCCAAATGCTCTGTCTCCATTTAAAAAGATCCATTTCAATTTCCTTATCCAATTCGATGCCACTATGGCCTCTACCCAAACATAAGAACATACGAATTAGGCGCAGAAATAAGCCATTCGGCCCCTCTACTTTACTCCGCCACTTAATAAGATCGTGGCTGATACGTTTGTGTTTCGAATTCCACTTTCCCATCTGACCCTGATAATCTTTCATTCCCTTACCTAGCAAGAATCTACCTCCGCCTCATCTCAGACCTAAAAGGGTGGCTCCTAATTTTAAAAATAGTGCTCCCTAGATCTGGGCTCACCCACAAGAGGAAACATCCTTTCCACATCCACCATGTCAAAACCATTCAAGACCTTACATACTTCAATCAAGTCACCCAGTGGAAACAAGCCCAGTCTGTCCAACCTATCCTCATAAAGACAACCTGCTCATTCCAGGTATCAATCTAGTAAACCTCCTCTGAACCGCCTCCAACGCAGTTACATCCTTCCTTAAGTAAGGAGATCAAAACTGCACACAGTATTGGGAGACGTGGTCTCACAAATGCTCTGTATAACTGAAGCCACTTGTGCTGAAGTATCACCTTCTTTCTGGGGCGAAGTGACTCCAGCCCAGCCTTAGAGCCAGTTCATGGTCAAGGCTCCCCCTCCACTTACCCACCTGCCCCACCCTCCTTTATCCATCACCACCTCCCCGACCTTTTTCCTGTTTGTCAATCCAGGGCACATGGAGCAGTTCATAGTTATTAATGTCGAGGGACTGGCTTGGAACAGGAAGGGAGGCAGGTTTCTGCACTAAAATAAAATTGAGTTTTTTTAAAACCAGTCACAAGAGTCTTTTTTAATCTGCAGAGTTCTGAGAACAGGAAACGGGCCAAGGGGAAAAGGATTTAAATTAGTGAAAAGTGAATCGAAAATCAGATATGAGGGTGAGAAGTTTTTACCGAAAGATTAATAAATGCTTCGGATAATCTACCAGGCAGGCTGGTAGAGACAGAAATACCCCGGTCACCCAAAATACAAACGGGAGCCAGGGTGATCCATCCTTGTCTCTGTAACCTTTCTCCAGCCCTATAAGCTTCCGAGCTCCTGCATTCCTCCAGTGTTGGCATCTTAGGTATCTCCAATTTCTATCGTCCTAGCACTGGCACCCGTACCTTCGACTGCCTAGTCCTTAAGACCATAAGACATAGGAGCAGAAATTAGGCCAATCGGCCCATCGAGTCTGCTCCGCCATTCAATCATGGCTGATAAGTTTCTCAACCCCATTCTCCCACCTTCTCCCCGTAAGCTCTGGAGTTCCCTCCCTAAACCTCACCCTGCTCCTTTAAACCACTCTTAAAATCCATGTCCGACCAAGGTTTTAACCTTTGTCCTTTCTTTCTTGTAGCGATTCCTCACCATGCAAACCACTGAAGCAGGACTCAAGACATCACAGAAGTAAAGTCCCGCCGTTCGAAAAGGTGACACCCCCACGAAGCCTCGCAAATGGCAAAATCGCGAACGGTGAACGTGCTTTTGAACGGGGCTCAATTAGATAGGTTCCAGCCAAGCAGGGGCAGCACTGGTTAGGGCAGCTACTCTACAGCAAATTGTGGTGCAGTACCTGTAGACAACAGAGGGGGGAGCCTCTGAGCAATACACTGGTGAAGGTCTCAAAACTGAACAGAGCCATTATTGCAGCTCTGGATCGAGAGATTCGGACATTTCTTGGTTAATCCCGTCATTCGGGCTGAACTTGCGCTGCAACCATTCCAGTCTCCGCTCCATCGTGGCTGCCGTCTCCCCAGGGAAAGAGAGAGAGGAGAGGGAGAAGGAAACGCGGAGAAGTGAAGATTATACACCGCAGCGCCCATCGCATGAGCCAAGTACAAAGTGCGGATAAGCGAAAACGCGATAGAGGGGTCGCGAATGGCAGGTGGTTGACTGTATGGGACGTTAATGACACAAAAACTCACTCTGTAATGAAAACAATACCTCTCCTAAACAAAAACAGAATTACCTGGCAAAACTCAGCAGGTCTGGCAGCATCGGCGGAGAAGAAAAGAGTCGACGTTTCGAGTCCTCACGACCCTTCAACAGAAGGTCATGAGGACTCGAAACGTCGACTCTTTTCTTCCCCGCCGATGCTGCCAGACCTGCTGAGCTTTTCCAGGTAATTATGTTTTTGTTTTCGATTTCCAGCATCCGCAGTAGTTTTTTGTTGTCAATACCTCTCCTTGCTGGCTCATTTGCCAATGACCTGAAATCTGTGCTTTCTGATTACCGATCCTCCTGTCAGGGGAAACAGTTTCTACCGTTTAACTATCAAAACCCCTCATCGTTTTGAGCACCTCTATTAAATCTGCGTTTTAACCGATAAGAAATGGCAACTAGATTTTAATTTTTTTTTTAACATCTTCAGCTTCAATTACTGAGGTTTTTTTTTTGGCCAAACTAACGACTCTTTACATGAGGAACCTGCGTACCACAGATATCGGAAAGCAGCTGAGCTTATTAACCATGGACTCGCCGGGCAAAATGGCTTCTTTCTGTGCCACAATGACTTCATGGCTCCTTGATTCAGTGTCAACTTCCGTCAGCTCGGGGCATTTTACTATGTTAAAGGCCCCACGCAAATGCAATTTGTTGTTAATCCAAGGCAGATGACCTTTAGTGGTTTTAATGGCTTTTTTTTTGTATCATTAACTTCTCATACTGTGATGTTTTGAGTCCTGCTTCAATGGTTTGCACAGTAAGGAATTCACCACAAGTAAGATTAGCCTAGAAACTCTCAGTGCCTGATTAAAAAGGAGAGATGAGGCCACCTACTGGATAGCAGCTGTGACACACTATCACTTGGTGCATCGCAGGCAGTTACATTTTGTGGGCATCTCAAAACAATTTTAAACAATTTGTCTCATAGGAAAACAAATGACAAAATTCAAAGCAGAAGACATTTTGCACCATCACTGGAATCCAGAAATTAAGGCAGCAATACAATTTCCTGTTTGTGTCCTGGACGGTTAAACGGTGTAAAAATTACATCAGTTCTTTCGTGTAATAGAATTACACAGCAACACAGGATACCAACCACTCCACCCACCATGTCTGGCGCTGGCTCTTTGGAACACCTACCCAATTAGTTCCACTCCTCCGCTGCGTTTTTAGTATTTTTCCAATTCCCTTTTGAAGGTTATAATTGAATCTGCTGCCACTCCCCACCCCCCTTTCAGGCAGTACATTCCAGATCGGAACTAGCTACATAATGAAAACACCTCCTCTCCTCCTTGCTAATTACCTTAGATCTGTACTTTCTTGTTACCGATCCTCCTGCCAGTGAAAACAGTTTCTACTGTTAAGATTATCAAAACCCCTCATCATTTTGAGCACCTTTATTAAATCTGCAATTCAACTGACAACTAATTGCAACAAGGGCCAGAATCTTGTTCAACACATGAATTAGGAGCAGGAGTAGGCCACTCGGCCCCTCAAGCCTGCTCTGCAATTCAATAAGATCATGGCTGATCTGATTGGAACCTCAACTCCACGTTCCCTCCACCTTGATAACCTATCGCCCCCCCTTGTTTATCAAAAAACTATCTAGCTTATCCTCAAAAACATTCAAAGACTCTGTTTCCACCGCCTTTTGAGGAAGAGAGTTCCAAAGACTCAGAAACCTCAGACAAAAAAATTCTCGTGTCTCTTTTAAATGGGCGACCCCTTATTTTTAAACAGTGACCCCTAAGTTCTAGATTCTCCCACAAGAGGAAACATCCTTTCCACATCCGCCCTGTCAAGACCCCTCAGGTTCTTGTGTGTTTCAATCAAGTCACCTCTTATTCTCCTAAATTCCAGTGGATACAAGCCTAACTTGTCCAACCTTTCCTCATCAGACAACCAGCCCATTCCAGGTATTAAGTCTAGTCAACCTTCTCCAAACTGCTTCCAGTGCATTTACATCTTTCCTTAAATAAGGAGACCAATACTGTACATAGTGCTCCAGGTGTGGTCTCACCAATATGTTGTATAACTGAAGCATAACCTCCTCACTCTTGTATTCAATTCCCCTCACAATCAACGATAACATTCTATTAACTTTCCTAATTACCTGCTATACCTGCAAACTAGCCTCTTGTGATTCATGCACTAGGACACTCAGATCCCTCTGCATCTCAGAGCTCTGCAAATCTCTCACCATTTAGATAATATGCTTTTTTTTTATTCTTCCTGCCAAAATGGATAAGTTGCCCACATTGTACTCCATTTGCCAAGTCTTTGAAATGGGTCATGCTTTGGTTTCCAGGATGTAATGTATGGTGTGTCACAGGGATCAGTGCTAGCAACTCAAATTTTCACAATTTATATTTGGAGAAAGGGACCAAAGGAATGGTGGCTAAATTTGCTGACGACACAAAGATAGGAAGGCAATTAAGTTGAGAAGAGGACATAAGGAGGCTACAAAGGAATACAGATAGATAGAGTGGGCAAATATCTAGCAAGTGGAGTATAATGTGGGAAAATATGAAACTGGCCATTTTGGCAGGAAGAATAAAAATGAAGCATATTATCTAAACGGTGAGAGAGTGCAGAGTGATGGGTGTCTTAGTGCATGAATCACAAAAAGCTAGTGTGTAGGTACAGCAAGTAATAGAATGTTATTGTTTATTGTGAGTGGAATTGAATACAAAAGTAGGGAGGTTATGCTTCAGTTGTACAGGGCACTGGTGAGACCACATCCGGAATGCAGTGTACAATATCGGTTTCCTTATTTAAGGAATGATCTAAATGCGTTGGCAGTTCAGAGAAGGTTCACTAGACTAATAGCAGGAATGGGCACATTGTTTTAAGAGGAGAGGTTGGACAGGTTAGGCTTGTATCCACTGGAGTTTAGAAGAGTAAGAGGCGACTTGATTGAAACCTTTAAGATCCTGAGGGGTCTTGACAGAGTGGATGTGGGAGAAGCTAGAACAAGGGGTTACATTTTAAAAATAAGGGGTCACTCATTTAAGACAGAGGAGGAGAATTTTTTTCTCTGAGGGTCGTGTGCCTTTGGAATTCTCTTCCTCAAAAGGCGGTGGAAGCAGGATCTTTGAATATTTTTAAGGCAGAGCTAGGTAGATTCTTCATTAACAAGGGGGGTGTAAGGTTATCAGGGGTATGCAGGGGGGGGTTACAATCGGATCAGCCATAATCTTATTGAATTACAGAGCAGGCTTGAAGGGCCGAGTGGCCTACTCCTGCTCCTATGGATGTTCGTATGTGTGTATGCCTACTCTCTGTTTCCTGTTAGCTAGCCAATCTTCTAACCATGCCAATATGCTAACCCCTGCACTATGAGCTTTTATCTTCTGCAATAACCTTTGTTGCGGAGATGGAGACGGGGAGGTTGGGGGAGCCGGATTCGCAGGGTGGGGGGTCACAGGGCAAGAGGGGGCAGGGTGTCGGAGAAAGGGCAGAGGGATGGCTCTCAGCAGGCTCACCTCTTCCCCATGTCCAGTCCCTCAGTCGATTACTCGACTGCCTTTGATTGAGGGACCCCCCCTGCCCCCTCCCACCACAACTCCCGAGGTGACAACCACAGGTTCCCCGGCCAGTCACGCCGCATGGTGACAGGCCTGCCCGCTGCTGGGTTAATATCAGCGGCGGCGAGAGGAGGCCCTCAAGTGGTCATTAATCGGTCACTTAAGGATCTCAACTGGCAGCAGGCCCGTGGTTGACCTTCCCACCCAGAACTTAACGCTGGCAGAAGTGGGAAGGTGGTAGGGTTCCAGTACGCCACCACCCCACCTGAGTAAATGCCAAGCTCGCCATCAGCGAGAACAGAAGATCCCGTCCTAGATTTTAATTTTTGATATCTTCAACCAGTTTAAATGTTACCGAACTACATTGTTGATCCATTCAGCTCCCTCAGTTGCTTTGGACATAAAATTTTGAGGTTTTTTTTTGGTTATTAAAGAAACTACTCTTTGCATTAGGGATCTGCATCCACAGGTACTGGAGAGCAGTCGAACTTATTAACCAGGACGGGATTGATAATACATCAATATTGCACTTATGGCAACTTCAGGGTGTCCCAAAGGGCTTTAAAATAAACGTTTAAATAAACACTGTTGAAGTGAAATCACAGCTGTAACATGGAAGGCGCCATAGCAACATTGCACATAGCAAGGTCCCACAAACTGCTGTGTGACAATGAGCAGATAATCAGTTGTAGTGATATTAATTGAGGGATAAACAATGGCCAGTTACACCTAGGATAATCGCCCTACTCTTCTTCACAATAGTATCATGGGATCTTTTATGCCCGTCCGAGAGAGCAGACAGTCTGAGAGACAAGAGAGCCTGAAATCTGTTAAGGAGAATGGTCGCAGATACAAAATATAGTAGGGGGGATGGCATTGCTCCTGCACAAAAAGGAGAGCAGCGAGAGAACAAGAAGGGAAATGATGGCAAATGCATGTGACAGAGAATGGGCACAAAATAGTGAACAATCCTCAATAAATACAGCCTTTTAAGTATTCACAGAGGAAGGCATAAACAGCATACCTTTCTCAAAGCAGAATTAATGATGAAAGTCTTCCACGAGTGAAACCAACTCAAACTGAATATGTCAGGGGAAAGATAATATTTATCCCAGAACGCCCAGAGAGACACAGCAGGGGAGTCATGAAACGACGTCGGCCATTATGAGATTCACTGGACACTGGGTCAGTAACCAATATGATTGGAAACAAGGCAACGTGATGTCGATTTTCAAAATCAACCACAAGTCCTATTTGTCTCGAAATCCATGTGAAATAGTTGGATCAATAAACTTGAGAAATAAAAATTAACTCTAGATTCAAAAGCTTATTGTAAATTAGTCACATTCACAAACAATGTCGACCTGGTAGAGGAAATTGATTTGTAAGAGGCAGCTCGAGAATGACAAGGCGAGTCGGATAAAATATTAAGTGGGCAGAAAAATAGCACATGGGCTTTTAATATTGGCAAACGTGTTCCACAAGTGCTGTCGAAATAGTGAAGGATGAAGTTGCAAGAGACCCCGGGGTCCTGGAAGAATCAATGCCAAACGTTGTGCAGCCAATTCACAGCAAAGGGGCAAAAAGAACATTGAGCAACACAGCCAAAAAAACAAAAGTGGCAGAAATAACCTCACCTATAACACTAAGGGAAACTGAAATGTGAGTTTTAATATTTACAATAACACCACACTAGAGGGAGTTGTACACAATAAATAAAACATCCCCTTTATATTGCATTCATGGCACCTGTATCTGAAGATTTGCCCCCGAAAGTCAACAAATACATTAAATAAAACATCTTTCTCTAGACAATTAAAAACTGAGTCCAGAAGGCTCAACGCAAGCTCAAGGAAGGGCATCTCATCTTTCGGCTCGGCACTCTACAGCCTTCTAGACTCAATACTGAGTTCAACAACTTTGCAGAAAACCTCTGCCTCCATCTTATTCTGTGGGTTTTTTTTCCCGGCTGCTTTTGTTTACATTTTTTTAAAAATTTTCTTTCGCAGGCTTGTTTCTTTCTTTATCCCTTCACGTTGCATTCAGGTGGCTGCTATATAGCCATTCACTCCTCATCTGGACACAGCCCTTGCCTCTTCAGTATGTCCGTTACCACCCTCTGGCCCTTGCATCATGAAATCTATTGTTATTGAAACTTTCCCGCCCTCCACCCTATCACAGGCCTTCTCTTCCGTTCTTCCTGCCACCCTGCCCCCTCTTCAACTGACTTAAAAACTCTTATATTTCTATCCTTCTTCAGTCCTGAAGAAGAGTCATACGGACTCGAAACGTTGACTCTGTTTCTCTCTCCACAGATGCTGTCAGGCCTGCTGAGTTTTTCCAGCAATTTTTGTTTTTGTTTCAGATTTCAGGCATCCGCAGTGTTTTACTTTTAAAAACTCTTACATTTCTATCCTTCTTCAGTCTTGATGAAAGGTCCTCAACCTGAAACGTTAACTCTGCTTTACTCCGCAGATGCAGCCTGACCTGAGTATTTTCAGCATTTGTTTTTATAAAAGATTAGCAATCTCAGTTTTAACATTGACTCTCACAGCTGTTTGGGGTGGGGCAGGGGTGGTTTGAGAAGGGGGGGGCGGGCGGTGGGGGAAGAGTTCCAGATTTACACTATCCTTTAGGTGAATTATCCATTATCCTGGCATCACCCACGAGTGGCCCAGATGTAATTCAAGGTAATGCTCCCATGTTCTGGACACCCCATCAGAGGAAATAATTTCTCTCTATCTACCCTATCAAATCCTTTAACTATCTTAAGCTCCTCAATTAGCTCACGCCCTAATTTCCCATTTTCAAGGGAATACAAGTCCATGTAACCTGTCTTCATAATTTACCCTTTTAGTTCTGGTATCATTCTGGTGAATCTGCACTGCACCTCCTCTAAGACAGATGCACCCTCCCTGAGGGTCAAGGCTCAGAACTGAACAAAATGCTGCAGATGGACCTAAGCAGAGCTTTCTATAACTTGTATCCCCTTGTGTTCCACCTCCCTTAAGATAAAGACCAACATCCCATTCACCATTTTAATTATTTTGTTGTACATGTCCATTAAAATTGAGCGATTTCTCTACGTGGATCCATAAATCTCTTTGCTCCTCCACTGTTCCTAGCTTCTCACCGTTTTTATCTTTATCTTATCTATATTTAAGTTCAAAGTGTATGACCTCACACTCCCCTGCACTGAACTCCACCTGCCAGTTTTCTGCCTGCATAAGAAATAGAAGTAGGCCATTCGGCCCTTTGAGCCTGCCCCACCGCTCTACAAGTTAATGGCTGATTTTCTACTTCAGTTCCACCTTTCCACATGATCCCCCTGCTCCTCAATTCCCTTAATGCCCAAAATCTATTGATCTCTGTCTTGAGGGAGACTCTTCTCCTCGGGGAGATGGATGGTGGCGTAGTGGTAATATCACTGTACTAGTAATCCAGAGGCCCAGGCAAATGTCCTGACGACATGGGTTCATGTCCCACCACAGCAGCGGGTGGAGTTTGAAGTCAGTTAATAAATCTGGAATATAAAGCTAGACCCAGTGATGGTGACCACGAAACTATCATCAATTGTTGTAAAAACCCATCTGGATCACTAATGCCTTTTAGGGAAGGAAATCTGCCGTCCTCACCTGGTCTGGCCTACATGTGACTCCAGACCCACAGCAATTGGGGTTAACTGCCCTCTGGAATGGCCCAGCAAGCCGCTCAGTCCAAGTTTCAATTAGGGATGGACAACAATTGCTGGCCTTGCCAGCAATGCTCACATCCCATGAAAAGAATAAAGAAAAAAATATATGCTCAACAACTGAGTATCCACAGCTCTCTGGGGCACAGAATTCCAAAGATTCACAACCCTTTGAGTGAACAAACAACTTCTCATCTCAATTCTTTATGGCCTTATTCTGTAGCTGTGACCCCTAGTTCTAGACTCCCCAGCCAAAGGAAACATCCATCCAGTATCTACCCTGTCAAGCACCTAAGAATTTTATATAACGCAATTAGGTCACCCTTCATTCTTCTAAATTCTAGGTCTAATCTAACCAATCTCTCCTCAGGGTACGAATGGCCTACTCCTGTTGCCATGTAAACAAGTTTCTCATGAATTTCTCATATGACTTATTATTGAATTTACTTGTGTCCCCTTGTTCTGATCTCACCGCAAGTGGAAACATCTTCTCCACATCGATCCCATCTAACTCCTGCATTATTTTAAGGACCTGTATCAGGTCACATCTCCCCCGTTCTCCGTTCTGGAAAAAGAACCCCCAGTCTGTTGAGTCCTTCCCAATAGTTGTCACCTCACAATTATGGTGGTATCCTTGTGAATCTTTTTAAAATGTATCCAGTGCCACTATATCCATTTTTATAAAATGGAGGCCAGGGCAGCTCGTAGTACTCCAAGTGTGGCCTAAAAAAGATACTATGAAAATGTAACCTCATTTCTCTGCTTTTGAATTCGATTCCTCAGTGAACCCCTTCTCTTGGTTTCCAGTTTTGGTGGCTTTGTTCACTTGAATTGCTACTTTAACATACTTGGGACATCCCGCTGTGTTCGGGTGTTATCTCCCATTCTTTCACTGTGACAAACAGCAGAGCGATGTCCCCCACTTTATATTAACGTCATTGGCCCGTAAACGTTCACATCTGTGAATTTTACAATTCACACGCATCGAGTTTTAACTTCAGTTCAACATTGTTGGGCACCTTCCTCAGGTCATTGAGCAGATTGCTGAACATGCCCAACGAGAGCCAGCTCACCAATGTCTGTTCCATTGTCTACGGTTATCATTCTATTGCAGAGGAAAGTCAGAAACTGCAATGGTTTGCACCAGATGTTTACATTCCGCTTTAAAGATTTCAGAAAGGCTAATTTTACACACCTACACTGCTACATTTCATTCCACCCGTAATTCTTGCATTAGTCACGCTGCCTTGGCTTCAGGAAAAAACTAATGATATATTCTCCAACAGCAATTCATTCCAGACAACAAGCAGCTAATACACATAGATCTGCGCACACATGCAGGCACACATGCACGCATACAGACAAGCGCCTGAACAAAGGTGCACACACACAGGCAGATGCACACATACGCTACCGCACTGAGGAACACACGAATCCGTACGCATGCAGGCACACGCAGACACACACACACACAGGCGCATATGCACCTGCACGCATGCAGACTTGCACGCACGCAGAGACAGACAGACACACACACACGCAGGCAGAGACAGACACACACACACACAGGCAGAGACAGACATACACACAAACACACAGGCAGAGACAGACATACACACAAACACACAGGCAGGCAGAGAAAAACACATACACACAAACACGCAGGCAGGCAGAGACAGACACACACAAACACGCAGGCAGGCAGAGGCAGACAGACACACAAACACGCAGGCAGGCAGAGGCAGACACACACACACACACACAAACACGCAGGCAGGCAGAGACAGACAGACACACACACACACAAACACGCAGGCAGGCAGAGACAGACACACACACAGAAACACGCAGGCAGGCAGAGACAGACACACACACAGAAACACGCAGGCAGGCAGAGACAGACACACACACAGAAACACGCAGGCAGGCAGAGACAGACACACACACACAAACACGCAGGCAGGCAGAGACAGACACACACACAGAAACACGCAGGCAGGGACAGACAGACACACACACACACAGAAAAACGCAGGCAGGCAGAGACAGACACACACACAGAAACACGCAGGCAGAGACAGACACACACACAGAAAAACGCAGGCAGGGACAGACAGACACACACACAAACACGCAGGCAGAGACAGACACGCACAAACGCGTGCAGGCAGCGATAGACACACACACAGGCAGAGACAGGCACACACACACACACACACACACACACACAGGCAGAGATAGACACACACACGCGCTTACCTCGATTCGGTTTCAGTGTCATTCGGGATCAGTTGAATGATATCGCTTGTTATTTCCACCTTCCGCACACTGCCGAAGAAGTCTGTAATGAGAGCGCTGTTGGGGTTCCTCTGAAATAGGTCAGTCCTGTGCCCCGGAGTAGAAACACACAGGCTCGGGGGGCAAACTTTGAACTGGAAGACAAAGGAAGCTGAAGGTTAACAAAAGGCAAGGAGCTCCTCGCAAAGTCATTAGAGCATAAACAAGTTTGTTACAGGTTTGCAAGTACACGGGATACAGAGCTCATTGGGTTTTTTTATTTCTTCATTTACGGGGTGTGGGCTTCACTGGCATTTATTACCCGTCCCTAATTGCCCTTGAGAAGGTGATGATGAGCTGCCTTCTTGAACCGCTGCAGTCCATGTGATATAGGTAAACCCACAGTGCTGTTAGGAAGGGAGTTCCAGGATTTTGTAGGTAGGTTCACATTTATCTGCTGTCCTTCTTCTAGATCGTAGTGGTCGTGGGTTTGGAAGGTGCTGTCTAAGGGGCCTTGGTGAGTTTCTGCAGTGCATCTTGTAGATGTACACACTGCTGCTACTGTGCATCGGTGGTGGAGGGAGTGAATGTTTGTGGAAGGGGTGCCTATCAAGTTTTTATTTATTTATTCATTCTTGGGATGTGGGTGTCGCTGGCTAGGCCAGCATTTTTTCCCATTTCCATTTCCCTTGAGGGCATTTAAGAGTCAACCACATTGGTGTGGGTCTGGAGTCACATGTAGGCCAGGTAAGGACAGCAGATTTCCTTCCCTAAAGAACATTAGTGAATCAGAAGCGTTTTTGACAATCGACAATGGTTTCATGGTCGCCACTAGACATTTAATTCCAGATTTTTATTGAATTCAAATTCTAGTGACAATACCACTTGGCCACAGTCTCCCCCGCAAGTGGGCCGCTTTGTCCTGGGTGCTGTCAACCCTTCAAGTGTTGTGGGAGCTGCACTCATCCAGGCAAGTGGAGAGTATTCCATCACACTCCTGACTTGTGCCTTGTAGATGGTGGACAGGCTTTGAGGAGTCAGGAGGTGAGTTACTCACTGCAGGATTCCTAGCCTCGGACCTGCTCTTGTAGCCACAGTAACTATATGGCTAGTCCAGTTTCTGGTCGATGGTATCCCCCAGGATGTTGATAGTGGGGGATTCAGTGATGGTAATGCCACTGATATCAAGGGGCAATGGTTAGATTCTCTCTTATTGGAGAAGGTCATTGCCTAGCAATTGTGTGGCACGAATGTTACTTGCCAGTTGTCAGCCCAAGCCTGGATATTGTCCAGGTCTTGCTGCATTTGGACATAGACTGCTTCAGTCTTGGAGGAGTTGCGAATGGTGCTGAACATTGTAATTATCAGCGAACATCCACATTTCTGATCACATGATGGAAGGAAGGTCACTATTGAAGCAGCTGAAGATGGCAGGACCAAGGACACTACCCTGAGGAACTCCTGCAGTGATGTCCTGGAATGAAGATGATCGACCTCCAATGACAACAACCATCTTACTTTATGCTGGGTATGACTCCAACCAGCAGAGAGTTTTGCCCCTGATTCCCATTGACTCCAGTTTTGCTAGGGCTCCTTAATGCCACACTCGGTCAAATGCTGCCTTGATGTCAAGGGCAGTCACTCTCACCTCATCTCGGGGCTCTTTTATCCATGTTTGAACCAAGGTTGTAATGAGGTCAGGAACTGAGTACCTCTGGCGGAACCCAAGCTGAACATCAGTGAGCAGGCTATTGCTGTGTAGGTGCCGCTTGATAGCAGTGTTGATGACCCCTTCCATTACTTTACTGATGATGGAGAGCAGACTGATGGGGCGGTAATTGGCTGCGTTGGATTTGTCCTGCTTTTTGTGTACAGAACATACCTGGGCAATTTTCCACATAGCTGGGTAGATGCCAGCGTTGTAGCTGTATTGGAACAGCTTGGCTAGGGGCACAGCAAGTTCTGTAGCACAAGTCTTCAGTACTATTGCCGGAATGTTGGCCCACAGTCTTTGCGGTTTCCAGTGCCTTCAGCCATTTCTTGATATCACGTGGAGTGAATCGAATTGGCTGAAGACTGGCATCTGTGATGCTGGGAACCTCCAGAGGAGGCCGAGATGGATCATCCACTCAGCACTTCTAGCTGAACATTCTTGCCAATGCTTTAGCCTTATCTTTAGCACTGATGGGCTGGGCTCCCCCATCATTGAGGATGGAGATATTTGAGGAACCTCCCCCTCCAGTGAGTTGTTAATTGCCCACCACTATTCACGACTGGATGTAGCAGGACTGCAGAGCTTAGATCTGATCTGTTGGTTGTGGGATCACTTAGCTCTATCACTTGCTGCTTATGCTGTTTGGCATGCATGTAGTCCTTTGTTATAGCTTCACCAGGTTGACACCTCATTTTTGGGTATGCCTGGTGCTGCTCCTGGCATGCCTTCCTTCTTCATTGAACCAGGGTTGATCCCCTGGCTTGATGGTAATGGGAGTGGGGGGTATGCCGGGCCTTGAGGTTACAGGCTGTGTCCGAATACAATTCTGCTGCTGATGGCCCACAGAGACCCATGGAGTTGCTAGATATGTTTGAAATCTATCCCATTTTAGCACAGTGGTAGTGCCGTACAACCCGATGGAGGGTATCCTCAATGTAAAAATGGGACTTCGTCTCCACAAGGGCTGATGCCATGAGTCTTCTTGGGGGCCAGAGCCAATGTTAAGGACTCCCAGGGCAACTCCTTCCCGACTGTATACCGCTGTGCCACCATCTCTGCTGGGTCTGTTAGCAAGGACAACTTTGCAGGGTCATTGGGGCTCAGTTTGCTGTTGTCATTTCCGGTGATCCGTCCAATTTCATTCCTTTTTATTGACTTTTTAAGCAGTTTGCTAGGCCATTTCAGAGGGCATTTAAGAGTCAGCCACATTATTGTGGCTCTAGTGTCACATGTAGGCCAAACCAGGTGAGGACAGCAGATTTCTTTCCATCTTGTAGATGGTACACATTGTTGCCGATGTGTGTCGGTGGTGGAGGGAGCTAATGTTTGTGGAAGGGGTGCCAATCAAGTGAACTACTTTGTCCTGGATGGTGTCAAGCTTCTCGAGTGTTGCTGGAGCTGCACTCATTCAGGCAAGTGGAAAGTATTCCATCACAATCCTAACTTGTGTCTTGTAGATGGTGGACAGGCTTTGGGGAGTCAGGAGGTGAGTTACTTGCTGCAGAGTGCCCAGCCTCTGACCTACTCTTGCAGCCACAATATTTATATGGCTGGTCCAGCGCAGTTTCGGTTTAATGGTAACCCTCAGAATGTGGGGGATACAGCGATAGTAAGGCCATGAATGTGAAGGAGTGATTGTTAGATTCTCTCTTGTTGCAGATGGTCATGGCCTGGCACTTGTATGGTGCCAATGTTACTTTCCACTTAGCAGCCCAAGCCTGAATGTCGTCCAGGTCTTGCTGCACACGAACAAGAACTGCTTTAGTATCTGGGGCATTGCAAGTTGTACTGAACACTGTGCGCAAGTGCCATTGCCTGGCACTTCTTTGCCCAACCCTGAGTTTTGTTGCATGTGGGCATGGAATGCTTCATTATCTGAGGAGTTTCAAATGGTACTTGAACACTGTGCAATCGTCAATAAACATCTTCACTTCTGGCCTTATGATGGAGGGAAAGTAACTGATGAAACAGCTGAAGATGGTTGGGTCTTGGACACTGCCCTGAGGAACTCCTGCAGCGATGTCCTAATACTGAGATGATTGGCCTCCAACAACCAGTGCTAGCTATGATTCCAATCAGTGAAGAGTTTGCCCCGATTCCTACTGACTCCGAGTTTGCTAGGGTTCCCTCTTGGGACAAATACTACCTTGATGTCAAGGGCAGCCACTCTCACCTCACCTCTCCATTTCAGCTCCTCTCCCCTTGTTTGAATCAAGGCTGTGTTAAGGTCAGAAGCTAAGTGGCCCTGGCAGAACCCAAACTCAGCTACCATTTTGAAATTATTTCACAATTTTATGCACTTCAATTAAAACATTCCTCAATTTCTAAGCTCAAGGGAACACAAGTCGAATTTATTCAATCTGTCTTTATAATTTAACCCTTTAAGATCTGGTATAATCCTGGTAATTGTGTACTGTATCCACTTCTAAAGCCAAATATATCCTTCCTGAGATGCAGTGCCCAAAACACAACACAGTACTCCAGCTAGGGTCTGGTCAAGGCTCTATGCAAATGAAGCATCAATTCTGCACTTCTGAATCTCAATCCTCTTGAGATGAAAACCTAATGTGATTCACTACAGGAGAATCTTATTAATACACACCAGAACTTAAAAACCAGTGCAAAACTAATGGCAATAAATGTAAACAATCAGGCCCAAAGGAAAGAGTGTAACTTATGTCATATTCCTTCTTTAAACCACTCCTGACGCATAACAATGAAGTCTGAATCCTTCATTTATGCATATTAGATAGACCATATTTAAGAAAATGCAACTGCAGAAGTGTTTTGAATTTTAATACAAACAAATCTGATGCCACAAGGGTGCTTTCAAAGATACAAAAATTACAACGTATGTCTCAGCAAAGAAAGGGGAAAAATAATTGGGCTAAAAAAATGCAGAAAAATTATGAAGATGCTACTGCATCTGAAGTTGAGACAGCAAATTTACACCACACTCTGAACTGGCATTAATTCAGGGAGTTCACCCATTTTCACATGGGGACGGGCTGTATTAATGAACAGTAGAAGGATTCAGCAGGGATTTGGTCAAATCGGCCCAAAAGATTGAAGAAATTTGGACATAGTGTAAAGACAGCACTAGTTACTCATACCCAAATTTCCCTGATTTCCACGTAGTACTAATGCAGTTGCTTCAGGTCAATGTATATTAAAATATATTAAATGTATACTAGGTACATCAGCTTGGCTCTATAAGTAACTCTCTCTCCTCCAAGTCAGAAGGTCTGTGTTCAAATCCCACCCCAGGACTTGAGTGCAGAATCTTGGCTCACACTTTGAGCTGCTGCATTGTCAGAGACCTTGCTTTTCAGAGATGGCATTAAACCTTGGCATAGGTCGGCTCTTCCAGTGCCTCAGAATGTGAAGAACGTCAGAGCATTATTTAAAGAGCAGAGTTTTCTAAACTCTGAGCCAACACTCCTTCCCAAAACGCCATCACAAAGAATGGATTATTCATCAGGTACAAAATGGATACCCCAATTTCCTGTACATGCCACTGAACCTCAAAATAATTCATCTTGTATGAATTATTCTTTGAGGCATTTCTGAGAGCATTTCACACAAATGTAAGGCCTTCTATTTAAATATTGCATTGTTAATAGCTTTAAAAAGTCCAGTAGGCTACATGTTTGTAATATAATGATCAATAAAGCATCAACATCCACAGGTCTTCCAAAAGGAAGCTGCAGCTTTGACCTTTGAGTCAACAAAATATCAAAACTAAGTCTGTTCTTAAAAAGGTCCATTTCACAGACACTCTCTTCAGTTCAAAAGAATGATTCAAATGTTCTGTCCAAATGCTTACACATTCCTTTTTATCCAAGATCAACAGTAAATTTCATGGCTACAGCCTTCCCTTTAGAAGAACGTGTTGGTGCACATGTGTATCAAGGACAGACCTTCCACCTCTGCTGCACAGTGGCTGCAGATGTGCTGCAGCAGCTCGTCATCTACAAAAGCATCTTCCAAAACCACGACCTCTACCAGCTAGAAGGATGGGGGTTCATGGGAATACCACCACCTGCAAGTTTCCCTCCAAGTCACACACCATCCCAATTTGATGATACCAAATATACTTGTGTAAAAATTGAATATTTAAAACCAATCTTTTGGGCTTTTACATGGGTGATGTTTTTGAGTGCTTGATTTGGGTCCAAGAAAGATGATCACAATGGAATAAAGTAAAAGCCGACACCACTAAAGAATTCAGATTAGTTCTCTAACATTACAACCTTCATCCAACACAACATAAATATATACCATAATAAACTGTTACTTGGTAACACAGAACTTGAATATTACTTGAAAGAGAGGCGTATTACCGAAGCTTTTTGCTTTGCACTCACCAGGGCGAGCACAAAAATGTCAAATTTCAAACAATCACAACAATTTATATTCCAGGAGAAAAGGATATTAATTGTTGGCAAGTCAACTCTGATTGGCCGAGGCTTTGCCATGGAGAAAGTAACAAGGAAATATAGGCTCCCTAAGATCCCGGGTAATTTAAAACAGGTTCAAGGCTTGAACATATACCTTTTCTTTGCAGAGAACGGGTCCCTGCATCTGAACGTTTGTCATTTCTAACAAGCATAAATGGGTCACGCTATGAGCTCGGCTGATCATCTTAAATTGGTTGTTAGCACACTCAGGATTGTTCAGCAAGTGCTGTACAATTACAGAATCACATCTAACAGTAGATGTTTTGTTTTGGGTTTTGCAAGCACAGGCTGGTTGAGTACAGTCCGTTAGTTGTTCGAGTATGAACAACCGAAGGAATGTGTTATTGATTCGATCAACCAAAAATCGGGTTGTACTGCCTACGTGCCTGGCTTCACAACTGCACTGAAAGTCATACACAACGATGCTCACCATAACGAATTAACTACAACGCTTCATATTGAAATCACTAATTGAGTCAACAAACAATTCATCCAAATAGCCTGGTTGTACAATATCATACAGTCTTCCTCGTTATCATCATCAGTGGTACTGATAACTTTGCCAGCATCATTCTACAAGTAATTGTCCTCAGCCGAGCACATTTGATATTCCATATTTTACAAATGATTCTTTGACAATATTGCAATCAAGTTCATTCCACGTGTCTACAACCCATTGGCACAATGTTACTAGTGAGGGTGCTCGCATATTTAGTGAATGGTTTCTCGCACATCCAACTGTTGCAAATCTTTCGGATACTGCCCTTGAGAGGTTTATTTATACACACAACCCAGGACTGAACAACACTCCTAAGACCGCTGGAAATAACTGCCACAACAGCACTGGTTGATCTCACATCACAGGCTACATCATTGATAACTGGGATTTGATCATGTCCCAGATCAACTTCTCTATTTACGTAATCCTCCTGGTCTCAAATTCCACACTTCTTTGCAACTGCCTTCATCCATCCAGCCTTTCTCATGAACGTGGACGACAACACCTTTCTGAAATTTCCCTCTGGGGGAAAGGTTTGCACTTCAATGTCACCACGGACTTTAATTTCGTACTGTCTGCCTTACGAGATGAAACCACCGTGAACTGTGTCTTCTCGTGGTCAGTGGCCTTTGCAAGGACGTTTCTTTCAACAATCTTGGTTAGGGTCCTCTTTGCTGGCACGTTAAACTTCAGTGTTTCACCCATATTTCTAATGCAGGCTAATCGATAGGTTTTCTTCTCTTGATGTTGGATGACAAAGTGGTGGAACGTGGCGATTTTATCTTCGGGTTCAGGTGGCAAACGTTACGAATTTTTAATTTTCTGACGAAATACTAAACCACACCTTTTCATGAATCTTGTGAACCACCTAGCACTGGCCTTGGGTTCTGAAATACCATCTCTCGTCACTTCCCAGAGGGCACAGAGTCAGATGGCTCTGCGGGTGGCATTATGACCTTTTTACCGATGCTCATTAACCCCCATTCTGCCACTGTTTTCTCCAGTTTAAATTGAGCTGCATACTTGTTATTCTTCCTCGAAATCATTGCCTTAGATCATGTGGTACACATTAGTCTCGTCATTTGGCTACTAGAATTGGCGGAGGGAAAATTTAAAGGTTCTTACAGGTGCCTTTGAATTAATGAACCATAATAATTCGGGTAAGTAATTGATAATCACAAAGCGGTTTGATCCCTGAAAAACGAGGGCCGACTTTTGCACAAGGTCAACTTTTACGAGTTTATATTGTGTATCATCGTTTCCTTCCTTGTCACTGGTCAAGATTCCAGAACTCCCTCTCTAACGGCACTATGGGTGCACCTACGTGGACTGTGCACAACCTTCTCAAGGGCAATTAGGGAAGGAAAATAACTGCTGGCGTTGAAAGTGATGCCCACATCTCATGAACGAGATGGGAGGCAGTGGTGTAGCTTTAATGTCACTGTGGACTAGTAATTCAAAGGAAATGGGTTCAAATTGGCAGCTGGTGGGATTTAAATTCAATTCAAAAAATCTGGAATTAAAAGTTTGTCTCAATAATAGTGACCACAAAATCGCTGGTTCACTAATGTCCTTTAGGAAAGGAAATCTGCCATTCTTACCTGGTCTGGCCTACATGTGATTCCAGACCCACAGCAATGTGGCTGACTCTTAACTTCCCTCCAAAATGGCTTAGCAAAGCTTTGCCAGTGATGCCCAAATCCCGTGAAAGAATAAATAAAAAATAAAACACAATCGGGCCATTTTTGCTCCCTGCAAGGTCACCAACACCCATCTAAACTCACTAATAAAGAATAGCCACTGTGGTGAACAAAAAGAGAGTAACAACAGCAGCAGTAAACGCCTTCAAGACAGATGGAGGGAAGAAAAGTAACTAGTACACTAGGCAATCCCACTAATGATTACAGGCAGGGGAGGCCATTCAGCTCATCGGTCTGTACAAATACAATAATTCCCCCTGCCTCTTGAACAATCCCAATATTTCACATCCGTGGTGCGCTTGGCATTTGGAAGCTGAACTGTACCAGCATCAAGTATTCAAACCATTGCCCTCTGTCAGACCTGTGCTCCCTCAATGGCCAATACCTTGTGCTTCTTTCTGCAGCAAGAACTGGCCTGAATACAAAGTCAAAAGCTGAGGATTTTGTCAATAGGCACAGGGAATAAAGAGATGTTCTATTTCACATCACCAGGTGCTGTATACCACCACTGTAATCTCACAATTAAAAAGGCAAAGCAGGAAAATAAAGGACTTGCTTTTACACAGTCTTTCATAGCCTCAGAAGGTCCCAAAATATTTTGCAGCCAATGAAGTACTTTCTGAAATGCAGTCACTATTATACAGATTAAATGAGGGACACAGTTAGCACATCGCAAAGTTCAACGAGAGGTCAAATGAATGAGCTGTTAACCTGTCCTTGGTAAGGGAGGAATGTTGGCCAGGACAGCCAACAGTGCCTACAGTGAATCAAGTGCTTAAAATGATTAAAGAGTTTGATAGGATAGACAGCTAGAAACCATGTCCTCTGGTAGGGGAGTCCAGAACAAGATGGCATACATTTAAAATTAGAGCTGGATTGTTCAGGCGTGATATCAAGAAGCATTTCTTCACCGAAAGAGAAGTGTAAATCTAAATCAATCTCCCCCAAAAAGCTATTGAACCTAGGGGTCAACTAAGTATTTCGAAACAGAGATCAACAAATCTTCATTAAGTAAGAGTATTAAGGGTTACAGAAACAAAGTGGGCAGATAGAGCTGGGGGACAGATCAGCCATCTTCTAAACTGAATGGCGGAATAGGATCAAGGGGCTAGATGTCCTACTCCTATTTCCATGTACACACATGCAACACGGTTGCTCTCCCAATGCTCTACTGCTCTGTCACAGATTCACAGTAGCTTTACAGTGTAGAAGGAGGCCATTTGGCCCGTCAAGTCTGCACTGGCTCTCTGAGAAAGCATTCCACCTAGTCCCCCTCCCCTGCCTTATCTCCGTAACCTTGAACATTCTCTTTTCAGGTGGCAATTCAATTCCCTTTTCAATACCTCGATTGAACCTGCCTCCACCACCCTTTCAGGAAGTTTGTTCCAGACTCCAGCCACCCGCTGGGTGAAAAAAATTTCCCTCACATCACATGTACTCCTTTTGCCAATTATTTTGAATCTGTGCCCTCTAGTTCTTGATGTTCTCTCGAGTTACCCTGGCATACCCCTCAGGATCTTGAACACCCCTATCAAGACTCCTCTCAACCTTCTTTTCTCCAAGGAAAACAGTCCCAACTTCTCCAATCTATCCTCATAGCTACAGTTCTTCATCCCTGGAGTCATCCTTGTGAATCTCCTCTGCACTCTTTCCAATGTCTTCATATCCTTCCTCAAGTATGGCACCTAGAACTGGATGCAGTATTTCAGATGAGGCCTAACTAGTGTATTATGTAAGTTCAACATGACCTCCTTACTCTTGTACTCAATGCCCTTATCAATAAAGCCTAAGATACTGCATGCTTTATTAACTGCTCTCTCAACATGCCCTGCCATATTTAATGACCTATTTACATATACACCCAGATCCCTCGGTTCCTGCACATCCTTTAGAGGCTCTCCCTTTAGTTTATACTGTCTCACCATATCTTTCCTGCCAAACTGAATCACCTCACCCTTCTCTGCATTGAACTTCATCTGTCTGTCCACTTATCTGTCCAATCCACCAATACGTCTATGTCCTTTTGAAGTTCAAGACTATCACAGCTGACAACATTTCCAATCTTTGTATCATCTGCAAGCTTTGAAATCATGCCCTGCACATGACAGTCTAGGTCATTATTATATATCGGGAAGGGTAAGGGTCCCAACACTGACCCCTAGGGATCTCCGCTGCAAACCTTCCTCCAGTCTGAAAAAGCAACCATTTATCACTACTCTTTGTTTCCTATCACTCAGCCAATTTCTTATCCAAGTGCCTAACTTCCCTTTTATTCCAGGGCCTAGGATTTTGCTCACAAGTCTGTCGTGTGGCACTGTATCAAATGCCTTTTGAAAATCCATATACACCACATCAACAGCGGTTCCTTCATCAACTTTCTCTGTCTGCTGGTTATATGGTGCTGAAAAGGCGAGGGTGTAATCTGAAAGAGACCCTGAAGACAGGCTATGAGGGGGTGGCAGAGCATATCCACTGATTACTAACAAATAGAATTAAAATTGAAGGTTTGAAAGCAAACTTATTCACTCAAAAACAGGCCACTTGGCCCATCACGTCCACTCTCTTGTTTTCCTCCATGAAGCGTCAGCCATTGCTCAGTGATAGCACACTCACCTCTGAGTGAGAAGGCTGTGGTTTCACAGCCCAATCCAAAAGACTGGAGCACAGAAACTAGGGCTGACACTCCACTGCAGTACTGAGGGAGTGCTGCACTGTCCAAATACTGAACGAAGGGCCAGAATGCCCTCGCAGATGGAGGTACAAGATCCAATGGTACTACTCCAAAGAGGAGGAGATTTTTCCAGGGCTCTTGGCCAATATTTATCCCTCAGCCAACAAAGAAATGGATTATCTGATCATCATCACATTGCTGTCTGTGGAAACAAAAATGGCTGCCTGTTTCCATTAAAGTGACTAGACTTTTAAGAACTTCATTTGGGACATCCTGAGGTCAGGAAAGAATTGCATTTAAAAACCAGTCTTTTCTTTTTATTGTATCTTCAAAACTGTGTCTTTATTTCATACATCCTTGTTTCTTTTTACAGACCGCTATGATGAAATTAGCTTCTGGAAATTATTCAAGTGGTGCTGAGGGATTTAATTAAAAAAGGCAGAAATGGCTCCTGCGCCTGCTCATTTTCAGTGTCGGGGCAGTTCATGAAAACCTCAAAGTGACTAAATTATTTGGTTTATCTAAGATTCCACCGCTTTCGTCTCCTGGCACCTCAACTCTTCACAATTCACTTCATTCAGCCAACAAATTTGGGCTGCCCTCATATGAAGGCAGAGTTTTGATTTGGATACGGGAGAAACCGATGCCAGTGGGCATTTTCTTCACCAGATCAAGCTCCCTTAGTCTGGGAGTAGACTGGGAGCCGGTGAAAAGCTTAGTCTTTGAGTCTGTCACTCAAATAAGCAAGCCAGAACTCTCAGCTGCATTCTCAGAATCAGAAACAAAGTTAAGTGCTGATATTGAACCTCAAGTTGTGTCCGAAACACTCGCATGTGCAGAGTGATCGTTGTGTGAAGCAAATTTCTCAGGCGCCAGGCGCTGCTTCAGAGGTTGGTGGTGTCTAAACTACGATAGGTTTTAATCTATTTTTCACAAGCTTTCGCTTTTCCATCGCTTAAAAATAACACGTATGTTGGAAGAACGATACTGCATTCTAAATTACTTCTGGAGCTCCCTACCGAGACAATAACTTATTTTTCCTCTAGATCTGCATGAAATACCATCAAAACAATCCAGCTTATTACTGATGGCGGGGTTGCATGTGGGCAACTGGTCACCAAGCAACACTCTGAATGACAACGCTGAAGTAGTACAGGATATGTTACTGCATGAACGCAGAGCGGATTCCTGGAATAATGCTCAATTCTAGGTGCATAAGATCTAACATTGGTTAACAGTGTTTCATCTGTCAGCCGTGGCTCAGCGTGTAGTACTCGCACCACCGAGTCAAAAGGTTATGCATTCAAGCCCCGGCCTGGAGATTTGAATACACAATGCAAGCTGTCACTTTGGTGCACTATTGAGGGGGTGCTGCACTGTCGGGGGTGCCATCTTTCCGATTAAACCAAGACTCCGTTTGCCCACTTGGGTTGAGTGTGAAAGATCTCAAGGCATTATTTCGAAGGGAAGAAGGGGTGTTCTCCCCGGTGCCATGGCCAATGATTTATCATCCCTCCGCCAATATCACCAAAACAAAAAGTTATCAGATCATTATCCCATTTCAGTCTTAGGGACCTTGCTGCGTGCAAATTGGTTGCCATGTTTCTCTACATTACAACAGTGACTACACGGCCCATAAAAAAACTTCACGGACTGTACACCACTTTGGGGCATGCTGGGGTCATGGAAAGCACTATTTAAATGTGAATTCTCTCATTTAATTTCCCATTACCATCCTTCATAACACACAAAAAAATAGGCATTTTCCATCCAATTTCTACTGGCCATGGACCCACTGCACAAAACCACTCCAACTCAACAGAAAATTGGCACTCTCACTGACAGAAGCCACGAAAGGGCTGGTGCAGGAAATGCAGCAACGTTGCAGTTGGTATTTCAGAGGTTGGGGCTGAGAGACATTCTTGTAACTGAGTGGAGGTATATTTAATTTGCATCAAACCCATGGCCCACATGACCTGGCAGTATGTGATGCCAACGCTGGTAGTCCGAAATGGAAATGTGCGAAAATCCCCCAGCAGGAACATCCTTCAACACTAGTTTAATAAAAATCTATCACTGTGTTTGCAGCCTTATTAACACAGGGATTGAAACCAGCTAATTAAACCAAAGTTCAGTTATTAACTTTAATTCAAAGTCTATAATGTTACTTTTTAAAGCAGCTATTACTGTGAATATTGATTGAGAATTTTAAACTTTGTCAGTAAAATCCCACTGAAAGATATTAATATTCCAGGCTTTATATTTATTAGCTTTTAAAACCTTATATAAATATACGGACTAACTAATTACATGAGGATGAGATGGTTGCCTTGAGGTGGAGAAATTGCTTCAATAAAAGAAAGACTAGCATTTATATGACACCAATCATGGTTCCTCCACTGTAGCTAAGTTATTTGGCTGCTTATCCAACATCCAATACTGGATGAGAAGACATTTCCTTCAATTAAATATTGGCAAGACTGAAGCCATAGTTTTTGGTCCCCACTCCAAATTCTATTCCCTAACTACCACTCCATCCCTCTCCTTGGCAACAGTCTGAAATTAAGCCAGTCTGTTCGCAAACTTGGTGTCGCCTTTGACCCCAAGGCGAGCTTCTGACCTCGTGTTTGTGTCGTCTCTAAGATGCCCATCTCCACCACTTGTAACATCGCTCGACTTTGCCCCGTCTCAGGTCATCTGCTGCCAATACCCTCGTTTATGCCTTCATTACCTCTGGACTCACCTATTCCAATGCAATCCTGGCTGGTTTCGTGTTCTACCCTTTGTAAACTTGACATTATCTAAAACTCTGCTGCCTGTCCCTTAATGCGCACCAAGTCCCATTCCCTTATGCCCCTATCACCCTGTGCTCGCTGATCTACACTGGCTCCCAGTCAAGCAACATCTTGATTTTTAAAATTCTCATCAAATCCCTCCGTGGCCTCGCCCCTCCCTATCTCTGTAATTTGCCCCATCCTACAACCCTCCAGGATATCTGCGCTCCTCTAATTCTGGCCTCTTGTGCATCTCCAATTTTAATCTGGATAAATCAGCACCAAGCTCTGGAATTCCCTCCCTACACCTCTCTGCCTCACTTTCCTCTTTTGAGACACTTGTTAAAACCTACCACTTTAATCAAGCTTTTGGTCATCTGACCTAATACGGTTTGGTGTCATATTTTGTTTTATAATGCTCCTGTAAAACACCTTGGGACCCATATATTTCATTAAAAACACTATGTAAATACAAGTTCTTGTTTTGATTTCACTGAATGGCAGCACAAGCTCAAACAGCCTCCTCCTGTTGACCAGGAGACACAGTGCTCTGTTACACAATGTACTATGTGAGTAATTTGACAACGCATGTAGTAAGTGCAGTATGCTGGGAGGAACAAGTGACTTTAGACCTAAGGTTCCCACAGCTCTCCACCACTGGTGTTTTCCCGGCCTTATACCTGGCTCTGCTGAAGACTAATTGATAGATATTGATTGCAATGATTAGTCACAGCTTCATTAATGTTGTATCTCTGTTTTCTCCACTCTCAAATGGACAGGGTTCCAGGAATGGACAAAGAAAATGCTTCAAAGACACTCTGAAGCACAAACACAGAAACAGAAATACCTGGAAAAACTCAGCAGGTCCGGCAGCATCGGCGGAGGAGAGCACAGTTGACATTTCGAGTCCTCATGACCCTTCAACAGAACGGCAGCATTGACATTAATGACTGGGAGCTTGTTACCAATCATTCAAAATGGCAGCAACTTGTCCATCAAGCTGCATCACGCTTTGAGTCACAATGTCTTACTGTTAAAGACAGAGCGGCAGCAGAGAAACGAAGGAAGCAAATCCTGCAATCTGGGTCCCACTACCTCATGGGACATCCTGACCCATGTGCCCAAAGGCCTGCAAGTTGGGAATCAGCCTGTTCGATCACATGAAGACCCACGGCAGAAACTCACGACCCTGAGTAGACGTCATCATCAAATTAAGGGGCTGCCAGCGAATTATGACAACACCAACAACTGCTGCATCAGGTGACTACCAGCAGTTTAGAAGGTGAACTACCTTGGCCTTTTTTCATCTTGCAATTCCGATGCTCTTCAAATAGTCGCACAGGATCTCTAGTGCCCACCTGAACAGGCAGGCAGGAGTGTTAGGGGCACAGACACAATCCTGTGAACTCCAGTCCTGGAGTGGGATTCAACCCCACAACCTTCGCCTTATCTCCATCTTAAATGGGAGACCCCTGATTTTTAAACTGTGTCCCCTGGTTCTAAATTCCCCCATGAGGAGAAACATTCTCAACAATTCCCATAATTGTTGTTTCAAACAGCGTATACTGGAAAAGGAAAATTTGCAGGGTTATGGAGTAAAAGTGCTGCCACATGACTCTAACTTTGGTTTTACGATCATGGAATGCTGCAGCACAGAAGGAGGCCACTCTTGCTCATTGTTTAATTAAGATTAAGTATATCATGTGGAGATCATTCATTGGATGATTACCTGAGCACATATAGAGAGACTTACTGACACTGGGGTTGGGTTGCAGAGCTGGGAGCTATAGGTTTCACTTTGTGAATAAATCTCAAGCTGAGCAAAGATTGACTTCTAGTCTCCTCCTTCACCGTCTGGCTATCAGGAGTTTAATAACTCTGTGCGGTGTTGTCCATGCTGGGTCTTTGAAACAGCTATCCAATCAGTGGTGGTGGTGGTGGTGCGTTACAGTTCACTCAGAGTCCAAGTTGCTGCGGCAACATGCATATTCCTGGAGCCATGGACAGTAATGGTAGAAGCTCCAACTTTCTTTCCATCAAATGGCTGACCAGGAATCTCTCCCACTCTTACCACCTGCCGGTGGCGTGTGTTGGAAGGATTTGCTGGTTGACAATCCATATTTGCCTGTGTTATGAATGCACTTCCTCGGCCATCAAGTCCTGGGGCGAGGCCCGAACCCGAAGCTTCTGACTCAGAGGCAGGAACGCCAACGACTGGGCCACAAGACCTCCCACCCAATCGGTACCTACAGAGACATTCTTCAGCAAAATTGGCCCCCCAACCGACTTTCGTTTCCCGCCTCTCCTGAATGCAACAGAAACTAACAGCACTAATTTGTGGGTAGCTGCAGCTCTTTGTTACTTTCCCGCTCGTCAAGTCAGACCCGGCACCAACGAGGCTGGAATTCTCAACCTTTTGCACCAATTTACAATTCCATCATGACCCGAGCACCACCATCTCCACCGGAGTCAGTGATCGGTAAATCCCGGTTCCGGCTTTCCTACCCCTTTCTCAACACAACTGAGCCAGAGGGTAGAGTTGCAAAATGAAAGAAAGGCTTGTATTAATATAGCACTTTACAGCCAATGAAGTGCTTTTGAAATCCAATCACCGTTGTAGTGGAGGAAGCGTGATAGTCAAATTACACATAGCAAACTCCCACAATGAGCAGTGAGATAAATGACCACGTTATTTGTTTTTTGTAATGGGAATTGCAAGGCAACAGGGAAAGCTCCCCGACCCACTTCAAACAAGGCTGCGGAATCGCTCACGTTCAGCTGAGGGGGGCAGATGGGGCCTCGGTTTAACGCCGCTTCTGAAAAACGGCAATCCAACAGTGCAGCACTCCCTCAGTACTGCACCGAAGTTTCAGCCTGGATAATGTGGTCAAGGCTCTGGAGTGGAACTGGACCCCCACCATCCCCCAACCCCCAACCTTCTGACTCAGAGACTAGATTGCAACCGACTCAGCCACGGCTAACTCCTTCATAGGAACAATCTTCCTAATCAAAGCTACTTACCAAGTCGTTCATGTTATTCTGGCTGGCTGGGCGAATGTCTTCTAAAAACTCCAGGAGATAATAAGTGTATCTGTCCATCAGATGGACCCCAATGGCGAGATCTGGCTGGTGCTAATAGAAAGACAGGTCAAATGCTAAGTCAGTGGGAAAAGTGAGATCTCTGTCATTATGAAAGCCTGTGAGATAGCTAGGCTATTTAGAGGCTGTGTCACGCTTCAACAAAGAATAATTAGTCTCACATCAAATTGTTCACCGACTAGTACATCATTATAGTTCTGGTGAACAAACCTGTCCCTCTGAACATTGATAACTGAAACAACATTTTTTCTTTAGTTATTCTTTTACGGTATGTGGGTGTCGTTGGTAAGGCCAGCATTTGTTGCCCATCTTTAATTGCCCTTGAACTGAGTGGCTCGATAGGCCATTTCAGAGGGCATTTAAGAGTCAGCCACATTGCTCAGAGTTTTATTTTTATTCATTCACAGGATGTGGGCTTCGCTGGCTGGGCCAGCATTTGTTGCCCATCCCTAGTAGCCCTTGAGAAGGTGGTGGTGGTGAGCTGCCTTCTTGAACCGCTACAGTCCACATGGTGTATGTACACCACAGTGCTGTTAGGGAGGGAGTTCCAGGATTTTGACCCAGCGACAGTGAAATAACTTCCAAGTCAGGATGGTGAGTGACTTGGAGGGAAATTTCCAGGTGGTGCTGTTCCCAGCTATCTGCAGCCCTTGTCCTTCTAGATGGTAGTGGTCATGTGTTTGGCTGGTGCTGTCTAAGGAGCCTTGGTGAATTCCTGCAGTGCATCTTGTAGATGGTACACACTGCTGCTACTGTGCGTCGGTGGTGGAGGGAGTGAATGTTTGTAGATGTGATGCCTATCAAGCGGGCTGCTTTGTCCTGGATGGTGTCAAGCTTCTTAAGGAGCTGCACTCATCCAGGCAAGTGGACAGTATTCCATCACACTCCTGACTTGTGCCTTGTAGATGGTGGACAGGCTTTGGGAGTCAGGAGGTGAGTTACCTGTCGCACGATTCCTAGCCTCTAACCTGCTCTTGTAGCCAGTGTTTATCTGGCTAGTCCAGTTCAGTTTTTGGTCAATAGTAACCTCCAGGATGTTGGTAGTGGGGGATTCAGTGATGGTAATGCCACTGAACGTCAACGGGCAACGGTTAGATTGTCTCTTGCTGAGGATGGTTATTGCCTGACACTTGTGTGGCGCGAATGTAACTTGCCACTTGTCAGCCCAAGCCTGGATATTGTCCAGGTCTTGCTGCATTTGGACATGGACTGCTTCAGTATCTGAGTCATTGCGAAAGGTGAACATTGTGCAATCATCAGCGAACATCCCCACTTCTGACCTTATGATGGAAGGAAGGTCATTGATGAAACAGCTGAAGATGGTTGGGCCAAGGATATTACCCTGAGGAACTCAGGCACTGATGTCCTGGAGCTGAAATGATCGACCTCCAACAACCACAATCATCCTCCTTTGTGCTAGGTATGACTCCAACCAGTGGAGTCCCCGGATTCCCACTGACTCCAGTTTTGCTAGGACTCCTTGATGCCAAGGGCAGTCGCTCTCACTTTTTTTAAATTATTGATTCATGGGATGTGGGCATCACTGGCTAGGCCAGCATTTATTGCCCATCCTAAATTGCCCTTGCATTTAAGAGTTAACCACATTATTGTGGGTCTGGAGTCACATGTGGACAAGACTAGGTAAGGACAGCAGATTTCCTTCCCTAAATGACATTAGTGAACCAGATGGGTATGTATAACAATCGACAATGGTTTCATGGTCATCATTAGACTTTTAATTGCAGATTATTATTGAAATCAAATTCCACCATCTGCCATGGCATGATACGAACCCAAGTCCCCAGAGCATTACCCCGGGTCTCTGGATTACTAGTCTAGCAACAATACCACTTCACCTTGGGAGCTCAGCTCTTTTGAACCAAGGCTGTAATGAGGTTAGGAGCTGAGTCTGGAGTCACATGTAGGCCTGGCCAGGTAAGGACAGATTTCCTTCCCTAAAGGACATTAGTGGACCAGACGGGTTTTTATGGCAATCAATGATAATTTCATAGTCACCATTACTGAGGCCAACTTTATATTAAAGATTTATTGAGTGTAAATTCCACCATCTGCCGTGGTAGGATTTAAACCCATGTCCCCTCAGCATTGGTCTAGGGCTCTGGATTACTAGTCCAGTGACATTACCACTAAACCACTGTCTCCTGGGGGAGATGATACCTATCACAATCTAAGGACATTCCAAAGTGCTATACAGCCTATGAAGTACTTTGAAGTGTAGTCACTGATCTAATGTAGGAAACATGGCGACCAATTTGCACACACCTAAGCGCCCACAAACAGTGCCGATATAATGAAAATCTGATAATGACCAGATAATCTGTTTCTAGCAATGTTGGGATAAATGTTGGCCAGGACACTGGGGATACCTCCACTTCATCATCTCCAAATTCTGTCATATTCTTACTTATATTCCTATTTTCTTATTACATGGAATCCTTTACACCCATGAAAGGGCCAACAGAACTTCGGTTTAACGTCTTCATTTGCCAGACCTGCAGCAGTCCTTCAGTACTCTACATTCTGAAGTGGAATTTGAACCCACAACTGAGGCGAGAGTGTTGCCCATTGAGCCACAGCCGACACCACAACCATCAGTTTTGAGTCAATTGCTCTTTTCAATTTTTATGAATGCACTAGGGATTAGGTGTAGGGAGCAATCTCATAGAGTTTGCAGATGATATAAGTCTCAGCAACACAGCAGACAGTGATGAGAAAAGTTGTGGGCTTCAGGATGGTGAAATGACAGAAGCAATTTAAATGGAGTTCAGTTCAGAGAAGTGTCAAGTGATTCAGATGACTAACACAGAAAGACAGTTTTCTACAAACAGCACAATTTTGACAAGCGTAGATGAGCAGAGAGGTCTTGTCATCCGCCTACACAAATCCTTAAAGGTGGCAGGGCAACCTGGTAAGGTGATTGAAAAATTTATTGCATTACTTGGGTTTATAAATAGAGGAGTAGAATATAAAAGCAAAGAGATCCTGCTAGAACTTAATAAATCACTGGTTAGCTGTTAGTTGGAGCATTGTGGACAATTCTGGGCCCCACACTTCAGGAAAGGTGTAAAAGCTTTAGAAAGGGTACTGAGGAATTTTAACGGGATGTTACCAGCAAGAAGGGCTTCAGTTATTAACATTTTTTTTTACTGTATTTAACTTTTACAGGGTTTTTTTTCAACTAGAGGCACAGCAGGGCAGTTCAGTCCCATGTTATGTACCGCCTGCAACATGTGGGAAGTCCTAGACTTCTACCACTTGCCTCTGACTGATCACGTGCGTAGGAAGTGCCACCAGCTGCAGCTACTTGAGCTCCGAGTTCCGAGGCTTGAGCAGCAGCTGGAGGCACTGAGGTGCATCCGCAAGGCTGAGAGTTTCGTGGATGGCACGTTTTTAGACGTGGTCGCCCCACAACTTAGGGAAGTGCAGTCAGTGAGGGAACGGGTGACCATCAGTCAGAAGAAAGGTATCAGGCAGGTAGTCAGGAAATCCCCAGCGTGCATCACGCTCGAGAACCGTTTCTCTGTGTTGGAAAACAGTGAGAGTGACGGTTCCTCTGGGGAGTGCAGCCACGCTCATGGCACTGTGAGTGGCTCAGCTGCACAGGGTGGGAGGAAAGAGGAGAAGAGCGATAGTGGTAGGAGACTCGATAGTAAGGGGAACAGACAGGCATTTCTGCAGCCGTAGACGTGACTCCAGGGTGGTATGTTGCCTCCTTGGTGCCAGGGTCAAGGATGTCCCTGAACGGCTGCAGGGCATTCTAAAGGGGGAGGGCAAACAGACAGAGTTCGTGGTACATATTGGTACCAACGACATAGGTAGAAAGAGGGATGAGGTCCTGCAAGCAGAATTTAGGGAGTTAGGAAACAGATTAAAAAACAGGACCTCAAAGGTAGTAATCTTTGGATTACTTCCGGTGCCACGTGCTAGTGAGTATTAGGAGGAGGTTAGTCCAGATGAATGCGTGGCTGGAGAGATGGTGCAGGACGGAGGACTTTAGATTTCTGGAACATTGGGACCATTTCTGGGGGTGGTGGAACCTGTACAAGGTGGACAGGTTGCACCTGAGCCAGAAAGGGACCAACATTCTTCCAGGGAGGATTGCTAGAGCTGTTGGGGAGTGTTTAAACTAACTTGGCAGGGGGATGGGATCCTCAGAGGGGATTCAGCAGGGGGAGATGCACAGCCAAAATTAGGAGAGCAAGTGAGTCTGGAAGGCATAGAAATTATAGGCCAGTTAAGGCACAAGGGAATTTGGCAAGGTTGGATGGTATTTATTTTAATGCAAGGAGTCTGACGAGTTGATGAGTTGAGGGCACAAATTAACACGTGGAAGTATGATGTCATTGCTGTCACAGAGACATGGTTGAGAGAGGGGCAGGATTGGCAGCTCAATATTCCAGGATTATAGGATCTTCAGACAGGGAAGGAGGTAAAAGAGGAAGGGGTATCGCAAGATTGATTAAGGAATCAATTACAGCAGTAAGGAGGGATGACATCTTAGAAGGTTCCTCAAATGAAGCCACATGGGCAGAACTTAAAAACGAGCAATCACATTGCTGGGAGTGTACTATAGGCCCCCAAACAGTCAGAGAGAAATAGAAGAGCAGATATATAGGCAAATTTCAGAGCAGTGTAAAAATAATAGGGTAGTAATAGTGCGGGATTTCAACTTCCCCAACATTAACTGGGTTAGTCAGTGTGATAGGTTTAGAGGGGCGGAATTCGTAAAATGCATCCAGGAGAGCTTTTTAAGCCAGTACGTAGAAGGTCCTACAAGAGAGTTAATTTTAGGGGATGAAGCCAGGCAAGTGGTAGAGGTATCAGTGGGGGAGCATTTTGCAGATAGTGATCAATACTCAGTTAGATTCAAGGTTGTTATGGAAAAGGACAAGGATGGGCCAGAAATCAGAGTTCTAAATTGGGGGAAGGCCAATTTTAATAAGGTCAGATATGATTTGGCCAGAGTGGACTGGGAGCAGCTACTTTTAGGTAAATCTGCTTCAGAGCAGTGGGACTCATTCAAGAAGGAAATAGGGAGAGTACAGTGCCAACATATCCCAGTAAAGATAAAGGGTGGGAGGGACCAACAAATCCAGAGAACCCTGGATGTCGAGGGATATACAAGATTGGATAAAGAGAAAAAGGGAGGCTTATGGCAGATACCAAGGGCTCAAAACAGCGGAAGCCCAAGAGGAGTATAGAATGTGTAGGGGGGAAACTTAAAAAGGAAATTCGGAGAGCATAAAGAGGGCATGAAAAAACATTGGCAGGAAAATAAAGGAAAATCCAAAGTTATTTTACAAGTACATTAAAAGTAAGAGGATAACTAGGAAAAGAGTAGGGCCCAATAAGGATCATAATGGTAATTTGTGTGTGGAGCTGGAAGACGTAGGTAGGGTTCTAAATTAATACTTTGTGTCGGTGTTCACAAGTGAGAGGGACAACGTGGGTATGGAAATCAGGCAGAAGGACTGTGATATAATTAAAGAAATTAGCATAGAAAGGGAGGAGGTTCTAAATGGTCTTGCAGGCTTAAAAGTAGATAAATCTCCAGGCCTGGATGAAATGTATCCCAGGCTGTTGAGTGAGGCAAGGGAGGAGATAGCAGGGGCGCTCGCAATAATTTTCAATACCTCTCTGGCCTCAGGAGAGGTGCCAGAGGACTGGAGGACAGCCAATGTGGTACCGTTATTCAAGAAGGGAGGAAGGGATAAACCAGGGAACTACAGCCCATTAGTCTAACCTCAGTGGTGGGGAAACTATTAGAAGCAATTCTGAGGGACAGAATTAATCTACATTTGGAGAGGCAGGGATTAATTAAGGATAGTCAGCATGGTTTTGTTAAGGGGAGGTCATGTCTGACCAATTTGATTGAATTTTTCAAAGAGCTGATCTCGTGTGTAGATGAGGGCAATGCATTTGACGTAGTCTACTTGGACTTCAGCAAGGCTTTTGATAAGGTCCCGCATGGGAGACCGATAACGAAGGTAAGAGCCCATGGGATCCAAGGCAATTTGGAAAATTGGATCCAGAATTGGCTGAGTGGCAGGAAGTAGAGGGTGATGGTCGAGGGGTGTTTTTGTGACTGGATGCCTGTGTCCAGTCGGGTTCCACAGGGCTCGGTGTTGGGTCCCTTGCTGTTTGTGGTATATATAAACGATTTAGACTTGAACATAGGAGGGTTAATTAGTAAGTTTGCAGATGACACGAAAATTGGTGGGGTGGTAAATAGTGAGAAGGAAAGCCTTAGATTACAGGAGGATATAGACTGACTGGTCAGATGGGCTGATCACTGGCAAATGGAATTTAATCCAGATAAGTGTGAGGTGATGCACTTCGGCAGAACAAACAAGGCACGGGAATAAACAATGAATGGTAGGACCCTGGGAAGTACCGAGGATCAGAGGGACCTTGGTGTGCATGTCCACCTGTCCCTTAAGGTAGCGGGACAGGTAGGTAAGATGGTTAAGAAGGCATATGGGATACTTGCCTTTATTAGCTGAGGCATAGAATATAAGAGCAGGGAGGTTATGCTGGAATTGTATAAAATGCTGGTTAGGCCACAGCTAGAGTATTACATGTAGTTCTGCAATCCACATTATAGGAAGGGTGTGATTGCACTAGAGAGAGTGCAGAGGAGATTTACCATGGTGTTGTCTGGGCTGGAGAGTTTTAGTTATGAGGAGAGATTGGATAGACTGGGGTTATTTTCCTTGGAGCAGAGGAGATTGAAGGGGGACATGGTTGAAGTGTATAAAATTATGAGGGGCATAGATAGGGTAGACAGGAAGGAACTTTTCCCCTTGGTGAAGGGATCAATAACCAGGGGGCAGGAGGTTTAGAGGGGGTGTGGGGAAGAATTTTTTCACCCAGAGGGTGGTGGGGATCTGGAACTCACTGCCTGAAAGGGTGGTAGAGGCAGAAACCCTCATAACATTGAAGTAGTATTTGGATGTGCACTTGCGATGCCATGGCATACAAGGTTATGGGCCTAGTGCTGGAAAATGGGATTAGAATAGTTAGGTACTTGCTTCACCAGCGCAGACTCGATGGGCCGAAGGGCCTTTTTCTGTGCTGTAGACCTCTATGACCCTATTATGAGGAGAGGTTGGAAAATTTAGGACTGATCTCCTTGGCGCAAAGGACAAGAGGCAATCTAACAGATGTTTTCGAGCTGATGGGTTTCAATAGAGTAGATCAATTAGAAAAAATTCCTTCTGGTGAGTGGGTCAATAACCAGAGTTCAGAAAGACCGAGCGGGAAGATAAGGAGAAGCATTTTCACTCAGTGTTATTGTGACCTCGAACGCAATGCCTGAAAATGTGTTGGAAGCCCATTCCATGAATAATTTTTGAAAGGAGTTGGAAAGGTCCTTGAAGATTGTGAATTTACAAGGTTATGGTCAAAATGTGGGGAGTGTGGGGTGAACGTGCTTGCTCCTTCAAAGGGCCAACACAGGTAGGATGGGCCAAATGGCCTCTTTCTGTGCTGTAAGATTCTATGAGGGCATGAACGAGAAAACCTGTCTTTTCGTTCCTCAGCTCCATATTTTCTCCATTTCCTGTTTCTACACAGATTATCAATCGTATATTCAAGAGCTGAAAAACTTACTGAAAGGGAATCCTCCCCAATCTGGCTGCTGGCCAGAGCCAGAATGTTAGGAGAATAAAATTTTTCATACATGGAGGCCCCCTGGCAAGTGTCGATGATGAAAAGCAGTTCATGATACCTGAAGAAAGCAAACACTCATCAGTCTTAGAGCGAAACCATTGCCTCTTTTCATCCTGTACATCATGCAGCTCTCCGCAGGCTCCCCTCTCTCTTAGGCCAACAAAGCAGGAAAGAAAACAGTCAGTAGCTCTCCAGTGATGAATGAATTTGTATTTATATAGTGTCAGTCATGACCTCCAGATGTCCCAAAGTGCGTTACAGACATGAAGCACTTTCGGAGTGTACTCACTGCAGTAATGCAGAGTGTAGTCACTGCAGGAAACATGGCAGCCAAATTGACGAACATGCTCCCACAAACGGCAGTAGTGCCATGGGGTTTTCCATGCACACACGAGAGGGCTTTGGTTTAACACCTCATTCAAAAGATGTCACTTTTGACATTGCAGCGCTCCCTCAGTAAGCAGCTTTGGCTCATTTGCTAGCGCTTTTGTCAGAGTCAGAACATCGTAAGTTCAAGTCCCACTCCAGAGACCTGAGCACAAAAATCAAGGCTGACAGTCTCAGTGCAGTACCGAGGGTGCTTTGCTCCGTTGGGGGTGCCATATTTTTCAGATGAGACATCAAACCGAGGTCCCACCTGCTACCTCAGGTGGGCGTTTGGATGGATCTATTGCAAAGAAGAGGAGGGGAGCTTTCCCTAGAGTCCTAGTCAAAAAGTATTCCCTCAAGGAACTTCACTAAAACTGATTGTACGGTCATTATCACATTGCTGTTTGTGGGAACTTGCTGTGTGCACACTGGCTGCTGCATTACAACAATGACCACCTTTCAAAAGTACTTAGATTGTTGTAAAGTGCTTTGGTACGTCCCGAGGTCGTGAGAGGCGCTATATAAATGCAAGTCTTTCTTTCAGTGCTGAGCTGAAAGATTTTGTGCTCAGATTTCGGGAGTGACACTTGAACCCACAACTTTCTGACTCAGAGGCAAAAGCGCTACCCCAAAGCCACAGCTGATACATATAACCCAATCTGTACGCATTCGGTGTTAATTTAATCATAGAGTAATTTTAATTTTATTTTTATATCTGAACCACAAGTTTTAATCTTATCCATAAGAAGCCGATTCCCCAATCAGATGCTCACACGTGTGCAAGCGGCACTTGCAGGGAGCGCCGGTCGAGAAATCACAGTCCGAGTTCCCTCTTTGTCAGCAATAAATGATGGAAAAAGGGCAGCCTGAGGCCGGTGACTCCACTACAATCACTCCCCTCGGGTTTACCCGACCGGGAACCAGCTCCACAAACTTCAAAAGAAGTGGTCGCCATCGGTTTTCATCCAGTCCCTTCATTTTTTAATTCCCAAATTCCAAGTCAGCAATCTCAGCTCGGAGAAAAAAATTTTTGCGGGCAATTTGTGGTTTTGATTTCCACCACCCCCCCTCCACCCCTCCGCCGAGACATTTGACAAGTCTTTTCAAATTTGCAGTCACCATTATTGTTTCAGCCCCCACGCAGCTCGTGAGCACAGAGGGAGTGAGGATTGGAAAATAAACCTTGGTTTCAACGAAAAATTTTCCCCATCCATTTCAGCTCCAACACCTGGTCCAGAAAAGTTTGTGGATGGCTGATTAGCGCCTGATGCGGAATTAAACAAAACTAAAATTTTGGTCCATTGTAAAGGCTCAGCTGGTGGACAACTATTTTCCTTCTCACTTTAACCGACTAACACAGTATAGGGTCAAGCGAGGGGACGGGTCAAGTATTCCTACTTAAACAATAGATTCTGCTTGTCTTTTGACAGGACCCCACCCCCCTCAGCAATCACACACACACCATGAGGTGCGTGCAGTACACAAGTGATCACATAGCAGAGAGTAGCACCCGCTTGTGCACATCTGAGAAAATGACACACAGACAACCAGTGGCTTTCTACCCATCAAAATTAAGCAAAGAATCACGGGCTGCCTGCCCGCACTGGCATGTGACAGACCTGCCTGCAAATACCATGGCCCCGGGAGTGCCCGATTGTGGAATCGCTCCTTATACGCACATCCAGCTTGGAATGGCACGATAAACCTGCAGTACGCTCAAATCTTTTTACCTTCTCTTTTGCCACATCTGCTCAAATGCATCAGCGAGCTCAATGTTGGTAATTTCTTCAGAATCCTGGAATTTTAGGAAACCATTGCCACCGTGTCCTTTTTCAAAAAGAGAGAGAGATAATCACACACATGGCCATGAGAATGCGACGTCTGTAAAGATAGTCAGGGCAGTTCAGAAGATTGTGGGGACGAGCCCCACGTTAGGGCTCGAGTGTGCAATCTATCAGAAGTGCCCCCCAGATGAGGCGTTAAATTAAAATCCGGCTCTCCCTGTTCACGTCGACGTTGAAAGCTAAACGGGGAGGCAGTTTCTTTTCATTCGTTCCTGGGGTGTGGCAAGGACTGGGTGTGCTGCCCATCCCTTGAGAACAGTCGTGAGTCAACCACGTTGCTATGGGTCTGTACACCAGACTGACACGGGTAAAGATGACAGATTTCCTTCTCTGAAGGATGTTAGCGGACCAGATGGGTTATTATGACCATCGATAATAGTTTTACGATCATCGTTACTAAAGGCTAGCTTTCAACTCGAGATTTGCTTTAATTTTGTAACAAACTCCGATACTTACCTAAGGTTTGAATTGAAGTCGCAGGTTGAGGAACTGCAGTTTCCAGCGGGCCTCGGAACTTCTTTGCTTTCGGCGGTGGGAGAATAGCTACACACGCGCAGTGCATTTCTTTTACATCTTTAGAGCGGAAACTGGCCCCGCGCACAAGCTCAGGAGGGAAGGAAGAACAGTGAAACGGCATGAAACTGGAGGTCAGGTGACCTGAACAAGAGCCCCATTTGAGAGAAGGTGTCCCAGGGAGCAGGACAGGTAATAAATAATAAATAATATAAATATTCATCAACTGCCAGGACACGGGGAGGGGGGCAAATCAAGGCGGTGATTCCAAGCAGGCAGTGGGACAGAAGTGCTCCCAGGAGAGAGTCACAGGTATGGACAAAGTCAGGGATCAGGGATAGATCCCATTGAGCCAGGAAAAATGACAGGAACAGAGAAAAAGGTTCTAAGTTAAAGAAAAAACTACGGGAAGCAGACTTGAAGCACAGTTGGTTGGAGAGAAGCCCAGGTAATCCGTGACAGCAGCTGAAGGTTGGTGACTTCATGCTACGGGCCATAAGGGCAAAGGTACCCTTTTGGAGCAGGGGTGTTCTGCTTGGCACGGCTGAAGACCTGAAAGTGTGCTTGGAAGGTGAAGTGAGGATGTACTCGGAGATTCAGGAGAAAGGAGTCTTGGAAAGCAAGATTGAAACCCTGGAGGTAGATCCTGCTTGAAGCAGTCTGAGTGGGAGCAACCTTTGGAGAGAATTCCAAGGCGCGGTCTTCAAATGTGGAGATTGGAAACACCTGTGATAAAGGTGGAGTTTCAGTGAGTCCGGTTGGCTCATGGCATGACAAGTGTCTGGGTGGATTGTTGAGAAATCCATGGAATCTGCGTTGGTCACATCTGTCATTTACTTTGGAGTGCGGCGAGTCTGACCACAGTCTGCTAGTTGGTTCACATGTACCATATACTTACCCTGAATATTAGAGTATCAGATAGATATGGTAAATTGTTTTATCTTTCTGAATTGGAATGTATCTGTAAAGATAGAGCTGGGTGAAGGAATCGTGAATATTTCAATCATTTTCTTGTGTTTGTTTTGAGATTCTTCCAACCTTTTTGTCTGGTGTAATATAGTTCGTTTTTCTTGTTTAATAAATGTTTTGTGTTAAAAGTTCATCAGCCGACTCCTGCGAATTTATTCATTAACTTACCTCCACAGTTTCTAAAAATAAAAATAAAAATTAGGATCTATCAAGCCAAGTTTCACTCTGGCATTTGACTTGTCCAGTAGTAACAGCAGCTGGGATCGTAACAAATTGAATTATAAATGCCACCATCTGCTGTGCCAGGATTTGAACTCCTGTCCCCAGAGCACTTGTCCCAGGCCTCCGGGTTACTAGACCAGTGACATAACGGCTACGCCACTGTCTCCCCAGTGATGTTTGTACTCTGCGAGGAGATCAGTTTTGCTGAAAAGACAATAGTCATCCAAACTATAATATTTAGTGACAAATATCTCTTATTTTCTCCCTTCAAGTTTATAATAACAGTCTTTCCAGTTTTTTTTAAAATCTGCAGCAAGGAGGAAAGTACTTGCATATATATTGATATTGTAAGGACATCCAAGAGTGTTTTACCACCAACTGCAGCCCGATGAGATTCCATTAAGTGGGCCAGTATGTTGTTGCACTGCTATGTCATAAAAAAAACTTCAAACTTCACTGGTATTTATGTAGTGCCTTTCAAAAATCTCAGGACATCCTAAAGCGCTTTACAGCCACTGAAGCATTTTTTGAACTGTAGTCACTGTTGTAATGTAGGAAATTCAACAGTCAATTTGTGCACAGCAAGCTCCCACAAATAGCAATGAGATAAAGATCAGATAATCTGTTTTAGGTGTTTAGTGATAAATCTGCGCCAGGACACTGAGGAGAAACTTCACCACTTTTCCTCAAAGCAGGACCTTGGGATCTTTCACATCTGCCCGAAAGTGATGACAGTGCCTTGGTCTCACATCTCATCCAAACATTGGTGCCTTTGACAGTGCAACACTCACTCAGTATTGCACTGGGGCTGTCAGCCTAGATTTTATTCTCAAAGTCTCGCTCACGTTTGGTTCATGAGGAGCGAAAAGACAAATGTTTCTGGTTCATGTCTTCATCGAAATTTACAGCACAGAAAGAGGCCATTTGGTCCATCGTACTTGTGGTGGCTCTTTGAAAGAGCAAGCATGTTCATCCCATACTCCCCACATTTTGGCCATAACCCTGTAAATTCACCATCTTCCAAAACCTGTCCAACTCCTTTCAAAAATTATTCATGGAATGGGCTTCCAACACATTTTCAGGCAGGGCGTTCAAGGTCACAATAACACGGAGTGAACATGCTTCTCCTCATCTTCCCGCTCGGTCTTTCTGAACCCTGGTTATTGACCCACTCACCAGAAGGAACTTTTTTCTTCTCGATCTACTCTATTGAAGCCCATCAGCTCAGAAACATCTGTTAGATTGCCTCTTGTCCTTTGCTCCAAGGAGATCAGTCCTAAATTTTCCAACCTCCCCTCATAACTGAAGCCCTTCTTGCTGGTAACATCCTTGTAAAATTCCTCAGTCCCCTTTCTAAGACCTTTACGCCCTTCCTGAAGTGTGGGGCCCAGAATTGTCCACAATGCTCCAACTGAGAGCTAACCAGTGATCGCTTTGCTTTTATATTCTGCTCCTCTATTTATAAACCCAAGTACCCCAATACTTGTTTCAATCAGCTTTTCCGCTTGCCCTGCCATCTTTAAAGGTTTGTGTAGATGGATGGCAAGATCTCTCTGATCAGCTACACTTCTCAAAATTGTGCCATTTGTAGAAAACAATTGTCTTTCCATGTTAGTCAGCCAAAACACATCACTTCACACTTCTCTGAGTTGTACTCCATTTGAAATGCTTCTGCCATTTCATCAGCCTGCATTCCTTCTGCCTGCAGAGGTCCCCATTATGAATATTTTGTGAATTAAACCGAGCAACAATAGTTCCCTGGTGCTTTCTCCAGGGCAACACCTCACCCGGAGACGGCTTGCCAACCAATCAGCACCCATTTCTCACGCAGTATAAATTATTGCTCCCTTTGAACTTTGGCATTCTTACATCTGTCCTGAGTGCAAGATGAAAAACTTCAACAGCATGTCCCTTTTCAGCAGCATGTCTCTTTTATCAGCAGTACACAAAGTCTCTGGATTTAGACATTTTAATGGGAAGTTCCTGAATGCTTGCAGCAGTATGACCTCGGACAGGGGAATGCAAAACTCAGTAAACTAATGGAATACACATAGGTTTCACCAAACCTGATCTCTCATACCTCCCTTCTACACAATGTCAAGAGATATGTAAAGAGATGCATCATGGGCTGCACGCTACTGTACCCCTGTGTGCGATGATAGAACATTCCTCTGTCACAACTGAGCAAGGTCAGATCACAAATGCTATCAGGTTATATATCAATATAGCGAGGATAACAGCAGCTCCTTAGAACAGACTCGAAAAAGCATTGAAACCTTCTGATCAAGGATTGACTTATCAACCTCTCCAGAGCGTCGGCCACGGCTCAGTTGGTAAGCACTCGTGCCTGAGTTAGAAGGGCGCATGTACAAGTCCAGGGACGCGGGCACAAAACCCTAGGCTGACAATCCCATTGCAGAACTGAGGGAGCGCTCCACGGTCCAAAGTGCTGGTTTTTGGTGGTGATGTTATACTGAGGCCCCGTCAGCCCTCGAAGGTAGCTCTAAAAGATCCCATTATGTTGAAGAAGAGTAGGTGGATTATCCCTAATGTCCTTGCCAATAGTTATTCCTAAATCAGCACCACTAAGGGAGATTATCTGATCATTCTCAGATTGCTGTTCGTGGGAGCTTGCTGTGCGCAAATTTCCTACATTACAACATTGACTACACTTCAAAAGTACTTCATTGGCTGTAAAGCGCTTTGGGACATCCTGAGGTCATGAAATCCGCTACATAAATACAATTCTTTCTTTATTGCTTGTCCAATATTGAGACCACCCCCTCCCCTCCCCTCCCCTCCCCGCATCATACCTACCCGTCATGTAGATGAGAATGTTGCTCCTGTCATCTGAAAGCAGGCGTTTGGATCGGGGCGTGCTGAGAGGAAGTCGGCCTGTTAACACCCGTAAGAAATTCTCAACGGTAACCTGAGAATAAAACAGAAATAACTGAAGCCAACTCCTCCCCAGTGGCCTGGCCAACATCCCTCCTTCTGTCAATGCTGCAGGAACAAATTCGCCCCGTGACGCGTCTTGTCACAGTTTGAAAGGTCTGAGCACAGCTGCATTCACCCACATAGCAACTGCACATCAAAGTCATTTGGTGAATGTTTTGGGAGAGATGATATGATGCAAAGAAATTCAATTCTTTTTACTGTAAGTTCAGGTCTTTTTGCGATCAAGGTAACAGAGGTTAGCGCTGGACATACAGTGTCAATATTAAGCACTCCCACATCATTCGCCCTCCCACCCCCCCAAATCTCCCTCTCCTTCGCCCCAAAACCCCCCCAATCTCCCCCTCCTTCGCCCCAAAACCCCCCCAATCCCCCCCCTCCTTCGCCCCAAAACCCCCTCCTTCACCCCAGCTCCCCCCCCGCAATCTCCCCCTCCTTCGCCCCAGCCCCCACCGCAATCTCTCCCTCCTTCGCCCCAGCCACCCCCCCAATCTCCCCCTCCTTCGCCCCAAAACCCCCCCAATCTCCCCCTCCTTCGCCCCAGCACCCCCCCAATCTCCCCCTCCTTCGCCCCAAAACCCCCCCAATCTCCCCCTCCTTCGCCCCAAAACCCCCCCAATCTCCCCCTCCTTCGCCCCAAAACCCCCCCAATCTCCCCCTCCTTCGCCCCAGCCCCACCGCAATCTCCCCCTCCTTCGCCCCAGCACCCCCCAATCTCCCCCTCCTTCGCCCCAGCCCACCCACCCCCCCACCAATCTCCCCCCCTTCACCCCAGCCCCCCCCCAATCTCCCCCTCCTTCGCCCCAAAACCCCCCAATCTCTCCCTCCTTCGCCCCAAAACCCTCCCAATCTCCCCCTCCTTCGCCCCAGCACCCCCCAATCTCCCCCTCCTTCGCCCCAGCCCCCCCCCACCAATCTCCCCCCCTTCACCCCAGCCCCCCCCAATACCCCCCTCCTTCGCCCCAAAACCCCCCCAATCTCCCCCTCCTTCGCCCCAGCCCCACCACAATCTCCCCCTCCTTCGCCCCAGCCCCCCCCCCACCAATCTCCCCCCCTTCACCCCAGCACCCCCCCAATCTCCCCCTCCTTCGCTCCAAAACCCCCCAATCTCTCCCTCCTTCGCCCCAAAACCCTCCCAATCTCCCCCTCCTTCGCCCCAGCCCCACCCCCCCCACCAATCTCCCCCCCTTCACCCCAGCCCCCCCACAATCTCCCTCTCCTTTGCCCCAAAACCCCCCAATCTCCCCCTCCTTCGCCCCAGCCCCCCCCAATCTCCCCCTCCTTCGCCCCCACCCCCCAGTAATCTCCCCCTCCCTCGCCCCAGCCCCCCACAATCTCCCCCTCCTTCGCCCCCACCCCCCCCCTCAATCTCCCCCTCCTTCACCCCAGCACCCCCCAATCTTCCCCTCCTTCGCCCCAGCACCCCCCAATCTCCCCCTCCTTCGCCCCCACCCCCCAGTAATCTCCCCCTCCCTCGCCCCAGCCCCCCACAATCTCCCCCTCCTTCGCCCCCACCCCCCCCTCAATCTCCCCCTCCTTCACCCCAGCCCCCCCAATCTCCCCCTCCTTCGCCCCAAAACCCCCGCAATCTCCCCCTCCTTCGCCCCAGCACCCCTCGCAATCTCCCCCTCCTTCGCCCCAGCACCCCCCCCCAATCTCCCCCTCCTTCGCCCCAGCCTCCCCCCAATCTCCCCCTCCTTTGACCCACCCACCCCTCTCCCCCCTTCGCACATAATGGCTCACACAGCAGTGGGTCACACATCGGTGGTTGGATTCCAACCCAGCTCCCAAAGGTAAAAGGCCAGTGACCATCCAAACATGCCAACCAGTTCCATAAATATATGATTTTTTTAATATTACGAAATGAAGCTAAATGAAATGATTTTACTCCAACTTAAAGCTCCACACAATGAGCTCTCTGACCTCATAGCCCCGGTAGTCAACTTCAACATTGTCTCCATAGACGTTCAGCTCCATGTTCTTGTGGCTGAAGATGGTGGCAGGTTTAAGGTTTCTTGGGTTACAAGCCATGTCATCGGCAAGCATCAACACAATGTGGCTGGAAGAAAGAAAAGACTATCTCTAGCCACTGAGATCAACATGCATCCCAAAATCACGACATAGAACAGGAAAATCCATCCGTAGCAAATGTGTTGAGCACCAGGTCTCTCTGCAATACCCCTCAGCTCTGACCTCAAACTAGACTGTATGTAACAGACTGGGATTGTCACTGGTGATGGCAGCTGGTGGGGGGGAATGGATTTGAAAGGATGAGTTACAAGCGTCTTCACTGAATTGGAGGTAAGAGGGTTTGAATCCCACTTCACAGAGGGTACTGCATCAACAGAGGTGCTGAAATTCTGATGAGACACCAAACCCAAGTCCTGCCTGTAATAGATCCCATGGTACAATTTGACAAAGGGCAGTTGCGGAGGAAAGCTTCATGTTTGTCACAAGAACACAAGAAGTAGGAGGAGTAGAACATACAGCCTGTCGTGCCTGCTCCACCATTCAACAGGATCATGGCTGATCTCGGGCTTCAACTCCACTTTCCCGCCCACTCCCCATATCCCTCAATTCTCCGAGACCCCAAGCCTTAAATGTACTCAACAATGGAGCATCCACAACCTTCTGGGGTAGAGAATTCCAAACATTCACAACCCCTGGAGTGAAGTCATTTCTCCTCATCTCGCTCCTCAACGATCAGCCCCTCATTCTGAGACTGTTCCCCCTTGTTTTAGATTCTCTGACCAACGGACACAATCTCTCAAGGCCCTTCAGGATTTTGAATACTCTCCAACATACACACCGGGACAGTGGCAAAGCCTTTCTTTCAGCTTCACAGTCTCAAAGATCCAGGTGGCCCACTCCGTGGAGGCTTGAGCACAAAGTCTAGGCCAACGCTTCAGTACAGTGCTGCATCTTTCAGGTGAATCGTTAAACTGAATCCATCTGCCCTTTCAGGCAGACGTTAAAAATCCCGTGGCACAATTTCAAAGAGTTCTCCTTGGTGCTGTGGCTAATATCTACCTCTCAACTGACACAACAACAGATTAAATGGTCATTTATCCCATCGTTTGCAGTGTGTAAATTGGATGCCAAATTGTAATTTTTCTTACATTACAGCACTTCAAACGTACTTCATTGGTTGCAAAACCCATTGGGATGTCCTGAGGTGTCGAAAGGCGCTATATAAATGCAAGTTCTTTTTTTTTTCTCTTTAAGTAAAGCAAGTAACGTGAATGAACAGAAATCTATCACACCGACACCAGATGGCACAGTGCATTTACAGCTCTGTCAAGTTCCTCTCGTTATCACATCGTCCCCTGTACAGGGCTCCTTGGATTGAAGAACAAGGTGGGCAGTTTATGATCTACTGCAGGTCTCCTTACCTGTCTGGGATTCCGAGTCTCTTGACACTTCTATAAATGGACAGCGTATTGGCAACATGACGATAGTTGAACCAGAATCTGGATGTACACACCTTGGGAGCGGAAATCAGAAGAGCAGAACAATTAACAGCACATTACAGGCAGCCCATCCAGTTCTGACAAGGTGCAATATCGTACTGCAGCAAATTCTTCCCCGACAGCGATTGTAAAATTATCAACAAGGATTTTACAGCACAGGATATTTCAGCTACCAGCTGGACGAGGCACCCCAGTCAAAATGAAGTTTATAGTTTGAGAGATTCACTTTTCTTTTGCTCAGCTGCCTCTCAGTCGGTCAGGGTATCAGAGAGAGAGACTAAGAGGCAGCTTTATATCTCAACAAACAGTGCTACACCTGAACTGGAAACACCCAGTGGAGCAATGTAGAGGGGACCTTTATACCTCCTCATGCTGCTCCCCCGAGTTTGCTTACGAGGACAACACTACAAAGAGAGGTTTACTCTGCTTGACCAGAAAGTAGCTGAGGTGGGCACCTGATGCTGGAAGCAGATAGTCCTCCATTCCCCAGCATTAACATCAGTCACCTTATTCAACAACAACAACTTGTATTTACACAGCACCTTTAACATATTAAAACATTTCAAGGAACGTTACCAAAATTTGACACCAAGCCATATAAGGAGATATTGTTCCAATCATGGGATGTGAGTGCCAATGGTTAGGCCAGCCTTAATTTCCCATCCCTAATTGCCCTTGAGAAGTTAGCGGTGAGCTGCCTTCTTGAACAGCTGCAGTTCACGTGGTGTAAGTACGCAGAGTTGATAGCAAGGGAGTTCCAGTTTTTGACCCATCGACAGTGAAGAATGACGATATATTTCCAAGTCAGGATGGTGAGTGACTTGGAGGGAAACTTGCAGATCGTGGTGTTCCCATGCACCTGCTGGCCTTGTCCTTTTAGGTGGTAGGTCACAGGTTTGGAAGGTGCTGTCAAAGGAGCCTTGACACCTTGGCTACAGTGCATCTTGTAGATGGCACACACTGCTGCTAATATGCGTCAGTGGTGGTGGAACAACTGTTTAATCTGGTGGGTGGAGTGTCAATCAAGCGGGCTGCTTTTTCCTGGTCAGTTTCTTGAGCTTAGTTGGAGCTATCCTCATTCAGGCAAGTGGAGAGTATTCCATCACAATCCTGACTTGTGCCTTGTGGATGGTGGACAGAATTTGGGGAGTTACTTGTCACAGGATTTCCAGCCTCTGACCTGCTTTTGTAGCCACAGTATTCATATGGCTGGTCCAGTTCCGTTTCTAGTCAATGCTAAATTCCAGGATGCTGATAGTGGGGGAATCAGTGTTGGTAATGCCATTGAATGTCAAGGGGAGATGGTTAGATTCTATCTTGTTGGAGATGGTCACTGTGTGGCGCAGATGTTAAATGCCACTTATCAGCCCATCCTGAATGTTGTCTAGGTCTTGCTGAATGCATCTGAGGAGTCGCGGATGGTACTGAGCACTGTGCAATTATCAGCTTGGTCAAAAAGCTACATTTTAAAAGAAGCATCTTAAAGAAGAGAGAAATGGAGATCCAGTGAGGTTTGAGGAGGGGTTTCCAAACCTTAGAAGCTTGGCAGCTGAAGATACAGCTATTGATGGTGGGGCGCAAGAAATTGGGATGCACAAGAGACCAGGATTGGAAGAGCACAGAGTTATCAGAGGGTTGCAGGGCTGGAGGAGGTTGCAGGGATAGGGGATGAAAATTTCAATCATGGTGTTTTTAGAAAACTGAAAACAAGCTCAAGACAGCCAAGCTATTAGAACATGTTCTATCAACTGGTGTAAAACTGCTGAGAGTTTTCTAATGTCTTGTACAATCTCACCAGCACAGCCCAATTATTTGTGTGGCCACTTCTGAAGAACTGCTTTACTCGAGTCTGTATGAAAGAAAAAAAAACACATATTAAGAAATATTCTAAACTAAATTACAAACAGAAAGCTGAACATTACTTGCAGTTTGTTTGCTTCTGTTTATTTTTGCAACTGCTTCTCACAGTCAGATATTCGTGTTTAAATCAAAACATTTCAAACTTTAATTCAAGTTTGGGAAGGATCCTGAGGTCTACAGTTGAGCGATTCCACCTGCACAAGGTTAAGATCAGGCCGGAATGAGAACTTCCAGGGGTTCCAGAGGTACTGGGTAGTCTTCATTACTTTGCCTCAGTTGTTACGGTTCAAAAGCAAGACATCACTGGAAGCACAAGCAGGCTACTCAACAGTTGTGTGGCAGCAGGGACAGGTGGAGGAGGTGGTGAGTGCAAAATACACACTGTCTCATAGACACAGGCAGAGATAGAGAGATAGAGACACACACTTGGCTGATGCACAGACACAAACACACACACAGACAGAAACACACAGGCAGAGGGAGAGAGAGAGACAGAGAGAGAGGTGTTAATAGGATCCATGCCAGTAGTGAAGTCAAAACTAAGACACAGAGCCTTTCCTTGCTAAGAGAGTTTATTGACTTTGTTCAGCGTCAAGACTCCTCACCTCCACCCAGTGTCCCAGCTATCCCCTATTGATAGCTGTTCAAATAGCCATCAATTATTTCCCTTAATGTAACTGACATTAACAAACCTTAACAAAATAATTGATAAGACATTGACAAGAGACACAAACACACAGGCAGACAGAGAGGGACAGAGACACACACAGCAGACACGTTGAATGCAAAAGCAGGGATGCAATGCTGGAACTGTATAAAACACTGGTTAGGCCATGGCTGTGTACAGTTCTGGTCACTACACTACAGGAAGGATATAATTGCTCTGGAGAGACAGCACAGAGGAGATTTACTAGAATGTCGCCAGGGCTTGGAAATTGCAGCTATGAAGAAAGATTGGATAGCCTAGGGTTGTTTCCCTTAGAACAGAGGGGCCTGAGGGGTGACCTAATTGAGGTGTACAAAATTATGAGGGGCCTAGATAGGAAAGGCCTGTTTCCCCTAGCTGAGGGCTCAGTTACCCACTGGTAATAGATAGGACATAGATTCAAGGTAGAAGGAATAGAGGGGACATGAGGAGAAACATTTTCACCCAAAGGCTGGTGGGCATCTGGAATTCACTGCCTAAATTGGAGGTTGAAGCTGAAACACTCAACTCATTTAAAAGGAACCTGGGTCTGCACCTGAAGCACTGTAACCTGAAAGGCTACGGACCAGGTGCTGAAAAGTGGGAATAAAATCAGTGGCTAGTTTCTTTTGTACTCATATTTGGCCAGTGCAGACATGATGGACTGAATGGCCTTTCTGTGCTGTAACTTTTCTATACACAGCACGCACACGGGCAGAGAGAGACACACGCACACGGGCAGAGAGAGACACACGCACACGGGCAGAGAGAGACACACGCACACGGGCAGAGAGAGACACACGCACACGGGCAGAGAGAGACACACGGGCAGAGAGAGACACACGCACACGGGCAGAGAGAGACACACGCACACGGGCAGAGAGAGACACACGCACACGGGCAGAGAGAGACACACGCACACGGGCAGAGAGAGACACACGCACACGGGCAGAGAGAGACACACGCACACGGGCAGAGAGAGACACACGCACACGGGCAGAGAGAGACACACGCACACAGGCATTTCCAGTTAGTCTTTTCGTTGGCTAGCAATCAGGAGGATTCCTGGTTGAGTTTCTCCTTCTAATTTGAGGGACCATGAGCGAGATGATTCCCCATTGCACAGCTTGGCTAATCATAACCTAGACCAGCTGCTCCATCAGGAAGCTTCCTTGATGCTTTTAATTTGACTTCCCTTCTGCTTTGAGAAACATATCATTAATGCCACAAGTAAAGCACTTGGGGAGACTTTAGGGTTATCTGAATTATACCATCTGGAGCTCTTGGCCTGAAATACCCTGAGAGGAATTCCAAACAAGCAGCTTTATTTCCTTAAACACTTAACATTAACTAATCAAAGGCACAGCTTCCAAACTGACAGGAAGCAGCCACTTTGGCTTCAGGTCAGGGTCAGGCTTAACAATACCAGGCCCTCTGAGCTCGAAGCTTCCAGTGTTCAAAGATTTGGCTGCAGCTGGAGAAGGGAATGATTTAAGAGTTACTCACTAAGGTGCATCTGGCTGGGATTTAACCGTGCAGAAGGCATTTCTCGCAGCAAGAAAAAAAAAGATGCACGTGCCTAGTTCTGAGGTCTCGTTCAGGTCAACTCTTGACGTGTAGTTGAGCGTGTTGCTTCTCTCTCCCCCTCGGTCCCATAGGCTGATTACAGTGGCACCGTGCACCCTCTCTCACATCACCCCTGGCGGTTCTGCAGTGTTCATACCTACCCACCCTCCAGCTCCATGATTCGAAGTGTGATCTTCGAAAGTACACAAGCAAATTGCTGGGCTGTACAGAACTTGAATCTTGCAGAAAGAGAGACGTGTTGCTGAAGCTTTCATCTTGCACTGGCATTCTTGAATTTTCTCTGATCAAATTCAAACTATCACAACAATTTATACTGCAGGAGAAAAGGGTGCCGATTGGTTGGCAAGTTGACTCTGATTGGCTGAGGTGTTGCCGTGGAGAAAACAATAGTGATCCTCGTCCTGGTCTCACCCATGAGTGAAAACATCTTCTTTATGTCTACCCTATCAAATCCTTTCATAATCATGAAGACCTCACTCAGGTCACATGCAGTTTTCTCTCTTCTAGAGAAAAACATCCCCAGCCTATTCAATCCTTCCTGTTAGGCATAATCTCAACATTCATGGTCATTCTGGTGCCTTGAACATACTCCTTCCACCAGATTAGAATTACAGTTAAATATTTTACTTTGTTACACAGGATATCGTCAGGCTGGTGGAATTGGTGGGGGGGGGGGGATGAATAGCAGATGAAATTTAATGCTGAGAAGTGTGAAGTGATTCATTTTTGTAGGCAGAATGAGGAGTGGCAATATAAAATAAAGGGTACAATTGTAAAGGAACAGAGGGGCCAGGCGATATATATTCACAAATTGTTGAAGATGGCAGGGCCGGTTGGGAGAGAGGTTAATAAAGCATGTAAAATGCTGGCACAAAAATAAAAATAAAGAGTCATATAGACTCGAAACGTTAACTGCCTGAGAGTGTGATGGAAGCAGATTTAACCGAGACTTTCAAAAGAAGAATGAGGAGAGGCAATATGAGATAAAGGGTACAATCATTGTCTGAACAGAAAAGTATTTGCAGAGAAATGCAGGGAGAAAAGGGCAGGGGAGTGGGACTAAATAAGTTGCTCTTGCAGAGAGCTAGCACAGGCACAACGGGCCGAATGACCTCCCTCTGTGCTGTAACCATGCTACAATTCTATTGTTCAGATGTGAGCAAAGGTGACAAGACATAATTCGCTGCCCAGGCCTCAATGCATTAAGAGTTAAGCTGAGACACTCAAATCAGGCCAGGTGGGAGTGACAGACTTCCTCCCCTGAAAGATATGAGTGAACGAGTTGGGTTTTTAACGACAGCTTTATTGGTGCCAGCACACAGATGGACTAAATTCAAGTTCTCAAATAGCCATGATGATGCTTGAACCTACAACCCCTAAATTGCTCAACCAGTCCCTAAACACCAAGCTACATTACCATTGATGCTATAAAAGCAGGGACTTACACTTATTCAAGATATTGTCACATCCTTAGAACATCCCAGAGCAACTAACAGCCAGCAACATACAAGTGCAGTCAGGGTTGTAATGCAGGAAAATGTGACAGCCAATTGGTACATGCCAAAGGTCTGACAAACAGAAAAAATGGCCAGTTAATTTGTTTTGGTGCTGGTTGAGGGGGAACATTGGCCAAGACACTGGGGAGAACTCCCCCGTCCCTTCTTCAGAATCTTTTACATTCACCCGATCACGCAGAGGGAGAGGTTTAAGGTCTTAACTGAGGGACAGCACTCTCGACAGTGCAGCACTCCCTCAGTACTGATCTGGAGTGTAAGCCAAGGTTATGTGCTCAGGTCTTGCAGCGGGAGTTGAACCCACAACCTTTTGACACGGAGGGTGAAATGCAACCAAAAGACCCAAGTTGTCACATGATTGGCGACGGGATCTCCACTTGGAGAGGCAAGCTTTGATCAGGGATAGTCAGCATGGCTTTGTCAGAGGGAGGTCATTCCTAACAAATTTGATTGAATTTTTTTGAGGAGGTGACCAGGTGTGTAGATGAGGATAGTGCAGTTGATGTAGTTTATATGGATTTCAGCAAAGCCTTTGACAAGGTCCCACATGGGAGACTTATAAAGAAGGCAAATGCACATGGGATACAGGGTAATTTGATAAGGTGGATTCAAAATTGGCTTAGTTGTAGGAGACAGAGGATGATGACAGAAGGATACTTTAGTGACTGGAAGCCAGTGTCCAGTGGCATACCACAGGGATCTGTGCTGGGTCCCCCATTATTTGTCATTTATATAAACGACATAGATGACTATGCGGGGGGCAGGATTAGTAAGTTTGCGGATGACACAAAGATTGGCCAGGTGGTTAAGTGAGGTGGAGTGTCTTGGGCTACAGGAAGATATAGACGGGATGGTCAAATGGGCAGATAAATGGCAGATGGAATTTAACCCTGAAAAGTGTGAGGTGATACACTTTGGAAGGAGTAATTTGACAAGGAAGTATTCAATGACCGGCATGACACTAGGAAGTTCTGAGGAATAAAGGGACCTTGGCATGTGTCCATAGATCTCTGAAGGCGGAGGGGCACATTAGTGGGGTGGTGAAAAAGACATATGGGACACTCGCCTTTATCAATCGAGACATAGATTACAAAAGTAGGGAGGTCATGCTGGAGTTGTATAGAACCTTGGTGAGGCCACAGCTGGAGTACTGTGTGCAGTTCTGGTCGCCACATTATAGGAAGGATGTGATTGCACTGGAGGGGGTGCAGAGGAGATTCACCAGGATGTTGCCTGGGATGAAACATTTAAGTTATGAAGAGAGGTTGGATAGACTTGGGTTTGTTTTCGTTGGAGCAGAGAAGACTGAGGGGCGACCTAATCGAAGTGTACAAGATTATGAGGGGCATTGTCAGGGTGGATAGGGAGCAGCTGTTCCCCTTAGTTGAAGGGTCAGTCACGAGGAGACACAAGTTTAAGGTGAGGGGCAGGAGGTTTGGTGGGGGGGGATGCGAGGAAAACCTTTTTTACCCAGAGGGTGGTGACGGTCTGGAATGCGCTGCCTGGGAGGGTGGTGGAGGCGGGTTGCCTCACATCCTTTAAAAAGTACCTGGATGAGCGCTTGGCACATCATAACATTCAAGGCTATGGGCCAAGTGCTGGTAAATGGGATTAGGTAGGTAGGTCAGGTGTTTCTCACGTGTCGGTGCAGACTCGATGGGCCGAAGGGCCTCTTCTGCACTGTATGATTCTGTGATTGGCAGTTCTCCAATGAACTGCAAAACATAGAAAATAAAATAAATGTTTTTTAATGTTTCCAGACAGGCTGCAGCTGGTGTGACCCCCCCACAAGAATATCTGACCCCCAAAGGTTGTACTGAGTCCCTTGATGTTGATGTAGGGGCTGGTCGGATTATATAGCTATGGTTTTTTTTTAAAATCAATGCAATTCAGAAACACCTCCCCATCAACGCAGAACCGATGGGTGTAACTGACTGCTTAGACCTGTTCAACCAGGCACATTGCTCACACAGAACAAGACAGGTACAACAATTACTTGCGCTTATATACGCACTTCAACATTGTAAAACACCCAGAGGAGTTACACTGGAGTTTTATCAGACAAACATTCAAGCTGAGCCAAAGGACAGGGTACCAAAGTTTGGTCAAAGGGGTGATTTTTAGGAGAGAGAGGGAAAGAGACAAGAGAGGTTTAGGAAAAGGACACCAGATGTCTATTTGCCTTGGCAACTCATAATAAGCTCACACCTGAGATTCCATCAAGAAAGCATTAAAACATGAACCTCAATTTGTGAATCAGCATCTATAAGGAAAAGGAAGAAAGCCTTGCATTTATATAGCGCCTTTCACCAACACCAGACATTTCAAAGTGCTTCACGGCCGATTAAAGGTTAGTCACTGCTGTAATGCATCAAGTGGATCCTGAGAAACAACTTTTAAAATAATCAGAGCCGCCGCAACTAGATGCATTAAGCCTCAGCTTTTTCTTAGAAATGAGATTCTGAATTTAATTTCAGGAGGTTCATATCCCAGTTGATCCACAACCTCATTAGTATGGTGCCAATATGATTAACTCCAGCCAGCTGGGCTCTCTCCAGTAGTTACTCCAGATTGCTTAATCCTTCTGTGCAAATACAATTAGGTTATTTATCATGCATCTACAGAACTACACTCTTTAACAAGCAAATTATTTTAAAACTTTTCATCATTTTCCATGTCCCTGGGGGATCTCACATTATCCAATTACACCTTATGGGGGAGGAAGCAGGGAACTAAGGTGAAACCATACAAGCCAACTCACATTTAACATGTTGTGTGCTATTGAGTTCATCCATTTTGTGTTCTTCTCCAGCTTTGGGAGGTCAATTCATTTTAGCAAATACAGTTTTGTACGAGTTTTTAGTGCAATTATTCTCAGAAGTTTTCAACATTCGTCCTCCTCCCACTCAATGGAGCAGACTTGAAGGGCCGAATAGCCTACTCCTGCTCCTAAGTCCCATGTCCCTAATTCATTCCGATTCTAGCACTGTCATTTATAGCAACTTCCAGATAGTCTACTGGGAATTCTCTCCCTGTGCTCATCAATATGAGGGGTGATGATTCCAGGGAATCTGCACTTTTCCGCTTTGGCCAACATCGTGCAGCAGCAAACATTCCCAGGGCAGGTATAGCATGGGTTAGAGACAGAGTAAAAATCCTCTAACATTGCCACAACGTCATCATCTATTTATATGGACAAAAGCAAAATACCAGCATCTGCAGAAATCTGAAATAAAACAAAAATTGCTGGAAAAACTCAGCAGGTCGGGCAGCATCTGTGGAGAGAAACAGGGTTAACGTTTCAGGTTGAACTGATGAAAGGTCATCAACCTGAAACATTAACTCTGTTTCTCTCCACAGATGCTGTTGACCTGCTGAATTTTATATATATATATATATATATATATATATATATATAGTGTCCCTTTAAACATAATAATCTGTGCTCACATGCAGTCAGACCTGGACAATATCCAAGCTTGGGCTGACAAGTGGCAAGGAACATTCACACCACACAAGCGCCAGGCAATTGAGAATCTAACCATCTCCTGTTGACATTTAATGGCATTACCATCTCTGAATCTTCCACTATCAATGCATTAGGGGTTATCATTGACCAGAAAATGAACTGGACCAGCCATATCAATACTGTGGCTACAAGAGCAGATCAGAGGCTGGGAATCCTGAGGAGAAAATCTCACCACCTGACTCCCCAAAGCCTGTCCACCATCTACAAGGCAACACGCAAAAAGCTGGACACTATCCAGGATGAAGCAGCCCACTTGACTGGCACCCTTTCCACTACCTTCAATATCCACTCCCTCCACCACCGACGCACAGTGTGTACCATCTACAAGATGCACTGCAGAAACTCACCAAAGCTCCTTCGACAGAACCTTCCAAACCCACGACCACTACCATCTAGAAGGACAAGGACAGCAGATGCATGGAAACACCACCACCACCTGCAAGTTCCCCTCCAAGCTACACACCATCCTGACTTAGAACTATACCGCCGTTCATTCTCTGTCACCGGGTCAAAATCCTGGAACTGCCTCCCTAACAGCACTGTGGGTGTACCCACACCATGTGGACTGCAGCAGTTCAAGAAGGCAGCTGACAACCACCTTCTCACGCGTAACTAGCCAGCAGTGCCCACACCCCGTAAAAGATTTTTTTTTAAATCCCATAGTGCTTCATAGGGGCATTCTAAACCAAAATTAGATACTGAGCCATATAAAGAGGCATTAGGACAGAGGGCCAATAGCTTGGTCAGAGGTAGACTTTATGGGGTGTCTTAAAGGAGGAAAGCAAGTCAGAGAGGTATAGGGAGGGAATTCCTGGGGTTAGGGCCTGGACAGCTGAAGTATGGCCGCCAAGGTTGAAACGATTAAAATCAGGGATACTCAAGGGGCCAGAATTAGAGGAACCCAGGTGCCTTGGAGGCTTGTGGGACTGGAAGAGATAGGGAGGGGCAAAGCCCTGGAAAGATTTCAAAACAAGGAGGAGAATTTTAAAATTGAGGTTTTGATTAACTGGAAGCCAATGTAGGTCAGCGAGTGCAGGGGTGATGGACGAATGGGACTGACTGGGAATTGGGACCCGGGCAGCAGAACTTTTGGATGGCACACGTTTAGGGAAAGTGAGGAAATGACCTGGAGTGTGTTGGAATAGTCAAGTCTAGAAGTAACAAATGCACAGGTGAGCACTTCAAGAGCAGATGAGCTGAGGTACTTTCTAGTCAAAGTGCCGATACGAGGTTGAAAGCTCATCTCAGGATCAAGTAGGCAAACAGTCTGGTTCAGACTAGAGACAGTTACTTGGCAGAGGCATGGAGTCCAGGGCTAGACAGCAGTGCTTGTGGCTGGGACAATGGCTAGTCTTCCCAATATTTAATTGGAGGGAATTTCTGCCCATCCAGAATTAGGTCTTGAACAAACAGCCTGAACAATGCAAAGAAAGTGAAGGGTGCGAGAGAGGTGGTGGTGGTGAGGTACAGCTGGGTGTTGTCAGTGAACATTTTTAAAAATTCATTCATAGGATGTGGGTATAGCTGGCATCTCTAGTTGCCCTTGAGAAGGTGGTGGTGAGCTGCCTTCTTGAACCACTGCAGTCAATGTGGTGTATGTACATCCACAGTGCTGTTAGGAAGGGATTTCCAGGATTTTGACCCAGTGACAGTGAAGGAATGGTGATATATTTCCAAATCAGGATGGTGAATGGCTTGGAGGGGAACTTCCAGGTGGTGGTGTTCCCATGTGTCTGCTGCCCTTGTCCTTCTACATGGTAGAGTTAGGGTTTGGAAGGTGCTGTCTAAGGAGCCTTGGTGAGTTTCTGCAGTGCATCTTGTCGATGGTACACACTGCTGCTACTGTGCGTCGGTGGTGCAGGGAATGAATGTTTGTGGAAGGGGTACCAATCAAAAGGGCTGCTTTGTCCTTGGCGGTGTTGAGCTTCTTGAGTGTAGTTGGAGCTGCACTCATCCAGGCAAGTGGACAGTATTCCATCACACTCCTGACTTGTGCCTTGTAGATGGTGGACAGGCTTTGGGGAATCAGGTGGTGAGTTAATTGTCGCAGGATTCCTAGCCTCTGACCTGCTCTTGCAGCCGCAGTATTTATATGGCTGGTCCAGTTCAGTTTCTGTTCAATGGCAGCCCCCAGGATGTTGATAGTGGGGGATTCAGCGATGGTAATGCCATTGAATGTCAAGATGCAATGGTTAGACTGTCTCTTGTTGGAGATGGTCATTGCCTGGCACTTGTGTGGCGTGAATGTTACTTGAGCACATGGAAACCAATGGTGTGTTTTCAAATAATGTCTTCGATGGGCAGCATGTGGATGAGAAATGGGGGGGAGGGAGAGGGACCAAGGATAGATCCTTGGGGGACACCAGAGATAGCAGTAGGGGAGCAGGAAGAGAGGCCACTGCAAGTGGTTCTCTGGCTACATTTAGGACGATAAGAATGGATCCAGGTACGTGCAGTCCCAAGCAGCTGGATAAACACTCGCAGAGCAGTTACAGCATGGGTTGGATACAGAATAAAGCTCTCGCTTCACTGTTCCACTCGCAGAGCAGTTACAGCATGCTTAGATAAAGAGTAAGGCTCTCTCTACATTGGGCACTGCATCTTTTACTCTATTCTATGACAGAGCTGCTAGAAGCTAACACTGGCTCCTGTAACAAAAAGGCAGCAATATGTATCGCTGGCATCTTTCCCCGATAGGCACCAAAGGAAAAACCACAACAGAGATGTCAAATGAAAAAGACACATTTGGAAAGTTGCCTGTCATAACCTCTGACTAATCACTCTGCGCTCAGAACAGACTTTGCAACCTCAGGCTGGTGTCAGTGTCTAAACAATGCCAAAAAAAAACCCTTTCATTAAAATAAAGCAAGCATTTATTTAGATAAGAATCACAGAAACATGAGCACATGAGGAGGCCATTTGGCCCATCATGCCTGTACGAGTTATCCAATTAGTCCCATTGCTCTGCTCCTTCCCCAAGGATCCTACAAAAACCACAGGACATGAATTTAAGGTAACTGGCAAAAGTGGGGAAGATGATGCAGCCAGTTGTGATCTGAAATGAACGAACATTTTTTAAAAATTAATTCACTGGATGTGGGCTTCGCTGGCTGGGCCAGCATTTATTGCCCATCCCTAATTGCCCTTGAGAAGGTGGTGGTGAGCTGCCTTCTTGAACCGCTGCAGTCAATGTGGTGTAGGTACACCCACAGTGCTGTTAGGGAGGGAGTTCCAGGATTTTGACCTAGTGACAGTGAAGGAACGGAGATATGTTTCCAAGTCAGGATGGTGGGTGACTTGGAGGGGAACTTCCAGGTGGCAGTGTTCCCATCTACCTGCTGCCCTTGTCCTTCTAAGTGGTAGTGGTCGTGGGTTTGGAAGGTGCTGTCTAAGGAGCCTTGGTAGATTCCTGCAGTGCATCTTATATACGGTGTACACTGCTGCTACTGTGCATCGGCGGTGGAGGGAGTGAATGTTTGTGGATGTGGTGCCATTCAATCAGACTGCTTTGTCCTGGACGGTGTCAAGTTTCTTCAGTGTTGTGGGAGCTGCACGCATTCAGGCAAGTGGGGGAGTATTCCATCACACTCCTGACTTGTACTTTGTAGATGGTGGACAGGCTTTGGGGAGTCAGGTGGTGAGTTACTCGTCGCAGGATTCTTAGCCTCTGACCTGCTCTTGTAGCCACAGTATTTATGTGGCTAGTCCAGTTCAGTTTCTGGTCAATGGTCCCCCCCAGGATGTTGATAGTGGGGGATTCAGTGATGGTAATGCAGTTGCACGTCAAGGGTGATCGTTGGATTCTCTCTTGTTGGAGATGGTCATTGCCTGACACTGGTGTGGCGTGAATGTCACTTGCCACTTGTCAACCCAAGCCTGGATATTGTCCAGGTCTTGCTGCATTTGGACATGGACTGCTTCAGTGTCTGAGGAGTCGCAAATGGTGCTGACCATTGTGCAATCATCAAACATCCCCACTTCTGACCTTATGATGGAAGGTCACTGATGTACCAGCTGAAGATGGTTGTGCCTAGGGCACTACCCTGAGGGACTCCTGCAGTGATGTCCTGGAGCTGAGATGACTGACCTCCGACAACTACAACAATCTTCCTTTGTGCTAGGCATACTCCAACCAGCAGAGAGTTTTCTGCCTGATTCCCATTGACTCCAGTTTTGCTAGGGCTCCTTTATATCACACTCGGTCAAATGCTGCCTTGATGTCAAGGGCAGTCACTCTCACCTTGCCTCAGGACTTCAGCTCTTTTGTCCATGTTTGAACCAAGGTTGTAATGAGGTCAGGAGCTGAGTGGCCCTGGAGGAACCCAAACTGGGCGTCAGTGAGTAGGTTATTGCTAAGCAAGTGCCGCTTGATAGCACTGTTGATGACCCCTTCCATTACTTTACTGATGATGGAGAGCAGACTGATGGGGCGGTAATTGGCTGGGTTGGATTTGTCCTGCGTTTTATGTACAGGACATACCTGGGCAATTTTCCACATAGCCGGGTGGATGCCAGTGTTGTAGCTGTACTGGAACAGCTTGGCCGTTTCTTGATATCACGTGGATTGAATTGAATTGGCTGAAGACTGGCATCTGTGATGCTGGGGACCTCCGGAGGAGGCTGAGATGGATCATCCACTCAGCACTTCTGGCTGAAGATTGTTGCGAATGCTTCAGCCTTATCTTTCGCATTGATGTGCTGGGCTTCCCCATCATTGAGGATGGGAATATTTGTGGAGTCTCCTCCTCCAGTGAGTTATTTATTTGTCCACCACCATTCACGCCTGGATGTGGCAGGACTGCAGAGCTTAGATCTGATCTGGTGGTTGTGGGATCACTTAGCTCTGTCTATCACATGCTGTTTATGCTGTTTGGCATGCAAGTAGTCCTGTGTTATACCTTCACCAGGTTGACACCTCATTTTTAGGTATGCCTGGTGCTGCTCCTAACATGCACCCCTGCACTCTTCATTGAACCAGGGTTGATCCCCTGGCTTGATGGTAACGGTAGTGGGGGGTATGCTGGGCCATGAGGTTACAGATTGTGTTTGAGTACAATTCTGCTGCTGCTGATGGCCCACAGCGCCTCATGGATGCCCAGTCTTGAGTTGATAGATCTGTTCGCAATCTATTCCATTTAGCACGGTGGTAGTACCACACAACACGATGGAGGGTATCCTCAATGTGAAGGCGGGACTTCGTCTCCACAATGACTGTGCGGTGGTCACTCCCACCGATACTGTCATGGACAGATGCATCTGCGGCAGGCAGGCTGGTGAGGATGAGGTCCAAGTCTGTTTTTCCCTCTTGTTGGTTCCCTCACCACCTGCCGCAGACCCAGTCCAGCAGCCATGTCCTTTAGGGCTCAGCCAGCTTGGTCAGTAGTGGTGCTACCAAACCACACTTGGTGGCGGACATTGAAGTCCCCCATCCAGAGTATATTCTGCGCTCTTGCCACCCTCAGTGCTTTCTCAAAGTGGTGTTCAATATGGAGGAGCACTGATTCATCCGCCGAGGGAGGGTCGTATGTGGTAATCAGCAGGAGGTTTCCTTGCCCATGTTTGACCTGATGCCAGGAGACCTCATTGGGTCCAGAGTCGATGTTGAGGACTCCCAGGGCAACACCCTCCTGACTGTCTACCACTGTGCCACCACCTCTGCTGGGTCTGTCCTGCCGGTGGGACAGGACATACCCAGGGATGGTGACGGAATCACGGAACTGTTACAGCTCAGGAGGAGGCCATTTGCCCGCTGAGTCTCCAAATGAGTAATTACATAGTGCCACTTCCCCACCTTCTTCCTGTAACCCTATACATGCTTCCTTTTCAGATAATATTTTTAGAGCTGAGGATTGTGGACTTTTAATTATTATATGTGTTGGCTGCTGTTGCAACTGGGTTAGTCTGTAGCTCTGCCATCCTTACCTGGCCTGACCTATATCTCCAGACCCACAGAACATAAGAAATAAGAACAGGAGTAGACCATTTGGCCCCTTAAGCCTTCTCCGTCATTCAATTAGATCATGGCTGATCTTCTTGTGTTTCGAAACATTCTCATCTAACCCCAATAACCTTTGATTCCAATGCCTAATTAAAATCTATCTGCCTCTACCTTAAAAATATTCAATGACCCCCACCTCCACCTCCACCTGAAGCAGAGGGTTCCAAAGTCGCACAACCCTCTGAGAGAAAAAAATTCTCCTCATATCTGTCCTAAAAGAGCGACCCCTAATTTTAAAACAGGGCCCCCTAGTTTTGGATTCACCCACAAGAGGAAACATCCTTTCCACGTCCACCTTGTCAAGGCCGTTCAGGATCTTGTATACTTCAATCCAATCACCCCTCACTCTTCTAAACTCCAGTGGAAACAACCCCAGTCCATCCAACCTTTCCTCATAAGACAACCCACTCATTCCAGGTATCAATCTAGTAAACCTCCTCTGAACCGCCTCCAATGCATTTACACCCTTCCTTATATAAGGAGACCAAAGCTGCACACAATACTCAAGGTGCGGTCTCACCACTGCCGTGTACAACTGAAGCATAACATCCTTACTTTTATGTTCACTCCGTCTCTTAATAAAGGCTAGCATTCCATTAGCCTTCTTAATTACTTGCTGCACCTGCATACTAACTTTTTATGACTCATGTACCAGAACACCTAGATCCCTCTGCACCTCAGAATTATCCAGCCGTTCTCCATTTAAGTAATACTCTGCTTCTTCGACAGCAATGTGGTTGACGCTTAACGGCCCTCTGAAATGGAATGGCAATCCACTTGTCAAGGCGGCGACTCACCATCGCCTCAATAAATGAAGGCCTTGCCAGTGACGCCCACATCCCACGAATGAATTTCAAATAAAACAGCTGTGCAGATCAGAAAGTGCCTTTACCTTGCTTCTGCCACTTATAAAAAACAAATCTTTGGTAGAAACCTGAAAGGGTAATGGAAGTAAGCTCAATTATAACTTTCAAAAGGGAATTGTCGATCTATTTCATAAGAAAAAATTTGCAGTGGAGAAACTTTTAGGGGGGAAATTCCAGAGCAAAGGGATTCCTGCACTAACAACACAATAACCGGATTTTGCAGTCAGTAGTGAAGTGACAGCGCTCACCCACTGGCTTCAAAGAAAGCTGCTCACAAAGAGCTAGGGATTTCTACGGTGTGCATCTCCCCTGTCCAATCAACAGTTGAAATCTGGCACCAAGTCAAGGGGATCCCCAAGCACCTCGCAGCAGCGATGCCAACAAGGAGGGTAAGCAGCCAATCACACTGAAGTATTCTCACAAACAGCAAAGCAGGAAGTTAAAAGCTCAAATGTGTTACTTTTAATTTAAAATCTCAGGTGGTGAAATAAATAATGATTGGGTTAAGATAGAAGATAAAATAAAGACAACATTTCAAAAAATTTAATTTGTGAATTTATCATATCATGACATTCCACAAATATAAAATTAGCTTTTCAGGGCCAGTGAGAGTGTTTATTACCACTTATGAACTTATGTCTTTTTTCATTTACTCAGTAGCTTGGGAAGCCTATAATTCCCCGATGCTTTCTCCAAGGCAACACCTCTGCCAACCAGTCAACTTGCCAACCAATCAGCACCCTTCTCTCCTACAGTATAAAATTGTTGGGATTGTTTAAAAATTTGGTAATCTTGTATTTGTCCTGATGAGTGCAAGACAAAAGGTTTTGGCAACATGTCTCTCTTTTCAGCAATACTCAATCACAAACTTAGTACATTCAACAAGGTGTAACTTTTTCAAGGGTTTTTACAGCAAGACCAACAGCGTAAACGCTGCACTGCACTCTTGTGCGGGGTAGGGAACCTCAAGAGCCCACCTTCTGTACAAGTGGAAAATCACCGACAGCAAATTCTGGATTTTCGCTTCATTTGTGCAGACTCCCAAAGTTGCTGTCAATTTCAGTTGAGTAATGGCAATGAAAGCTAACCATTTCGCTGCCATTACCATTGCAAATTCCAAGTCAATCAGAACACAGTTGTACAATTTATACCAGGCAGCAGGAGAAACATTTTGCTATGTCGCCACAAGCACAACATACTTTGCCAAATCTCTATACAGAGTGTAAGGGGAAAGAGTGAAGCCGGGGGATGAAAGCTCTGGAATGGAGCCAAGGGGTTGCACAAATGGCCATTGTCAGACAAACAAAGGATCAAGAGGGACACATGGTTGTAAGAGATCTGAGGAAGGCTGAGACAAACATAAGAAATAGGAGTGACCACTTTATTTAAAGTGGCCTAGTAATCCAGAGATAAAAACAAAAAGCTAAAAGCTACTGCGGATGCTGGAAATCCAAAACAAAATAAAAACAGAATTACCTGGAAAAACTCAGCAAGTCTGGCAGCATCGGCGGAGAAGAAATCAGTCAACGTTTCGAGCCCTCATGGCCCTTCAGCAGAACTGAAGCATAGTTTCAACAAGGGAGAAATATAAATTGGTTTAAGGTGGGTGGGGGGGAAGAGACACATTGAGGGTGTGGTGTGAGCAGATAATCAAAAGATGTCAGAGACAAAAGGGTCAAAGAGGTGTTGAAGGTGGTGGTCTTTGTCTGAGAAAAGTGCTAATTAAGAATGCAAGACAGGATATTCAAAGTACAGCTCTAGTGGGGGTGGGGTGGAAAGACTAAAGGTTTTAGTTTTAGATTTAAAAATAATGGAAATAGGTGGGGAAAGAAGAATCTATATAAATTATTGAAAAAAAAGGCGGGTGGGGGGGGGAAAGAAACGGGGTGGGGATGGGGGGAGGGGGAGTTTAAGATCTAAAGTTGTTGAATTCAATATTCAGCCCAGAAGGCTGTAAAGTGCCTAGTCGGAAGATGAGGTGCTGTTCCTCCAGTTTGCGTTGGGCTTCACTGGAACAATGCAGCAAGCCAAGGACAGACATGTGGGCAAGAGAACAGGGTGGAGTGTTAAAATGGCAAGCGACAGGGAGGTTTGGGTCTTTCTTGCGGACAGACCGCAGGTGTTCCGCAAAACGGTCGCCCAGTTTGCGTTTGGTCTCTCCAATGTAGAGGAGACCGCATTGGGAGCAACGAATGCAGTAGACTAAGTTAGGGGAAATGCAAGTGAAATGCTGCTTCACTTGAAAGGAGTGTTTGGGCCCTTGGACGGTGAGGAGAGAGGAAGTGAAGGGGCAGGTGTTGCATCTTCTGCGTGGGCATGGGGAGGTGCCATAAGTGGGGGTTGAGGAGTAGGGGGTGATGGAGGAGTGGACCAGGGTGTCCCGGAGGGAACGATCCCTACGGAATGCTGTCAAGGGGGGTGAAGGGAAGATGTGTTTGGTGGTGGCATCGTGCTGGAGTTGGCGGAAATGGCGGAGGATGATCCTTTGAATGCGGAGGCTGGTGGGGTGATAAGTGAGGACAAGGGGGACCCTATCATGTTTCTGGGAAGGAGGAGAAGGCGTGAGGGAGGATGCGCGGGATATGGGCCGGACACGGTTGAGGGCCCTGTCAACGACCGTGGGTGGAAAACCTCGGTTAAGGAAGAAGGAGGACATGTCAGAGGAGCTGTTTTTGAAGGTAGCGTCATCAGAACAGATGCGACGGAGGCGAAGGAACTGAGAGAATGGGATGGAGTCTTTACAGGAAGCGGGGTGTGAGGAGCTGTAGTCGAGGTAGCTGTGGGAGTCGGTAGGCTTGTAATGGATATTGGTGGACAGTCTATCATCAGAAATTGAGACAGAGAGGTCAAGGAAGGGAAGAGAAGTGTCAGAGATGGGTACCCGCATGGGCCCCAGCTATGCCTGTCTCTTTATGGGGTATGTGGAACATTCCTTGTTCCAGTCCTACTCCGGCCCCCTCCCACAACTCTTTCTCCGGTACATCGATGATTACTTCGGTGCTGCTTCATGCTCTCGTCGGGACCTGGAAAAATTTATTAATTTTGCTTCCAATCTCCACCCCTCCATCATCTTCACATGGTCCATCTCTGACACTTCTCTTCCCTTCCTTGACCTCTCTGTCTCAATTTCTGATGATAGACTGTCCACCAATATCCATTACAAGCCTACCGACTCCCACAGCTACCTCGACTACAGCTCCTCACACCCCGCTTCCTGTAAAGACTCCATCCCATTCTCTCAGTTCCTCCGCCTCCGTCGCATCTGTTCTGATGACGCTACCTTCAAAAACAGCTCCTCTGACATGTCCTCCTTCTTCCTTAACCGAGGTTTTCCATCCACGGTCGTTGACAGGGCCCTCAACCGTGTCCGGCCCATATCCCGCGCATCCTCCCTCACGCCTTCTCCTCCTTCCCAGAAACATGATAGGGTCCCCCTTGTCCTCACTTATCACCCCACCAGCCTCCGCATTCAAAGGATCATCCTCCGCCATTTCCGCCAACTCCAGCACGATGCCACCACCAAACACATCTTCCCTTCACCCCCCTTGACAGCATTCCGTAGGGATCGTTCCCTCCGGGACACCCTGGTCCACTCCTCCATCACCCCCTACTCCTCAACCCCCACTTATGGCACCTCCCCATGCCCACGCAGAAGATGCAACACCTGCCCCTTCACTTCCTCTCTCCTCACCGTCCAAGGGCCCAAACACTCCTTTCAAGTGAAGCAGCATTTCACTTGCATTTCCCCTAACTTAGTCTACTGCATTCGTTGCTCCCAATGCGGTCTCCTCTACATTGGAGAGACCAAACGCAAACTGGGCGACCGTTTTGCGGAACACCTGCGGTCTGTCCGCAAGAAAGACCCAAACCTCCCTGTCGCTTGCCATTTTAACACTCCACCCTGTTCTCTTGCCCACATGTCTGTCCTTGGCTTGCTGCATTGTTCCAGTGAAGCCCAACGCAAACTGGAGGAACAGCACCTCATCTTCCGACTAGGCACTTTACAGCCTTCTGGGCTGAATATTGAATTCAACAACTTTAGATCTTAAACTCCCCCTCCCCCCATCCCCACCCCGTTTCTTTCCCCCCCCCACCCGCCTTTTTTTTCAATAATTTATATAGATTCTTCTTTCCCCACCTATTTCCATTATTTTTAAATCTAAAACTAAAACCTTTAGTCTTTCCACCCCACCCCCACTAGAGCTGTACTTTGAATATCCTGTCTTGCATTCTTAATTAGCACTTTTCTCAGACAAAGACCACCACCTTCAACACCTCTTTGACCCTTTTGTCTCTGACATCTTTTGATTATCTGCTCACACCACACCCTCAATGTGTCTCTTCCCCCCCACCCACCTTAAACCAATTTATATTTCTCCCTTGTTGAAACTATGCTTCAGTTCTGCTGAAGGGCCATGAGGGCTCGAAACGTTGACTGATTTCTTCTCCGCCGATGCTGCCAGACTTGCTGAGTTTTTCCAGGTAATTCTGTTTTTATTTTGTTTAGTAATCCAGAGGCCCATGCTAATGCTCCAGGGACATGGGTTCAAATCCCACCATGGAATTTAAAATCAATTAATAAATCTGGAATATAAATCTAGTCTCAGTAACGGTGCCATGAAACTATTAATTGTTGCAAAAACCCATCTGGTTCACCAATTTCTTTTAGGGAAGGAAATCTGCCATCCTTATCTGGTCTGGCCTACCTGTGACTCCAGACTCAGAGCAATGTGGTTGACTCTTAACTACCCTCTGAAATGACCTAGCAAGCCAGTCGATGCAGGGGCAGTTAGGGATGGGCAACGAACGCTGGTATGGCCATCGATGCCCACATCCCAAGGAAGATTAAAGAATCTAAGAATATTTTAAGAACATAAGAAATAGGAGCAGGAGTAGGCCATTCAGCCCCTTGAGCCTGCTCCACCATTCAATTCAATCATGGCTGATCTTTTACCTCAACTCTACTTTCCCACATTATTCCCATCAGCACTCAATCTCTGCCTTGAATATGCTCAATAACTGAGCATCCACAGCTCTCTGAGGTAGAAATTTCCAAAGATCCACAACTCTCTGAAATTTTTCATCTTGGTCCTAAATGGTCGGACCCTTATTCTGAGGCTATGCCCCCTATTTCTAGACTCCCCAGCCATGAGAAACATCCTCCCATTATCTACTCTGTCAAGCCCTTTAAGAATTTTACATTCAGATTATCAAAGCATGGATGAAACATTAAAGAGTTCTGGGACATGATTCACTTCGCACTCATTGCACTGAACTGCATTCTACTTTGCTCACTCGTAATAAAGCCGGCCCCCAGCTCCTCAGGCAGACTTGCTGAATCTTGCTTAGTGACAAGTAACCTATTCTGACCCAAGGTCACATATGTGAAAGTAAATCTCACTCTGTCTCTTTCTCCTCCCAGGCGCTCTCGCCACTATCCATATCTATCAGCTGTTCATCAGCTCAGTTGTTAGCACTTCACCCTCTGAATCACAAGGTTCTGAGTTCAAGTTCCACTACAGGGTTTGAGCATAAAAATCAAGGCTGACCCTCCAGTGCAATACTGAGGGAGCACAGCATTATCTTTCAAATGAGACATTGAACCGAGGGTCCACCTGTCTGCTCAGGTGGATGTAAAAGGTCCCATGACACTATTTCGAAGGAGAGCAAGGGAGTTCTCCCCAGTGTCCTGGCCGATATTGATCCCTCAATCAACATCACAAAAACAGATTATCTGGTCATTACCACATGTTAACCACTACGTCCGGTGGTGTATCACAGGGTTCGGTGCTGGGTCCCCTGCTGTTTTTGGTGTACATTAAGACATGAATGTAGGAGATAAATTCATAGATGACACGAAAACTGGTGGTGTGGTAAATAACGAGGAGGAAAGCCTTAGACCACGGGGACGATATAGACAAGCTGATCAGCTGGGCAGAACAGTGGCAAATAGAATTTAATCCTAAAAAGTGTGAGGTGATGCATTTTGGGAGGACTAACAAGGCAAGGGAGTACACAATGAATGGTAGGACCCTACGAAGTGCAGAGGATCAGCGGGACGTTGGTGTGCATATCCATCGGTCCTTGAAGGCAGCAGGACAAGTAGATAAGGTGGTTAAGGCGGCATATGGGATATTTGCCTTTATTAGTTGAGGCATTGATTACGAGAGCTGAGAGGTTATGATGGAGCTTTATAAAGCATTAGTTAGGCCACATCTGGAGTACTGTTTGCAGTTCTGGTCACCACACTATAGGAAGGGTGTGATTGCACTGGAGAGGGTGCAGAGGAGATTCACCAGGATGTTGCCTGGGCTGGAGTGTTTCAGCTATGAAGAGAGACTAGATAGGCTGGGATTGTTTTCCTTAGAACAGAGGAGCCTGAGAAGGGACCTGATTGAGGTGTACAAATTTATGACATGCATAGATAGGAAGAAATTTTTCCCCTTAGTGGAGGAATCAATAACTAGGGGCATAGATTTAAGATAAGGGGCAGGAGGTTTGGAAAAGATTTGAGGAAATTTTTTTTCACCCAAAGGGTGGGGGGGTATCTGGAACTCATTGCCTGAAAGGGTGGTAGAGGCGGGAATCCTCACAACATTTAAGAAGTATTTAGATAAACCCTTGAAAGGCCATAGCAGACAGGGCTACGGGCCAAGTGCTGGAAAATGGGATTAGAGTAGGTAGGGGTTTGTTGACCGGCGCGGACACAATGGGCTGAAGGGCCTGTTTCTGTGCTGTATAATTCTATGACACATTCATAAATGTTGGCGGAATGCGGATGTTCGTCTGTGATGCTGACACAAGCAAAGCAGAAGCTGCGTGATGGGCTACTCAACTGTAGAGTGCATCACCACCACCTGTCCTCTTCCCAATGGCCCCGAGCAAGGGGGTCAACATTCTCTCCGCCCGAAGCTAAATGACGGTCCAGCCCCTCTCTCTCGGGCAGACTGAGAGTGGCCGGAGCCCGGGGGGCTGCCCCACTCCCCCCAGGCCCTCTCACTCCCCCCAGGCCCTCTCACTCCCCCCAGGCCCTCTCACTCCCCCCAGGCCCTCTCACTATATTTCAGGCTGAGCTCCGCCATCCCGCCCGGCCCAGGACTAAAGTCCGCGGCACATCCTCACCTGCACTCCCACAGTCTCGGAAGCGCCCCGGCCGGCGAGAAGACCCAAAACAATCCCCAGGCTCCATAGGGAGAGCGGCGGCGTCCAACGGGCTCTGGGGGCCGCCATCTTTACCGGAAGTCGAACCGGCGCTCTACAAACGTCCGGCCGCCACCCGATCCCCAAACAGAAGTTCCGGCTGCCGGCCAAACCCATCCACTCATTGGGCTCTATATCCATTAACATTTCGCATCAACTCTACTGCATAGTCTGCAGCCCAATGTTAACGATGGAACTTCTTTGCTGCATCTATGTTATTCATAATAATAATCAATCATTCATAACCAAGTTTTAGAGGGACAATGTTTTTGTGCCTGACCCCACTGCATCTCTCAAAGGGTTCCATTGTTGACCCAACCTGACCTTACCCATCAAGTTGCCATTGGAAAGAGGAGATCACGTTGAGCAACTTTAGCGGGCAGCCAATTTTCTCCAGCAGCTTAAATAGACCGCCTCTGCTCACATGGTCGAATGCCTAGTTGAGATCAATGCTGCTGACAAGCTTGGCCACGTTCATCAGACAGATAATAACCATATACCCAAACACCTTCTGTGCAGTGAATTGGCCATTGGGTCATAACCTCCTGGGCATCCATACCCCCACTACAAGGACACCTGTAAGAAAGTTATGAAGATGGCGGACATTGACACTGACAACTGGGAGAAAGTTGCTGACGGCTGTGACCTCCGGATGCTAACTGTTTGAAAGTGCATTGAAAGAGTCGAGCAGAAACGAAAAGCTCAGCTGTTTGAGAAGATAGCCCAGGAAACAGAGAACAGTGAATCGTGCACCTACTCAGCCCACTGTCTTCCTCTACAGCATATGTGCCAGAGACTGCCATACAGAGTGAGGTTCCTGAGCCACAGCAGGCGATGCTTAACAAAGAGTTGACCACCACGGCACAAACCATCCTCCTTCACGACAGAAGACTATCCCCAATGCAATCCAATGTCGCCTTACAGGGCAATCCTCTCATCTCAGGAATCAGCCCACTGAGCCTTTGTAACATTCCTTTCTTCAACCTTCCATAGATAAAGAGATCATAACTGTACACAGTAGTCCAGGTGTGGTCACATCAAGGCTCTATAAAATTGCAGTGAGACACCTTGATTCTTATAATCCAATCCCTTTGTAATAAAGGCTAATATACCATTTGCTAATTACTTGCTGTACCTGCATACATACTTCCTGTGTTTTGTATACAAATATCAAATGAGTGTCATTTTTGCCTGCATTAACAGTCAGTGCACTTCAAAGCAAGTTATACTTTGTGATCAACTTTGAGAGGTTTCAGACACATTTACAACTCTTCTGATAATGAAGCCCCCTTGCATGCCCATGCCTGCATGCAGCAAGACCTAGATCACATCCAGTTAAACATCCTGAATTTAGCAGGGCCAATCACAACAGAATATGGAGGGTTGATCACTGTCAGAATATCTTAAAGTGGTTAAAATGGCCGATCCATTCCAGCATGTTTTCCCTTAACATTTTAGTCAGAGAACGAATGTGGAGAGGCTTTTCATTTCTCTGCAGCTGACAGCGGAAGTCCCAAAGGCTGTGTTGTCTGTTTGGTTGGTGCAAGAGTTAAGGACATCTCCTCCGGGCTGGAGAGGAACTTGGAGTGGGAAGGAGGAAGGATCTAGTTGTCGTAGCCCACATGGGTATCAACAACACAGGTGGAACTCGGAAAGAGGTTCTGCTAAGGGAGTATGAGCAACTGGGACTAAATTAAAATGCAGAACCAAAAAGGTAATAATCTCTGGATTACTACCTGAGCCACAAGCAAATTGGCATGGGGTAAATAAAATCAGAAAGTTGAATGTGTGGCTCAAATATGTGTTGTGGGAGAAATGGGTTGCGATTCATAGGGCACTGGCGCCAGGTGCTGGGGAAAGGCGGAGCTGTACCATTGGGACAGTCTTCACCTGAACTGTGCTGGGACCAGTGTCCTGGCCAATCGTATAACTAGGGCTATTAAGAGGGCTTTAAATTAAATAGTCAAGGGGATGGTTCATGTGAGGGGAGATTTGGAAAGTTAAAGAGAATGGACACAGCAATAGTGCAAGGTAGCGATACAGGTAATGATAACCAAAGACTGATAGGGAGGGACAGAGCATACAAACATAAGACTGCACAAGTAAATAAGGTCAGAGTGGGGAAAAACAGTAAAGACAGAATTAAAGGTTCTTCATCTGAATGCTCACAGCATTCGTAATAAGATGGATGAGTTGATAGCACAAATAGAAATGAAAGAGTATGATTTGATAGCCATTTCAGAGACATGGTTACAAAGTGACCGAGGCTGGGACTTGAATATTCAAGGGTATTTGACATTTTGGAAGGAAAGGAGGAAAGGAAAAAGAGGTGGGGTAGCTCTGTTAATAAAGGATGAGATCAGTACAATAGTGAGAAATGATCTTGGTTCACAAGATCAAAATGTAAAATCAGTTTGGGTGGAGATAATAAGTAGCAAAGGAAAGAAGTCACTAGTAGGAGTGGTTTTTAGCACCCCCTCCCACTAACAGTAGCTTCACAGTAGGACAGAGCATACATCAAGAAATAATGGGAGCTTGCAAAAAAGGTATTGCCATAATTGTGGATTACTTTAATTTTCACATTGATTGGACACATCAAATTGGCAAATGTAGCCTAGAGGATGAATTCATAGAGTGTATTCAGGACAGTTTCTTAGAACAATGCATTCTGGAACTTACCAGGGACCAGGCTATTTTGGACCTGATAACCTGTAGTGAGACAGGATTAATTAAAGACCCTATAGTAAAGGATCTTCCAAGCAAGAGTGATCATAACATGATGGAATTTCACACTCAGCTTGAGAGTAAGAAATGTGGGTCCAGAACTAATGTCTTAAACTTAAATAAAGGCAATCACAAGAGTATGAAGGCATTGTTGGCTAAAGTGAACTGGGTAAATAGGTTAAAAGGTAAGACAGTAGAGGGGCAGTGGAAGATTTTTAAGCTGATATTTCATAACTCTCAACAAAGATACATACCATAGAGAAAGAAAGACTCTGAAAAGGATGCACCATCTGTGGCTAACTAAGGAAGTTAAGAGTGGTATCAAATTGAAAGAAAGGGCGCTCAAATCTGTGAAAATTATGGTAGGACAGAGGATTTGGAAAGTTTTAGAAACCAGCAAAGGATTACTAAAAAAACAGGAGAAATTGGAGTATGAGAGAAAACTAGAAGAAATATTTTTTAAATGGACAGAAAAAATTTCTACAACTGTATAAAGAAGGGAGAAAGTAGCTAAAATGAGCATTGGTCCCTTAGAGTGTGAGACTGAGGAATTGATAATGGGAAACAAGGAAATGGCAGAGACTTTGAACAAGTATTTTGTATCTGTCTTCACAGTAGAAGACATAAAAAGCATCCCAAGAATAATAGAACATCAAGAGGCAAAAGGGAGGGAGGAACTTAAAACATTCACTATCACTGGAGAAAAAGTAATGGGAATACTAATGGAACTTAAGAATGACAAGTCCCCTGGACCTGATGGATCTTAAAAGAAATGGCTGCAGAGATAGTGGATGCATTGTTCGTAATCTTCCAAAATCCCCTAATTCCTGTGAATTGGAAAACCACAAAGAAAGGAAGGAAGCAGAAAGCAGGAAACTATACACCAGTCAGCCTAACATCTGTCATTGGAAAAATGATAGAATCCATTATTGAAGAGCTTATGGTGCTGGGGGTGATATATTATCATGGGTAGAGGACTGGTTAACTAACAGGAAACAAAGAGTCAGGATAAATGGGTCATATTTTGGATGGCAAACTCTATTGAAGTGTGAAGTAAAAACAGAAAGTGCTGGAAAAACTCAACAGGTCTGGCAGCATCTGTGGAGAGAGAAACAGAGTTAATGTTTTGTCTCAAGTGGCACAGGGATCAGTGCTGGGGCCTCGACTATTTGCAATCTATATGACTGAAGTGGGGTAATTGAAATAATTTGATATTAAGACGTGCATTAGCCACTTTAAAAGTAGACAGGTGTAGTTATGAGAGCGCTTTCTAAGCTTGATGGGAAATATAGCCAACACATAGGCATGATGGGGATTGTACAGTGGGAACCCAACTAACAATCACAAGTCATAAAACTTAATGACTTGCACAGGATGGGTAAACAAAATTTAGGGCGATAAGAGCTCAGACTGGGAGGCATTAGGACCGAGGCATTTCCCAGCCTCCCAGTGAGAAAACAGAGACGTCTGCAGCCTGAACAGTTCTGCTCATTAGGTTTGTAACTGGAGGTTGTACCAGGCAGTATAGTGAAATGTGATCATTAAAAAATATAAATATGCTATGCAGCCCTTATATCAGAGAGACCCACTTTGGAACTAGTGCTGTGTCCTCCCAGCATATGCTTAAATAAAACCTTTTCTTACTGGAAACTCACAGACTTGAGTGGTCTCATCTTTATACCACAACAATTGGCTTAGTTGGCAGGATCCTCACAATATCAGACACCGACACCGGATGGAACGCTGACAGCAGAGGATGGGTGAGTACTTTCACTTACCACCCATTAGATAAGGTGGCTGGCATTTGAAATAGGAAGCTGATGGGTCATTCTGAGGATTCGAACCAGCATATGGGTCTGTGAGCGTAGTAACTAAAGGTAATGTGGCACCACAAGCACGGTTTGGTTCTTGGGTAAACAAGAAGGAAGAGTTTATTGTACTTGTTCTCAGGGTAAATCAAAAGCGTGACAAACAAGAACCAGCAGGGTGAAACGGTAGTAGCTGGATTATAAACATGACATCAGCCATGGCAGATATAAATTTAGATTGGGCGGGACCCCGATTGAATTTTTTGCAAATAACTTAAAATGTGAAAGAAAAAACTAAATTAATGTAAGTCACTAAAGTTTTTGTTCTGGGGAGCGAGAGAGAGAGAGGGGGGATACCCCTAGGGGGTTTAATAAGCAGTGACAGGCAGAGACAAAGGAAATTTGAGCTTAGGACATTTTGATTGTCCCTGTAGGTGTGAGCCTTGAAAATCCTATCCCCATCCCCCCCACTGCTACTTGAAGTTTTGTTTAGAGTATGAAAGTTTTAAGTGTTAAGATAAATGTTATAAGAATGGAAATATACCTATCTTTTTATGTGTGCGTGTCTCAGCGCAATGGAGAATTTGTGTGTGAGCTTTAATGTGTTTTCTCCCCTAAATTGTCATTTGTGTGTGGAGTTCAGCACTTTGAATTAAGAGCCTCGGATTATGAGTTGGATTAAAACATACTCGCACATTCCAATGTGTTAAGTTATAAGGTTCAAGTTGAGATTTCTGGCCAAAAATCACAATTCACTGGTACTCTAAAGATACAACAGGTCTCTCCTAAATTTGAAACAAACCAGCCTTTGCCCCACCCTCTTGCAGACGAGCAGGGAGTTAACTCTTTCCACCAGCTTTCAGGCTGCTGAATTAATCCATTCCACCAGGAGCAGAATGGACCCTTTTATTTAGTGATAAATGCAAACGTAGCAAGATTTCTAGCAGCTTTAAGAGTCTAAGAATTTATATGTAGATCTTCAATGCCACAGCATGGTCATGGATTAGAGTCTTTACCTAAAAGAAAATTGGCTTCACCCATTCAGGCCAGGAGATCTGATACAAACACATGACCAATGAGTATCAGACCTTTTAGCAAGTCATTTTTGAAAAACTATGATGCCATCTACGATAAAGAATACATGCGGCTTTTAATCTGGATACAAATTCATACACATGAGAAAGAAGTCGTTTTAATTTTGACGGTGTAAATTACATCCCAGTAAAGTTCTCAAAAGGAAACAGAATTTTTTATTTTATAAGGCTTGACAACAATGCATTAATACAAATACTGCAAGCTTCTGTGCCAAAAAAAATGAGTTTAAAATGCCTGTTAATATAAACATAAAGATAAGCCCAAAGCCTTGACAAAGTTTGGCAGAAATACAATTATTTGGCAGAGTTAAAAGAGGGCAGCTCAACAATAGTTCTATTTGCATCTGGGATCATTTTAAAATGAGAAAAGGTCAGACATAATCTAATGGGTTATTTTTGAGAAAATTAAGCGTTGTTTAAGAGGAAGAAGACAAAGAAGCAAAACATGTTAATGTCTGGAATCGAATAGGAATGTTTGATTTCTGTTTTAAAAACATCATGAGAATACTTTATTGGACTGTAAAGTCTCTCCGGACAACCCAAACAAGACAAGATGGTAACTATTGCGTGTATAAAACTTTATCAGGAAATGATTAAGGGTAGGCGATAGAGTTGGGGAAAGAGGACACAACATACGGACTTTTTAAGAGAACTGCATTTGATAATCTGGCCATCACCTGAGACATTAGAACTGTACAGGGGAGATAAGCAAAGCTCTAGAGACAGAGACCCCCTTTGACATGAAGTGGTTAATATGGCCTAAAGAGTAAGGAAACATTTTAAAACGATCAAGGCAATAGAGAAACTGACTTTAAGTGAATCTTAGGACGATCATGGTCAGAGGGAGTTAAAAAAAATAAAGTAGAAGTATAAGGAATCCGTGGTTGAGGCAATTGATGGGTAAGGAAAAATAATGCTTAACAACAATTCATCACAAGATGGATACAGATAAAGGGAGAGCTAGAAAAGGGATAATTAGATGTATTACTAATCATATTAATGTGCCTGCGAGCTACAAAATGTAGGACCACATGATTAACATCATGATGTCAGGCAGGGTAAGCAGCTCGCAGAGAGAACCACCACTGGAAGTGAAGATATTGAACCATTAAAAGATAGGATAAGAAGGTGCATTGTAGAGTTGTGAAGACAGCTTAAGAAATTGAGGTCCGAGGTGAGACAGCAGCAGGAGGTAGTGGATCAGGAAAGAAGTGAGGGGGAGCAGCTCCCCCAGGACATGCCAGAAGTGAGCGATAAGGTAATGGTTAAGGGGGCACTGAAACGACCAGGATCTACCCCACGATGGCAAGGGCCTTGCTGGATAATGATGACTAGTGACACAAGTGAATGTTTGGAAGCATTAGTCACAGGTGAACTCTTATATCTCACAGCCTGTTCCTGTCGGCAGGAAAGCAACCAGCAGCTTGCTTAAGTATTTGTCTCAGACAAATCCTCAGAGCAGTGGAAGTCTGGAGGTGAGCAGCAGCAGTAATCACCCTCTTAGCAATAACAGCAGCATTGCAGGTGCCCACCGTGAACATCAGCAAAGCCACTTGTCTGCATCCAGGACAGTACGTGCAGCTACCTAGAGGAGGGAGTGGCGAGTGGATAAGGAAACTGTGCACTTGGATTTTTCATTAGGCCACTACTGGTAGTCAACATGTTATTCAGGTTATATTATCAGAATGGGACAGTCTGACACAGGTAACATTGTCCCGGCTTTTACGCCATTGACACAGCTGGAAATGTGGACATAAAGGGGGTGGCGGAGGTGTAGTGGTATTGTCACTGGACTGGTAATCCAGAAGCACAAGGGGTAATGCCCTGGGGACCCAGGTTTGAATTTCACCACGGCAGATGGTAAACCTGAATTCAATAAAAGTCTGGAATTAAAAGTCTAATGATGACCATGAAACCGTGGTTGATTGTCATAAAAACCCATCTGGTTCACTAATGTCTTTTAGGGAAGGAAATCTGCTGTCCTCACCTGGTCTGGCCTATATGTGACTCCAGTTCCGCAGTAATGGGGTTAACTCTTAAATGCCCTTTGACTATGGACTAGCAAGCCACTCATTTGTATCAAACCACTAAAAAGTCAATAAAAAGGAATGAAACCAGACGGACTACCCAACATCGACCTAGGGACTGGAAATGACAATGGCAAACCCAGCCCTGTCGACCCTGCAAAGCCCTCCTCACTAACATCTGGGGGCTTGTGCCAAAATTGGGAGAGCTGTGTCTCAGACCATTCAAGCGACAGCCTGACATAGTCATCCTCAAGGAATCATACCTTACAGATAATGTCCCAAACACCACCATCACCATCCCTGGGTACGTCCTGTCCCACCAGCAGGACAGACCCAGCAGAGGTGGTGGCACAGTGGTATACAATCGGGAGGGAGTTGCCCTGGGACTCCTCAATATCGACTCTAGAACCCCAGGAAGTTTCATGGCATCAGGTCAAACATCAGCAAGGAAACATCCTGCTGATTACCAAGTACCGCCACACACCCTGTCCCCCGCCCCCTCATCCCACCAGCAGCTGAGGAATCAGTGCTCCACCATGTTGAACACCACTTGGAGGAAGCACTGAGGGAAGCAAGGGCGCAGAATGTACACTGATTGGGGGACTTCAGTGTCCATCACCAAGAGTAGGTCAGTAACACCATCACAGACCGAGCTGGCCGAGTCCTAAAGGACATAGCTGCTGAATTGGGTGTGCCGCAGGTTGCGAGGGAACCAACAAGAGGGGAAAACATACTTGACCTCATCCTCACCGACCTGCCTGCTGAGATGCTGCACAGTCCTTGTGGAGACAAAGTCCTGTCTTCACATTGAGGATACTCTCCATTTCAGCATGGATTTGTTAAAGGAAGGTCTTGCCTCACAAATTTGATTGAATTCTTTGAGGAAGTGACAAGAAGGGTTGAATAAGGTAGTGCAGTGGATGTTGTGTACATGGATTTTAGCAAGGCATTTGACAAGGTCCCACATGGCAGATTGGTCAGTAAAGTAAAAGCCCATGGGATTCAGGGTAATGTGGCAAACTGGATAAAAGGTTGGCTTTGTAACAGGAAACAAAGGGTAATGGTCGATGGATGCCCTTGCGAATGGAAAGTTGTCTCAAGTGGTGTTCCACAGGGCTCGGTGTTGGGACCCTTGCTGTTTGTGTTATATATTAATGATTTGGACGTGAACGTGGGGGACACGATTGGGAAATTTGCAAATGACACAAAGATTGGCTGAGTAGTGGATAGTGTAGAGGATAGCCATAATCTCCAAAACAATATAGATGGGTTGGTGGAGTGGGCGGTAAAGTGGCAGATGGATTTTAACATAGAGAAGTGTGAGGTCATACATTTAGGGAGGTCAAACAGTTACAGGGATTACAAAATAAATGAGAATATACTTAGAGGGTAGCTGAAGTGAGAGATCTTGGCGTACAAGTACACAGGGCCTTGAAGGCAGCAGTTCAAGTAGACAAAGTTGTAAAGAAGGCATATGGAATGTTCTCCTTCATTGGCAGAGGTATAGAATATAAAAGTAAGGTTATAATGTTGGAATTGTATAAAACACTGGTGAGGCCACAACTAGGCAGTTCTGGTCACCACATTACAGGAAGGACATAATAGCTCTGGAGAGAGTGCAGAGGAGGTTTACAAGAATGTCGCCAGGGTTAGAAAAGTGTAGCTACGAGGAGGGATTGGATAGGTTGGGGTTATTCTGCTTAGAACAAAGAAGGCTGAAAGGTGATTTGATTGAGGTGCACAAAATTATGAGGGGAATAGGTAGAGTGGACAGGATAAAATTGTTTCCCTTGGTGGAGAATTCTAGAACCCGGGGACATAGTTTCAAGATAAGTGGCAGAAGGTGTAGGGGGGACATGAGGAAGAACTTTTTTGCGCAGAGGGTAGTAGTTGTCTGGAATTCGCTGCCCAAGTTGGTGGTAGAGGCAGAAACTTTAAACTCTTTTAAAAAGTACCTGGATCTGCACCTTAAATGCTGTAAGCTGCAGGGCTATGGGCCAGGTGTAGGAAGTGGGATTAGAAAGGGCACCTGAGTGTCCTCGGGCTGGCAAGGACAAGATGGGCTGAATGGCTTCCTTCTGTGCTGTAACTTTTCTATGGTTCTATGTTGTGTGGCACCACCGCCGTGCTAAATGGGGTAGATTGCGAACAGATCTTGCAGCTCAAGACTGGGCATCCATGAGGTGCTGTGGGCCATCAGCAGCAGCAGAATTGGACTCAACCACAATCTGTAACCATATGGCCTGGCATATCCTCCACTCTACCATCACCACCAAACCAGGGGATCAACCCTGGTTCAATGAAGAGTGCAGGAGAGCAACACCAGGCATACCTAAAAAATGAGATGTTAACCTGGTGAAGCTATAAAACAGGACTACTTGCATGTCAAGCAGCATAAGCAGCAAGTGATAGACAGAGCTAAGCGATCCCACAACCAACGGATCAGATCTAAGCTCTGCAGTCCTGCTGCATCCAGTCATGAATGGTGGTGGGCAATTAAACAACTCACTGGAGGAGGAGTCTCAACAAATATCCCCAACCTCAATGATGGAGGAGCCCAGCACATCAGTGCAAAAGATAAGGCTGAAGCATTTGCAACAATCTTCAGCCAGAAATGCTGAGCAGATGATCCACCTCGGCTTCCTCCGGAGGTCCGTCACAGATGCCAGTCTTCAGCCAATTCAATTCACGCCACGTGATATTAAGAAACGGTAGAAGCACAGGATACTGCAAAGGCTATGGATCCTGACAATATTCCGGCAATATTAATGAAGACTTGTGCTCAAGAACTTACCGCGCCCCTAGCCAAGCTGTTCCAGTACAGCTACAACATGGGCTTCTACCTGGAAATGTGGAAAATTACCCAGGTATGTCCTGTACTCAAAAAGCAGGACAAATCCAACCCGGCCAATTACCGCCCCATCAGTCTACTCTTGATCATCAGTTAAATGGTGGAAGGGGTCATCAACAGTGCTATCAAGCAGCACTTGCTTAGCAATAACCTGCTCACTGATGCCCAGTTTGGGTTCCGCCAGGGCCACTCAGCTTCTGAGCTCATTACAACCTTGGTTCAAACATGGACAAAAGAGCTGAACTCCTGAGGTGAGGTGAGAGTGACTGCCCTTGACATCAAGGTATCATTTGACCGAGTGTGGCATCAAGGAGCCCTAGCAAAACTGGAGTCAATGGGAATCAGGGGGAAAACTATCTGCTTGTTGGAGTCATACCTAGCACAAAGGAAGGTGGTTGTGGTTGTTGGAGGTCAATCTTCTCAGTTCCAAAACATCACTGCAGGAGTTCCTCAGGGTAGTTCCTCAGCTTCTCAAGGGCAATTAGGGATGGGTGTTAAATGTTAGCCTAGGCAGCAACACCCACACCCTGTAAATGAATTTTAAAAAAAGCTCGGGCATGGTATCTGTGTCCAACACAGGAATGAACATTACGTTGGGATGGACATTACAGTGGGGGCACCATTTGTTGGGATTCAGGATTAGAGGGACGATACTGTTAAGAGCATTTTATATATATTATTAATAAACTCGGTTGTAGTGATACAAGTGATATTAATTTGTCAACATGCAGGTATCAGAAACCTACTAAGTGCGCAGCCTCCATATCACCACCCCTGGGGGATGGGATAATTAGAATTGGGAAACCCAAAATGACATTACATGATGTTACAATGGGAACGCTGGAGGTGACCTACAATTTGACCAACCTCATCCTGGCCTTATTAGCTGATTGGGGAAAACAAAAGCTACAGTGCTTATGCCTCCTAGGTAACTAAAGACACCGCAGGAGGACTGTGATTAGCAGTGCAGGGAACTAAGTAAAATTGTCGCTATACAAGTTCAGGGGGAAGGGATAGTAGAGGAATTAAAAACCATTAATATCACTGACTCACAGTCTAAGGGGAGGGCATGTGACATGTTGGTTTGGGAGCTGATAGATAATGTTAGGCCTGATATTGAAGATATAAGATTTGGTGCAGCATCTCGACACATATATCAGGCTGTGGAGAAATTAGGCCTTGTCAATTTACAGGAAGAACAACAGGATTTAGTAGTTACACAGACCATGACAGGAGGCAAGGGAGACACGATAAAATGTCTAATGCGTTTACCGCGGTGATATACTTACAGAACATATCGAGGGGCATATAAATTTGAATCCTTGGGAATGGTAAAGAATAGGTTGGTGTACCAGGTAGGATCCTATGAGTATATGTTCCCGGGGCAGAATGGCATCCTCCTAATGACAACACGAGAATGTTGTACTGAGTCGCAGCATAACATCATCTGCTCCTGTAATACCCTGAAAACCATCAGCGACGATTCTGCCATCGTGGTGTCGGTTAATCCTCTTGAAGGGGCCTTCAAGGCCGCCCCAAACCCCCACTGCACAGTGGTGCTTTCTGACAGACAGGAGGAGATTCGTATACGTAGGATTAGAGTTTGACAATAAGCACCCTTTCTGCTTACAGATTGCTGACTCCTTTATTCTGGGGGACTTTCACCTTGCAGGCAGGGCCCTCACGGGCTGTGTACTCAGCCCATGGTGGGACGGTACGTTAAACATCGACTACGCCCGGGCCGAGTGGCCTCAGGTAGTGGTGGAAGGGGCCCTGGCCACTGCCAGGGGGTTTATTGAACAAAGCTGTCAAGCTTTGGGCGGAGAAATGGCAGATGGAGTTTAATCCGGACAAATGCGAGGTAATGCATTTTGGAAGGTCTGACACAGGCAGGAATTATACAGTAAATTGCAGAACCCTTAAGTGCATTGACGGGCAGAGGGATCTGGGTGTACAGGTCCACAGGTCACTGAAAGTGGCAACGCAGGTGGATAAGGTAGTCAGGATGGCATATGGCATGCTTGCCTTCATCGGCAGGGGTATTGAGTATAAAAGCTGGGAAGTCATGCTGCAGCTGTATAGAACCTTGGTTAGGCCACACTTGGGCCAAGAGCTATGTCTAACTCCTTCTTGAAAACATACAGTGTTTTGGCCTCAACTACTTTCTGTGGTAGCGAATTCCACAGGCTCACCACTCTCTGAAACAAAGAAAAGTACAGCACAGGAACAGGCCCTTCGGCCCTCCAAGCCTGCGCCAATCATATTGCCTGTCAAACTAAAACATTTTGCACTTCTGGGGTCCGTATCCCTCTATTCCCATCCTATTCATGAATTTGTCAAGCTGCCTCTTAAACACCAATATCGTACCTGTTTCCACCACCTCCTCTGGCAGCGAATTCCAGACACTCACTACCCTCTGCGTAAAAAACTTGCCCCGCACATCTCCTCTAAAGTTTTCTCCTCTCACCTTAAATCTATGTCCCCTAGTAATTGACCCTTCCACCCTGGGAAAAAGCTTCCTACTATCTACTCTGTCCATGCCACTCATAATTTTGTAAACTTCTATCAAGTCGCCCCTCAATCTCCGTCGCTCTAGTGAGAACAATCCGAGTTTCTCCAACCTCTCCACATAGCTAATAACCTCCAGACCAGGCAGCATCCTGGTAAACCTCCTCTGCACCCTCTCCAACGCCTCCATATCCTTCTGGTAATGTGGCGGCCAGAATTGCACGCAATATTCCAAGTGTGGCCTAACCAAGGTTCTATACAGCTGCAGCATGACTTCCCAGCTTTTATACTCAATACCCCTGCCAATGAAGGCAAGCATGCCATATGCCTTCCTGACTACCTTATCCACCTGCATTGCCACTTTCAGTGACCTGTGGACCTGTACACCCAGATCCCTCTGACCGTCAATGCACTTAAGGGTTCTGCAATTTACTGTATAATTCCTACGTGTATTAGACCTTCCAAAATGCATTACCTCGCATTTGTCCGGATTAAACTCCATCTGCCATTTCTCTGTCCAAGTCTCCAACCGTGGAGCAGAATAGCCCAAATCTGCTCCGCGTACTTATGGTCTTATGTCCTGTGTGAACAGAACAAGTCGAGCCATGAGACTCAGGCACTGAGATGAGGGGGTAGTTGCTAAGACACCATATTCTACAGTAAAAGATTGCATTGACCTACTGCTAAAGCCATCAGAACTATGAAGGCCTGCAAAGCGACTTGGCCTACAGGTTACACGACAATAATCAAAGCCTGTAGAAAAAAAATATGGAGACCGAAAAGATTTGAAGCGGGGTAAACGCCTCAGGTGTGAAATCAGATGGGTGGGATTTTATTTTGTAAGTGCAGTCCAAGGTAACTGGATAGTATAAGAGTGGGATCAATTTCCTCCAAACTCTAGAGAGCTCTTGAGATGAGGCAGCAACCCTTTCACCAAAACAGAGACTGAAAAAGATAACAAGTCTGATCATCTTGAACAGGACTTTGTGGAGAAAACAGATTGTATTCATTGCTTGCCATTCAATACTGTAGAGCATTTATGTAAAAAAAAACAGTACTGTCATTAGTCAATGTATCTTAGATCTTGTTGTTTAATACCACTCGAGACTGAATCACACAGAGGTTATTGTTGCAGGACTAACGTTCCCGTAACCAAGGGAAATCCGTTAACAATTGCAAATGGTTTGTGGTAAGAAAATAGATGCAGCTCCTCAGCGTAAAAAGATCCTCCAACATCTTAGTCATAGGGCGGAATCATCCCAGATTTGCGGTAGATGCAGTAGCGGGCCACAATGGCGCCTCTTCGCGCTAGTTTCCGACATGTCCCGCCTCATTAATAACGCATGACAGAAAACACGTCAGATCGCTGGCGGGTAGGCTGGGACTTGCCTGCCAAGACGTGACCTCAGCACTTCCTCGCTCCGGGCGCCATGTTTAAAGCACACCAGAGCACAGTCCACTTCATGCCTACAGAACAGGAGTGTTCCAGGCAAAAGATGACCTCGAAAGCAAAGTAGACGGCAACCCCCAAAGGTTAGGGGCTCTCTCCAGCCCCTGCTGGGTGCAGTGGAAGGCCACTATAATGTCCTTTAGTCCAGTTCTGGCCACAGGAGGTCCACCAGAGTCTCCAATCCGGCCTGGGAGGCAGTGGCTGCAGTGGTCAGTGCCAACAGAACACAGAGGAGGTCAGCCATCCAGTGCAGGAAGAGGATGAATGCTCTCATCCATTCCAAATGGGTAAGTCAACCACCTCATCACTCTCAACTCACACACTCACAAACCCAACACACATCCACAGGGATCTCACAACTATTTTGTTATTCATTTAAGGGATGTGGGCTTCGCTGGCCAGGCCAGCATTTATTGCTTGCCCCTAGTTGTCCTTGAGAAGGTGGTGGTGAGCCACCTTCTTGAACGACTGCAGCCCATGTGGTGTAGGTGCACCCACAGTGCTGTTAGGAAGGAGTTCCAGGATTTTGACCCAGTGACGGTGAAGGAACGGCGATATATTTTCAAGTCAGGATGGTGAGTGACGTGGAGGGGAACTTCCAGGTGTTGGCGTTCCCACATGTCTGCTGCCCTTGCCCTTCTAGATGGTAGAGGTCGTGGGTTAGGAAGGTGCTGGCGAAGGAGCCTTGGTGAGTTCCTGGAGGGCATCTTGTAGATGGTGCACACTGCTGTTACTGTGCATCGATGCTGGAGCAAGTGAATGTCTGTCAAAGAACTGCCAATCAAGCGGGCTGCTTTGTCCTGGACGTGTCAATCTTCTTGAGTGTTGTAGGAGCTGTGCTCATCCAGGCAAGTGGAGAGTACTCCATCACACTCCTGACTTGTGCCTTGTAGATGATGGACAGGCTTTGGGAAGTCAGGAGGTGAGTTACTCACTGCAGGATTCCTAGCCTCTGACCTGCTCTTGTAGCCACAGTATTTATATTGCTAGTCCAGTTCAGTCTCTGGTCAATGGTAACCCCCAGGATGTTGATAGTGGGGGATTAGGTGATGGTAATGCCATTGAATGTCAAGGGACAATGGTTGGATTATCTCTTGTTGGAGAAGTCATTGCATGGCACTTGTGGCATGAATTTTACTTGCCACTTGTCAGCCCAAGCCTGGATATTGTCCAGGTCTTGCTGCATTTGGACATGGACTCCTTCAGTATCTGAGGAGTCACAAATGCTGCTGAACATTGTGCAATCATCAGTGAACATCCCCACTTCTAACCTTTTGATGGAAGGAAGGTCATTGATGAAGCAGCTGAAGATGGTTGGGCCGAGGCCACTACCCTGAGGAACTCCTGCAGAACTGAGGAACTCACCCTGGAACTGAGATGATTGACCTCCAACAATTAAACCGCCTTCCTAGATAAGAAAAAAATACTGCGGATGCTGGAAAAATGAAATAAAAACAGAAAATACTGGAAAAAAATTATCAGGTCTGAAGGCATCTGTGGAGACAGAAACAGAGTTAACGTTTCGAGTCTCTATGATCCTTCTGTCAGACCTGCTGAGTTTTTCCAGCATTTTCTGTTTTTATGAGAATCATCTTCCTTTGTGCTAGGTATGACTCCAACCAGCGGAGAGTTTTCCCCCTGATTCCCGTTGACTCCAGTTTTGCTAGGGCTCCTTGATGCCACACTCAGTCAAATGTGGCCTTGACGTCAAGGGCAGTCACTCTCACCTCACGTCGGGAGTTCAGCTCTTTTGTCCATGTTTGAACCAAGGCTGTAATGAGATCAAGAACTGAGTTATGCTGGCGGAACAAAAACTGGGTGTCAGTGAGCAGGTTATTGCTAAACAAGTGGCGCTTGATAGCACTGTTGATAACCCCTTCCATTACTTTACTGATGATGGAGAGTAGACTGATGGAGCGGTAATTGGCGGTGTTGGATTTGTCCTGCTTTTTGTGTACAGGACATATCTGGGCAGTTTTCCACATAGCTGGGTAGATGCCAGTGTTGTAGCTGTACTGGGACAGCTTGGCTAGGGAAGCAGCAAGTTCTGGAGCACAAGTCTTCAGCACTATTGCGGAGTATTGTCAGGGCCCGTAGCCTTTGCAGTATCCAGCGCCTTCAGCCGTTTCTTGATATCAAGTGGAGTGAACCAAATTGGCTGAAGACTGACATCTGTGATGCTGGGGATCTCCGGAGGTTGCGAATGCTTCAGCCTTATCTTTTGCACTGATGTGCTGGGCTCCCCCATCATTGAGGATGGGGATATTTGTGAACCTCCTCCTCCAGTGAGTTGTTTAATTGTCCACCACCATTCACGACTGGATGTGGAAGGACTGCAGAGCTTAGATCTGAACCGTTGGTTGTGGGATCGCTTAGCTCTGTCTATCACTTGCTGCTTATGCTGTTTGGCACACAAGTAGTCCTGTGTTGTAGCGTCACCAGGTTGACACCTCATTTTTAGGTATGCCTGGTGCTGCTCCTGGCATGCCCTCCTGCACTCTTCATTGAACCAGGGTTGATCCCCTGGATTGATGGTAATGGTAGAGTAGGAGATATGCCGGGCCATGAGGTTACACATTGTGTTAGAGTACAATTCTGCTGCTGCTGATGGCCCACAGCGCCTCAAGGATGCCCTGTTTTGAGTGCTAGATCTGTTTGAAATCTATCCCATTTAGCAGGGTGGTAGTGCCTCATAACACAATGGAGGCTTTCCTCAATGTGAAGATGGGACTTTGTCTCCACAACGACTGTGTGGTGGTCACTCCTACTGATACTGTCACGGACAGATGCATCTGTGGCAGGCAGGTTGGTGAGGATGAGGTCAAGTATGTTTTTCCCTCTTGTTGGTTCCCTCACCACCTGCCGCAGACCCAGTCCAGCAGCTATGTCCTTTAAGATTCGTAGTGGTGCTACCGAGCCAATCTTGGTTATAGACATTGATGTTCCCCACCCAGAGTATTTCTGCACCCTTGCCACCAGGTGGTGTTCAACATAGATTCATCAGCTGAGGGGAGTTGATGGTGCAGTACGTGGTAATTAGCAGAGATTTCCTTGCCCATGTTTGGCCTGACACCTTAGAACTTTAAGGGGTCTGGAGTTTATGTTGAGGACTCCCAGGGGAACTCCCTCCCGACTGTATACCACTATGCTGACACCTCTGCTAGGCCTGTCCTGCCGGTGTGGGACAGGAACTTACCCAAGGATGGTGATGACGGTGTCTTAGACTTTGTCTGTCAGGTATGATTCCATGAGGATGACTATGTTGCTTGACTGGTCTGTGAGACGTCTCTCCCAATTTCAGCACAAGCCCCCAGATGTTATTAAGGGGACTTTGACAAGGCTGGGTTTGCCGTTGTCGTTTCCGGTGCCTTGGTCAATGCCAGGTGCTTCATCTTCACATTGAGAATACCCTCCATCGTGTTGTGTGGCACTATCACCATGCTAAATGGGATAGATTTCGAACAGTTCCATCTGCTGTGGTAGGATTCGAACCCGGGTCCCCAGAGCATTACCCTGGGTTTCTGGATTATTAGTCCAGTGACAATACCGCTGCGCCACTGCCTCTCCACACTTTCACATACGCCCTCACATCTCCATCAGGCTCATATCGTCTCAAGCTCAGGTCCTCATCCTGTCCATGGCTCCGCTCACCACACAAACATTCCACACAGTGCCATGCATTCTGCTCACACTCTCTCCATCTGTTTTCATGCAGGAGATGCTAGCTCTCAACAACAGGGAGAGGTCCCAGACCAGGGGATGGAGTGGTCCACATTAGGCCCCTCACTCACTTTGAGGAGTGTGTTATCGCACTGACTGGTCAGGATGTGGACTGTGCCTGCGGTGACGGTGAGGTCAGTGGTGAACACCCTCATGAGGATCCTGCACTACATCATCCTTCTCTCAACGCAACTGTGAGTGCCCTCTCTCCTGCTTTTGACTCTGCTGCCATGCACTACTTATCTCTACTTTGGTTCACAGGGAGCTCTGCCAAGTGACCGACACCCTCAGCCAGCCAGTCCCTCAGCTCCATCCACATCCTCACCTCCAGCCAAGAGGACACCTCCTCCATTGAAGAGCTGGAAATAAGCAGCCTGGAAGACCCGCCACAGCGCTTACCCACACCCTCCACCAGCGCAGAAACACACACCTCGGTGGGACCTAGATCTACAGCAGGCTCGGGTTCACAATCTGGTGGTCACCACACGGACACATGTCCACAGCAGCAGGAGGAGGCAGGTTCAGCCGAGCTCCCCGGCACTTGGAGGACTGCTGGGGAAGAGGCATCTGTGAGGTCCGAGTCAGATGATGAGCTTCTGGATTCGGCCTTCCAACTCATTATGAAGAGTCAGCAGAAGGCAGGGGAATATCACGCAGAGCTGTTGGAAGCCCTCAACAGAGTGACACATGAGTCGGAGGTTTATATCCGCCTGCTCTCTGATGAAGTAATGCCCGCATGTGCACATATGGAGATCCCCATGGGAAGGATGGAGGACACCCTCAAGGCCTTGGCTCTACAGAGGACACACAGGTGAGGTGAGAGTGACTTCCCTTGACATCAAGGCAACATTTGACTGAGTGTGGCATCAATGAGACCTAGCAAAATTGGAGTCAATGGAAATCAGGGGGAAAACTAGTTGGAGTCATACCGAGCACGAAGGAAGATGGTTGTGGTTGTTGGAGGCTAATCATCTCAGTTCCAGGACATCACTGCAGGAGTTCCTCAGGGTAGTGTTGTCAGCCCAACCATCTTCAGAAGGTCGTCAATGAAGTTCCTTCCATCATAAGGTCAGAAGTGGGGATGTTCGCTGATGATTGCATGATGTTCAGCATCATTCATGACTCCTCAGATACGGAAGAAATCAGTGCCCATATGCAACAAGATCTGGACAACATTCAGGCTTGGGCTGACAAGTAGCAAGTTACATTTGCAAGTGCCAGGCAATGACCATCTCGAAAAATAGAGAATCCAATCATTCGCCCTTGATGTTCAATGGCATTACCATCACTGAATCCCCCACTATCGACACCCTGGGGGTTACCATTGTCCAGAAATTGAACTGGACTAGCCATATAAATACTGTGGCTACTAGAGCAGGTCAGAGGCTGGAAATTCTGTGGTGAGTAACTCACCACCTGACTCCCCAAAGCCTGTCCACCATCTACAAGGCACATGTCAGGAGTGTGATGGAATACTCTCCACTTGCCTGGATGAGTGCGGCTTCAACAACACTCAAGAAGCTTGACACCATCCAGGACAAAACAGCCCGCTTGATTGGCACCTCACCCACAAATATTCACTCTCTCTACCACTGATGAACATGTGACATCAGTATGTACCATCTACAGAAACTCACCAAGACTCCTTAGGCAGCACCTTCCAAACCCACGACTACTATCATCCAAAAGGACAAGGTTAGCAGACACATGGGCACACCACCACCTGGAAGTTCCCCTCCAAGTCACTCACCATCCTGACTTGGAAATATATCGCTGTCACTTCAATGTCACTGGGTCAAAATCCTGGAACTCCCTTCCTAACAGCACTGTGGGTGTACCTACACCACAGGGACTGCAGCGGTTCAAGAAGGCAGCTCACCACCACCTTCTCAAGGGCAATTAGGGATGAGCAAAAAATGCTGGCCCAGCCAGCGAAGCCCACATCCCATGAAAGAATAAATAGAAGAAAATTCTGTAGTATTTAAGTAGGATGCAACACTTGATCAGCGATTTACAAAACCTGATTGCAAACAGAACTTGAATTTACATAGCACTGATCAGACTGTCCCAAAGCACTTCTCCGTCAGTGAAGTAATTTTTAAGTGTGCTAAAGAAAAATACTACAGATGCTGGAAGTCTGAAATAAGAACAAAAAATGCTGGAAAAGCTCTGCAAAGGTCAAGCAGCATCTGGGGGGAGGAACAGGGTTGACATTATCAGGCCGATGACCTTTCATCAGAACAGCTTTACCAGCACTTTTTGTTCTTATTACTTTTGAAGTGTAGTCACTGTTGTAACGTAGGAAACAGCAGTAATTAGTGCACAGCAAGCTCCCATAAACAGCAATGCGACAAAGACCAGATAATACGATTTAGTTACGAAAACAGAAAATGCTGGAACTGTTCAGGAGGCCAGGCAGCATCTGTGGAGAGAAACAGACTTAACATTTCAGGTAGAATGATGAACCTTCATCAGAACTTCAGTGCTCATAAGATCATAAGAAATAGGAGCAGGAGTAGGTCATTTGGTCCCTTGAGCCTGCTCCACCATTCAATAAGATCATGGCTGATCTGATTGTGCCTTTAACTTCACCTTCCTGTCTGCCCTCCAATAACCCTTGACTCCCTTGTCAATTAAAAATCAACTCAGCTTTGAATATATTCAATGACCCAGCCTCCACTGCTCTCTGGGGAAGGGAATTCCAAAGACTAACGACCCACTGAGAGAAAAAAAATTCCTCCTCATCTCCACCTTAAATGTGAAAACCCTTATTTTGAAACTGTGCCCCCTAGTTCCAGACTGTCCCATAAGGGGAAACATGCTCCCAGAATCCACCCAGCCAAGGTTGTGGCGTCGCTTGAGGGGTAAATATCGACCAGGACACTAGAGAGACCTCCATTGTTCTTCTTCTTCCATTGTAGCACAGGCTCTTTTAGGTCCAGCTGAGAGGGCTAACAGGCCCTCGGTTTAACTTATCATCTGAAAGATAGTACAGCACTCCCTCAGTACTGTACCAGAGTGTCAACCTGGATTATGTACTCAAATCTCTGGAGAACCCGTGACCTCCTGATTTAGAGGTGAGAGCGTTAACCTCTGAACCACAGCTAACACCTAATTGTTACCTGATTGGATGATCCTTAATTGTCAGTCAACAGACATTTGTTACCGCCTGTGATATTTTTATACTGAATAAATGAAAATATTCAAAGGAAATTGGGCGGGGGAGAAACTTTCTCCACCAGCTGCTCACAGCGTGAGATTAATTTTTGATTCCTGGGGACTCCATGGAGGTCTTCGCAATATCACAGTCTCTTTACAGTGTAGAAGGAGGCCATTCGGCCCATCAAGTCTGCACTGGCTCTCTGAAAGAGCATTCCACTCTCCTGCCTTATCCCCGTAGCCTTGCACATTCTCTCTCTTCAGGTAGCAATCCAATTCCCCTTTAGAAGACCTCAATCGAACCTGCTCCACCACCTATCCAGGAAGTTTGTTCCAGCCTCCAGCCATCCTCTGGCAACCCAAATTTCATTCCTAGTACCAGCATTCCTCGTTTTACTAACGGCAAAGTTTCACACGCAGTGCGCTGAGGGAATCTTCGCCCGACGTAGCTTAAGTTCACGGCCTCAGTAGGCTTTGCTAGAGTTGAGTGTATTTATGGTCATGTGTTTACGCATTTATCCCTTCTGTTAAAAAACAAATATCCACCTTCGTTGTTGAAGCTCACCCAGTATTTGCATGTTGAGCAGTCTGAAGTGGAACTGTCTGTTGCAGCTAAGCCCTCCAAAGCCTGACAAGCAAGATAATAGGTTCATTGTTGCCATTTTATTTGAGGACAAAATCAGGATGGATTGAAAAAATATTCTTGCTTAACAAAAATAGAGTAATCATAATTACTGCTCCCGTTTTTTCAGACAAGAGTCGGTAAGGGTTCTACTCTTGCCATTTACACCTCTTTTGTGCCTTTTGTTTGTCCCACTGCCATCCCCATTGGCCTTGCCCTTTTGTCATTTAAGCTCTCCTGCCTTCACCCCCACCACCCTCACCAACCTCACCACCCCCACCCACCACCACCACCACCACCCCCATCCACCCCCACCACCCCCACCCCCACCACCCCCACTACCACCCCCACCACCCCCACCACCCCCACCACCCACCACCCCCACCACCCCCACCACACCCACCCCCATCACCCCCACCACCCCCACCACCCCCACCACCCCCACCACCACCACCACCCCCACCACCCCACCACACCCACCACCACCACCCCCACCCCCACCCACCCCCACTACCACCCCCACTCCCACCACCACCACCACCCCCACCACCCACACCCACCCCCACCACCACACCCACCCCCACCCCACCACCACCACCACCCCCACCCACACCCACCCCCACCACACCCACCCACCACCCCCACCACCACCACCACCACCCCCACCACCCCCACCCACCACCCCCACCACCACCACCACCCCCCCACCACCCCCACCACTCCCACCCCCAGACCCACCCCCAGCATCCCCACCCCCACCCACCACCACCCCCACCACCAACCCCCCACCACCCCTACCACCCCCCCCACCACCCCCACCACCCCCACCCCCACCCCCAGCATCCCCACCCCCACCCCCAGCATCCCCACCCCCACCCACCACCACCCCAACCACCACCCCCACCACCCCCACCCTCACACCCACCCCCACCCCCACCACCACACCCACACCCACCCCCACACCCACCCCCACACCCACCCCCACCCCCACCACTCCCACACCCACCCCCCCCTCAACAACACCACCACCACCACACCCACCACCACCACCAGCCCCCACCTCCATCATAATCTTCTCCTTTTCATTCGCTCCTCACCCGCCCACTTTCCCTCCTTCTGTGAATAGCCATTACATCTCTAACTGTTCCCAGTTTTGCTGGCAGGTTGAGGATCTGAAACATTGACTCTCTCTCTCTCTCTCTCTCCACAGGTGCTGCCTGACCTGCCGAGTGTTTCCAGCATTTTCGGATTTTCTTTCGGATTTCCAGTTACTGCGGCGTTTTTGGATAGTTTTGCTGGCAACCAGGGAAGGGAGGGGCTGTGAGGCGAGGGGGGAAAACAAGTAGCGCAAGGCTAAGCAAAGAGTAAGAAGAGATGTGAGCTACGAGGTTTACCATTTATTTATTCTTTCATGGGATGAGTGCATTGCTGACAAGGCCGGCATTTGCTGCCCATTTCTAATTGCCCTTGAACTGAATGGCTTGCTAGGCCCTTTTGGAGGGCAGTTAAGAGTCAACCCCACGTTGCTGTGGGTCTGGAGTCACATTTAGGCCAGACCAGGTAAGTATGACAGATTTCCTTCCCTAAAGGGCATTAGTGAACCAGATGGGTTTTTACAACAATAGCTTCATGGCCTCGAATACCGAGACCAGCTTTAATAGTTCCAGATTTCATTAATTGAATTCTAATTTAACCAGGTGCCTTGGTGGGATTTAAACCTGTGTCTCCAGATGAACCTGGGCCTCTAGATTACTAGTCCAGTGACCATCTTAGTTGGCCTTGTTCCTGCATTGTGGCCATTCCCTTGGGGGGGCGAGTGGGGACAGTGCTTTGGCCACTGGTTTTGGCCCTGGTCGCCTGTGCCACTTGTATCAGGCAACTTGCTTTGATATCCTCTTACAGACCTGGTGGATTGAACATCTTCCTCTTTCTGCCAGTATCCTCCAACAAACCATGGGAGTGGGCAGGGGGGGTGGGCAATATTCATAGTTCCTGCTGCTTCCAGTGTCCATAATTCTAAATTCTAGTTACCTTCAGCTGAAGCACATCCTCCTCTTTAAATGACAATAGCAATGCGCAGTATTGAACATTAGCCAACGAGTCACACAAATAGCGACAGTGGCCCTCCCATGTTATGTGAGTTAGACAGGAGGACCAAGTTTGGGGCCTTCGTTGCATCCACGTGATTGGCTACACAGTGCTAGCACAGGGGCTAGCACACCTGAAAACCGGCTCAAAGCGATTTCTCGCTCCCTCGTGTGTTTGTGTGGGTCTGAATGTATTTATCAACGCAAGAAACTGGCAAATTGCAACCAGAAAAAAAACCGTCTCAAACAAACAGATAAGGGTCAGCTTGGCGTAGATGATAGCGCTGGTGCTGCTGAGTCAGATGGGAGTGGATTCATGCCAACCCCAAACGTCAGCAGATAATCTAGATTGATATCTAAGAGAATTGCTGCATCACTGGGCGTGAGGTCCTTCGTGGGGGGTGCTGTTCAATGGAGCTTTTCAAGTGGATCGAGAAGTTCCAATGCCATTTGAAAGAAGAGCGGGCATTACCTGGTCTCCTGGCCAACATTTCTCCCAATTAGTTGATGTTTGTGGGACTTTGCTGACTGCAAACTGCCTTTTCCCCGTACCCTTTCCCAATCTGTGGATAATCATCATGTGCCCTCACGAATGCCTCGATTGAACCTGCCTCCACCACACTTCCAGGCCATGCATTCCAGGCCCAAACCACTCGCTGTGTAAGAAAGGCTTTTCTCACGTCACATTTGCCTCTTTTGCAAATCACTTTAAATCTGTGTGCCCTCGTTCTCGATCCTTTTACGAGCGGGAACAGTTGTTGAAGATTGTCATTATCCAGCACTTTAACGCTCCCAATTTTACCAATAGCCATCCATCAGCTCAAACCTGGACGTTGTCCAGATCTTGCTATAGCCTGGCATGATCTGCTTCATTATTGGAGGAGATGTGAATAGAGATACACACTGAGACAGCCCTTGTCCTGGCCATGTGACAGAAGGAAGATCGTTGACAAAGCAGCTGAAGAGAGTTGGTCAAAGATGCTGTGCTGAGGAGCTCCTGCAGCAATCTGCTGATGCTTCAATTCTGACAACCATCTTCTTATGTGTCACGTATGAAGCCAGCAACTCGAGGGTTTTCCAAGTAAGCGTATTACTGTCACTATTGCTAGTTCCAGTGCGCAGGTCTCCAGCACTATAGCCGGGATGTTGTCGGGGCCCAGAGCTTGTGTGTCCGGTGTGACCGGACACTTTTTAATGTCACAAGGATTTAAATCAAATTGGCTGGATCCTAGCATCTAGGATGGTGAGGGCCTTAGTAGAAGGCAAAGTAGATTTTTTCATTAGTGATTTGAGTTGAAGACTGTGCTAAATCACAGACTGGGATCTGCCATCATTGATCAGGGAGCCTCCTACCCTTGTTAGTTGCCTGGTTGTCTACCATCATTACAAGTTGGATATCGTAGAGCTACAAACCCATTGTTTACGGGAACAGTTAGTTCAGTCTACAGGTGGCTACTTTTGGTCCTTGCTCTGCTACAGTGTTCAAACAAAGCTCAATACAAGCTTGAAGAATAGCAGCTCCTCTTTCAACTGGGCACTCCACAGCTTTCTGAACTCAATAGTGAGTTCAACAAAAATAAAAATAGCTGGAAAAACTCAGCAGGTCTGACAGCATCTGCGGAGAGGGACACAGTTAACGTTTCGAGTCCGTATGACTCTTCAACAGAACTGAGGGAATATAGAAATGAGGTGAAATATAAGCTGGTTGAGGGGGGGTGAGACCAGGTAGAGCTGGATAGAGGGCCAGTGATAGGTGGAGGCAAAGGAGACTTTGCCAAAGATGTCATAGGTTTTTATTAAAATTTTTTATTAAACTTTAAAAACCTTCATTTTAACCTCGTCCCGCCCGTGGATGAGATTTCATGAGAAATGCAGGGGCCGCCTGGTTGGACAGGCAGCTCAGTTAATGAGCTTAATTGGTGTTTAAATGGCCTTAATAAGCCTTTGACAGTTCGGCAGGCCTGCACCAGAGTCGGCTGCGCGCGCGCCGAACTCAAGGTCTAAATGTCGCGCGGTGACATCGAGACGCATGCCCGACGTCACCGCGCGACATTTTATGGGTCGGCAAGCGGGCCCCGCCCCCCTCTCGCCGACCCGAAAATTCTGGCCCATGAGTGGTTCTTAATTTTTCCCAATCCTGCAGATATCACCTCCATTTTGAGATACCCTCGGGGTCTCCTGCCCGCCTCAGCAGTGTCCACCTCTCCAGCCAGACACCATTGTAGGTCTTTCAATTGGTCCTCCTGCTTCCCTGGTTCATCCATCCGCTGGTCTTTAATTGGGCAGGGTTCCTAGAAGCGGCTTCTTCATAAACCTCCGGGGAGATGATGCCCGATGCCAGATGACCACTTCCAGGTTCCCAATTGGAATTAAGGCTAATGTGGGGATTGCAATCTGACCAGGAAAATTCAGCCTAATATGGCCTAGAACCAACAAGCGGGCCATATTTAAATTTTTTTTTAAAAAATTCATTCACGGGATGTGGGCTTCGCTGGCTGGGCCAGCATTTATTGCCCATCCCTAGTTGCCCTTGAGAAGGTGGCGGTGAGCTGCCATCTTGAACCATTAAATTATTAAAGTTAGTAATGAATAATGAGCAAGACATAGTGAACTGCCTAAATATGTGTGAATATTTATTTAATAGCAATCATAATAACATACGGCAGAATTTTTCTGATGGTAGCGTTGCCCAATCCGCCACCTGTAGAGTTGCCGGGAAACACCTCCCTGCCAATGCCGGCTGCCCCGCAGCCATCTATCACTTTGGGGAATGCTGATTGGCTGGAGAGGGCGTCTTCTGTCCCTCAGTTGGGAGGAAGACCCACCTCAGAGAGCTGTCGACCATCTGATTGGCCAGCAGAGCTATAGTCCCTGAGGCACTACCAGGATCGGTGGCCACTGCTGGGTATCAGGGAAAAAATCCCCAGATTCTAAGTGCGGGACCCTCCAAAACCAGGGTCTCGCAGGTCCTCATGCCAGGGGAAAGGGTGGGGAGGCCCAAGGGGAGAGGGGAATGGAAGTTATGATGGCAAGGCCAGGCCGGGTTGGAGTACCCGAGGGGAGGTTTGGTGGATGGGGAGGGGGTTGATCTTTGTGGCATGCCCAGTCCGTAATGGGATCTGGTGACTTTCCCTCCTCACCCCTGCCCTTTCCCAGGGTGATCTCCGGATTTCACTCCATCTTTGGCCCAAAAATTGCAGCAGGGCAGGAAGCTACATCAAGGACCCCTAACAAAGCTGGAGTAAAGGGGAATCAGGAGGAAATCTCTCCACTGGTTGGAGTCATACCTAGCACAAAGGAAGATGGTTGTGGTTGCTGGAGGTCAATCATCTCAGTCCCAGGATATCACTGCAGGAGTTCCTCAGGGTAGTGTCCTCAGCCCAACCACCTTCAGCTGCTTCATCAATGACCTTCCCTCCATCATAAGGTCAGAAGTGAGAATGTTCGCTGAAGATTGCACAATGTTCAGCACCATTCGTGACTCCACAGATACTGAAGCAATCCTATGCCCATATGCAGCAAGACCTGGACTAGGGGTGAAAAGTGGCAAGTAACATTCGTGCCACACAAGTGCCAGGCAATGACCATCTCAAACAAGAGAGAATCTAACCATCACCCCTTGACGTTCAATGACATTACCATCACTGAATTCCCTCACTATCAACAGCCTGGGGGTTACCATTGATCTGAAACTGAACTGGAATAGCCATATAAATACTGTGGCTACAAGAGCAGGTCAGAGGCTAGGAATCCTGCGACGAGTAACTCACCTCCTGACTCAACAAGGCCTGTCCACTATCTACAAGGCACAAGTCAGGAGTGTGATGGATACTCTCCATTAACCTGGATGAGTGCAGCTCCCACAACACTCAAGAGGCTCGACACCATCCAGGACAAAGCAGCCCGCTTGAATGACACCCCATCAACCACTTTAAACATTCACTCCCTCCAACACCGATGCACAATGAGCAGTGGGTACCCGCTACAAGATGTACTGCAGCAACTCACCAGGGATCTTTCGACAGCACCTTCCAAACCCATAACCTCTACTACCTAGAAGGACAATGCCAACAGATGTGTGTGAACAGCACCACCTGCAAGTTCCCCTCCAAGCCACTCACCATCCTGACTTGGAAATATATTGCCGTTCCTTCACTGTTGCTGGGTCAAAATCCTGGAACTCCTTCCTTAACACCAGTGTGGGCGAACCTACACCACATGGACTGCAGTGGTTCAAGGAAGCGGCTCACCATCGCCTCCTCAAGGGCAATTAGGGATGGGCAATAAATGCTGGCCTCGGCAGCGAAACCCACATCCTTTTAAAACAAGCAGTCCATACTTAAAGGCCTCAATTGTGCTTAGGACCACCTAAGACTCGCCCACGTATAATTGCAGATAGATCGGAGGCAGGTGGGTGGGCAGCATGAGGACCACCAGAGAATGTTACTGCCCCCCCCACCCTCCACTTCTGCAAACCCTCCAGCAGGGGACCATAAAATTATACTCATGAAGCAGAATTTTCTGCCTACCATGCGGGCGGGCCCGACCCAATCTCCGGCGGGTGGGGAGCTGATCCCCGCCGGAGAAGCGGGCCCTGCCGCCATTTTACGTGGGCGGGCCAATTAAGGCCCGCCCAGCGTGACGCCCAGTGGGAAGCGCTATGCGCTCCCTGTGCGGGCCGGGGGGGGATTCCCCAAATGCGAGAGAGAGTGTGTACATCTCCCTGAGGCTAAGTGCTGTCTCAGGGAGATCGCTGACAGCTGTATTAAAAATAGAAAAAAAAAATCCTTAACATGTCCCCCTCATGTGACAATGTCACACGAGATGGGACATGTTAATAAATTTCACTCAAACTTTATTAAAGTTTTTTAAACCCAACATGAAATCTCATCCCGCCAGTGGATGAGGTTTCATGTTTTTTCTATTCCCCGCTGGGGCTCCTGGCCTGCCCGTCAGCCTTAAGGTTGGACGAGCAGGTCCTTTAATTGTTTTAATTATCCTGTCAATGGCCTCAATTGGCCATTGACAGGTCGGCGGGAGCACAACTGATTTGGCTGCACCCCCGCCTTCCTGAAAATTTAAATGGGGCTGGATGACATCATCCCGATGTCTTCCCGCGTCATTTTGCGCGTTGGTGAGCGGACCCCGCCCCCTGCTCGCCGAGGGCAAAATTCAGCCCATAGTGTTTGACAAAGGAAAAAGGTGGAACAGCTATTAGTATCTAGGTTTAGATAAAGCTGACTTCAATGGGGTGCGACAGGCTGTCCACAGTAAGCTGGCCAAATCTGTTAATGGGTAAAATGACAGAAGATCAAAGGCAGGTGTTCAAAAAATTTAATATGACACAAAACTAATTTATCCCCCTAAGGGGCAAGTGTTCTACTTACTAAAAAAGCCAAGGGTAACTAAAGAGAGAAAAGACTGCATATATTTAAAAGAAAAAGCTTAAGAAATACAAATAAATACCAGGGACCCTGGCAGATTGGAAAGATACAAAGCACAGCAAATGTGACAAAGCAGATAGCAAGAGTTACAAAATCAAAAGAAAATGGCAACTAGAGATTATCAGACTCAACTCAAAAAATAGGTATTATTATATCAGGGGGAAAGAGGGTCGGCAGAACAACATGAGCCCCATGAAAACTGATAACTGTGATATTGTCAATGTAAATAAGGAAATAGCAGACATTTTGAATAACTACATCAGGGTTTACAGTACAGGAAAAGATCAGCTTGGCAGATGTCCCAAGGAAACTAATATTGAATTAGGGAGTTAGCCTCAGCAAAATTAACTAGTATTTTTTTTTAATTAATTTGTGGGATGTGGGCTTCGCTGGCTGGGCCAGCATTTATTGCCCATCCCTAGTTGCCCATGAGAAGGTGGTGGTGAGCTGCCTTCTTGAACCGCTGCAGTTCATCTGGTGTAGTTATACCCACAGTGCTGTTAGGGAGGGGGTTCCAGGATTTTGACCTAGCGACAGTGAAGGAACGGCGACATATTTCCAAGTCAGGATGGTGAGTGACTTGGAGGGGAAATTTCAGGTGGTGGTGTTCCCATCTATCTGCTGCCCTTGTCCTTCTAGATGGTAGTGGTCGTGGGTTTGGAAGGTGCTGTCTAAGGAGCCTTGATGAATTCCTGCAATGCATCTTGTAGATGACACACACTGCTGCTACTGTACGTCAGTGGTGGAGGGAGTGAATGTTTGTAGATGTGATGCCAATCAAGCTGGCTGCTTTGTCCTGGATGGTGTCAAGCTTCTTGAGTGTTGTGGAAGCTGCACTCATCCAGGCAAGTGGGGAGTATTCCATCATGCTCCTGACTTGTGCCTTGTATATGGTGGACAGGCTTGGAGGAGTCAGGAGGTGAGTTACTCATCGCACGATTCCTAGCCTCGAACCTGCTCTTGTAGCCACAGTATTTATATGGCTAGTCCAGTTCAGTTTCTGGTCAATGGTAACTCCCAGGACGTTGATAGTGTGGAATTTAGTGATGGTAATGCCATTGAACATCAAGGGGCAATGGTTGGATTCTCTCTTGTTGGAGATGGTCATTGCCTGACATTTGTGTGGCGCGAATATTACTTGCCAGGTGTCAGCCCAGGCCTGGGTATTGTCCAGGTCTTTCTGCATTTGGACATGGAGTGCAGTGAACGTCCTCACCTCTGATCTTATGATGGAAGGAAGGTTATTGATGAAGCAGCTGAAGATGGTTGGGTGAAGGACACTACCCTGAGCAACTCCCACAGTGATGTCCTGGAGCTGAGATGACTGACCTCCCCTCCAATAACCACAACCATCTTCGTTTGTGCTAGGTATGAGTCCAACCAGTGGAGAGTTTTCCCCCTTACTCCCATTGACTCCAGTTTTGCTAGGTCTCCTTGATGCCACACTCGGTCAAATGATGCCTTGATGTCAAGGGCAGTCACTCTTACCTCACCTCTGGAGTTCAGCTCTTTTGTTCATGTTTGAACCAAGGCTGTAATGAGGTCAGGAGCTGCATGGCCCTGGCAAAACCCAAACTGGGCTTCAATGAGCAAGTGCCACTTGATAGCTCTGTTGATAACCCCTTCCATCACCTTATTGATGATATACCAATAATGGAAAAAGTATGGCACTAACACGTTACAAAGCTTCAGGACCAGGTGGTTTTATCCCCGGGTTTAAAAGCGCATGGGTGAGAACATTACATGTGCCTTAACTACAATTTTCCAAAGCTATCTCAATTTGGTTGCGGTTTCTTTAGATTGGAATATTCTGCATGCCATTCCACCATTTAAGAAGGGTGACAGAAGGAAAATGGAATTTTGGCCTTATGTCTAGAGGAATAGAATAGAAAGGGGGTGGGGGAGTGGGGGGTGGGTGGGGGTGGTGGAAGTCATTCTTTAGCTGTACAAAGCCCTACTTAAGCCTCTGCTCCAGCACTGTGAGCAGTTCTAGCCACCACATCTTAGAAAGAATATATTGACACTTGAGGAGTGCAGGGTAGACTTACCAGAATGGTACCTAGGCTTCAAGGGTTAAATTACAAGGAGAGATGACACAATCTAGGTTTATATTACCTGGAATTCAGAAGGTTATGATTTGAAGATTTGATCAAAGATTTCAAGGTATTCAGAGGGCCAGAAAGGGGTTGATAGAGAGAAACTATTTCCACTGATTGGGGAAGACAAGGGGGGCAGAGTCTAAAAATCAGAGCCAGACTTTTCAGGAGTGAAATTAGGGAACAGTTTTACAAAAGGTGATAGAAATTTGGACCACTTTTCAACAAATGGTAATTGATGGTAGGTCCATTGTTATTTTTAAAACTGAGCTTGACAAGACTTTTATTAGTATAGGTATTAAGGGATATGGGGCAAAGCTGGGCACATGAAACTAGTTCACAGATCAGCCATGATCTCACCGAATGGTGGAACAGAATCAATGGGCTAAATGGCTAGCTCCTGTTATGAACATACGAATTAGGAGCGGGAGAAGGCCACTCGGCCCCTCAAGCCTGCTCTGCCTTTCAATAAGATCGTGGCTAATCTGATTGTAACGTCAACCCCACATTCCTGCCTATCCCCGATAATCTTTCACCCCCTTGTTAATCAAGAATCTATTCATCTCTGCCTTAAAAATATTCAAGGATTCTTCTTCCACCGCCTTTTGATGAAGAGAGTTCCAAAGACTCACAACCCTCTGAGAGAAAAAATTTCTCCTCATCTCTGTCTTAAATGATCAACCCCTTATTTTAAACAATGACCCCCTAGTTCTAGATTCTCCCACAAGAGGAAAAATCCTCTCCACATCCACCCTGTCAAGACCCCTCAGGATCTTAAAGGTATCAATTAAGTCACCTCTTACTCTTCTAAATTCCAGTGGATACAAGCCTAACCTCATAAGACAGCCCACCCATTCCTGGTATTAGGCTAGTAAACCTCCTCTGAACCACTTCTAATGCATTTACATCTTTCTTCAAACAAAAAGACCAGTGCCACACACAATACTCCAGATGTGGTCTCACCAATGCCCCATACAATTGAAGCATAACCTTCCTATTTTTGTAATCAATTCCCCTCACAATAAATGATAACATTCTATTAGCTTTCCTAATTACCTGCTGTACTTGCATACTAACCTTTTGTGATTCATGCACTAGGACACCCAGATCCCTCTGCATCTCAGAGCTCTGCAATCTCTCACCATTTAGATAATGTGGTAATTATGGTTTTATTTAGCGTGTAATGTATTATACTTGTTAGGAAGATCACATGATCTGTGGTAACCAATAGGAAAGTAGCAGGGACTCCCTCAGAGTCAGTGTAGAGATAGAGTTGGAGCTGAAAGCACGCGGGTAGTTGCTACTGAATATATTGTAAATAAACTTAACGTTTCCTCCCAAGAAGTGTCTGCTGACCAACTCTATCATTAATAGCACAACTCGGACACCTCACAACGGATAATAAGCTTCTTTTTTTATTCTTCCTGCCAAAATGAACAATTTCACATTTGCCCACATTATACTCCATTTGCCAGATCTTTGCCCACTCAACTTATCTCTGTCACTTTGTAGCCTCCTTTCGTCCTCGTTACAACTTACTTTCCTACCTATCTTTGCATCATCAGCAAATTTAGCCACCATCCCTTCGGTCCCTTCATCCAAGTCATTTCTATAAATTGTAAAAAGTTGAGGCCCCAGCACTGATCCCTGTGGCACACCACTCATCACATCCTGCCAACCAGGAAAAAGACCCATTTATGCCAACTCTCTGTTTCCTGTTAGCTAGCCAATCTTCTATCCATGCCAACATGTTGCCCCCTGCACCATGAGGTTTCATTTTCTGCAATTCCTATCAAGGGCACTATGTAAATGCATGTTGTTGTGTTAAAACAATTTTGGGTAAACACAGAATTATCTAATTGGTGGGGGGGGGGGGGGGGTGGGTATTGAATCTGTGAATAATCTGTAATTAAATATCCCTGGACAGTGTTAACAAAGCTGGTCTCAGGGACCATTGGTGAAAGAAGTCTGTAAAAAAATATATATATATATTGGTTTGTGTCTAATGTAATCACCAGAATTCTTCACTGCTAACATGCTATCATTTAGACAGTGTCTTCATTGTGTGTCTTTCAAAGGAAGCTCGGGTCACACCCATTAACCGTTATTGTATTGTGTATCATCAAGGATAAAAGGCAAATGGTTTATTACGGAAGTCCAGGAGCTGAACAGAGGATCAGGGAGGCGGTTCCTGCACACCATTAGGGCTCGGGAGGTGGGGGAGAGAGAGAGAGGGAGGGTTAATATAAAAGGATGTGCAGAATCAGCCGACAGAGCAAATTAGGAAGCTGTTTGCTTGGAAGACTGGTAGACTGTTGCCTTGCACCTGAGTGTGTCTGTCCCCCACCAGCGCACATCACAGGTAAAGCAGCGGGAGCGCCTGGAGACCATGAACACAGCCGAGCCGAAGGATTACCTCTCCAAGAGGCAGATCCCCCAGCTGTTTGAGGTGAGCTACGGCCATGTGCTGCCAGTGGGGGGAGAACAGTGGGGAGGGCAGTTTCCGATGTTACCCAAACAAAAATAAAAGCCTTTTTACTTTCCACGTCTTCTAAAATTGAAGTCCTGTCCCCAACGATCACTCAAACAGCATCTCAGTTTGAGATAGAGCTCCTGTACCATGGAACAGTTTTTAGAAATGATTTTTTGCCTATTTTCAGAAATGTGTTTTCAGTTTGCTAATTTAGGAATTTCTCTTTTTCATAAACAGTTGCAGGTAAGAAAGTTCATGCGCGATTTTTGTCATTAATTTTGACAGTGGGCAGGGAACACGAAGCGACATCAAATTATGAATGATACTTTTTTTGGGGTAGATAACGCCACTTTTCTTTTGGGCTGAAGGGTGCCTTTTCAAATGAATTAATCATCACAGACACCCCACCCCTATCTAAATTAAAACATCATGTAATACCCTATCATATGAAATTGCTGCCTTTATAGACGATTTAATGATGCTTTTAAGGAACAAGTAATTACTTTGAGTAGCAATTTGAGAACAATTTCACTGATGTAGACAGGGACCAGACAAATAAGTGATAAAAGATAAGTGTGCATGCTAACTGATCCTGATTTAATATGGATAAAGATTACCTGTTAATGACATCCAGACCCAATTGGATCACATTCAACTCAAACACTTATTGGTCAAATCAGTATTAAGAGGTCTTATTATCTTATTGGTTAACAAGCTCAAAGCAGTTTAAAATTATTTATTATAGAAACATTTCTTGTAAACATATGAGTGGTCTTCCCTCCAGTTTAACATATTGCAATATGTTGTAAACTGAAATGTTCGTGATTGTGAAATCTTTTTATTATTTTGTCTATAACTGTTATGAATTATGATTATTTCCTTTAATTGACACCTGCTGCCATGGTGATTTGGTTTTTCAATAAACCAATTATCTATTACAGTACTCACTTGCATTGTGGCATTTTCTGGAAGATTTTACAGATCTGTGCAAACCCAGCCTTAGTTTCTCGGTGTTATTTAATCATTCAAAGAATTGACACAACTTGGTTGTTGATTTGAGTGAGCCAAACTGACAGTTTCCCCACAGCTCTGGAATTCCTGACACTGAACAGGAACAGTTGTGCACATGCACTTGTCACCCCCTATGTCTGCTGGCACATGTGCAGCTTCTCCTGCTGCTGATGTCATTGTGCACCTGTCAACTGGTGCTAGTACTGGTTAGCACCGGTGTCACCCTGTCCGCCATTGGCCTGGGCCCTTGGCACCTCTTGCTCACTGTCCCTCTCTCTCGAGCCCTCACTGCCTCCCATTTGATGCCCTCTTGCTCGCTGCCCCTCTCCTGACACCTCTGGTCTTTCACCTGAGCCCTCAGATGTGCATTTACAGCACCAGTTAGACACACGGGAAGCTGCCCTGTATATTGTTCCCAGGAAAGATACAACACCGATTAGATACAGAGTAAAGCTGCACCCTCCATTTAAATTGTCAACATAACTGCCAGGCTCCCATCAGATCAGAAAGGATCTGCTTTGCAGTAATACCTTAATGATTAAATCCAGAACCACCACAATCTTGTGCAATAATTATCTGGTGCACAATCTGCTTAAATATTAACAAATTTTTATTGGAAAAAGACCATTCTTTCTTTGGGAAGAGGATATACTTTTCATTGCAGTTCAAGTTGGAATTATGCTCCAGCTGAGTTTGGTCTGCACCATCTTTGATGGAGGCAGCTGCCTGGGATGTCGTGGGCAGTGAGTGCATCAGCAAACTCGGCCTTGCCGCAATTACAGAAATCAAGCGAACAAGAGATTTAATATAAACAGAAAAGGCTGGAAGTTCTCTGCAGGCCAGGCCACACCTGTGGAGAGAGAGAAACCGTTAACGTTTCAGGTCTGTGACCTTTTCATCAGAACTGGAAAAAGTTAGATATGTAATAGGTTTTTGCGCATTGGTTGGGTGGAAAAAGAGGACAAAAGGCAAGGTCTGTGATAGGGTGGAGGGCAAGAGAGATGAAGTGACAAAAGGCTTCGTGGTGCAAACGCCAAAGGAAGTGGTAATGGGGCAAGGAAAGAAACCAAAGACGTGTCCCGGAGGTGTGAATGGCAGGATCCTGAATAGCTGGAAGCAAAGGAAGTAAGAAAAACGAGGGGGAACCAAATCAGCAAAGAGAAATTAATACAAAATGTGCCCTGAGGTTGATCTAAAACTGATGAACTCAATTTTGAGTCCGAGAAGGCTGTAAAATTGCTAATTGAAAAACGAAGTACTGTTATCGAGTTTGCATTGAGTTGCAGGCCAAGGACAGAGATGTCGGAGTGGGAGCAAGGTGAAGAAATAAAATAAGTGGAAGCTTAGCATTGTGCTTGCTGACTGAACAGAGGTGTCCCACAAAGCAGTCACCACGCCTGTGTTTGATCTCTCCAATGTACGAGAGACCACATTGTGAGCAGCTAATATAGTGCATCAACTTGAGCGTAGTACCAATAATGCACTGTTTCACTTGGAAGGAGTGGTTTAGGGCCTTGGATGGTGAGAAGGGAGGAGGTAAAAGAGCAGGTGTTGCATTTCCTGTGCTTTCATGGAAAGGTACTTTTTAAATTCATTCATGGCATTTAGGTGTCGCTGGCTGGGCTAACATTTATTGCCCATCCCTAATTGCCTTTGAGAAGGAGGTGGTGAGCTGCTGCCTTGAACCTCTGCAGTCCATGTGGTGCTGGAGGAAAGGGAGGGGGTGTTGGGGATGATAGGAGTGGGACCAGTGGAGTGGTCTCTTTGGAATGCTGGAAGGGGAGGGGAAGATGTTTGGTGACATCATGCCAGAGCTGGTGGAAATAGTAGTGGATGCTCCGTTGAATACGGAGACTGTGTGGGGTGGACAGTGAGGACAAGGGGAACCTCATCATGGTTCTGGGAGGTGTCATGAAACTATCATTTTTCCTAATATTATTGTGGATATTATAAAGTAGGCATTTGGGTGGTTCAGTGTGGCTAATTTAATTAAATTAGACGGATAGACTGCAAGGTTGAAATTATCAAGAGTTTAAGTATTTTTAAAACATTGAAATGCTAATGAGTGAACTGGGGTAAAGTCAGCAGATAGATAAGGGGTGAATGAAATTTGCATTTTAAGATGAGTGGAGAGGTGTTTGGTTTTAAAAGACATAAGGGTTTTATAACTGGCAAAATAAATAGGGCAAGGTTATTATGTTTTTTTCCCCCCAAAAGTACTGACCATAATGACATCATAAGGGCCGTGAATTTTCCTATAGCGGGCAGGGCCGGGGCGGGCATGGAGCTGATCGCCGTCCGTGATCAGCTCTGTGTTGCCATTTTGGCCCGCCCAGAGTAATATGTGGCCTGTAGCGCTCAGCGTGAGCTGTGGGAGAGAGAGGAGAGGTGAGGCCCAGTGCTCCTTCACGCACACACGGAGCTGCCTCGGGGAAATTGAGTGGACGTTAAAATAATCAAATACATCATTTTAAAATTTTATTTAAACATGGCCCCTCATGTGACTGTGTCACTTGAGTCGGGACGTGTTTTTATATTTACGAAAATTTATTTAATAAAAAGCGTCAGGAAACCTCATCCCGCTCGTGGATGAGGTTTCCTGAAAAACACGAAGGCCGCTTGGGCTCTTCGCCTACCCGCCAGCCTTAAGGTTGGACAGGCGGCATTGCTAATGACAGTAATTGCGTTCTTAATGGCCTTAATAGGCCACTTACATTTCAGCGGGCGCGCAGCCGACTCTGGCGTGCGCCTGCCAAACAAAATATCACGATGGCGCGTGATGACATCGGGACACACATCCAACATTATCGCATGTCATTTCACGTGTCGGGCCTGCCACTGCATGCCGACGGGAAAATCCTGCCCCAGATTTTTATATTATGGGAAAAATAAATTCCAAAGACACGGGGGAACAATGGGATTTACAAATTTTAAAGAGGAAGAAGTATATTTAAAGAAGGATGGAAGGCTGTGTGGGTAGCTGAGAGATCTGAAAGGTACACCGTGTGCAACAGACTTGGGCGGAGGGGGGTGGGGGGGGTGGGTTGGGTGGGGTGGGGTGGGGGGAAGCCTCTAACCACTCACAGAAGTCTGCTTTTCCAGCAACCAAAGTTGGTTTAAAAGCCTTTGGAATTCCACTGTCAAGAGGGTGCTTGTGGTAACCGCGTTGGAGTGTCTCTATAAATTCAAAATCTATTTTGGACTGCTGCCTTAAAGGGGTTGTGTAGTTGGGAGTCTGGTTAATTAGGAAATTTTGGGAATTATTATAAGTAACTGATCTTGTATGTGTTTTTTTTTTTGTTAATGTTTTGATTTTAGGTTTTAAAATCTCAAGTGTCAGTGGATTCATTACTTTTGAATTCAGTGCACAAACCTCCTCATAATAAATACAGTTCGCAAAACTATTGTGATAGCAATGCCAAGTTTCCCTTGTGGATTTGGTCAGCCTGGCAAATACTACCTGACATATCATCATAAGGAGGGGAAGGGGTGAGAGCAGAAGTGCATGAAATAGATCGGACACGGTCAATTATGGTGAGGGGAAAATCCTTGGTTGAGGAAAAAGGGAGACCAATCAGAACTAATATTATGAAAGATGCATCATTAGAACAGATGAGAGACTGAGAAGCTAGGAGATTGGAATAGAGTCCTGATGTGCAGTGGGGTGTGAGCAAGTATAGTCACTGTAGTTGAGAATTAGTGGGCTTGTGGTGAATATTGGTTGATAGCACATCCCCAAAGGTGAGGAAGGAAGGAATTGGTGATAGACCATCTCGAAGATGAGAGAAGGGTGGAAGTTGGAAGCAAAGTCAATGAGATTTTCCAGTTCAGGATGAGAGCACAATTTGGCACCAATAAAGTCGCCAATTCGGGTAGAACTGGAATGTTCCTCATAGCTAGTACCCATGTGGGTACTCAAAGTAACAACTTTTATTTGGAGGAAGTGAGTGGAGTTGAAGGAGAAGTTGTTCAATGTGAGCACAAATTCAGTCAAGCAGAGGGTGGTGGAAACTAATTGGGCTACTGTTTAAGGAAGAAATGGAGAACCCTCAGGCTATCCTGGTGGGGGCGAGGGAGTAGAGGGATTAGACATCCATGGTGAAGAGGACACAGTTAGGGCCAGGAAACCAGAAACTTTTGAAGTGATGGAGGGCATTGGAAGAGTCACTGATGTAAGGAGAGGGGGGAAAAAAGTAGAATCAAGATGGGAAGAAATCTGTTCAGTGGGGCATCATAATGGCACTTCCTTTAATGCAGGAGTCCAAATTGAATGTACTCAGTGCAACAAAACTTCCCTCCCACTGAAAGTGAATAGGAGATTCACTGCTGAAAACTGTGGCACTAAGGCACCCATCATTGTGCAGAGTGACAAGTGTAGAGGAGCTTCAGGAGTGGACAGTGTCTGACACTGAGACAGGACCAACACTAACTATTAATTACTACAAAGCAGGCAGCTAGTATTTTTTTTTCCTTCCTTCACTTTTTCCCTAGTGTTTCAACTTCTCTCTTTCCCCACCCCTCCCCCACAGAGGTAATTTCAAAGCCTACTCTCCCCACCGCCCCCCTCTCCCCCCGGCAAATGGCTCTACTGACTTTCAGTTTGTGGACTCCAGTTTGATTAGCTACTAAAATGGAACTGTTGAGATATTCCTGTGCTGCATATTTGGCGGTTTAAGCTGAAGTTAACACGTCCCTGGTACTAGTTGGGATGATGTGGTAGATGATGTGGGGCAGGTGATGTTAATGACTAGAAGATAAAAGAAAGCCTTGCATTTAAAAAAAGCATACTTCATGACCTTGGGTTATCCCAAATCACTTTACAACAAACAAAGTACTTTTGAAGTAAAGTCACTGTCGTAATGTTGGAAATATGGATTTGCAATTTGTGCACAGCAAGGTCCCACAAACAGGAATGACCAGATCATCCATTTGAGTAATGTGGGTTGAAGGGATTAATATTGACCAGGGTGCAATTGGTTGATGCAACTGTCATGATATTTTGTCTTTACTGTAGGACAGACGTCCCAAAGGATTTCACTTTGGAGTCAAGGAGATGGATTCTAAGCCAAAAAAGGATATTGGGGGGAGAGAGAGAAGTGACCATGAACTGGGTCAATGATGAGATCTTCATGAGAAGCTCAGAGGTGGAAAGATTTGGGGAGGAAATGCTTGGACTAGACAGCTGTAAGCACAGCTGACAATATTTTGGGTGGGGGGGTAGAGGTGGGAAGTCAACAAAGATGGCAGTGATGGGCCTTAGTGCAGGATGCACCTGTTATACACCAGGGTATCTGAATAAATTATCCTGAGGGTTTGGAGTTATGACAAGAGACTTTGTGTGGGGTGGAAGGGTGGGGTCCAGAAACTAGGACTGTATTAAATGGAGCAGGAACACTGAGGGAGATCCAGTGGAAACTTAAGAAGGTCTGGAAAGAGAGTGAAAGGGAAGATAATGAATGATTGACTGGGATGGATATCCAGCATGGGTTCTTATCCTGGAGAAATGCCCCCAACAAAGTTCTAGAAGAGGACCAGAAACTACTACTACCACCGCCACGACCCCACACCCCCCCACCCCCCGCCTTGCCAAGGGAATTCCGCATTTTCCCTAATGGTTTGAGAATTGGTGCCAAGGGGGTCATAAGCTCATTCATAATATTGAGTGTGCAACGGAGTGATTAGAGGAAATATTTTCACAAAGGGTCCTAATATGGCAAGGGAAGACCAGAACAAGGGGGCATTACCTTCAACTTGAAGCTAGCCCATTCATGGGTAATGCCAGAAAGCACTTCATCACACAGGGTAGTGGAAATGTGGAACTCTTTCCCTAAAAAGCTGAGATTGGGGGTCAACTGAAAGCTTCAAAACTGAGATTGCCACAAGTATCCATTCGAGTGGTGTCCATCAACATTTAAAAGGAAAACTAAATCCTTGGAGAGAGGGAAAAACCTTGATACAATTAGTGGCTAGCTTTAAAGTACGAGGACTTGTGGTGCAGTGGGTCGTGTCCCTGTCCCTGAGCTAGAAGCTCTGGGTTCGAGTCCCACTCCAGGATTTGATGGCCCAGGAAGGTGCATTCATAATGTGGCCAAACAGGTTGAGTATCAACCTGCAAATCCTTCCAACACATGCCAACGGCAGGTGGTAAGAATGGAACAGATTTCTGGTCAGCAAGGTGGAAAACCTGTTGGAGCCTCTACCATCATGATCCAAGGCTCTGGACAGTACAACATTCGTATTAAGTGGGAGTTGCTGTGTATCAGATTGGTGCCAACAGCATCTGGATTGATCCCTGTTCTGGCTGGGGTGGATTTGGGACCTGCCTCTTTGCTGTACCCATGGTGGAAGTCATGTGTGGGTCAGACTGCCTTTGGGAAGAGCACTGAAGTTTCCAAGTGAGAGTACTGCAGTGAATGTTGTCATTCCAAAGTAATAACAGCCATCCTGTCTCTCCACCATCTCCATTGAAGATACACTAATAGTTTCTGACAATTGCTGTTCTGTGCAATAATCTTGATGGCTTTTCCACAGCTGCTCAGAGAAACTTAGTGAAAGACTGTGCGAAAATGTCTCCTCATATGTCACCACTGTACACAATGCAGCATGAACTTTACTGCAATCGCGAATAGGAAGATTAAGGAGGAGAGTTAATGAGAAAAGAGCCGGCAGGCTTTCAAAACTCCACTTTGTTCAGCTCCCATGATGTGTTCTGTATAAACTGAAGAAAGAAACCCAAATCTACAAGAAGCGGAGACAAATTTTGCTATTCCTCTTAAAGTATTCATGTGACAGTCATTGGCCTATTGTTTGTTTGTTTTGTATCTTCAACATTTTTTCCCTTGGGGGAATAATGGGCGAATGTTGGAAAGATTAACTAGCTGATTGCTCATGACATGGTTCTACAGGTTGACACTCCTGTGGCCAATAGTTTCTAGAGTGGGACTTGGACCCAGAGCTTCAGGCTTAAAGGCTGAGGCACTACCTACTGGGGCACTACCTACTGGGGCACTACCTACTGGGGCACTACCTACTGGGGCACTACCTACTGGGGCACTACCTACTGGGGCACTACGGCCTCCTCATTGATCTGTAATTCAATAGAATTTAAAGCCCTCTGTTCTTACTGCAGCTTTGGGCTTTGAAACCCAACTTTGCTGTCAGAGAAACGCTGCCTCATCCTCTCTTGGCATCAGGTCACCCCCATCCCCCAATCACAGCAGGGCCCCTGACACTGCCAATGCTGCACCATGGGGCCATGCCTGCTGTACTGTGGGGCCTCAGCCTTTCCCTTCACTATTTCATCCCACCAATAAATTATCTGTAAGCACGTCAGCAGGCAATTATTCCAGATAGACTGAAATAAAAGCAACTTTTGAACAGGGATATATATGTTGGCGCAGTGGTAATCCAGAAGCCCAGGCTAATGTTCTGAGGGGCATGGGTTCAAATCCCACAGCACAGCAGCTGGTGGAATTTAAATTCAATTAATAAATCTGGAATATAAAGCTAGTCTCAGTCATGGTGACCATGAAACCATTGTCAATTGTCATTAAAAACCCATCTGGTTCACTAATGTCCTTTTGGGGAAGGAAATCTGCCATTATTACCTGGTCTGGCCTACATGTGACCCCAGACCCACAGCAATGCGGTTGACTATTTACTGCCGTCAGACTCTGTTCAAGGGCAATTAGGGATGGGCAATAAACGTTGGCCTTGCCAGTGACAACCACAACCCATGAAAGAACAAAGAAAATGATTTTTCTTTTTGTTTTTGTTTTGGATTTCCAGCATCCGCAGTTTTTTGCTTTTATTATAAAGAAAAATAATGCATCAACTTGTGTGTTTATTCGAATAAACCATTAAAGAATCACACTCGGATAATAACTTTTGGAAATCTCTAATAAATAGATACTGGGAATACACAGCCCAACTTTCAGAGCAGGGACGGGACAAGGCAATTGGGTTAATTCTGTGCATCCGGCATTGCCAATGCGGAATGCATGGTAACAGGGATAGCAGGCTGGAGATAAGGCTGTGATGTTGAAGCCCCATTCTCTCCCCACCCCCCCGCCACACCCTTCTCTCTCTTTCCCCACCACCCCAATGCCAGCAGATTTCAGTAACAGAGTTAGAGAAGCTGGGATTGTTCTCCTCGTAGCAGAGAAGGTTCTGGGGGCGATTTCATAGTGGTGCTCAAAATTGAGTGTTTCTGATAGACTAGATAGGGAGAAATCGTTTCCATGACCAGAGGACCCAGATTTAAGGTAGCTTTGGAAAATGACAATAGGGAAGATGAGATTTTTTCTTGCTATTGCAGAAAACTGTGATCTGGAAGGCACTGCCTGAGAGGATAGTAGAAGCAGATTCAGCAGAAACTTCCGAGAGGGAATTGGATGTAAGGAAAAATTTACACGGCTAAGGGGAAAGTGCAGGGGAATGGAACTAATTGGATGGCTTTTTCAAAGAGCCAGCACAGGCATGATGGGCTGAATGGCCACCTTCTCTGCTGATTCTATGGGCGGAATCATCCCAGGTTTGTACTAAGTGCAGTAGCGGGCAGGTATGTTTTACCTGCCGACCATGATGATGGGTTTTCATGCCATATTGTCCCACACCCGCCACGTTACTTATGCATTTCCCGGAAATATGCTATTTGTGCGGTGGGCGGGCTCTCATTCGCCCACCACGCCATCTCCTCACCGCTTCATCACACTGGCAGCTATATTTAAAGCCCAGCCCCACACACCCATCTCATTGCTTCCAGCCCACGACTGCTGCAAGGAAGATGTCCACGAAAGGCAAAAAGACTGCAGATCCAGGTTTAATGACGCATCAATGGAATGCCATTTGGATGCCGTGGAGGCCCACTGGGGTGTCCTCTACCCCTCCTCTGACTGCAGGACGGGCAGTGGCATCACCAATCCAGCATAGCAGGCAGTGGCAGCGGTGGTCAGTGCCAATGCTGCACAGAAGAGGTTGGCCATCCAATGCAGATAGAGGATGGATGATCTCATCCGTGCAGCCAGGGTATGGTAACAATCTCATCACTCTAAACTCACCCACTCAAGCCCGTCACACATTCACTGGCATCTCACTCTCACTCTCACACATACCCTCACATGTCCATCAGGCCTCATCACCTCTGGAGACTCCCTCCTCAGGCATCACCATCTTGAGGCCACTTGCACAGATCGACATGTGCCCCCATACCCACACCCTGGGATACCCCCCTTCCCCAGTACAGCCCTCATCCTGCAGTGTCTTCCCTTGCCTGAGGCCACTTCTCATCCTTCCCAAGCAAGACCTTGCCCTGCAGCCATTGACAAGCCACCCACATATGGCTGATCTGGTAGGTGGAGACCCACCCATGAGCCCCCCTAAAAGTGATGTGGAGCTGTCTGCGATGCCTGGCGCTGATGACTGCGAGTGCTGCCCGTAGCAAGGTAGGCAAACAAACCTTGAAGTCCCGAGCGAGATGCAGCCTGCCAAGTGCACGTCACTTGTATATTATTGTGAAACACGCTGGCATGTTTTCCGCCAATGTAGGTGGACGTTCTGGTGGGGGAGATGAGTCCAGTGGGCTGGCCTTATAATGATATGCTGGTGTATTACAATGAGGTTCCCGATATCCAATGGCGGGAAGCGTAACCCGCCATCGGCGGTTAGAGTGGACGATTGCAAACTGGTTTCATGCCGTCACAAAACCAATCGCGCCATATTGTCCGCTGATGCCACCGAACACCCCCAACACCGCCAGGCATGGAAAATCCCAGCCTGTGAGTGGGAGGCCTGCAGAATAATCCCTGATGGCTAATTGTGAGCGACTGGGACATTGAGCTATTCAGTTCCAGGCTGCCCTGCTGTGTCTTTTTTTTGTGTCTTTTGTCTTTCTTTCAGATATTTGACGTTTTGCTTATTGCTGATCTGAGAATGGCTGTCACTTCTCAGAATTGCATTCTTTTGTGTCTTTTCTTTCCTCCCAGCGCAGGTTCATGTACCCGGCCTGATATTTCTTTCTGTGCTCATCACGGTGAGTGACATCGGTGCTGGCGTTGACACCAAGAGGAATGTAGTTGTCCTTCTGTTTTCTACAGTGCTTCTGCACTAGTCAGTCTTTGATTCTAGTGTCCTCAAAATGATAAAATTCACACAAGTCGAATTAAGGGTACAGGAAGCTTATGCGTGGAGGGAATGAGAGATCGAGACCACTCCCGTCTAGAAGGGCAAGGGCAGCTGTCCCACGGGAACACCACCAGCTGCAAGTTCCCCTCCAAGTCACTCACCATCCTGACTTGGAAATATATCGCCGTTCCTTCACTGTCACTGGGTCAAAATCCAGGAATTCCCTTCCTAACAGCACTGTGGGTGTACCTACACCACATGGGCTGCAGTGGTTCAGGAAGGCAGCTCACCACCACCTTCTCGAAGGCAACTAGAGATGGGCAATAAATGCTGGCCCAGCCAGAGAAGCCCACATCCCATGAATGAATTTTTTTTTTAAAAAATGTTGACAAACCATCCGAGGGCTATTTTATTTATTTGCTGTGAAATACCATCTCAAACAGAGGTATTGAGTACAAAAGCAGGGAAGTTATGCCGAATCTTTGAGCCTCTAGTTAGGCCACAATGATAGTATTGTGTCCAGTTCTGATTGCCATACCTTAGGAAGGATGTGAGGGTCCTTGAGAGGCTGCAGAGGGGACTTACCAGAATGGTTCCAGGGATGAGGGATTTTAGCTATGTGGTTAAATTGGGGAAGCTGGGGTTGCTCTCCTTGGAGTAAAGGAGATTGAGGGGGAACTGATAGCGATGTGCAAGTGTCTGATGGGTTTAGATATGATAGACAAAGAAAAACTGTTCCCATAGCTAGTACAAGAGGATATAGTTGTAACATTTTAGCCCAAGAGATGGGGTGGAGGGGATGGGTGCTAGTGAGGAAGAACTTTTTTTACCCAGCAGGTGGTAATGACCTGGAACTTGCTGCCTACAAGGATGGTGGAAGTGGAGACAATCAATGATCTCAATAGAAAATTTGAGGGAAATAAACTTGGAGGGCTACGGGAATGAATTGGGAGACTGGGAGAGGACTGGGTTGCTCTAGAGAGAATCAGCACGGATGCGATGGACTGAATGGCCTCCTGTGGCATTATGATTCTATCAGCACAGCTGCATAGTGTTTCCTGATATACAGCCCAGTGTTACTGATGGGAATTCAATGGTATATCCCTGTTTCTTTCTATGCAGAGTATGCTGACAGGGTTGATGTACTACAGACCGGACAACCCTGTTGACTACTTGGAAAGTTGTCTGAAGAAAGTGAAAGAGTTGGGAGGACCGGACAGAGTACGGTGGGACACCTTTGTGGCCCAGGAGAAGAGGACATTGCCTCCTCTGAATAGCTGTCAGGCCAGGAGATCGTTGTTCAGAAACGGTAAATGACCTGCTAGTCCCTCCCGGGATGCGAGACTATCCAAAATCTACACGGAGTTTAGTGACTTTCCCAGAGAGGAGGAAGAGGCAAATAATAAATACAACTGGGAACCCATCGCCCACTAGTGTCAGTCATGGTGCACTGGGGGCACCATCTCGCCCCCAACTCCGAGGTTGCAGGTTTAAGTCCCAGCCCAGCGACTTGAGGCCCGTAATCGAAGACGAGCACTCCAGTGCAGCGCTGAGGGAGTGCCGCACTCTCGGAGATGCCATCTTTCGGATAAACCGAGGCCTCAACTGCTATTGTTCCTGTGCTTCAGGCGGTATTTAAAAACCCCCATTTACCTATCCCACTTGCCGAAGAGCAGGCAATTCTTGTGTCAGCCTGGGCTATGTGTCCGAACTTCTGGATTGGGGCTTGAACCCATGACCCCCTAAAGTCAGGCAAAGGGTGCATCAACCAAGCCAAGCTGACGCATCAGAACGAAGCTACATTGGCAGAATCATTTAAGCTTCATCAAAGGTAATAATCACATCAGTGGGCTTTCTGAACGCGAGGTTCCTTCTTCACATTCAAAATTGTTCGCAAGGAGGTTGGGGAAGAGAAGAGGTCGGGGGATTGAAAGGATTGTTAAATGTCAAACAGCTGATGAATTGGTTAATATCTAATCCTGCTATTCTGCTTGCAGTTCTGCCTGATAGTCCCAGTTTTCTTTATCGGCGTTATGACCGCCTGCCTCCCATTCATCAGATCTCCATCGAGAGTGATACAGATCTGGCTGAAACTGCCGAGCTCATTGAAGAATACACGGTGTTCGACCCAGCCAAATCCCACCCGTGGATCATACTTCTGATAGGTAACTGCGAGGTTAAAATGAACAGGAGGGTCTTTTATAGTCATTTGATCATACAGAACTTGAGTATTGCTGGAAAAAGAGACGGGGCCTTTTGTGTGAATATATGGGGCTTCTAGTATGCATAAGTGTAGCACTCTCCTCATGCAGTATAAATTGTTGTTCCCCCATTACTGTTAATTTATTAAGAGTGATCCTGATGTGTGCAAGATGAAAATCTTTTGTAGCATGTCTCGTTTTTTTTTAAGCAATATTCAGGAGAGTCTTTTTTAAAAAATAAATCTCTGCATTTGGGCATTGCCTGGCAAGGCTGGTATTTATTGTCCATCCTTTTTTTGCCTGAGAAGGTAGGGTTGGAGGACCATCTTCTACACCCATTGGTAACCATTTGATACAACAGTGGCTTGCTAATTCTGCCCTATATGTGACTCCAGTTCCACACCACCATGTCTCCGGGTTCAAGTCCTGCTCCAGGACTTGAGCACAAAAATGAAGGTTGGTGCTTGTAGCGCAGTACTCAGGAGAGTGCTGCACTGCCAGAGGTGCTGTCTCTCAGTTGAGATATTAAAACAAGGCCCCTGTCTGCCTGCTCAGGTGGATGTAAAAGATCCCATGACATTATATTTCGAAGAAGGGCAGTGTCCAGACTAATATTTATCCCTCCATTAGCTTCACTAAAAACAGACTATCTGGTCATTATGTTGCTGTTTGTGAGAGCTTGCTGTGTACAAATTGACTGTGCTTCCCACATTGCTATAATAATGACATTTCAAACTTGCTTCATTGACTGCAAAGCACTTTGGGGTGTCCAATTGTTGTGAACAGTGCTATAATAATGCAAGTCTTTCATTTTTTTTTCAGATCTTGCCCCCATTCCCCACACCTGAGTGGCAATGCCAACTAGTTCCCCATTAGGGGCACCTTTGTGGTGTGGGCCCATGCCCAACTGCGTTGCACACAACCCAACCTTACTTCACACTTGGGCTTATCCTCCTGCATAAATCCTTTTGTGCTGCGCCCTCTGGCACCACCTCTCCCATCTCTGTACCTTCCAGGTGCACTTCAGCATTTGGTCTCTCTACAAACTCTGAGCCCCTGCTTTACCTCACCGAAGTGGTACCCCACCGAACTGGTAAAGTGGGAGTTAAAACAATGTCCCAGTGGAGAGTCAAGTTTTATAAAAGGAGGAAGATGGATGGGAGGAGAGACGGAGGGGAGGGAAGAGAGGGAGGGTGAAAGGGAAACGAGAATACTACCAGGAAAAAAAACAGGTGGAACCAAAGCTGGTGCCTTGAGACCTGCAAAAGCATCTAAGTTGTGTGTAAGGTTTCAGTTTGCCTGACTGAAAAAGAGAGTGATAGGCAGCCAGAAGTTTAACTCGGGTCATGTCACCTTAAGTACCACCCTCAAACTGTTACCTGTATTAAGGATCGTTTTTTAAAATTTAAATAAATTGTTATTGAGTTATGCAGAAAGTTACACACTTTAACTTATGAGTATGTTGATTAATCCTGCGATCTCAGAAGGGAAGCTAAATTCGTGGAGGGCCTGCAATTTATCATTAATTCACACTCCATGGCCCCAGCATGCAGCTCTGTGCTGGGACCTGGGATCACTGAATCATCTCTAGATCACACAGGAATTGATTGCATGGCCTTAAACTCTAATGCAGACCGATGTCGACTGTGGCCCTTACCGTTTGCGTAAGAAAGTTATAGGTAGAGATCTCGAGAGACTGAGCACCAGGGTGATCCACTGTCCCAGATTTTATGGGACTGCCACGCGCTTTTGAGGCATCTTGTCCCGGTTTTTGTGGCCGGGTCATTTTTGGTCTGCTCTCTCAGGTTCGTCAGCACCTCACCGCCCCCACTGGTCATCAGTGCCACCATGCCAAAATGTCCCTTCACTTTTTCCTCGAGTTTTGGTCATCCTCTTGAGCACAAAAATCTAGACTGACTTCATTGAAGCACTGAGGGAGTACTACATTGTTAGAGGTGCCGTCTTTTGGATGAGGTGTTAAACTGAGGCCCCATCTGTCCTCTTGCGGGATATATAAGATCCCAAAGCTCTATTCTGAAGAATAACCTGAGGGTCTTCCCCCATTGTCCTGGCCAATATCGATCCTTCAACCAACATTACTGAAACAGATTATCTGGGCAATATCACATTGAGATCTTGCTTTGTAAACTGGCTGTTTCATTTCCTGTGTTACAGCTTTGACCATGCTACAAAATGACATCATTGACTGACTGTATAGTGTTTGGGGATGACATAGAGACATTGAGTCACAAGTCATCATGATACAAAGGGAGGCCTTTCAGCCCATTGAGCCCATGCCAGTTCTCTGTAGAGCAATCCAATCAACCCTGTTCCCCAGCTTTAACCCTCTCTGTAGCCCATTTCTCTTGAGCGCCTATCCAATTTCCTTTGGAGCTCATTGATCATTTCCACTTGCACCACTCTTGTAGGCAGCCTGCAGGTCATGACCATTCTGTTTTTTAAAAAAAAAAAGTTCTTCCTCACATCCCCTTCTGCATGACTTGCTAAAAACCTTAAATCTGTGTCCCCTAGTTCTTATACCATCAGCTAATGAGAACAGAGCTTTTCCGTGTCTGTTATATAAACCTGTCATAATCTTATACATCTCTGTCAAATCTCCCCTCAATCTCATTTGCTTCAAGGGGAACAACCCCAGCTTCTTCAACCTAACCTCTGTAGTTAAAAATCCTCCCTCCCTGGAACCATTCTAGTAAATGTCCTCTGCACCCTCACAAGGACCCTCACATCCTCCCTAAAGTGTGATGACCAGAACTGGATGCAAAACTCCCGCTATGGCCTAATCAGAGCTTCATACAGGTAGTGTTAAGGTCCTGAGATTATAGCAGGCACTACGTAAATGCCAGTCTTTCTGTTTGATAGCCCCATCTGTTACTTTTCCAGGTGGTCCAGGCAGTGGGAAGGGGACTCAGAGTCTGAAGATAGCCCAGCGTTATGGATTTGAATACATTTCAGTAGGAGAGCTTCTCAGAAGCAAAATGATCCATAATGCAACTTGCAACAGGAAGTGGAGTTTAATTGCCAAAATTATCACCAATGGAGAATTGGCACCACAGGTAAAAGCTTAAATGTAAACTATTCTTGTATTTATATAACTGCTTTTATGTGGGGGTGGGGGGAATTATTTTGGAGTCTAGTGACTGTTGTTACATGGTCACTCTGCACCAGTAACATCCTGCAATGGAAAACAATTCACTTGTAAACAAAGCACAAACTTGTATTTCTATAGTGCCTTAAATGACCTCCGGATGTCCCAAAGTGTATTACAGCCAATAAGGTACTTTCGAAGTGTAGTCACTGTTGTGATGTAGAGAATGAAGCAGCTAATTTGCATAATTTGCAGCTGATTTGAGGAAATCGGGTGGCATAATGGTAATTTCGCTAGGCTGGTAACCTGGAAGCCCAGACTAATGTTCTAGGGACATGAGTTCAAATCCCACCCACTATGGCAGCTGGTGGAATTTAAATTCAATGCTGACCATGAAACTATCATCAATTGTTGTTTTAAAAAAACCCATCTGGTTCACTAATGTCCTTTTGAGGGAGCAAATCTGCCGTCCTTATCTGGTCTGGCCTACATGTGACTCCAGACCCACAGCAATGTGGTTGACTCTTAACTGCCCTCTGAAATGACCTAGCAAGCCACTTGGTTCGGGGGCAATTAGGGATGGGCAACAGATGTTGGCCTTGCCTATGGTTCCCACATCCAATGAAAGAGTAAATTTTAAACAGTTGAATCCCACAACCAGCCACGTGATGATGATCCACGATTTTGTTTGTGGTAAGAACATAATAAATAAGAGCATGGGTAGACTATCCAGCCCTCGAGCCTGCTCTGCCTTTCAGTATAATCGTGGCTGATTTTCTGCCTGCTCCCCTATCCCTTGATTCCTAAGAGACCAAAAAGACAAGTCTACCTCAGCCTTAAATGCATCCAAAGATGGAGCATCCATAACCTTCTGAGATAGAGAATTCCAAAAATACTCAATGCTTTGAGTGAAGAAAGTTCTCCTCATCTCAGTCCGCCATGATCAGCCCTTTATCCTGAGACTGTGCCCTCGTGTTCTAGATTTCCCAACCATGTCTACCCTGTCAAGCCCCTCAGCATCTTGTATGTTTCGATGAGATCGCCCCTCATTCTTCTGAACTCCAAAGAGTTTAGGCTCAATTTGCTCAGCCTGTTGTCATAGGACAACCCTCGTCTCAGATACGTCCTTCACTGTACCACCTCCAAAGCAAGTATATCATTCCTTAAGAATGGGGACAACAGCTACACACAGTATTCCAGGTGTGACCTTACCAAAGCCCTGTACAATTGTAGCAAGATTTCCTTAATACTGTACTCCAATTCCCTGCCAATATAGATGGTACTGCTGGTTGAGGATTAAATATTGGCCAAGACACTAGGGGAACTCTGCTGCTCTGCTTCAAATGGTGTCATGAGATCCTTTACATTCATTTGTTTTCTGGTCTTGTGCCCAGTCTCCTGTCCAACACTCAACCAAGAATAAATTAACTGGTCATCCATCCCTCTGATTTTTGTGGGACCTTAATATTTGCAAAATGGACATTGTTTACACAAGTAACCATACCCTAAACACAGGGCAAAATAATGAATTGCTGTTCATTTATCACATCTCAGAATGAACTTACAATGTTAAGGAAGCACTATCCCCTCCAAGTTCCCTTCCAAGTTGCACACCATCGCAACTTAAACCTACGTTGCCGTTTCTTCATAGGTGCTGGGTCAAAATGCTGGAATGCCTTGGTATGTGCGTGTGCGCGCGCGCGGTTTCTGCCACGATGGAGAGGTTCTGTTGTGGCGAAAATCCCGGAAATGGCCGCAAATTCTAAATCCTGATCCTAAACCCGGCATTTCCCATCCCCGTGGGGGTGGTACTGGAGTTGGGTCGGGGTACGTGTACGCATGGTTTATGGAGCAGCTGGCCACTTAAATCACCAGCTGCCCCCACTAAATAGGGCCAGAAGTGCGAGATCCAAAGTGTGCAGGTTAGACCAGGTAAGAGGAGGTCTGAACTTGGTGGATTTGTTTAGATATCCAGGGTACGCCTTTGGATAGAGTCCCGGGGCACCTTTGGGTAACATAAAGCACCCTTTTGAGGTTGTTAAAAGTGAATATGATTATACACTTTTTTTCCCCCACAAACCCATTAAAACTGTCAAAGAGCTGTCCAGGAAGTGTCAAAGCTGTCAAGGAACTCTCAAGGAAACTAGGTGAGTTGGCATGGAGGGGTTACGAGCATAGGGTTGTTTGGGGCATGGGTTGGCCTGAATTGGTATGAGGCAATGGTGGGCAGAGGGGCACTAAGTTGGCATAGTGGGTATGGGGGTCATGGGGGGTGGGTGGGGAGCATGGGTTGACATAGGTTGGTATAGATGGGGCATAGGGACTGTGTGGGGGTAGGGCAGTGAGGGCTGGAGGGATGCGTTTTGTTTTATTTATTATTTTCTAAAATTGATTTAAACACCGTGCCAGAGCACAGAGGCAGGTCTTGTACCCATCCGTCCTCTGCACCCAGCAGCCTGGGCATCCGTTCTGGGGTCACCTGTTCAAATGTGCCCCCCCACCACCCGCCCCCACCACCACCTAAAATTCCACTTGCGGGGGGACAATGTAAAAATTGGCTTTGTCGAGCCGGGAAATCGGCCAATTCGGGAACCTGACCCGGGGATGAAAACCTGGGCCAAGGGCTACAGCAGCAGGTCAAGAAGGTGACTCAGCACCACCTCCTCGAACAGTCGGGGATGGACATGCTGGCTGACCCAGTCACCGACACCCGCACTCCAAGATTTTCAAACAAGTTCTGGCTCTCTTTCTCACAGTTATCAAAATTAAGATCCAAATGCATTTGTAATTTCCCTTTTTAGGAATTTTGCGCTCGTTCAGGTTTTGTTGAAAAGAATATTTTTTTTCAGGTATGGGTGTCGAGGGGGCCCGATTTTTTAGCTCTGTGTAAATGAGTTGGTTGTGAGTAAACTAAAATCGGTTAAATTATTAAAATCAACCAGTCCCAAGACCAGTGAGGAGGGGAGTCGTTTTGCAGCTATCGCATTGTTCAGGTGATTTTTTTTTTTCAATTCCCAGTGAGGGTTGCAGAGGAACCCAGAGCGTTTTCCCATATTGGTCCTGGGTTTCTTTTGTTGGGTGTCTCTTGCTTCTCCCAGGAGATGTGGCTGCAGGGGTTGGGATGGTGTGGGGGAGAAGGAGGAAGAGGATAGAGGCATATGGTTGCCAAATGTAATTGAATCTATTCCTGGAGGTTTCATCACGTGACTTGCCCCCACACTCCAGCCATTAGTCGGCCAACACATCCATCCTTGTGACTTGTTCTCTCCCTACACCAATTGGAAAGCAAAAAGACTCATTAACCAATTGGATGGTGCTTGATTGTCAGCCAAACAACCTTCTTCTTTCCACCTCCACCCCCCCACGTCCCTTTTTTCAATAGTTTTACATCTAGTAAAAATAAAATGCTCAAAGAAAATGACTTTAAAAAAGACTTTTTAATGTCCCAATGATTTTTCTCCAGGGTTGCACACAGTAGTGTCCTGGAGATTGATCTTCAATTCTTGGAGACTCCGGGCCAATCCTGGAGGGTTGGCAACTCTTTGGAGAAGAGAGAAAGTATCTAATCGGGATTCTCCAGCCACTGGGTGTGGAGCAGGGCTTGTTGAACCAGATGGCCTTTTCCTGACCATCTTTTTCATATTTGCGTTAACTCCCTTTACTTTGCCTTGACAATGTATTTCAGTCCTAACCCTGAGTGCCCCCTTCCTGCACAGTGATTTTATTTTTCCTCTCTCCCTCCCCCACCACTTGTGAAGCCAGCCAGCCTATGACCTCTCTGAGTGACCATGCCAGTTGGTGCTGAGATAGGGGCAGTTTTGTGCTTTGAGTTCCAGCCCAGTATGAACTGGATTAAGACTGTGCAAAGCCTATTGGTGTGGGTCCTTTTACTGTAAGGAGAGCGCAAAGCACCTTGGGTCTGACTCCAGCCATCCTGTGGGTCATTTGAGTGCAGTTGACAATTAGTCTCGTCCATGGCTCAGTGGGAATGTTCCTGCCTCAATGGGTCGTGGTTTTAGGCCCCACTCCAGATGCAAGAAATGGGCTGATGCTGCAATGCAGTTCTGAGGGAGTACTGCCTCTGTGCTGTTAAGCCTTGCTCCATCAGCCTGTTCGAGTGACTGTAAAAGATTCTATGGTGCTCTTTCGATGAAGGGCAGGGGAGTTATCCCTGGTGTCCTGGCCGGTTATTTATCCTTCAAGCTAGATCATTTGTCTCAGTGATTTGTTATTAACACATTGTGCACAGCAAGCTCCCGCAAACAGCAAAGTGACTGCTGCGTTTCCTACATTACCACAGTGACTGCACTTCAAAAGCCCTTTAGTACAGATGTCGCGAAAGGTGCTATATAAATGCAAGTTCATTCTCTTCAAATGGAGGGCCAATAAATACAATTAAAGGCCCAAACGTTCCAGCTCCTCACACCGGTGGGATCTTGCAGTGCTGCCAATGTGAACGGAGATTTCAATGGCTCGTCAGCCCGGCCACGCAGTGGGGGTGGGGAGGGGACTGGGAAATTCCGACTAGCTTGACGTTTTACTGTTATCATTTGTATAAAACCATATATTAACTATTGCATGTAATAGGGAGCTGCACAGGTCAAGATTCCAGAACTGAAGAAACCCGCTCTGTTGTGATGATCTTCACCTTTAACATTCTTCTGGATAACATGAGCATGTTTTTGATCGATTGTCCTCTGACATGTGTCCTTCCTTTTGAAGGAAACAACCATCACAGAGATCAAACGCCGCTTGATGCAGCTCCCAGATGCCCAGGGGTTTGTCATTGACGGATTCCCAAGGGATGTTGCCCAGGTGTTGTCCTTTGAGGACCAGGTATGGAACTCTTACTGTGTTCTACTTTTGTAAGGGGTCTCGCCTGTAAGAACATAAGTGGAGCAGGCCATTCGGCCCCTCGGCTACTCCGCCATTCGGTAAGATCATGGCTGATCTTCTGCCTCAACCCCACTTCCCATATCCCTCGATTCCCTGAGATGCCAAAAATCTATCGATCGTAGTCTTGGAGCATTTACATCTCTCTGTTTGAAACTCCGGGTTTGTCTGACAATCTTTTGGAACCCAAATATGTTGAGAGGCCTAGATAGCATGAGACTTCCAATCGCAAACACTGGAGCAAAATGTTAATAACTTGTGATGGGTAGGGAGGAAGATAAACATGGAATTTAATAAATTCTGTGCAATAAACTATTGTGTTATAAGTCAATTGAAATAGATTTCTACGATTCCATTTACAGAATTTATTTAAACCTTCATTTCCCCTGCATTATAGAACTACAGATCCATTAATAGCTTTCCATCTCCACTCTAGAAGGTCATGATGTCTGCAATGTTCATGTTTCTTTCCCTGGGCTCCTAATCATCCACAATTAATGGAAGAGACAGAACTTGCTGCACACACGTAGGATCTTTCAGGGCATCTCGAAGGAAACCATTTTCTTTGAAGCATAGTTAACTGTTGTAAGGCAGGAAATGTGGCCGTCTATTTGTGCACAGCAAGATCCCACAAACAGCAATGTTATGACTGACTGACTGGCTGAGAGATTAATGCTTTCGAGCAGCTTCACATTTCGCTGCTCAAGTTCCGCTTACCCCCTCCACCCCCTGCCGGCTCACCTGCTCTTCCAGTCCGAACTCTACCGTTTAAAAGAAGTCTGTACATTCCTGTGTCCGAATTGATCCGGCGTTATGTGGAAATGGGTTTGGGAAACTGGCTGCACATCTCGTTCCATCCTGGATCATTGGGAACCTGTTGCATCACTAGGACGACCCCCCACCCCGGTTATAAATGAGCAACTTCTAATTCTGGAATAAAAGCAAAATGCTGGAGATCTGAAATACAAAAACAAAGTGCTAGGAATACTCGGGTCTGGCAGCATCTGTAGAGAGAGAGAGAGAGAGAGAGAGAGAAAGAGAGAAACAGAATTAATGCTTTGAGTTGGACATGACTCTTCTTCAGACCAAGTGTTCTGAAGAAGGCTCATTTTCGACTCGCAACATTTAACGCTGCTTCTCGCTCCACCGATGCTGTCCAGGGTCCCGGCGCCTGCCAACGTGGGGGTCGGGGGGCGTCTTCGATCCCAGCAGTGAGACTTCTTCACTTATGACAAACAAAAAAAAAAGGTTTTAGCTCCCAAGGCGATCTGTTGCCTCCAGCAGAGGAATCGAGAACCATCTAGGACGTTTTTGGAAGGAAATCACTTTTACCCCACAAAGGGGTAAAATTCTTCCCAAGGGGTTGCGGCTGCCTGGACGGGTGGAGCTTCCAAGACGAATGCTGGATTGTCCGGCCCTGCCATGCCGGGACCCGCTGTGGGGGATGCGGCAGCCCAGCCAAAAGCCCATTGGCTTTCGGTAGTGGTGGAAAATCCCGGCCTAAGTTAAGTCCGTGTTGGTTGGGTGAGGTGGGGTTTGGAGCTAAGGTACAGATCATGCCATGACCTAACTGACGGGCTTGACCTGCCCCTTGGCCTGACTGATTCTCTAAATCGGTCCTTAATGCAGCTTCAGCATGTTTCTTTTCTACCCCCCCTCCCCACTCCTTTTTAATCTTGTTCAACAGATCTGCACCCCAGATTTAGTTGTGTTCCTTGCATGTGCCAATCACCAATTGAAAGAGAGGCTGGAAAAGCGGGCAGCACAGCAAGGTCGCCCCGACGACAATCCCAAAGCCATCCAGAGACGACTGACCACCTTCAAACAAAACACCATCCCATTGGTCAAGTATTTCCAGGAAAGAGGTCTGATTGTTACGGTAGGTGTCAGCATTTTAAACCTTCTGAACGGAATGTAAGAGCTACATTATCGCTCCCAGCCCATCATAATTTTGACTTTTCATGTGAATCTTGTGCGGTGAGCTGCTATTGCCTCGTTTCCTAAAGGGTTCACAAATTGTCTTTATTCCATGGTACAACCGTGGGAGGGAGTTCCAGGGTTTTGACCCAGGGACACTGAAGGAACGGTGATTTAGCTCCAAGTCAGGGTGGTGTGTGCTCCATGGAATGAAGACGCATGTGGTAAGCCATGCCCTCAAAATGAGCTGCAACTTCTCTCTCTTCCCCTCCATTGTAAGCTTTTATGTTTTACCAACATCTAGCCAGCCTCTGACCCATCCTCTTCTTTCTCCTAAGCTCCAACAATGTCCTCCCTCCTCCTCCGTCAAACCGATGTGTATATAAATTGGGACTCTGCACGCTTTTCAGCCCAGGAGAATGGGAAATTCTTACTACCTACAATTTAAACCCAAGCTCTGTGTTATGTTACCACTAGCTCTCGATTACCTCGCCTCTACTTTTCAACCTTGGTGATATCTTGAAATCACGAAGGCCATTCGGGTCAACATGGGTTTGCTAGCTCTTTGAAAGAGTTATCCAATTATCCTGCACTCCCCTGCTCTTTTTCCCCATAGCCCAGCATTTTATTTCCCTTTTTGAAGTATATATCTAATTCCCTTTTCACTAACCAATCTGCTTTCACCCCACTTCCAGGAAGTGCATTCAGGACTTTTTCTCTATTCTTTCACGGGATGTGGGCATCACTGGCTGGGCCAGCATTTGTTGCCCATCCCTAGTTGCCCTTGATAAGTGAGCTGCCTTCTTGAACCGCTGCAGTCCTTGTGGTGTAGGTACATCCACAGTGCTGTTAGGGAAAGAGTTCCAGGATTTTGACCCAGCGACTGTGAAGGAACGCCGATATATCTCCAAGTCAGGATGGTGAGTGACTTGGAGGGAAACTTCCAGGTGGTGCTGGTTCCATCTATCTGCTGCCCTTGTCCTAGATGGTAAAGATTATGAGTTTGGGAGGTGCTGTCTAAGGAGCCTTGGTGAGTTACTGCAGTACATCTTGTAGATGGTACACACTGCTGCCACTGTGCATTGGTGGTGAGGGAGTGCATGTTTAAGGTGGTGGATGGGGTGCCAATCAAGCATCATAACTTCCTGATAGGCAAAATAACTCCTCTCATATCCCCCTTGGCTTTTTTTTATGTCTTTACCAAGGTCTTGCAACTTAAAATATGTTAGGTTTACATTTCAAAATGTAATTGTTTTGCTTTCCGGAGTGAGATATTCAGTCTGTCATTAAAGTAATGAAAGGGTTAAATGGTGAGATTTTAAATGGAGCTGGCTTTGCAGGTGGGTTGCCTCGATGCTGGTGGTGATGGCTGTTTCCAGGACTCGAACGTTTGTGAAGCGGTCCTGCCAGCGGATCTTGAAGGTGCTGCAGATGAAAGTGCCCTAGAATGCGTATGTGACGGTGGTCAGTGCCAGCATCGAGGCTATCTTCCTGCAAAGCCAACTGCGTTGGACCGGTCACATTGCCCAGATGGATGTCTGCTCAAGATCGTGTTGTATGGAGTGCTGACCACTGCCAACACCTAGAATACTGAACAGTTTTAATCCTCTTATCTAAGGAAAGACATACTGGCATTGGAGGCAGTACGGAGAAGGTTCATTAGGTTGATTCCGGGTTTGGAGGGGTTTTCTTATGAGGAGAGGTTGAGTAGGTTGGGCCTGTATTCACTGGAGGTTAGAAGAATAAGAGGTGGCCTTATTGAAACATATAAGATTCTTAGGGGGCTTGATAAGGTAAATGCTGAGAGGTTGTTCCTCCTTGTGGGAGAGCCTAGGACCAGAGGGCATAATCCCAGAGTAAGGGGTCGCCCATTTTAGACAGAGGTGAGGAGGAATTTCTTCTCTCAGTGGGTAGTGAATCTGTGGAATTCTTTACCGCAGAGGGCTGTAGAGGCTGGGTCGTTAAGTATATTCAAGGCTGAGATAGACAGATTTTTAATCAGCAAGGGAACCAAGGGTTATGGGGGAAAAGGCAGGAAAGTGGAGTTGAGGATTATCAGATCAGCCATGGTCTCATTGAATGGTGGAGCAGGCTCGATGGGCTGAATGGCCTACTTCTGCTCCTACATCTTATGGTCAGAGGGGCCCCACACAAATGTTTCAAGGGCTCCCTGAAGAAGTTGCCCTCCGTGTGCCACATTGACCATCGCCAGTGGGAAGCACAAGCCATAGATCATGATGCCTGGGGATGCCACACTCTGGAGTGCTGCAGAAGATACCTTTTGAGGCTGAGTGAAGAGCCAGTATTGAAGAGAAAAGGAGGAGAATGATAGATCCAATTGCTCCCAGCAATGATTACACCTGCACCTGCTGTGGGAGAATCGGCCGATCACAGATAGGCCTGACTAGTCACCAGTGAGCCTGCAACCGATGAAGAAAAGTACAACCTTCCAAAAAATCTTCATCTGCAAAGAAATGCCAAGAAGAAAGAAAATAGAGCAGACAGACTTAACGCACAGGTTATTGAAAGTGATGGTGCATATACATAAGGCCATGAAAACAGTCAAACTAATCCTTTTATATCAAGAGGCTTGCAATACAAAAATAAGGAGTTAATGTTGGATACATACAGGATCTTAGCTGAACTATTTTGTTCTATTTTAGCACTTTGCTTTAGGAAGGCCATAAAGAAAGATTTGCATTTGCGTAGCACCTTTCATGGCTTTCAGACGTTCCAAAGCGCTTTTAGGTCAGATGATCAAAAGCTTGGTTAAAAAGGTAGGCTTTAAGAAGTGTCTGAAAGGAGGAAAGCAAGGTGAAGAGGGGTAGGGAGGGTATTCCAAAGCTTGGGACCTAGGCAGCCAACAATGGTGGAGAGATTAAAATCGGAAATGCCACAAGAGGCCAGAATTAGAGGAGTGCAGATATCTGAGGGTTGTAGGGCTGGAGGAGGTTAGAGGTAGGGAGGGACGAAGCCATGGAGGGATTTGAAAACAAAAATGATCATTTTAAAATCAAGACCTTGCTTGAGCAGGAGTCAGTTAGGGTTAGCAAGTTTAGGGGGTGATAGGGACTCGGTGCAAGATAAGGCAGCAGTAATGTAGGAAACTTGGCAGCCTGTCCGCACACAGCAACTCCTCCAAACAGCATGGAGATAAAGGCCAGAATCCGCTTGGGATTTGGTAGAGGGATCAATATTGGCCCTGTGACACCTGGGGAGAGAAGTCTCCTGCTCTCTTTGAAATAGTGCAGCGGGGTTCCTGTTGCCAGGAGCCTTGGTTAAGATTAGAAAGCCTGCGAAGCAGCTGGAAAGAAACAATTGCTGTTCAGCTTGTCAGTAATCAATGAAAATGCGAAAAAGAACAGCGAGTTCCCACTGACGGCTATTACTGAGAAATGCAGTTTTTTTATTTACTCAGTATAATGGAAAATAGTTTTGATAACCCAGCAATCCTGTTGCCTTACATCTACTGAATATGAATGTCGTACTTAAAGCGCACTTTAAATTTGAATAAGGGAGGGAAACACCGGGCCCAGGGTTGATATCAGACAAGGGTTAGGGTCAGCCTCAGGATTGAGTCAAGCCCCACGCAGTCAAATAACTCGCCATCGCTAACCGTTCACCCACAAATAAGAATCAGAGATGTCTTACCTCAACAATTTCATCAGAGAAAGGTTTCACATATTTATATTCCCTTTTCAGATCCTTCCCAAAGCATTCCAAGTTTGTATAGTGGTTATCTTATTGGTATGGTAATCCAGAGGCCTGACTGATATTCCAGGAGAATTTAATTAATCGAATTCCGTTTCAAAATAAAAATGACCATGAAGCTGCCTTATCATAAAAACACAACTGGCTCCCTAATGTCTTTTTAGGCAAGAAAATTTGCCATCCTTGCCTGGTCTGGCCTTAATGCTGTTGACTCTTAACACTGCAGTGACCTGGCAAGCCATTCCATTGTCAGGACAACTAAGGGTGGGCAATAAATGTTAGCCTTACCAAGAATGAATTCTGGTGGGTCATATAACTAGGGCAGTAGGGTTTTAAATTAAATCAAGGGGTCAGGGGATCAAGCATGAAAAGATGTGATCAATTTTTTTTTATTCATTCACGGGATGTGGGCTTCGCTGGCTGAGCCAGCGTTTTTTACCCATCCCTAGTTGCCCTTGAGAAGGTGGTGGTGAGCTGCCTTCTTGAACTGTTGCAGTGACTCTGTAGTGGTTTGATAACAACCGAGTGGCTTGCTAGGCCATTGCTGTGGGACTAGAGTCACACGTAGGACAGGCCAGGTAAGGAGGACAAATTTCCTTCCCTAAAGGACATTAGGGATCCAGAAGACAAGGCAAGAGAGCTAGGGAGCAAAAAGAAAAGTAATGATCAGAGCAGGATGTGAAGGGACAGAGCTTATAAACTTAAGTGCACCAGCAGAGACCAGAGATTGCAAAAATGATAAAAGGACAGAACTAAAGTCATTGTATCTGCATGTAGCATTCATAAAACAGATGAATTGACAGCTCATATAGAAATAAATATTTATTATCTTTTATTTATTCATGGGATGTGGGCATTGTTGGCTAGACCAGATTATTTAAGCAATCAGTGAAAAAGAACAGCAAGTTCCCACTGACGGGTGTTACTGAAAAATATATTTTTTATTTACTCAGTGTAATAGAAAATAGTTTTGATAATCCAACAATCCTGTTGCCTTACATCAGCTAAATAGGAATATCGTACTTAAAAACATACTTTAAAATCTGAATAAGGGAGGGAAACACTTTAATTGCCCTTGAGAAGGTGGTGGTGAGCTGCCTTCCTGAACCGCTGCAGCCCATGTGGTGTAGGTACACCCACAGTGCTGTTAGGGAGAGAGTTCCAGGATTTTGACCCAGCCACAGTGAAAGAACGGCAGTATATTTCCAAGTCAGGATGGTGTGTGGCTTGGAGGGAAACTTCCAGGTGGTGGTGTTCCCATGTGTTTGCTGCCCTTGTGTCCTAGGTGGTGGAGGTCGTGGGTTTGGAAGGTGCTGTTATAGGAACCTTGGTGAGTTGCTGCATTGAATCTTGTAGATGGTACACACTGCTGCCACTGTGATTTGGTGGTGGAGGGAGGGTGGATTGGGATGCCAATCAAGCAGGCTACTTTGTCCTGGTATCGAGCTTCTTGAGTGTTGTTGGAACTGTACTCATCCAGGCAAGTGGAGAGCATTCCATCACACTCCTGACTTTGAACCTTGTAGATGGTGGACAGGCTTTGGGGAGTTGGTACATGAGTTAATTTCCACAGAATTCCTAGCCTCTGGCCTGCTCTTGTGGCCACAGTATTTATATGGCCATTCCAGTTCAATTTCTGGTCAATAGTAACCCCCAGGATAAAAGCAAAATCCGCGATTCCTCTGATGCCCTACATCGTATCAACAATTTCCAGTTCTCTGGCCCCCAACGGCCTCCTCTTCACCATGGATGTCCAATCCCTCTACACCTCCATCCCCCACTAGGATGGTCTGAGGGCTCTCCGCTTCTTCCTTGAACAGAGGCCCAAACAATCCCCATCCACCACCGCTCTCCTCCGACTGGCTGAATTTTTTCTCACTGAACAATTTCTCCTTAAACTCGTCTCGCTTCCTTCAAATAAAAGGTGTGGCTATGGGTACCCACATGGGCCCCAGTTATGCCTGTCTCTTTATGGGGTATGTGGAACATTCCTTGTTCCAGTCCTACTCGGGCATCCTCCCACAAATCTTTCTCTGGTACTTCGATGACTGTTTCGGTGCTGCTTCATGCTCTCGTCTGGATCTGGAAACATTTATTAATTTTGCTTCCAATTTCCACCCCTCCATCACTTTCACATGGTCCATCACTGACACTTCCCTTCCCTTCCTTTGACCTCTCTGTCTCAATTTCTGGCGATAGACTGTCCACCAATATCCATTACAAGCCTACCGACTCCCACAGCTACCTCGACTACAGCTCCTCACACCCTGCTCCCTGCAAGGACTCCATCCCATTCTCTCAGTTCCTTCGCCTCTGTCGCATCTGTTCCGCTGATGCCACATTCCAAAACCGTGCTTGTGACATGTCTTCCTTCTTCCTTAACCGAGGTTTTCCGTCCACTGTGGTTGACAGGGCCCTCAACCGTGTCCGGCCCATCTCCCACGCCTCTGTCCTCACACCTTCCTCTCCCTCCCAAAACCATGATAGGGACCCCCTTGTCCTCACTTTTCACCCCAGCAGCCTCCACATTCAAAGGATCATCCTCCGTCATTTCTGCCAACTCCAGCATGATGCCACCACCAAACACCTCTTCCCCTCACACACACCGCCCCCCTGCCGTCGGTATTCCGTAGGGACCGTCCCCTCTGGGACACCCTGGTCCACTCCTCCATCACCCCAACACCTCAACCCCCTCCCACGGCACCTTCCCATGCAATCGCAGAAGTTGCAACACCTGCCCCTTTACTTCCCCTCCTCCTCACTGTCCAAGGGCCCAAACACTCCTTTCAGGTGAAGCAGCACTTCACTTCCCTCAATTTGGTCTACTGCATTCACTGCTCCCAATGGGGTCTCCTCTACACTGGAGAGACCAAACGCATCACTAGGACCATCTGTCACTTGCTCATCCTGCTTTCTACTCTTAATGTCACCATTAGCACCTCCTTTAGCCAGTATCACCACCATCAACACCCCTTCGACCTTCTGTTTGTGACCTCTTTTGCAATCTCTCCTTTGCTTCCACCTATCACTGGCCTTCTATCCAGCTTCACCTGTCCCAACCCCTCTTAAACAGTATATAGTTCACCACATTTTTACTTCTCTTGGTTCTGAAGAAGAATCATACAGACTCAAAACGTTAACTCTGTCTTTCTCTCCACAGATGCTGTCAGACCTGCTGAGTTTTTCCAGCAATGTTTGTTTTAGTAACCCCCAGGATGTTGATAGCCAATACAGAGACACAGCTGCAAAATGACACAGTCTGGAACATGAATATTCATGGTTACATGACATTTTGGAAAATCGGGAAGCTAGGAAAAGGTAGTGGGTTGGCTCTGTTAATTAAGAATGATATTATTACAATGGAAAAGGTTACCTTAGTTCTAAAGATCAAGATGCAGAATCAGTTTGGGTAGTGATGAGAAATAGTGAAGATCACTGTGGGAGTAAAATAGTAAAAGTCACTTAGGGGGCTTATAAGCCACACTCATAATGGTAACCACTTCATAGGACAGAGTATACAGGATGAAATAATGTGGGCTTGTTAGAAAGGTACGTCAATAATCATGGATGATCTTAATGTACATTGGGTGAATCAGATAGGGTGGAAGATGAGTTCGGTGATTTCGGGACAGTTTCTTAGAACAGCACATGCTAGAACCAACCAGAGAGCAGGATATTCTAGATCTGGTAATGTGCAGCATGGCAGGATTAACTAATGACCTACTAGTACAGGTGCCCCTAGGTGGCAGTGATCATAACATGATTGAATTTTGCATTCAGTTCACAGGAGAGAAGGGTGGATCTGGGTCTAAGATGAGTGTTTTGAATTTGAATAAATAAAGGAAATTGAGGTTGTGAAGACAGAACTGGCTAAAGTGAACTGGGAAATTAGGTCAGTAGAGATACAGTGGCGGACATTTAAGGATTTATTTCGTAACATTCAACAAAGATACATTCCAGTGAGAGAGAATAGCTCTAGATACCTGTGGCTAACTAAGGAAGTTAAAGATAGATAGTATCAGATTAAAACAAAGTGTACAATTCCGCAAATATTAGTGGTAGGTTAGATGTTTGGGCAGAATATGAAGAATGGTGAGAAAAATGAAGGGGAAATTAGAGTATGAGAGAAAGCTAGCTAGAAATATAAAAACAAATGGGTATTTAAAAAGGAAAAGAATAAGTAGAGTGTTGGTCCTCTAGAGAGTAAGAATGCAGAATTAATAGAAAAGAAGGAAATGGCAGATGAATTGAATAGATATTTTGTATCTGTCTTCAATGTAGAAGACAGAAATAACATCCTAGAAATAAGTGTGTATCAAGAGGTGATAGGGAGAGAGGAACTTAAAAACAATTGCAATCGCCAGGGAAAGAGTACTTAGCTTTTAGTTCTAATAATTTTCTGACCAGTTCCCAGGTCCTGATGGACTTCATCCTAGGGTATTTAAAAGAAGTGGCTGCTGAGATAGTAGGTGCATTAGGGAACTTTGCAAATTTAAAATTAGATTCTGGAATGGTCCCCTCAAATTGGAAAAATAGCCAATGTGACACCCCTATTAAAGAAAGGAGTGAGACAGAAAGCAGTAAACTACCGGCCAGCTAGCTGAACACCAATCATAGGGGAAAATGCTGAATCTATTATTACGGAGGTTATAGCGGGGCACTTAGAAAATCTCAATGTAATCAGGCAAAGTCAACATGGTTTTATGAAAGGGAAGTCACATTTGACTAATTTATTGGATTTCTTTGAGGAAGTAACAAGCAAAATGGATAAAAGGGAAACCTGTGGATATTCTGTACTAAGATTTTTATGAAGGCATTTGACAAGCTGCTGCATCAAAGGCTACTACACAAAATAAGAGCTCATGATGTCAGGGTAACCTACTATTAGGATGGATAGGGGATTGGTTAGCTAATAAGACCATAAGACGTAGGAGCAGAAATTAGGCCATTCGGCCCATCGAGTCTGCTCTGCCATTCAATCATGGCTGATAAGTTTCTCAAGCCCATTCTCCCGCCTTCTCCCCGTAACCTTTGATCCCCTTACCAATCAAGAACCTATCTATCTCGGTCTTAAATACACTCAATATCCTGGTCTCCACAGCCTTCTGTGGCAATGAATTCCATAGATTCACCACTCTCTGGCTAAAGAAGTTTCTCCTCATCTCTGTTCTAAAAGGTTTTCCCTTTTCTCTGAGGCTGTGCCCTCGGGTCCTAGTCTCTCCTACTAATGGAAACATCTTCCCCACGTCCACTCTATCCAGGCCTTTCAGTATTCTGTAAGTTTCAATCAGATCCCCCCTCATCCTTCTAAACTCCATCGAGTATAGACCCAGAGTCCTCAAACGTTCCTCATATGTTAAGCCTTTCATTCCTGGGATCATTCTCGTGAACCTCCTCTGGACCCTCTCCAGTGCCAGCACATCCTTCCTGAGATACGGGGCCCAAAATTGCTCACAATATTCTAAATTCTAATAGAATAGCAGGGATAAATGGATCATTTTCGGGTTGGCAAGATGTGACAAGTGGAGTGCCACAGGGACCTCAACTATTTACAATTTTTATATCAATGACTTGGATGGCAGGATCAAATGTATGGTTGTTAAATTTGCTTATGACACAAATATAGATAGGAAAGTAAGTTTTGAGGACATAAGGAGTCTGCAAAAGGATATAGGTTGTGAATGGGTAAAAAGTTGGCAGATGGGGTATAATGTGTGAAAATGTGAACCCGTCCACATTGGCAGAAAGAACCAAAAAACAGCATATTATTTATCTGGGGAGAGATTGCAGAATTGTGAGGTACAGAGGGACCTGAGTGTTCTGGTACATGAATCGCAAAATGTTAGTTTGCAGGTACAGCAGGTGATTGGGAAAGCAAATGGAATGTTGTTGTTTATTGCAAAGAGAATGGAAAATATAAAAGTAAGGATGTTTTGCCACAGTTGTACAGGGCATTAGTGAGACCATATCAAGAGTTCTATATACAGTTTTGGTCTCCTTATTTAAGAAATGATACAACTGCATTAGAAGCAGTTCAGAGAGGGTGCTCTTGACTGATTCCTGGAATGAGCGGTATCCTATGAAGAAAGGTTGTAGTTTAGAAGAATGAAAGACACAAGATCCTGAGGCGACTTGACAGGGTGGATGCTGAAAGGATGTTTCCCCTTTGCGGGAGATGCTAAAACTATGAGATTTAAAATTTAAAAATAAGGGATCTCCTTTTTAAGGCGGGGATGAGGAGAATATTTTTCTGAGGGTCAGTGAGTCTGTGGAACTCTCTTCCCCCAGAGAGTGGCGGAGGCAAAGTCATTGAATTGTTTTTAAGGCTGAATTAGATAACCTGTGATTCTGTTAGTCAAGAACCTATCGGGGGGTAGGTGGAATGTGGAGTTGAGGTCACAATTGGATCAGCTATGATCTTATTTAATGACGGAGCAGGCTCGAGGGGTGAATGGCCTACTCCTGCTCCTAACTCGTATGCCCACAGTGCTGATTGGGAAAGATTTCCAGCAACATATGTTCCAGTCACGACAGTGTGTGTCTTCGAGGGCAACTTGCATGTGGTGGTGCTCCCATCCAACTGCCGCCCTTGCCTTTCTAGGTGGTAGAGGCGGCGAGTTTCGAAGGTGCTGCCGAAGGAGGCTTGGCATGTTGCTGGGTGAAAGGGAAGGGCAGTTTTGATCTGGAAGATGGTGAAAACAAAAGCAGGTGCTCGTAACCCTTGTTGGCACATACCTATCAGAATTAAAGGCCAAAATGGCTAGGAGCATTTGAGTGGAACAAAGGAGTTGCAATAATGGGACCTGTAATGTAAATGGTACCACGCATGTTGCATACAATGAAGCAAATTCTATAATTTTATTGCAAAAGTGTTGAATATTCATTAGGTTACCATGAGAAGAGTGCAATTACTGAGAAGGAGCCATCAAGCATTTGGCAGTTGACTTTTCAAGGAGACTAATACCGATCTCTGAATAATGAGACTTTGGAAGAATGCAGGATAAAACAGCTTGTAGTCACTAATAGAGGAATCAAACAAATGTCTTGATATTTGTCTCTCTGATTTTCAGCTACTGCCAGACTAAGACGTTCAGTACAAATAAATTTAAGTGCCAGAAACATCCAGACTGCTTTGATCAAATAGGATAAGGGTATGATCCTATCTGCTAAAGATTCCATGGTCTTCTTTGAAGAAGAACAGGGGGTTAGGCCAACATTCCTCCCTCAACCGAATCATTTGTCACATTCGCTGCTTAAAAAGGGGGAGGGAGCACGAGGCCAGTCAGTAGACGTTTCTCCACCTCTGATATTAAAGAGACTATTGTAACATTAAGACCTGCTTGCAGTGGGCGGGGAGATCAGCAGCGGTCAAGAGCCTGCCGGCTTGAGGGGTAGGTTTCTCCACGTTGACCAAGTCACAGCATTAGCGTCCCAGTTCATGGTGTGTCAGCCATGGCTCAGTAGGTAGCACTCTTGCCTGAGTCAGACGGTTTTGGATTCAAGTCCCACTCCGGGACTTGAGCACAAAAATCGGGGCTGACACTTCCGTGCATTGCTGAGGAAGTGCTGCACTGTCGGTGATGCTGTTTTTTGATTGAGACATTAAACTGAGGACCCATCTAGCTCTCAGGTGAAAATTAGTTCCCATTATTTTGAAGAAGAGCTGTGGAATTAACCCCAGTGACCAATTTTTATCCCTCAATCAACACCACAAAAACCGAGATTAACTGGTCATTATCACATTGCTGTTAATGGGAGCTTGCTGTGCATAATTTGGCTGGGCTGTACTGTACTGCACTGGCCGGCAGTGCTGAGACTCTGCTTATCTCTAGTGCGTAGTCTTTCTCAGCAGTCAGAAGGTCACGCCATGAAAAGGGCTTGTGGCTGTCAGGATGAACGTCAGGAGTTGTAATTATTTTTGTTCGAAGGTTTAAAGATGGGGAATAAACTTTGCCCAGTTGGATAGTTTTATTTGAGATGAACAAGGATGGAATAAGAGCAATAGACACATGCAAACAGTTAGAAGTCAGGAAGCATTTATTTTCATTTTTGGAAAAGACCCTGAGGGGCCTTCACAGGGTGGGTGGAGAGAGGATGTTTCCCCTTGTGGGAGAATCTAGAACTAGGGGCCACTGCTTAATAATAAGGGGACACTCATCTTAAGATAGAGATGAGGAGAAAGTGTTTCTCAGAGGGTTGAGTCTTTGGAATTCTCTCAAGGCAGTGAAAGCAGACTCTCTGGGTGAAACTTTGCAGTCACCCCACAGTGGGTTTAATGGCGGGTGTCGGGGGAGGAAAGCAATGTGCCGGGAGCTGAACAATTGGTTTCCCGCTGCCATAAAATGATGGCGGGATCATCCGCTTCCACCCGCCTTGGCAGGTCACCAGAGGCCGCTGTGAAACCGATGTGCAGGTGGAGGCCCAACTGGAATAGTCGTCCCCCCCCCCTCCCCCTCAACCAGTGGGATATCACTCTGGTCCAGAACACATCTGGACCAACGGGGCGTGGAGATATGGGCACTCACCTGAAGACCAGTAGCAGCCTTCGGAGTTCAGGGTGGAAGGATGGGAACCCCCCGAGTGACCGGACCCTGGAACAGCGTGTGCCACAGTGGGGTGGGTGGAGCGTCAGCCACGCGGATCTTCGAGCTGCAGCAGGTTCCAGGAGGTGGGTCTTCAAGCTGCAGGTGAAAGGCTGAAGGAGGTATTGTTCGGCAGCAACTTGTCTGAGCTGGGGTGAGGGGGGGAATTGGGAGGGGAGGGGAGGGGAGGAATGAAGAAGTGGGGCAGGAGTGGAGGCCTACAGGCAGATGGGGGTGGCAGGGGGAAGAGAGATGTTGCGGGGGGGTCATCGAATGGGTGAGGTGCTAAGGAGTGGGAGGGTGGGAAGGGCCATGCTATGTGTGGGTGGTGGGTGGTATGCAGGTGTGAACGGGCGTGGGTGGGGTGTGCAGGTGTGAACGGGGGTGGGTGGGGTGTGCAGGTGTGAACGGGCGTGGGTGGGGTGTGCAGGTGTGAACGGGCGTGGGTGGGGTGTGCAGGTGTGAACGGGCGTGGGTGGGGTGTGCAGGTGTGAACGGGCGTGGGTGGGGTGTGCAGGTGTGAACGGGCGTGGGTGGGGTGTGCAGGTGTGAACGGGCGTGGGTGGGGTGGGCAGGTGTGAACGGGCGTGGGTGGGGTGTGCAGGTGTGAACGGGCGTGGGTGGGGTGTGCAGGTGTGAACAGGTAAGTGGGAAGAGAGGAAAGGAATTTGGAGGGAGGGTCTGTGGTGGTGTATCCTGATGGTAGGAAGGAATGGTGAGGGTTAAAGGGGGCAGTGGGAGCTGGTAGGGTCGAAGGGTGAGGGTGCCACGATGTTGGTTGAAGGGGCACTGAAGGTTGTTGGAGGGGACATGAGAAACTGGTTCTGGGGATTGGAAGAATGGTGGGGGGGTGCGGCAGATCTACAGTAATGGGTGGGCTCTTCAGAAAGGTAGGGTCGTGGGCATTGACCTACGGGACGGAGGGTGATGGAGGGTTGAAGGGTGCCCGCAGGGATGTCAAGTGTGATTCCTGGGGGTCCAACAGGGGGAAAGGTGTCGGTGATGGGAGGAGGGGCAAAGGTATTGGACTGGATGCGGAAGGGACCCACAACCATGGCCGCTCACAACTATGCAGAGCCTTGTGGTGGAGATCTCGAGATGCTGGATGGGAGTTGGATCATCGGGGATGGACGGAGACACAGGTCAGCTCAACTGAAGAGGAACCTCGGCATATAGTACTCACAATGCTGAGCCTGTGGGATATGAGAGTGTGAAGGGCAAAGGCTCAGTGGGTGTGGGAGGCTCCTTGCACACGGCTCACAAGGGCCCTGGCAGAGACCTTTTCCTACCTGCACATGCCTGATCCAAGGGCACATAGGGTATCCCTCAGATAGTGGTTGTGGGGGAGAGGGGTGGTGTACACACAGGCTCCATGACAACCGCACATAAATCACGTCAAACATGATTAAAGTGCAAGTGAATTATATTTACAAAAGTGTGATAAGTTTACCAATAATAGTGCACCCGTGTAACCACATGGGAAACCAAGACGTCTTAATTTTTGTTTCCCCACCACTTCCTCTAAGGGTCCCCCGACCTCCGCAGCAGGAGTAGAGGCAGTCTGCTGACCAGTCTGCCATGTTGCCTTGAATGACCTTGGCAGCCGTCCTCTGGAGCCCCGATGGGCTTACTTAGGCTGTCCTGCCTGTGGGGCAGGTGCTTCCTCTGCTGTCAGAGGACGAAGCTGAAGGGGTCACAGGCAAGGGGGATGCGGAAGGAGTGGAGGTCCCGGTGGTGTCCAACTGCCCCTCTTTCTCCCTTCAGGTGCCCAAGGGGCCCCTGCCTGACTCCTTGAGGGAAAGGAGCACCTAGAGGGAAGTTGAGGAGCTCCTTCCCTCGTGCAGCCAGAGCGAAAGCTCAACCGTGGCTACAGCGATGGAGTGCAGGCCTGTCGCATCTCTGGCAGAAACTGATGGACCAGGGTCCCCAGGGAGACCTCCCTGCATGCACAGGTCAGCCCCACTTCATCAGAGCTGGCAGACAGACCCCTCCACCTGACGTGCCACCCTGAGAAATGTCAACCCACCTGTGCCTGATATTTTCCCCCACTACTTGCCCCCTCACCAGCATCTTGTGAGCGACCGATTCCAGAGGCGCCTCATCCAACTCTGACGTCGCAGGTGCCTTTTCCCCAGCAGCCCTCCGAGTGCCGGTGAGCTTGGCTGACCCTGCCCCCCCTCTCTCCCCCAAACTGCTGCGGACATGTTCTGGTGGTCGCTGCACAGACATGTGGGGACCTTTCCTAAGCTAGACCTCTGGGCTGGCGGAGGGTACAGGTGACTGTTGTGACGTTTCTACAGGTGCACTTTCTTCCTCCTCAGTCCGCTCCGGGCTTGTCTCATTGGTGGATTGGGCTTCATCTGCTTCGGGCCTTGCCCCCTTGCTGCTGGCAGTTGAGAGAATGAGTGACTGCATGAGCTGCCTCCAATGCGTGACCCTTGGGTTTCAGTGTGACATACATGGCTCATTACCGGATGGAGGCCACTAGCTGACCTCTCCGTATCCACAGGCTGAGTCCCGTTCCACCCCTGCCAGCTGCTCCTCAAGGTCTGTTAGGTCTTTGAAGTGTGGCCAGGCCACTCCATCTTCTCCCTCTCTCTCTCCTATAATGGGCTCACTTTTCCTGAACAAAGAGAGATGGTGGGGTTGAGAGCAGTTGGGGTTTGAGGTATCTTTCTCATGCCTCCGGTCTTGCAAAGAACCTAGTGGATTGTGTGCCACGTGAGTGATGCACTGCAGGTTCTCCAGAAGGGTTCTGGGGCAGCAACCTCCAGAGCATTGAGCCCATGCATACTTAAAGATAAACCTCAGAGGCATGTCATTAGCAGTGTTTGCTGGTTCCTTCGATGCCTGGACCGCTTTCCCCAACCCCCCCGCCTGCCTCTGCCAGACAGCATGTGAGCTCTCTGTGTGGAGGGGTAAGGGACCCGCAGTTGCCTCTTCACATGCAGAGGAGATGGACTGCAGTGGGGCTGTGAGGTATCACACTGTCTCGTTGCCACTGAAGCCCATGTCCCCTGTTCCATTCAGTGAGGTGAATGTGAGCAGTAGAGGGTTCACTTACCCTGGCGGCGCAGATGAGGTCATTCATCCGCTTCCACACCTCGGGCACTGACTGCCCTGGAAACGTCCTCCCATGCCAGGTTCATCACCCTGCTCAGCTTCCTCCTCCCACCCTCTGGATAGAGGACATCCCTCCTGCCCTCTACCTTGTCCAGCAGGATGCCCAGAGAGCTATCGCTGAATTTTGGCACTGGAGCTCACTGTCCTCTTCAGACCATCTCCTGCCTTGTAAATATGGCATCTGGGTACGACAGCAGGGCACGTGCCATCCTGTCCACCCTGTCGGGAGACCCCCGACAGCATAATGGGGCTGGGCGTTACGGCGTGAATTCCCAGTGGGTTCCACGGTAGGAAACACTCACCATCCCCGTCCCTGCCCCGCCCTTTGAATATTTTTATGGTAGAAGTAGGTAGATTTTTGTTAAGCAAGGGGGTGAAAGGTTATTGGGAGTAGGTGGGAATGTGGAGTCGAGATCAGCCACGATCTTATTGAATGTCATAACATTCAAGGCTATGGGCCAAGTGCTGGTAAATGGGATTAGGTAGGTAGGTCAGGTGTTTCTCACGTGTCGGTGCAGACTCGATGGGCCGAAGCGCCTCTTCTGCAGTGTGTAATTCTGTGAATGACGGAGCAGGCTCAAGAGGCCTACTTCTGCTCTTAATTCATATGTTCATATTACCCTCAGGAGCAGGGAGTAGGGATGGACTGCGGTCATTCATAAGGGGTTGGGACAGTTTCCTGAGAGAAGGGGACACCTCGAGTTATTTTTTTTTTAAAAAGTAGGTTATCAAGTTGCTGGAAATTAGACAGAATTTACAGGGGAGGAACAGGCCATTTGATCTAACCGATCCAAGTCATTACTTATGTTACACATCAGACTTTCCCCATTCCTTTTCATCTAACTCTGTCAGCATATTCCTTTCTCCCTTAAAAGGGCTGATATTTAATCTTATGTGTGCATGATTATTTTTAAATGGCAACTAAGCAATTTCTTGGCCTAGAATCTTAAAATGCCTACCTGGGACCTGTGCTATTTTAGCTGCAGATAACCTAATTACAATCTGGGATGATGTGGTTTGGGATGTATTCTATCTCTTCTGTGCTGTGAGGGTTTGGATAGTTTCCTCCCGATTTCTGTTTTGGTGAAACTGAGGAAATAACGGCCTCAGCTACCATTTCTCCGAGTCATCCTGACCCAAATAGCAGTCACGATGGGACAATTATGACGGGACTCGGGTTATATTCGTATGTGGGATGTGGGCATCGCAGATACAGGAAGTAATTAAGAAGGCACTATTTTTAAAATTAGGAGTTGCCCTTTTAGGACAGAGATGAGGAGTAGCTTTTTTTTTCTCTCAGAGGGCTGTGCGACTTTGAAACTTTCCACCTCAGAAGGCGGTGGAGGTGGGGCCACTGAATATTTTGAAGGCAGAGGTAGATAGATTCTCGTTGGGCAAGAGAATCCAAGGTTAGCGGGGGTTAGATGGGAATGTGGAATTCGAAACACAAACAGATCAGCCATGATCTTATTGAATGGCAGAGCAGGTGCGAGGGGCCGAATGGCCTACTCCTGCTCCTTTCTCGTATGTTTGTAAAAAGCAGTGGGTGCTAGCCCAATCAATAATCTTACAATAGAGGTGGATAGATTTACGCTACCCAACGTTACTAAGGGATGATGAACCAAGGTGGATGGATGGAGTCGGGATACGCATCAGCCATAATCTCATTGAATGGCGGAACAGGCTCAAGGGAGTGAATAGCCTCCTCCTGTTCCTAAGACATAAATAGTTATCGGGTTGTACAAATACTTCATGCAGCCATACCAAATTCCTTGGTGTGCTAACCCATTCATCACTGATGGAGAATTTGATCCAGGACGTTAGGTGTTAAGTGTGAGATCAGCAATCCTAGCCCTCTGTGCAGCTCACTGACAACCCTGCATGATATTCCTCATTTCTGATCAGTCCAGTGTACAAGAATGCCCCCCTATGGAAAGGCTATGAGTCCCAAAATCTACTAGGTATAACTTTAAATTTGGTCACACATCTGTCAATAATGATAGTGGCAGCATCTGCTGTTCCCCTGCCACCAATGCGGGGATTCTGCTTGCTTATAAAAAGGCCTCCTGGAAGAGTGCAGAGGAGATTTAGGAGAATGGTACCAGCAGTGAACAACTCGAATATATGGAGAGGTGCAGGTAACTGAGATTGTTCTGCTCAGAGCAGATAAAGTTAAGGGGAGATTTAATAGAGGTGTTTTAAAATGATGACGCGTACTTCTGGAGTAAATAGAAAGAAAGTGTTTCCATTGGCAGGAGGGTCGCTAACCAGAGGACAAGGATTTAAAACAGGAAAGAACCAGAAGGGGAATAATGGAGAAATGCTTTTACACGAGTTATTTTGATCTGGAATGCACAACCTGAAAGGGTGGTAGAAGTAGGTTCAATAGTAACTTTCAAAAGTGAATTGGATATATACCAGAAAATGAGAAATTTACAGGACTACGGGGAAAAATGTGGGGCAGTGGGATTATTTGGGAGTTAGGATCGGCACAGTAGGTTGAATGGTCTCTCTTTATGCTACGTGAGCTAACCTGGGATATTTGATGGGAGAGTGTAGAGGGAGCTTTTCTCTGCATCTAAACTGTGCTGTACCTAACCTGGGAATGTTTGATGTGACGATGTAAAGGATGTTTTGGCCTGTATCTAACCCGTGCTGTGCCTGCCCGAGAAGTGCTTGACAGGAGAATGTAAAGTGTTATATGATGTGTGCCAGGCAGATCAAATCCACAAGGAAACTCGATCAAGCAATCACAACGATTTTGAAATTTGTATTTTATTTCGAGATGGATGCCCTGAATTCAGTAGTAATGAGTTCACCCGGATGAGGAGATTTTTGTTACAAAACTAAATTAAACGTTTATCAACAAAAGAAAGGATTTCAAGTACACACACAGGTCTACAAATTACTACTATAATACCTCCTAAAACCCCTAATTAATCTGTCTCCCAGTTACACCTTCGGTAAGGTAACAGTAAAACGTGGATGAGGGAAGTGAATGTACTATTGCCAAATTTGTGGATGATACAAAAATAGGTGGGAAAGCAAGTGGTGAAGATGAGGCAAAGATTCTGCAGAGGGATAGAGACAGGTTAAGTGAGTGGGCAAAAAAAGTGGCCGATGGAATATAATGTGGGAAAACGTGAGGTTGTGCACTTTGGCAGGAAGAATAGAGAAGCTGAATATTATTTAAATGGAGAAAGACTGCAGAAAGCTGCAGCACAGAGGGATTTGGGAGTCCTTGTGCATGAATTCCAAAAAAGCTAACATACAAATTCAACAAGTAATAGGGAAGGCAAATGGAATGTTGGCCTTTATTTCAAAGGGAATGGAGGATAAAAAATAGGGAAGTCTTGCTAAAACTATACAAGGCACTAGTTAGACCACACATAGGATACTGTGAACAGTTTTGGTCCCCTTATCTAAGGAAAGATATATTGGCATTGGAGGCAGTCCAGAGAAGGTTCACTAGGTTGATCCCAGGTATGGAGGGATTTTCTTACGAGGAGAGGTTGAGTAGGTTGGGCCTGTACTCATTGGAGTTTAGAAGAATGAGAGGTGATCTTATTAAAACATAAAAGATTCTTAGGGTGCTTGACAGGGTAGATGTTGAGAGGTTGTCCCCCCTTCTGGGAGAGTCTAGGACCAGAGGGCATAATCTCAGAGTAAGGGGTCACCCATTTAAAACAGAGATAAGGAGGAATTTCTTCTCTTGAGGGTAGTTAACCTGTGGAATTCATTACCTCAGAGGGTTGTAGAGGCTGGTTTGTTCAAGGCTGAGATAGACAGATTTTTAATTAGTAAGGGAATCAAGAGTTATGGGGAAAAGGCAGGAAAGTGGAGTTGAGGATTATCAGATCAGCTGTGATCTTATTGTTTGATGGAGCTGACTCGATGGGCCGAATGGCCAAATTCTGCTCCTACATCTTATGGTCTTAACATCTTATCATCACTTTGAAATTCAAACTAACCTAATTTATCTATATATATGCAATTTTTCCTCACACCTCACATTCTAAAACTTCAGCCATGTTTACCTATTTAGCATTTCAAACCTAGCTTCTTGTTTCTCAAAAACCTCCAGACCACCTGTCTCCAATTCAATTAAATCTCACACGCAGGTACACACAAAGAAACTAGTCCAAATCCCACTATTAACCCACTTTTACAATAAATCACAATAACATTATGAAAATTATTATATTTTCATTGACAAAAGGGAGCTTTCCTTGGTATATGACCCCCTCTGTATGTGACCTGGTTAGACCACTGGTGGGGTGACAGTGTTGCAATCTCCATTATAGAGGCGGTGGCATAGTGGTATTATCACTTGGACTAGTATTCCTGACATCCCATTGTAATGCTCTGGAGACCTGGGTTCAAATCCCACCACAGCAGATTGTGCAATTTGAATCCAATAAAATTCTGGGCAACCATTGTTGATTGTTGTAAAAACCCACCTGGTTTACTAATGTCCTTTAAGGAAGGAAATCTGCCATCCTTACCAGGTCTGGCCTCATTGTGACTCCAGACTGGGTGACCCTTTAAATGCCCTCTGAACAATGGCAATTAGGGATGGGCAATAAATGTCCACACATCCCATGAATAAAAAAATATATATAGAAAGGAAAACTGAAACAATACAGCAGAGACTCGCTAGAACATTACTATGGTTAGAGGATATTGTGCTGAGAAGGGTTAAGGAAGATCTTCTAGAATTGTTCAAAGTTCCCAAAAGTTTGAGGGCAGCCAGTGAAGTACAACTTCCTCCATGGTTGGTGAATAAATACAAATTAGAGGTTAGAAGAAGCTTTATAATGCATTTGGTAATTAAAATGCATAGGAAAAAAGCAAAGATTAGGGATTGGAATAGACAACTCCAATATGGATCTCACACCAGCAGCAACATAAGACAAATGGCCTCCTTTCTAGTTAAAACTTCAATGATTCTATGCTCATGATTCAGGGTTATGTCAGTGAACTACGGTGATTCAAATAATGCAAAAACTAGATAACTCGCTGAGCACAAATGAAAGGTGGTGTCTTCTACATCATTATGAGTGTTAGGTGGCATTTTCAGTGCCCACTGGTGGTGGGCGTGATAGGTGGCATGAGTGGACAGTATTTCATGACGGCGGGAAGGCAGGTTGCGATTGTCCGCTCAGCCCACCGATGGCGGGCCATTTCTCCCACCATCGGTCGTCGGGAACCTCATTGTAATACATCAGCGTATCATTATCAGGCCTTCCCCAGGCTCTAGCACCCCCCCCTTGCTGGATCATCCGTCCACGTCGGCGGGAAAGCACGCCAACGTTTCTCACAACAGCACGCCAGGCGACGTGCACATGGCGGCCTGGACTTTGGGGGAACTGGAGGCGAGTGAACAGCAACGTTCTGCAGAGCTCGCCAGGGTCGCCTGTGGCTTTGCAGGCTTCGGGGGCACCGGGGGGGGGTGGGGGGCTGGGGTTAAGTGCCGCCCTGCCCAACTGGTGGCGGCGGGCTGGGGTGGGGGTGTGGAGGTCAGGGTGCAAGTCCGAGGCGACTTTTGAGGATGAGGGGGAGCGCTGTGACGGGACTTCAGGGAGGGTGCCATCAGATTCCTCTTCAGAGGTTTCTTCGGGGCTCGATTGGAGGCCCTGGGTCATGGACCCTGTGGGCTGTTTGGCAGATGTGCCTATGAAAGCAAGGAGAGATAAATAGTGCATGGCAGTGGCCTGTGAAAGAGGACACGTCACTCACAGCACGGTTGTCTGATGGATGTTGCACTGCTGGACCCTCACTTGATAGAGCAGCACTGACCTCACCGTCAGCACAGGACCGGACCAGATCCTCGCCAGCCAGCTGGATGGCCCTGTTTTCAAAGTCCGTGAGAGCCTTGATTTTGGGCATTCTGCTATCGGTCTGCGACCTCTCCCTCTTGCTGTGTGCCAGCTTGTCCTGCATGGATAGAGATGGAGAATGCGTAAGCAGGACGCCTGCCAGGCCAGATGATAAGTATGCCTGGCATGTGTGTGGGTGGTGAGCGGTCCCACAGAGGGGATGAGGACAATGACGGTCAGTGTGAGAGAGTGAATGGTGATGTTCCTTGAACCGGCAGTGAGTGCAGGCCCTGTGGATGTGTGATGGGTTTGTGAGTGTGTGAGTTGAGTGATGAGATGAATGATTTATCCTGGCGGAAGGGAGGAGATCATTCAACCTCTTGCAGCTCTGGGTGGCCGTCTCCTTTTGCAGGGCGCTGGCACTGACCACCGCTGCCACCGCCTCCCAAGCCAGGTTAGTTGGCTGTTGCTGCCCATCGTGTGCCCAGATCGGGGGTAGAGGACATCCCGGGGTGGGCCTCCATGGCGTCTAAAAGGTTCTCGAGGGACGCGTTGCTGAACCTGGAGTCTTCTTCAGTTTCAGGGCCATGTCTTCTGTGCAGCAGGGGTGAGCTGGAGGCACTGAGATGTGTGCTTGTGGCTGGATTTTAAACATGGCGCCCGGCGTGATGCAGCGGCGGGGTGATGGCCGGTAAGCGAACGAGAGCTCGCCGGCCATGGTAACGGAGTGTTTCCCGGGCGCGCATAAATAATGAGGCGGGTTCGGGATGATATGGCGTGAGAACCCGCCATCGCGGCCGGCGGGTAAAGCGTCGTTTTACTCGCCCGCTACCGCACTTAGTGCAAATCTGGGAAAATCCCGCCCTTATAGTCTTTTCAAGTCTGAGATCCTGGATGGTACCGATGGATGCAGACACAGACAGGTAACATCTGGCTGATTCAGTCATTTAAGTATCTGTGTTTGTCACACTAACCTTGAGATATGGAACTGAGCTTTGATCACTGATATTATTAAATATGGAATGCAGTTGATGACATGACTTTTTTCCCAATGTCTACCCAGCTGGACGCAGACAGAGATGAGGAGGAGGTGTTTTATGATATATCTGTGGCAGTCGACAACAAACTGTTCCCCACCAAGGACCCTGTGGCTGGTAAGCTCAAAGTGCTGGACAACCATTTGTATTCAATGCTGGAGGAAGGCAGGTGGAAGGAGAGGCAGTTGCTGAGAGACCTGTAGCAATTGTTGACAGTTGGAAAGCAAAATCTGTCAAGACTGTGTCTGAAATAATATTGTCAGCTTCACTCCGAAGTAACAACCTCATATTTCACAACCCAGAAGAGGTTGTGTGATTTTTTTTCTTGATTTTTTTTTTTTCCCGTTCTGCAGTAAGTTAGGCATTTTGGCCTCAAAAGGAGAGGAGATCTCTCAGAGGGTGATTTTTTTAAAGTACGGAAAAGGTAGACCTGAATAATTTATGTCGGACTGAATTGCAGACTGGGCCGAGAGGTCGTGGGTTCAAACTAGAAAACGTCCAATTGATATACACTATCAGGAAGCCTTTCACGTACATATCAACACGAGGAATGGGCATTCAGCTGATTAGGTGGAGGCGAGACTCTTCAGTGGGGAGAGTGATGGGGATGTGGGGGCTATAGGGTCTGTTCTCAGTGGGTGAACTGAAAATGGACCAAGCAGCCTTCCTTTGTGTAGCCATCTTCTGATGCGTTCCTCTCCCAAAGGCGTTGATTCCCTCGCTGGGGTACAGTTGCACCGTCACTGGTTTTCCAAAAGCCTGTTCCAAGTGCAAACTTGTCACCACCTACCAACAGGCTATCCGACCATGTAGTGCATCACAGCTGCGTTTAATCCTGTACTCCACTGCTTTATTTGCACAAGGTTCCTGTCAGCCTAAGCTACGTGCCCGTAATCTCTGGAGTGGGCCTTGAACCTACGATCTCTGACTCAGAGGGGAGACTGCGGCCTCAACTCATTTTGGCTCCTGCCAAGATTGGATCTGGGACCTTACTGACCTGTACACATTAAAGCTAGAGGTTTTAACCTCAGCGTGTGATCTCCGATCTGCTGACAGTCATATCTGCATCTATCCAGCTGTCATTGGTTGAAAATGCAGTCCTGAAACTGGACAGAATTGGCAGGCAGGCTGTGGTAGACACAAAGAGAGAGACAGAGAGAGACAAACATCTTGGAGCAGGGAGTTGAAATGAGAGGCAGTTCTGTGAAACCATGACAACAGGAACAGGGTTGAGAAAACATCCCACCTGGCATTGTGGCAATCGGCATTACACATTCCCGAACTGTCAATCAAAGTGGCTTTTCATTATCTCCAAACAACCGCTCACTCTCTTTGACTGGGCTTAATCACCGGAAGGACTCAAGAAGTTTCTAGAGGCTTTTTTTCCCATCTATTTGTCCAGGAGTTTTTCTTTCTTGGCTCTGTACAGAGGGAGTGCCACGCTTTCCATTGTGCCATCTTCAGATGAGACATTAAGCCTTCTCTGGTGGATGTAAAATATCCCATGGCACAAACCTAGAGAAGAGCAGGGGGACTTATCTCCGGTGTCCTGGCCATTATTTACCCCTCAATCAACATCACTAGAATAGACTGTCTGGCCATTATCACATTGCTGTTGTGGGAGCTTGCTGTGTGCAAATTGGCTGCTGTACTTCCTACCTTACAACAGTGACTACACTTCAAAAATATTTCATTGGCTGTAAAGGGCTTTGGAAACCCTGACGCTATGAAAGCCATGATATGAATACTAGCTCTTTCTTCTTTCTTGATTTGAACCTTATTCCAAAGTCACAGTTTAATTTGAAGGAGTCATCCGGATTCGCTCTTTCCATTCCACGTTAGCTCAGTTGGCTGGTCGGCTGGTTTGCGACGCAGGGTGACGCCAACAGCGTGGGTTCAATTCCTGTACCGACCGAGGTCATCCGTGAAGGCCCCACTATCTCAACCTCGCCTCTCACCTGAGTTGTGGTGACCCTCAGGTTAAACTCACCACCAGTCATGTCTCTGTAACAAGAGAGTGGCCTATGGTCCTCTGGGATTACAGCGATTTTCATTCATTGCCTTCATGACATCACCAGTCAGTTGCCTCATCTCTGGGGTGAACAGGCCAAAATTTCCCCAGACTCAACCCTTTGATGCAAAAACTGAACCTTGTGGTTTTTCTTCTCCCGAATTCAGCATCTTAGTGAGTGTAGATTTTCAGAAAAATAAACGGCTTCACCAGAGCACACTTACCGAGGAGATGAGTTGGAAAAAAACTCGACTTCCTTCGTTTGTTCCTGAAAGATTTCCAAATTACAGGTGTTGCAGAGCGCAAGGAGGCCATTCAGCCCATCTTGTTGTGCAAGCTCTTTGGAAAGAGCTAAACAATAGACTCACTCCCCTGCTCTTTCTCCATAGACCTGCATTTTTTTTTTTCCTTTTCCAGTATTTATCCTATTCCTCTTTTGAAAGTTTCTATCGATTCTGCTTTACCAACCTTTAAGGTAGTGAATTTCAGATCATTATTCGCTGTGCTAAAAAAAAATTCTCCTCATAATTTTGAACATCGTGAGTGAATCTCCCCTTGTTCATCTCTGGTGTGAGGAGGACAAGCCCCAGTCTTTCCACATAACTGAAGCCCCTCATCCCCGATACCATTCTAGTAAACTTGCACACAAGGCCTGGACAAAAAGGGAGGTGTCCAGTACCCCAATAAGGGGAGATGGTGGAGATGTTGGTGTCGTGGTAATGTCACCAGACTAATAACCCAGAGACCCAGGCTAATGCTCTGAGAATATGAACTCAAATCCCACATGGTAGCTGGTGGAATAGTAAAATCTGGAATTGAAAGCTACTCTCAGTAATGATAGCCATGGCGTCAAAACCTATCTGGTTCACTAATGCCCTTTTAGAGAAGGAAATCTGCCATCCTTACCTGGTCTGGCCTACATGTGACTCCAGACCTACAGCAATGTGATTGACTCTCAAAAGGCCTGAGCAAGCCACTCAGTTCAAGGATGATTAGGGATGGGCAACAAATGCTGGCTGGGAAAGAGCTAATATTCATATCATGGCTTTCATTGTCACAATATCTTTACAGTGTAGCAGGAGGCCATTTAGCCCATCGAGTCTGAATGAGCATTCCACCTAGTCCCACTCCCCTGCCTCATCCCCTGTAACCTTGCACATTCTCTCTTTTCAGGTAGCAGGTAACCTCGGGGCTTCCCAAAGCCTTTTACAGCCACTGAAATATTTTTGAAGTGTAGTCACTGTTGTAATGTAGGAAGCGCAGCAGCCAATTTGCACACAGCAAGCTCCCACAAACAGCAATGTGATAATGGCCAGATAATCTATTCTAGCGATGTTGATTGAGGGATAAATAATGGCCAGGGCTCTGGAGATGAGTCCCCCCGCTCTTCTCTGGAATAGTGCCATGGGATCTTTCACATCCACCAGAGAGGGCTGATGGGGCCCTGGCTTAATGTCTCACTCCATCAAAGAATAAAAAAATACTCCCGCTACCGCTAACACTGGCAGACACCAAGAGAACTCCCCAGCTCCTCTTCCAGTAGTGCCAACTTTCGTGTCCACCTGAGAGGGCAGTAAGTTTAACATCTTATTGGAAAGTTTCACCCTAGGCTTTGCACTCAAGCCTCTGGAGTGGGAACCTTCAGATTCAGAGGCAGGAGAGCTACCAATTGGTTGGCCCGAAATGTCAACATTGACCATTGTGAACTGCAGCAGATTTCAATAGGAGACAGATTTTGCTTTGCTCTTAAGTTCTCTCCCTATTTTCTGACATTATTTCCTCAAACCTACCAGGCCCCAGTGAACTGGACCTCAGTTTGCTCGAGGATCTTACAGATGCTGTTGGTGTTGAATCAGACTCCGAAGATCAGGTAATAAGAACTTTTTTTCTCTTATTCCTGAACCCTTTAGAAAGCCCAAGTTTATAAAGTAATTTTCACGAATTTCATTGTAGCTTAGATTGTTCCTGAGTAAAATCATTAGAAACAAGACAATAAACTCATTCTTGCCATATTGCCTCTAAGGATAGTATTTCCTGTCATTAAAAGCAGGGAATGCTGGATGGAGGCAGCATCAGTGGGGAGAAACTGAGTTAACATTGAATAATGTTTAGGGGGAGGTGGTGGTGTAGTGGTATTGTTGCTGGACTAGAAATCTAGAGACCCAGGGAAATGCTCTGGGGACCTGGGTTCAAACCCAGCCACAGCAGACAGTTGAATTTGAATTCAATAAAAATCTAGAATTAAAAGTCTAATGATGACCATGAAACCATTGTTGATTGTTATTAAAAAAATAAACCATCTGGTTCACCAATGTCCTTTTAGGGAAGGAAATCTGCCATCCTTACCTGCCCTGGCCTACATGTGACTCCAGACCCAATTCTCTTTGAACAAGGGCAACTTGGGATGGGCAATAAATACTTGCCTAGCCAGTGATGCTCACATCCTTTTTTTTAAAAAAAAACCTTTCACATTCTGCCTATTTTCATTTCTACCAATTTCTATCTATTTTTATTTTAGATTTCCTTTTTATTGTTTTGTATTTCAACATTTCTAGTAACTTGTATTGTAACATTCCAATTTGGCTGTTTTGCTGAAAGGATTTTGAGTTTCTTTTTAAAATTTGATCACCTCTCACATGACAGAGATGCCTTTCACTTTGGTTTTAATGCCACCATTTGGCCAAATTTGGCCAACACGCAGCATAAGACAACATCCTGACATAACTTAATGAATGGGTTGCTTATTAAAGCTTTATGCTGTGGGGCATCCGATGGCTCAACTGCTTAAAGTTTCTTCTGGATTCCCAATTGGATTTCTTGGTGCCGATCTTATATTGACGGCCTCTAGTTTTTTTTTATTCATGCACGGGATGCGGGCTTCGCTGGCTGGGCCAGCATTTATTGCCCATCCCTAATTGCCCTTGAGAAAGTGGCGGTGAGCTGCCTTCTTGAACCACAGCAGTGCATGTGGTGTAGGTACACCCACAGTGCTGTTAGGGAGGGAGTTCCAGGATTTTGACCCAGCGACAGTGAAGGAACGGCGATATATTTCCAAGTCAGGATGGTGAGTGACTTGGAGGGGAACTTGCAGGTGGTGGTGTTCCCATCTATCTGCTGCCCTTGTCCTTCTAGATGGTAGTAGTCGTGGGTTTGAAAGGTGCTATTGAAGGAGCCTTAGTGAATTCCTGCTGTGCATCTTGTAGATGGTACACACTGCTGCTACTGTGCATCAGTGGTGGAGGGAGTGAATGTTTGTGGATGTGGTGCCAATCAAGTGGGCTGCTTTGTTCTGGATGGTGTCAAACTTCTTGAGTGTTGTAGGAGCTGCACTCATCCAGGCAAGTGGGGAGTATTCCATCACACTCCTGACTTGTGCCTTGTAGATGGTAGACAGGCTTTGGGGAGTCAGGAGGTGCGTTACTCACTGCAGAATTCCCAGCCTCTGACCAGCTCATGTAGCCACAGTATTTATATGGCTAGTCCAGTTCAGCTTCTAGTCAATGGTAACGCCCAGGATGTTGATAGTGGGGGATTCAGTGATGGCAATGCCATTGAACATCAAGGGGCGATGGTTAGATTCCCTCTTGTTGGAGATGGTCATTGCCTGACACTTGTGTGGTGTGAATGTTACTTGCCAGTTGTCAGCCCAAGCCTGGATATTGTCCAGGTCATGAGGCATTTGGACATGGACTGCTTCAGTATCTGAGGAGTCGCGAATGGTGCTGAACATTGTGCAATCATCAGCGAACATCCCCACCTCTGACCTTATGATGGAAGGAAGGTCATTGTTGAAGCAGCTGAAGGTTATTGGGCCGAGGACACTACCCTGAAGAACTCCTGCGGTGATGTCCAGGAGCTGAGATGACTGACCTCCAACAGCCACAACCATCTTCCTTTGTGTTAGGTATGACACCAACCAGTGGAGAGTATTCCCCCTGATTCCCATTGACTCCAGTTTTGCTAGGGCTCCTTGATGCCACACTCGGTCAAATGCTGCCTTGATGTCAAGGGCAGTCACTCTCAACTCATCTTGGGAGTTCAGCTCTTTTGTCCATGTTTGATCCAGGGCTGTAATGAGGTCAGGAGCTGAGTGGTCCTGGCAGAACCCAAACTGGGCGTCAGTGAACAGGTTATTGCTAAGCAAGTGCTGTTTGATAGCACTGTTGATGATCCCTTCCATTACTTTACTGATGATCGAGAGTAGACCGATGCGGTGGTAATTGGCTGGGTTGGATTTGTCCTGCTTTTTGTGTACAGGGCATTCCTGGGCAATATTCCACAAACCGGGAAGATGCCAGTGTTGTAGCTGTACTGGAACAGCTTGGATAGGAGCGCAGCAAGTTCTGTAGCACAAGTCTTCAGTACTATTGCCGGAATGTTGTCAGAGCCCATAGCCTTTGCACTATCCAGTGCCTTCAGCCGTTTCTCGTTATCACGTGAAGTGAATGGAATTGGCTGAACACTGGCCTCTGTGATGCTGGGATCCAGAGGAGGCTGAGATGGATCATCCACTTGGCACTTCTGCCTGAAGATTGTTGCAACTGCTTCGGCCTTATCTTTTGCACAGATGTGCTGAGCTCCTCCCTCATTGAGGATGGGGATATTTGTGGAGCTTCCTCCTCCAGTGAGTTGTTTAATTGTCCACCACCATTCACGACTGGATGTAGCAGGACTGCCAGATCCGTTGGTTGTGGGATCGCTTAGCCCTGTCAATCACTTGCTGCTTATGCTGTTTGGAACACAAGTAGTCCTGTGTTATAGCTTCACCAGGTTGACACTTTATTTTTAGGTATGCCTGGTGCTGCTCCTGGCATGCCCTCCTGCACTCTTCCCCACAAGAGGAAACATTCTCTCTGTATCCACTCTATCGGAACCTTTCATAAGTTTAAAGACCTCGATTAGGTCACCCTCAGGCTTCTTCTTTCAAGAGAAGGAGGCCATTCAGCCCATAGTGTCTATGCCAACCAAAAAAGAGTTATCTAGTCTAATCCCACTTTCCAGATTTTAGTTTGTAGCCTTGTAGGTGATGGTGGGAGTGGCTGGATACAACTGTGTGGCTTGCTAGGCCACTTCAGAGGGCTGTTGAGACCAACATTGTTGTGGGTCTGGAGCCAGACAGGCCAGATGAGCTGGTTTCTGTGCATGACGTACATTCATCAACTGGTTGTGTTTTGATAACATGGTCACTTTTACTCATACCAACTTATTATTTCCAAAATTTTTCCAATTTTCTTACTACCGTGATGGGATTTGAACTTGGGTTTATTATTATGAATCCAAGCTACTGACTTGCTCATCCAGCAACATAACCACAAAACTACGGAACCCTTATGATAGTCACTCTTTCTCCTTCCCAGCCTCTACCACCACTCTCCTTTTGTCCCTCACCCTTCTCCATCTCAACCACCTTTCCTCACTCTTCCTCCCTGCCCCTGCCAATGACTCTGTTCCCAGTGTCTGCACCCTCCCTTCCCCAACCTTCCCAGTCAACTGGCTCCCTGTTCCCTACCCTTAAACTCTGGCTGGTTGTGATTACCAAATGAAGGACAGTCTTATCCAAGCTTTGCACAAAACAACCTTAACCGTAATGCAAAAATCCTCCCTAACAGAACTGTGGGTGTACCTGCACTACATGGACTGCAACGGTTCAAGAAGGTGGCTCACCCCCCAACCTTCTCAAGGGGAATTAGGGATGGGCAACAAATGCTGGCCCAGCCAGCGATGCCAACATCCCACGAATGAATAGGGAAAAGAATCCTTTTCGTGTTTTCTCAAAACGTCCTCCATTTCCATCTACCCTATCCAGTGGGAGCTGGAATCCTATCGCTTCCTGCACATTTCTTAAAGGAGATTATGAAGACCAAGAGTTAACGTGATTGTCTCCAATCAAATCCCTCCCCTGACTAAACAGACACTTGTTCCAAATACCGCCATAAAGCTTGTCTCATTGGCGTTAAAATGTTATTGCTGCAGCAAGCACGGTTGTTCGTTGAAAGCATTTTACAAAAGGAAATGAAATATCGCTTGACTTCTATTAACACAGACTCCAACTGTGAGAAATATGACAGTTAATGGGAAATGCTAAAGCACATTAAAATGATCTGTGTGGGTGAATGAAAGCGTCCCTCATTATCCCAGCTCTCTATCTCTCTGCATTCCTTTCACGAGGCCTGTCAAAGGCTTGTATGTAAATGAGTTTTTTTTTAAATTTCCCTATCGGAATTGAATTAATTTTCCGTTGAGAGCTCCTTTTGTTGCAGAGATCTGTCTCCGCGCCCTCTCGGGATAAGTTGGCACACTTCAAACTTTGTTCGATTGGAAGCTTCCAGCACAGGCGGAAGCCGTTCAGCCCATCGTGCCCGTGCCAGCTCTTTGAAAGAGCGATCTGGATTAGTCCCACTGCTTGCCCTTTCCCCATAACCTTGAGAGAATTTTTCCTTTTCAAGTATATATCAAATTCCCTTTTTAAAAACTACTATTGATTCTGCTGTTACCTTTTTTAAGCAATGCATTCTAGGTCTTAACAACTCACTGTGTAAGAAAAGTTTCTCCTCATCTCCCCTCTGGTCCTTTTTCCAATTACCTCGATGTGTTTTGTGAACAACAACCCTCCCGTCAATGGGGACAGAATAAATAAGGAGAAACTATCAAAACCTCTCATGGTTTTGACTGCAACTATTAAATGTCAACTTAACGTCCTCATCATGCTCACAGTTATCCTCAATTTTACAGCTAGACTACTTCCCTCTAGCCTGGGAATGCCAAGTGCAACATTATTCATCAGAAGGAGAAAGCGATGAAAGTACATGCGTTTATTCACACAGACAGGCAGACATTTCTGTAAGTGGCATGGCTATTTTGTTGATTATATAGTCTTGTATCACGTTCTTCTTGTGGGAGCTTGCTGTGCACAAATTGACTGCCACATTTCCTACTTTTACAACAGTGACTACAATTCAAAATAGTATTTCATGAGTTGAAAAGCACCTCAGGACTTTAAGAGGTGCTGAAAGGCTCTGGAAGAATTGCATGTCCTTTACTGTCAGCCTCATCTCTCAGTTGCATTTTCGCTCAAATTGCATTGGTACCTGGGAATACTCTGGGTATCGCTAAAGAACCCTCTCCACAACTTCAGAGAATTCACAAAGCTGTTTGGAAGCCAATAGTCTAAATCAAACTGGCACATTGCAGCTCACCCCTGGGCATCGTATCAAGTAGGCTAGTATTTTGTAATTCTTTAATGGATATGGGCATCGCTGACAAGGCCAACATTTGTTGCCCGTTCCACCTCTTTGACGCAGCTTTTAGCCACCTGCCCTAAGATCTCCTTACGTGGCTGTGTCCAATTTTGCTTCATAGTGCTCCTGTGGAGTGCTCTGGCAGGGTTTATTATGCAAAAAGATGCTACATAAACTCAGATTGTTTATTTCTGATTGTCCGTGAGAAGGTGGTGGTGAGCCACCTTCTTTAACCGCCACCATCTATCTGGTGTAGGACCAGCCACGTGCTGTTAGTGAGAGAGTTCCAAAACTTTGACCCAGCAACAGCGAAGAACAGCGATTTAGTTCCAAGTCAAGGTGCAACTTGGAGGAGAACTTGCAGATGGTGGTGTTCTTGTGCACCTGCTGCCCTTGTCCTCCTCGGTACTAGAGGGTGGCACTGTTGAAGAAGAATGGTGAGTTGCTGCAGTGCACCCTCTATATGGTACACACTGCTGCCATTGTGTGCCAGTAGTGGAAGGAGTCATTGTTTAAAGTGATGTGTGGGATGTTGATCAATTGTCCTGTATGATGTCCAGCTTCTTGTGTTGTTGGAGTTCATCCGCAAGTGGAGAGTGTTCCATCACACTTCTGAATTCTGCCTTTGTAGATGGTGGGCAGGCTTTGGGGAGTTGGGAAGTGAGTTATTTGCCAGAGAATTCCTAGCCCCTCACCTACTTTTGGAATTTTACTGCAGAACCTGCCATTTTTGTACTATTAACCTCTTGGGGAGGGGGGGAGGAAGGAACTTTATATTCTAAAGTACTGATCTACAAATAAAGAGGTTAGTGCTGCTTGAAGAACACCCATTCAATCCATCCATCTGTTCAGACGTTCACTTTACTTTTAATCCCATATCTGAAGAAGCAAAAATCTGGATAACTGGTCTCTTTTTTTTTTTGCCAATTTTCTTCCAACCTTTCATGAAGGTGTCAATTTGAATTGGGCTTCGGATTCCAAAGGCAATGGTACCATTTCCTAAGTGGCAACAGTTGATACCCACGTCGTCCAGCTCGGCAGCCAAGCCTGACATCCCCCCCCACCCCCCTCATCCCACCTCTCTAGCCCAGCGTCCACCCTGGCATCCCCCTGGCACACAACCTAACCCGACACCCAGCCTATCGCCCGCCTCGCCCATCCCAACAGAGTGCCAAGACTCCAGGAATGTCAGGAACTCCCAGTGGCTCACATGCCTTTTGAAAACCAATTGTGTGGGTGTGTTTTTGATTTGTTGTCTCAGAAAAGTGCATTTCCCACTCCCCCCACCAAACTACAGTACAAATGCAGTACAACGATATTGCAAATATTCCCAGTAGTACAAACGTTTCGATTTTTATTGCTGTATCGTGATGCTCGAGTCTTCACTGAGGACCAATGCTTATTTTAACTCAAATTGCATGAATGATAAAATAATAGCCCTCAATAAATGTACAACTCAAAAGCTCTAACATGTATTTCAATAAGATTTTTCCATTTTACCTTTGCATTTGACAGACCAATAACCAGTCCACAACATCAGAAGATATCAAAGTGGAAGGTGAGTATTGATTTTAACTTGGAATCCCAAGCAAAGGGCCAAAACTTGTGGTGCAGCACGCCACCCAGGCTGTAGAAAACAAGGTGATAGTGGTACAATGGCCGAGGTTTACGTTTTAAAAGATTATTGCTGAAAAAAGAGACACGCTGCCAAAACCTTTCGTTTTGCACTCAGGACAGATTCGCAAGAATACCAAATCTACAGGGAACAACAATTGACACTGCATGAGAAGGGGATGCTGATTGGCTGGCAAGAGGACTCTGATTGGTAGAGGCGCTGCCGGGGAGAATGCACCAGGAAACCGTTAACTGCCAAGATTTTGATTTAATTCAAACCAGGCAGGTCGACTGTGGCCAGGGCATTGCCGTGTGACATGAAACTCATGATAAGTTTATAAGAGGAGAGGGAGGTGAAGAGTGCGAGAGGCTTCAGGTACTGAGTAGAATGAGGTTGAGTAGAAGGAGTTCTTACAGCACAGAAACAGGCCATTCCCCAGGAAATCTCTCTCTTTTTTTTTTCCGTCTGTCTCTCTCTCCCTCTCTCTCTCTGTCTCTCTCTGTCTGTCTGTGTGTCTCTCTCTGTCTCTCTCTCTCTCTCTGTCTGTGTGTCTGTCTCTCTCTGTCTGTGTGTCTCTCTCTCTCTCAGCGGAATTGTCCATGGTGTGAATCCAGTTTGCGATCAGCACGATGGCAGGCTGCGTTCATCAGGAACCTCATTGTAATACATCAGCATATCATTATGTTTTTCCTTCTTGTTGATGACACTTGTTCTCGGTCATCTGCAGGAATGAAAGGTGGTGTCTATAGACCCTGGGTGTTGCTAGGCGCCGATCAGAGACGGCTTGCTGTGGCTCTTGGGCAGCATGTGTGGGAGCCCCAGCTGCCACTTCTCCCTGAGGCTGCTGCTCCTGCCTCTGCACAGCATGAGCCTCAGTCACTCTCTCCTTCTTCATCTTTGCATTCTTGCCGGCCAGAATAATTTCTCCCCACCACCAGATCATCCATTTTCTCACTGACGTGTTTCACAACAGCACAGAAACGGCATGCACTTGGCGGGCTGCAATTTGAGGGGAACTCAGAGGTGTGTACAGGGTAACGTTGTGTAGTGCTCGCAATGGTAACCTGTTGGACTTCAAGTTTGAGGGGTACTGGGAGTCAGGGTTAGGGGTAGCCCTGTCGGGGTAGGGTGGGCGAGGGAAGTGGCCAAGCATTAGGGACCACGTATAAAGAGACCATTCCTTTACAGCTCTGACAGTTCAGGCGCAGCCACATTGATGTGATTGGAGTTGGGCTCCTAGCTTATCTGCCCACTCAAGCAACGCAGAGGCATCAAAGAGCCACCAAGTGCTCCAAAGGGTGAGGGACTTGTATATCCATCACCAACAGTGGCTCGGTAGCACCACTACTGGCCAAGTCCTAAAGGACATAGCTGCTAGGCTGGGTCTGCAGCAGGTGGTGAGGGAACCAACAAGAGGGAAAAACATACTTGACCTCATCCTCACCAACCTGCCTGCTGCAGATGCATCTGTCCATGACAGTATCAGTAGGAGTGACCACCGCACAGTCGTTGTGGAGACGAAATCCCACCTTCACATTGAGGATACCCTCCATCATCTTGTGTGGGACTACCACCATGCTGATCGGGATAGATTTCGAGCAGATCTAGCAACCTCAAGACTGGGCATCCATGAGGTGCTCTGAGCCATCAGCAGCAGCAGAATTGTACTCATCCACAATCTGGAACCTCATGGCCCAGCATATCCCCAACTCTATCATCACCATCAAGCCAGGGGATCAACCCCAGTTCAATGAAGAGTGCAGGAGGGCATGCTAGGATCAGCACCAGGCATACCTAAAAAATGAGGTGTCAACCTGGTGAAGCTATGACACAGGACTACTCACATGCCAAACAGCATAAGCAGCAAAGGATAGACAGAGCTAAGTGATCCCACAACCAACAGATCAGATCTAAGCTCTGCAATCCTGCCACATCCAGTCATGAATGGTGGTGGACAATTAAACAACTCACTGGGGGAGGAGGCTCCACAAATATTCCCATCCTCAATGATGGAGGAGCCCAGCACATCAGTGCAAAAGATAAGGCTAAAGTATTCGCAACAAACTTCAGCTAGAAGTGCCAAATGGATGATCCATCTTGGCCTCCTCCAGAGGTCCCAGCATCACAGATGCCAGTCTTCAGCCAATTCGATTCACGTGATATCAAGAAATGGCTGAAGGCGCTGGATACTGCAAAGGCTATGGGCCTTGACAATATTCCAGCCATAGTACCGAAGACTTGTGCTCTGGAACTTGCCGCGCCCCTAGCCAAGCTGTTCCAGTACAGCTACAACACTGGCATCTACCCAGCTATGTGGAATATTGCCCAGGTATGTCCTGTACACAAGAAGTGGGACAAATCCAACCCAGCCAATTACCGCCCCATCAGCCTACTCTCCATCATCAGTAAAGTAATGGAAGGGGTCATCAACAGTATTATCAAGCAGCACTTGCTTAGCAATAATCTGATGCCCAGTTTGGGTTTTGCCAGGGCCACTCAATTCCCAACCTCATTACAGCCCTGGTTGAAACATGGACAAACGAGCTGAACTCCCGAGGTGAGGTGAGAGTGACTTCCCTTGGCATCAAGGTCGCATTTGACCAAGTGTGGCATCAAGGAGCCCTAGCAAAACTGGAGCCAATGGGAATCAGGGGGAAAACTCTCCGCTGGTTGGAGTCATACCTAGCACAAAGGAAGATGGTTGTGGTTGTTGGAGGTCAGTCACCTCAGCTCCAGGACATCACTGCAGGAGTTCCTCAGGGTAGTGTCCGAGGCCCAACCATCTTCAGCTGCTTCATCAATGACCTTCCTTCCATCATAAGGTCAGAAGTGGGATGTTCGCTGATGATTGCACAATTTTAAGCACCATTCGCGACTCCTCAGATACTGAAGCAGTCCATGTCCAAATGCAGCAAGATCTGGACAGTATCCAGGCTTGGGCTGACAAGTGGCAAGTAACATTTGCGCCACACAAGTGTCAGACCATCTCCAACAAGAGAGAATCTAACCATCACCCCTTGATGTTCAATGGCATTACCATCACTGAATCCCCCACTATCAACATCCTGGAGGTTACCATTGACCAGAAACTGAACTGGACTAGCCATATAAATACTGTGGCTACAAGAGCAGGTCAGAGGCTAGGAATCATGTGACACGTAACTCACCTGCTGACTCCCCAAAGCCTGTCCACCCTCTACAAGGCCATTTACCTGGATGAGTGCAGCTCCCACAACACTCAAGAAGTTGGACGCCATCCAGGACAAAGCAGCCCGCTTGATTGGCACCACATCCACAAACAGTCACTCCCTCCACCACCGATGCACAGCAGCAGCAGTTTGTATCATCTACAAGATGCGCTGCGGGACTTCACCAAGGCTCCTTAGACAGCACCTTCCAAACCCACAACCCATACAATCTAGAAGAACAGGGGCAGCAGATAGATGGAAACACCACCACCTGGAAGTTCACTCTAAGCCACTCACCATCCTGACTTGGAAATATATCGGCCGTTCCTTCACTGTCGTTGGGTCAAAATCCTGGAACTCCCTCCCTAACAGCACTGTGGGTGTACCTACATCACTTGGACTGCAGTGTTTCAAGAAGGCAGCTCACCACCACCTCCTTGAGGGCAACTAGGGATGGGCAATAAATGCTGGCCCAGCCAGTGAAGCCCACATCCTGTGAATGAATAAGAGAACAAAGGGCTGAAAGTACAGCATGCAGTCCAATGGGCAAATCGCTGCCAATTGGTCGTGTAGACTGGGGTGGAGACGGTTGGGGTTTCGTGCAGCCCACTAATCTCTGGCCATCCAAGTGGTGTCCAGCCCTCTCCAGAAATCATTAAGGGGCCTTCGCACTTTACCAAGAGAGGTTCTTAGTACACCCACGCTAACCACGCATCTCTCTCTTTCATCCTGCAGGAGGAGTACATCAAGATCATGGAGCTTGGTGAATTAACTGTATGCCTGATGGCCTACAGAGAGCAAAGACGGAGGAGAGAGTGACTGAGGCTGCTGGCTGTGCAGAGGCAGGAGCAGCAGCCTCAGGGAGAAGTGGCGGCTGGGGCTCCCACACATGCCACCCAAGAGCCACAGCAAGCTCTGATCGGCGCCTAGCAACACCCAGGGTCTATAGACGCCACCTTTCATTCCTGCAGATGACCGAGAACCAGTGTCACCGAAGACTGCACACGTCTAGGGAACTGGTCACTCACATCTGCTAGCCACTGCCAATGACCCTGAAATTGACCACAGCGCTCAATTGCTATGCCAGTGGCTCCTTTCAGGGCACCACAGGTGACCTTTGTGGGATATTACAAGCCTCCACCCACAAATGCATCCATGAGGTCACAGACACCATTTTCTCGAGGGCACACAACTTTGTGCATTTTGCCCGGGACCAGGAAAGCCAGGATGCAACAGCGATTGGATTCGCCCTGATCTCAGGTTTCCCACAGGTTCAGGGTGCAATCGATTGCTCTCATGTGGCGTTCAGATCTCCGCCGCAACACAGCCTGAACTACATCAACCACAAGGGCTTCCACTTACTGAATGTGCAGCTGGTGTACGACCACCACAAACACATCCTGCAGGTGTGCGCACGGTTTCCAGGGAGTGTTCACAACTCCTACATCCTCAATTAGTCACAGATCCCTGAAGTCTTCCAGGGTCTAAAGAGGCTGCAGGGATGGCTCCTCGGGGACAAGGGTTACCCGCAGAGGCTGTGGCTGATGACACTCGTGTGGTGGCCTCAGACTGCAGCAGAGCGACGGCATAATGGGGCTCATGCAGCAACTCGCAACTTGGTGGAGCAGACCATCGGGATGCTGAAGACGAGGCTCTGGTGCCTGGACCAGTCTGGTGGAGCCCAGCAATACAGTCCACAGAGGGTGTCACACATCATCGTCGTCTGCTGCGCAGTTTACAACCTGGCACTGCAACGGGGAGAGGAGCTGGCTGAGGAGGAGATGGAGGAGTTGCACGTCTCCTCGTATGAGGAGGACACCAACAGGGATGAGGGTGAGGGGGTCCTCGGTGGTGACGATGATGGGGATGAGGCTCTCGCACTGAATAGATGAGACAGGCGCTCTTGGGAGGCCCTCATAGCTGCCAGATTTGTGGAGGATGATGATGACATGCAGTGAGGTGACCCCATAGATTCTCACATCGCAGTTGTGAACGTTTGACTCCAGTCTGGTTTATGGCAGCACCAATACCCTCTGTGAGAATGTTCCTGTCATGGAGATGCAGTGGAGGCCCTAATAGTGGCTCAATCGCAGGAGGAAGATGACAACATGCAGTGAGGTCACTCCATAGATCTTCACATAGCCTCTGAGAATATCTGACTCCTGTCTGGCCAAGGGCAGCTCACTTGCGCTCCATGTTCAGGGCCATCTCAGAGACGCAGCCATGAAACTTCAGACGCATCTGATCCTTTGTCAGCCTTCAGCACTTGAGCCCTTCAGGAACTGGAGCACAGCATCACTGGTCACAGATGCTGGTGTGATGGGGGCCAGCCCCACCTTAAAGGTGCTGAGTGCGCACAGAGAGTATGAGAGAACTCTGTGACGCCTGCTCACTACATTCTGGCAGCAATGACCAGCACCACCGAGGTGCAGGCATCAGTAATGTTTCCAGGGAGCGTGAGGCCAGATTGTAATTTTGGTCGGGAGGCTGCACAGAGAAGAGGCCCTGGACTGAGGCACCTGCCTTTATCTTGGGCAGAAAGGTTTCACATCTGAGTGACACGAACAGTGCTCATCAGAATAAGGAGCCACAGGCAGGGAGATGTTCTTGGGAGTTTATTGACAATAGTGAACAGTATGTACAAGCGATTAACACCCATGCCCAGGCTGAGCAAATAATTCTTCTTAACTTCCCTAACCCTGCCACTACATCTTGGTGCTCCCCGGACACCCTGAGCAGAACTGGAGGCAGCCTGCTGACTGCAACGCCCTGACTGTGATGACCTTGGCAGGCGTCCTCTGGAGGGATGAGACTTGGAGGGCCCTGGTCTGCTTTCGAGGCACCCTCCTCGGCCTGTGAAGCTGGAGCTGCTGCGGTCACAATTAGATGGGAGTCAGATGGGCCGGACGCTCCCAGAGTCACCTGGACGGATGTCCCTGGGGGTGTATACTGGTTGATCCTCCTCCTCCCTATGGGTGTCCGAGGGCCGGTGGCTGACTCCTTGAGCAGAAGGGGTAGATGGAGTGAGATCAGGTTGCACTTCACCCCTCTCACATGCACACTGTTGGAGGCCAACTATGGCCTCAGCGATGGAGTTCAGCCCAGGCAGCAGTGCAGGACGTCCTGGACCAAGGTCTCCATGGTGGCTGCCATCCTACCAATGTTGACTTCAGCGCTGGCACGCCAACACACTATCACCCCAGCCTGAAGGCGGACGCACTCCTCCATCGCACCTTGCAATGTGAGGAGTGCAGCGGACATCCCTTCCTGATGTTCCCGAGCTTACCTTTGCAGCTCCAGCAACTGTGACCGAGTCCAGAGGCTCATCGTCTGACTCAGACTCAGCAATGTTCTGGCCTCCAGCCGCCCTCCGAGTGCCGGGGACCTGGGAAGTCCCTCCCTCCACCTGCTGTGGATCAGACAGTGCGATGTGCTCACCAGATTGTGATCCCGAAGCTACTCTAAAGCTAGGTCCCACCGAGGTGTGTGTCTCTGTGCTGTTGAAGGGTGTGGGTGAGCGCTGTGACGGGTCTTCAATGAGGGTGCCTCCAGATTCTTCTTCAGAGGTTTCTTCGGGACTTGATTGGATGCCCTGGGTCATGGACTCTCTTGGCTGTTTCCCAGATGTGCCTGCGGAAGCAAAGGGAGATAATTAGTGCATTGCAGTGGCCATGTGAACAGGACACATCACTCACAGCATGGTTGTCTGATGTATGATGCTGGACCCTCACTTGGTAGAGCACCGCTGACCTCACCAACAGCGCAGGACTGGTCCAGGTTGTCGCCAGCCAGCTGGATGGCTCTGTTTTCAAAGTCGGTGAGGACCTTGATCTCAGGCATTCCTCCACCGGTCTGCGACCTCTCCCTGCTGTTGTGTGCCAGCTTGCCCTGTATGAATAGAGATGGAGAGAGTGTAAGCAGGATACCTGCCAGGCCAAATGATAAGTATGCCTGGCATGTGTGGGTGGGGAGTGGTCCCATGGACAGGCTGAGGACATTGCAGGTGTGTGTGAGAGAGTGAATGGTGATGTCCCTTGCACTGGCAGTGAGTGAGGGCCCTGTGGATGTGGGATGGGTCAGTGATTGTGTGAGTTGAGAGCGATGAGAAGAGTGAGTTACCCTGGCACTGGGTGGCTGTCCTCTTTTGAAGGGTGCTGACCACTGCTGCCACCACCTCCCAAGTCTGGTTGGTGATGCCACTGCCCATCCTGCAGCCAGAACACGGGTATAGGACATCCTGACAGGACTCCACTGCACCCAAAAGCATTCCAGAGACACGTCACTGAAGCGAGGGTCTGCAGTCTTTTTGCCTTTTGAGGCCATCCTGCCTTCCATGCAACATCTTGGTCTGGAAGCACAGAGAGGTGTGTGCTTGTGGCTGGACTTAAAATATGGCGCCTGGCATGATGAAGCGGTGAGGTGATGGTGGGCAGGTGAACGAGAGCCCGCACGCCATCAAAACGGTAAAATGTTGTTTTACCCACCCGCTACCACACTTAGTGCGAATGTGGGACAATTCCGCCCTCTGTCTCTCTCTGTCTCCATCTACACTTATACCAGAACAAATCCCACTCTTGTGCTGACTCCTCCAGCCAACAACATCATTCACTTTTAAAAGAACTCATGAGCTCTGTCTCAACAATGCTTTGTGGCAGAGAACATTGCATCACAAGTGGTAGAAACCTGGAAATCTCTTCCTCCACAAAAAGCACCGGATAATGGGTCAATTGAAGTTTCCCAGAGTGAGCTTGATAGATTTCCGTGAGCTATCAAAGAATATGGATCAAAAGCAGGTAAATGGAGGCAAGCTACACATCAGCCATGATCCAATAGAACAGCGGGAGTGGATCAAGGTCTCTGTCTTTTTTCACAGCCTTGGGATGTCCCAGGTGCTTATTGAGTTATAATACACTGCTAGCCCAGTGCATAAGGACAGATCCCTTAATACCTTTCCCATTCAAACATCACTTCAATCTGTTTTGAAATTTTCAATTGACCCCCTAGCCTCAAACGTTTTTGTGGGGGGAGAGTCCCAGATTTCCTCTACTCTTTGTGTGGAGAAGTGCATCCTCACATCACTCCTGAACGGCCTTGCTCTTATTCTGAAGGTTATTAACCCTCTAGTTGTGGGCTCCTCTCCACCATCTCTCCATCAAATTCTGTAATCACCCCTTAATCTTCCATACCTCAGGCAATAAAAAATTGGTAAAAATGTTTTGATGCCCTCCTTATCAGGAATTGTTTATTAAAATGAAACTATGAACGGAAATATGATTCATATAAAATTACTCAAAAAACAATTACTGAAACATTTGGTCTGCTACTCTATTTGATGTCTTAATTTCTAGTCCTAGCCACAAAATCTGAAATATGAAAGAAGTTCAAACACAGCTTCTATGATCTACGAACATACGAAATAGGAGCAGGAGTAGGCCATTCGGCCCCTCGAGCCTGCTCCACCCTTCAATAAGATCACGGCTGATCTGTTTGGGTTTCGAGTTTCACATTCCCATCGACCCCCGATAACCTTAGATTCTCGTTAGGCGAGGGAGCTGACCCACCTCTGCCTTAAAAATACTCATTGACTCCGCCTCCCCCGCCTTCTGAGGCCGAGAGTTCCAAAGTTGCACAACCCTCAGAGAAAAATTCTCATCTCCATCCCACAAGGGCGACCCCTAATTTTAAAACAGTAGCCCCACCCCCCACCTAGTTCTGGACACCCCCACAACAGGAAACACCCTTTCCGTCTGTTTGCTAATCAATTTTCATTTAATAATTTCTCTTTTATTTTGCAGAAAATTTGAAGCAAATCAAGATCATCTTTATCATTGGTAAGGAGCATTTACAGCAGGGGGGGAACAGCGAGTCTCTTCTGGCTCTTCTGTTACTGGGCTGACTAATTATACCAACCAACACGTTTAACTTGTGAGATGCAGATTACAGCAAGGTTGCAGTCGACCACCAGAACACAAAGCGAGAAAGACTTGCATCTAGATAATAGAACCGTAGAAAAGTTACAGCACAGAAGGAGGCCATTCGGCCCATCTTGTCCATGCCAGCCCCAGGACACCCAGGTGCCCTTTCTAATCCCACCTTCCTGCACCCGGCCCATAGCCCTGCATCTTACAGCACTTAAGGTGCAGATCCAGGTACTTTTTAAAAGAGTTTAGAGTTTCTGCCTCTACCACCAACTTGGGCAGCGAATTCCAGACACCCACTACCCTCTGCACAAAAAAGTTCTTCATCATGTCCCCCGGTTCTAGAATTCTCCACCAAGGGAAACAATTTTATCCTGTCCACTCTATCTATTCCCCTCATAATTTTGTACACCTCGATCAAGACACCTCTCAGCCTTCTTTGTTCTAAGGAAAATAACCCCAACCTATCCAATCTCTCCTCGTAGCTACACTTTTCTAACCCTGGCAACATTCTTGTAAACCTCCTCTGCACTCTCTCCAGAGCTATTACGTCCTTCCTGTAATGTGACGACCAGAACTGCACACAATACTCCAGTTGTGGCCTCACCAGTGTTTTATACAATTCCAACATTATATCCTTACTTTTTTATTCTATACTTTTGCCAATGAAGGGGAGCATTCCATATGCTTTCTTTACAACCTTGTCTACTTGAACTGCTGCCTTCAGGGACCTGTGTACTTGTACGCCAAGATCTCTCACTTCGTCTACCCCTCTTAGTATATTCCCATTTATTGTGTAATCCCTGTAACTGTTTGACCTCCCTAAATGTATGACCTCACACTTCTCTATGTTAAAATCCATCTGCCACTTTACCGCCCACTCCACCAACCTATCTATATCGTTTTGGAGATTATGGCTATCCTCTACACTATCCACTACTCGGCCAATCTTTGTGTCATCTGCAAATTTCCCAATCATGCCCCCCACGTTCACGTCCAAATCGTTAATATACAACACAAACAGCAAGGGTCCCAACACCGAGCCCTGTGGAACACCACTTGAGACAACTTTCCATTCGCAAGGGCATCCATCGACCATTACCCTCTGTTTCCTGTTACAAAGCCAACCTTTTATCCAGTTTGCCACATCACCCAGAATCCCGTGGGCTTAGGCCAGGATTTTCCGGCCCAGCTGTGGTGAGACCCGCCACGGGCAATGCGGCGGCCCAGCCGAAAGTCCATTGACTTCCAGTGCGACCGGATGATGCCGGCAGCAGGCAAGGCCGGAAAATCCCGCCAAACGCCTCCTCAGGACGTCCCAAAGCTGTTCACAAGCCATGATGTACTCTTTTTCAAAAGGTCGTCACTGTCGCGGGGAAACACGGCAGCCGTGCCACGTGCAGCAAGATCCCAAAACTACCGACGTGGTAACAACCAGATCACCTGGCTTTTCTTCGAAACGAAACCAAAACGGAAAATGCCGGAAGCACTCAGCGGGTCTGTCAGCATCCGTGGCGAGAGAAACAAGAGTTAACCTTTCAGTTTATGACGTGACCTAGAACGTTAAACTGATCTCCTGAGCACTTCCAGCATTTTCTGTTTAGATCTCAGATTGTCAGCATCCTCAGTGTTTTGCTTTATTTCGAGCGATATCGGTTCATTTAGAATAAGTCTTGGCCAAGACACTGGGAAGAATTCCCCCCCAATGCTGTTTGAATAGTGGATGTGGGATCTCAGGTAGGTGAGGCCTCAGCTTAAGGCCTCATCTGAGAGATGTTCTTCCTCCCATTCTCACCTTATTTTGAATCAGTTGCAATGTGAACTATTGATTTCGACATTAATGCGCCACCATATCAGATAGCACAAGCCTGTAATTTCTCTTTAGTGGGACCCTAGCAAATGCTCCTACCCCCACCCCGCCTCCCCAAGCACATACCTGCAGTATGTTGCTGACCTCTGCACTGGACTAGAAGCCTCAGCCTGTGATACTGGGATTAGAGGCAACGCTCTCAGTTTATGAATGAAAGATCGAAGGAATGTTGCTCTAAACCTGGGGAGATGGTGGCATTGTGGTAATTGTCACCGAACTCGTCATCCAGAGGCAAAAGCAACATACTGCGGATGGTGGAAATCTGAAATAAAACCAGAAAATGCTGGCAAAACTTCAGAACGCTGAAGAAGAGTCACACGGACTCGAAATGTTAACTCTGTTTTTCTCTCTCCCACAGGTGCTGCCAGACCTGCTGAGCTTTGCCAGCGTCTTCTGTTTTTATTATAGTAATTCAGAGGCCCAGGCTAATGTCCTGGGCACATGGGTTCAAATCGCACTACAGCAACTGGTGGAATTTAAATCCAAATTTTAAAAAAATCTGGAATATAAAGTTAGTCTCAGTAATGGTGACCATGGCAACTGTCAATAATTGTTGTTAAAAACCCATCTGATTCACTAATGTCCTTTTGGGAAGGAAATCTGCCGTCCTTACCTGGTCTGGCCTACATGTGACTCCAGACCCACAGCAATGTGGTTGACTTTTAACTGCCCTCCGAAATGGCCTAGCAAGCCACTCAGTTCAAGGGCAGTTAGGGTTGGGTAACAATTGCCGGCCTTGCCAGTGATGCCCACATCCCATGAAAGAATACATTTTTTTAAATGCACAATCGTTTTTAATGTTCCTAGGAAAGAAGGTGGTGATGAATTTGTTTGTCTGCCCGGCACATCCGGAAATGGGTAACACCTTCAGTGAAACAACGGAGGCTTTTACATGAATCCCGTGACCCATTCATTACTAACATAGCACTGCAAAGCTCTGGGGCACTGATGGTTTTAACATTTCGATCAGTGACACAGCAGGTTCTGCTCCTGACTACATTAGTGGGAACACAGCAGATAGTCAATATCCATCATTTTATCATTTTTGTGTCTGAGATTACTTCGTTCAACTTGGCCATTTGTGTAACGAATGGTGACCCTGCGGCCATCTGGTTAACAGCCTTGATGAGCAAGATAATTGCACTCAGTGAGTGATCGCACATCCATTTTTTGACTTGTATCCTCTTGCTGAATTTTTAAAATAAATAGGGATTCATTCTGGCTGCATTTCAGGAAAGCAGTCCACTTAGAACAAAGTACCGGCTATTTCTGAGCTGGTAATGCTTATGTTAAACCCTAGTTAACTCGCACACAATCTTTTCAGATAGCCGTTCCTGCCAATGTCACCCTACATAAGGACATAGGAATTGTTAAACAGGAAAAAACAATCCCCTCCACCATCCTGATAGGTACACAACACAGCAATAATGGAGCTCTTGACTAACCATGGCAATCATTCTCCATCAACTTAGCCTATAACAGACCTAGTCATAAGGTGAGGGAAACCTCCAGTGGTGGGGAGCTTTGCCAACCCCAAGGTCCATACGAACATACGAATTAGGAGCAGGATTAGGCCACTTGGCCCCTCGAGCCTGCTGCGCCATTCAATAAGATCATGGCTGATCTGATTGTAACCTCCATTCCACATTCCTGACTACCCCTGATAACCTTTCACTCACTTGTTTATCAAGAATCTATCTAGCTCTGCTTAAAAATATTCAAAAGACTCTGCTTCCATTGCCGTTTGAGGAAGAGTTCTAAAGACTCTCAACCCCCGGGAGAGAGAATTTCTCCTCATCTCTGTCTTAAATAAGCAACCCTTTATTTTTAAACAGTGACCCCTAGTTCTAAATTCTGCCACAAGAGGAGACACCCTCTCCACGTCCACCCTGTCAAGACCCCTCAGGTTTCAATCAAGTCACCTTTTACTCTTCTAAACTGTAGTGGGTACAAGCCTAACCTGTCCAGCCTTTCCTCATAAGACAACCCATCCATTCCTGGTATTAGCCTAGCAAACCTCCTCTGAACTGCCTCTAATGCATCTACATCTTTCTTTAAATAAGGAGACCAATGCTGTGCACAATACTCCAGATGTAGTCTCACCGGTACCATGTATAACTGAAGCATTATCTCCCTACTTTTGTATTCAATTCCAATCAAAATAAACGATAACATTCTATTAGCTTTCCTAATTACTTGCTGTACCTGCATACTTGCCTTTTGTGATTCATGCGCTAGGACACCCAGATCCCTCTGAATCTCAGAGCTCTGCAATCTCAGAGCTCTGCAATCTCTCACCATTTAGATAAGAAGCTTTTTTATTCTCCCTGTCAGAAAGGACAATTTCACATTTACCCACATTATACTTCATTTGCCAGACCTTTCCCCACTCACTTCACCTATCGAAGTCACTTTGTAGCCTCCTTACATCCTCTACACAACTTACTTTCCTACGTACCTTTGTGTCATCAGCAAATTTAGCCACCATTCCTTCAGTCTCTTCATCCAAGTCATTTATATAAATTGTAAAAAGTTGAGCCCCCAGCACTGATCCCTGTGGCACACCACTCATTACATCCCACCAACCAGAAAAAGACCCATTTATGCTTACCCTCTGTTTCCCGTTAGCTAACGAATCTTCTATCCTTGCCAATACATTAGCCCCAACACCGTGAGGTTTCAATTTCCGCAATAACCTTTCATGTAGCACCTCGTCAAATGCCTTTTGAAATCTAAGTACAGCACATCCAGCGGTTCCCCTTTATCCACAGCACATGTGACTCCTCCTTCAAAAAGCTCCAATAAATTGATTAAACATGATTTCGCTTTTACAAACCATGTTGACTCTGCCTGATTGCCTTGAATTTTTCTAAGTGCCCTGCTATAACATCTTTAATAACGGCTTCTAACATTTTTCTGATGACAGATGTTAAGCCAACTGGCCTGTAGTTTCCTGCTTTTTGTCTCCACAGCGCATCCCTTGAATTGCACATTGCTATTTTCCAATCTAAGAGAACCTTCCCTAAATCTAGGGAGTTTTGGAAAATTAAAATCAACACCTCAACTATCTCACTAGCCACTTCTTTTAAGACCCTAAGATGAAGTCCATCAGGACCTGGGGATATTTGTCAGCCCGCAGCTCCAACAATTTGCTTAATACCAAAATCGCCTTTCTTTCTTCCAAGCAGCTGAGGCTCAGTTGGTTATTTCTCTCACCACTGAGTCAGAATGTTGTGATTACAAATCCCATTCAAGACCCTTCTCATTTAATCCAGGCTGATGCTGCAATGTGGGAGAACTGCACTGTCGGAGGCAAGATCCTTCAGGTTAAACCAGGGTCCTGTCTGCCCTCTTAGGCAGATGTGAAAGAGCCCGTGGAGCTATTTTTGAAGAAAAGCAGGGATTATCCCCGGTCTTGGCCAATATTTATCTATCACCCAACATCACCAAACAGATTATCTGGTCATTTAGCATACGGCTTGTTACAAACGTGACTGTAGTATAATGCAAGATCTGGTCATTTTGTTATATTGTCCTCTCTTCTGCTCTCTCTGTTTGGGAGCTGTAAATAAAGTTAGTTCAATAATGGCTGCCTGCAACTGAGCACGTGTTAGTCTCACTCAGCACAATACACAGGAGTACTTGGGAAAAAAAAAGCAAAAGTTCTTAAATGGCTGTAAGATGCCTTTGGACATCCTGAGGTTATGAAAGCCACTGTATACATTTTTTTTATTATTTATTCTTTCATGGGATGTGAGTGTCGCAGGTGAGGCCATCCCTAATTGCCCTTGAACTGAGTGGTTTGCTTTGCCATTTCAGAGGGCAGTTAAGAGTCAACCACTTTGCTGTGGGTCCGGAGTCACATGTAGGCCAGACCAGGTGAGGATGGCAGATTTCCTTCCCTAAAGGACATTAGTGAACCAGATGGGTTTTTACAACAATCGATGCTAATTGTCATGGTCGTCATTATGAGACTAACTTTATATCCCAGATTTTATTAATTGCATTTAAATTCCACCAGCTGCAGTGGTGGGATTTGAACTCATGTCCCCAGAGCTGGGCCTCTGGATTACTAGTCCGGTGTTAATGCCAGTTCTTTCTTGCACTTACCACATATCGTGTCTCAAACTACTTATATATGGTCATTTTCAAGGTGGTCCAGGCTCTGGGAAGGGAACTCAGTGCAGGAGGGTGGCAGCAGAGTACGGCTTCACCCACTTATCCACAGAAGACATTCTACGTCAAACGATGGTGGTCGGGCCAGAAAGGAGAAAAGAGACACAGGAAACGATGGAGGATGGGGAGCTGGTGCCAGTGGTGAGTAAACTCGGGCTTTGCTGAAACGGCATTCACTACAAATGCAGGACAGAAGCCAAAACATTTCAAAGTAGAAAGGGTGAAGATTTGGTTTTGAACTAAAGCATGATATTTCTTTTTGAAGATTTAGCGGACCATTCACTCTCTTAGGGAGGAATTTAATGCCCTCCCCTGCGGCAGGTTTGGTGGTGGTTGGGGCATTTAATGGGACGAGAGGTTGGTGGGTAAGGGCCCCGCTACCTTCCAACCTCCACCCCGATTAACCCCACGGTCAGCCTTCCTGCCCTGCTGCCAACTGAGGCCCTTAAGTAGCCATTGAACACCTACTCAAGGGCCTCATTTTGTCGCTGTTGGTATTAACCCAGCAGCGGGCAGGGGGATCACCATGCACGACACGCAAACCCTGGCATGTTTGGTTGCCTTAGTAAAAGTCAATGTGTCTGATCGAGGGGCCTGGTATTGGGAAGTTGGTTGGGGGGGGTCCCATTGGAAGCTCTCCCTCCACCTTTGCTGCCGACCTCAATCCTCTGCAACCCCCACCCTGCAATTTCCGCTCCCACTCCCCCCCCGCCAATACTCACAAGCGCATGGGTCACTCCTCGACCGAGGCCTCTGGTAGGTTTAGTACTGGCAGCAGACACTGCTTCCCAGTTGGCACTAATGAGTACAGAAGAGCTTCCAGCCTTCTGATTGGCCAGCAGCTCTCAGCAGGCTGGTCTTGTGTCCCAGGTCCTTGATCCTGAGGGATGGCCTGGCAAGTGCCTGAATGTCACTTAATTCCGAGGGCCTTCCCAAAAAGCAGCAATGCAGGGCTCCTTCTGGCTGGAGAACTCTCTGGAGTTCAGGAGAAGGAGAGGTGACATCAAACATACAAGATTCTGAAGGGGCTTGGAGGGCTGGACAATGAGAGGTTGCTCCCCTGGCTGGGGAGTCTAAAATACAGGGGTACGGCCTCAGGATATAAGGGGTTGATCGAAGACTGAGATGAGGAGAAATTTCTTCACTCAGAGGTTTGTGAATGTTAGGACTTGTCTATCCCAGAGGGTTGTGGATGCTCCATTGTTGAGTATGTTCAAGGCGGAGATGGACAGATTTTTGGGAATCGAGGGATATGAGGAGCGGGCGTGGGAGTGGAGTTGAGGCAGAAGATCAGCCATGATCATATTGAATGGCGGAGCGGGTTCAAGGGGCCATATGATCTACTGCTGCTCCTGTTCCTTATGTAATTAGGTTGTTAGCGTTATTCGGCTTGGATCTGATGCACACCATTACCAACTGGTCTGCTGTTCCTGTGCAACCACAGACATGGTGAGTTCACATCTTGTGTGGAACTGGCCCAGCAAATCAGAGCCCTGAAGAAAGGTGGGCAGAACATTGCAAGTGGTGCGAGAAATTACTTTACAAGCAATGAATTATTTTGACCAACTGTCATTGAATTCCTGTGATCACACCACTGACCTTTTACTTCCATCTTCTTTTATTCTGGAGATACTAAAAGACATCATGACCTCGAGCGTGGACGCCAAAGGGATTCTAATCGAAGACTATCCTTGGGGACTGAAGCAGGCAGAAGAGTTCGAGAAGAAGGTGAATATATAGGTATAACTGTCCGTTTCCCACCAAATGGGAACAGGGGGCAGGTGCGGAGGGTGGAGGCTGCACAAACACATTGGAGAATCGCTGACAATGGCGATTTGGCATTGCTCAGGGCACAACGTGTAGCAACACGTGACTGCCCATCATGGTGATTTCCTCTCATTGGCGTTCCTAACCAAAAACCAGAGTTCTGAGTTGTTTTATTATTCATTCTTGGAACGTGCGTAGCAACATCTTTTGATCGCTCCACCGTTAGTGGCCACGCACCTTCAGCTGCCCGAATTCCCTCCATCAGCTGCCCCTCTACCTCGCTTTTCTTCTTTAAGACGCTCCTTAAAACCTACCTCTCTGACCAAGCTTTTTGATCAGGCCGAATACCTCCTTATGTGGTTCAGTGTCATATTTGGTTTATAATGCTCCTGGAAAGTGTCTTGGGCCATTTTATTGTATTGAAGGTGCTAATATAAGTTGTTGTTGTTGTAACACTGACAAGGCCACATCCTGAGTGTCCATGAGGGCAGTATAAGTCAATCATTTGGAGTGGGACTGGAGTCATGTGGAGCTCAGGTTCTCGTGAACCCGCTGGGTTTTTAAATGACAATCCAGCAGTTTTCATGGTCATTTTATCAGGTTCCAGCCCATGAGTTACAGGATTTATTGAATATCAATTTCACAACTTGCCATGACAGGATTTAACTCACAGCGCCTGGTACCATTAACCACGACACAAGCAAAGCCCACGTTGCAGGCAGCATCCAGAGCGATTCTTCAATGTGTTTCTTCAGCAAGAATTATGCTTTATTTTCTTTTCCGTTACTAATGGCACTGCATTAATGAAATTAAAAGGTGTGAGCTGTGATTCAACGGGTATCACTGTCGTTGGTGAGGCCGAAGGCTGCAGGTTTGTCCCAGACTTCAGCACCTAATGTAACCCGACATCTCACCCAGTATTGGGAGAAGTGTCGTACCCTTCAGATGAGATGTTGAACCGAGGCCCCATCTGCCTTCTCGGGTAGATTCCGCGGCACTATTTTGAAGAGCGGGGGAATTCTCCCTGGCCTCCTGGCCAACATTTACCCCTCAGCGAACGTCGCTAAAAATGGGCTATCTTGTCGTGATCTTATTGTTGTTTGCGGGGAGCTTTCTGTGTATAAATTGGCTGCTGCATTTCCTACATTTACAACAAGTGATTACACTTGGCAGGTCACAAAGCAATTTGTGATGTCGATGCGCATGTATTAAATGCAGATCTTTTGTTGGTTCCTCTCGAGTTGAATTTTCCATTCTTTCTTTTGCAGGTGGCTCGGCCCAACCTCGTGCTTTACCTGAGCTGTTCCAGAGCCACAATGAAACGACGGCTTCTCAAGTCTGCTCAAAAGAGTGACCAGGTTAATGGTGACGATGAGCGCATTGCCAAACAGATCGAGGACTTCCTCTCAGCGGCTCAGCTAATGATTGAAAAGTACCAAGGGGAAAACCTCATACGCAAGGTAAACTTAGAAAGAAAAATTGCGTTTCTTTCTACCTATCGACTCCTACGACTCCAGGACGTCACAAAGCCAATGAAGTACAATGACTTCATTTCGGAAAAGTAATGAAGGAAACGGGGTGGTCAATTTCCACGCAGTAAGATCCCACAGTGATAATGACCTGCTAAATAGCTAACCCGCTATTTAAGAATGGATGTACTGGCATTGGAGGCAGTTCAAAAGAGATTCACTGGGCTGATTCCTGGGATGAAGAGGTTGACTTATGAAGAACAGCTAAACAGGCTAGGCCTTTATTCATTAGAGTTTAGAAGAGTGAGGGGTGATCTTATTGAAACGTACAAGATTCTGAGAGGGCTTGACAGGGCAGATGTTGAGAAGATGTTTCCACTAGTGGGGTAATCTTGAACCAGGGGGACATAGTTACAGAATAAGGGGACACTCGTTTAAAACTGAGATGCAAAGGAATTTCTTCTCTCAGGAGGTAGTGAATGTTTGGAATTCTCTACCCAAGAGAGTTGTGGAGGCTAGATCACTGAAAGTATTTAAAAAGGAGGTAGATAGATTTTTGAAATATCGGGGAGTTGAAGGCTATAAGGAGCTGGCACGAAAGAGCAGACGTGGCCTGTGGCAGATCAGCCATGATCTTATTGAACGGCGGGCCCTGTTTCTTTCCTTCTCATGCAATAAAGGGGGACCATCTCTCACACAAAGAGCAAGCTTGCATTTATATAGTGACTTGCACGGCCCCCGGAACATCAGGTGCTTCCCAACCAATTAAATATTTATGACCCATGCAGTTGGTAAAGCAGAATTATTTAAAAATCCCAGAAGCAAACATTAAACAACTGTCATAACCTATAATTTTAAGTGTTATGTTTGAAATGTGACTCTAAACTCAGGAATCAGACCACCAGTTCTCAAGGCTTGACATTAACTAATTGAAACATTTTATTAATTTACACAGGTTAAAATGTATGCATACATGGACTACAAAGTACTATCATAACTTTTAACAAATTCCCAAACTAATCTCCATTAAGGCAACAGCAGCCCATAGACTTAACCAAACACCAGGCAAAGTATTTTCACCTTATGAATTCAAAATGAGATTCTTTTCACTGTGGAGCCAGTCGGAGGCTGACAGCTGCCTTTTGATCTTACCTTGCCTCTGCTCTGCACTCCCGAAAACTACTGAAGCTGTACCTACCAGCCCCATTGAATGTTAATTTTCATTGTATCAACAACCTCTTTGAACTTCACCTTTTAACAATAAAACCCCCATTCATAGTACCAATTTTATTAGTAATATAAACATATTGAAACAGAATTACCTGGAAAAACTCAGCAGGTCTGGCAGCATCGGCGGAGAAGAATAAAGTTGACGTTTCAAATCCTCATGACCCTTCAACAGAACTGAGTAAAATTAGGAGAGGGGTGAAATATAAGCTGGTTTAAGGTGGGGGTGGGGGTGGAGGGAGAGAAGTTGGTGGGGGCTGGTTGTAGGGACAAGCAAGCAGTGATAGGAGCAGATAATCAAAAGATGTCACAGACAAAAGAACAAAGAGGTGTTGAAGGTGGTGATATTATCTAAGAGAATGTACTAATTAAGAATGGATGGCAGGACACACAAGGTACAGCTCTAGTGGGGGTGGGGTGAAATAAGACTAACAGGGCATAAAAGGTATAAATTTAAAAATAATGGAAATAGGTGGGAAAAGAAAAATCTATATTAATTATTGGAAAAAACAAAAGGGAGGGGGAAGAAACGGAAAGGGGGTGGGGATGGAGGAGGGAGTTCAAGATCTAAAGTTGTTGAATTCAATATTCAGTCCAGAAGGCTGTTAAGTGCCTAGTCGGAAGATGAGGTGCTGTTCCTCCAGTTTGCGTTGAGCTTTACTGGAACAATGCAGCAAGCCAAGGACAGACATGTGGGCAAGAGAGCAGGGTCGAGTGTTAAAATGGCAAGCGACAGGGAGGTTTGGGTCTTTCTTGTGGACAGATCGCAGGAGTTCTGCAAAGCGGTCGCCCAGTTTGCGTTTGGTCTCTCCAATGTAGAGGAGACCGCATTGGGAGCAACGAATGCAGTAGACTAAGTTGGGGGAAATGCAAGTGAAATGCTGCTTCACTTGAAAGGAGTGTTTGGGCCCTTGGACGGTGAGGAGAGAGGAAATGAAGGGGCAGGTGTTGCATCTTGTGCGTATGCATGGGGAGGTGCCGTAGGTGGGGGTTGAGGAGTAGGGGGTGATGGAGGAGTGGACCAGGGTGTCCTCTACCCCCACCAACGGCACCTTCCCATGCATACGCAAAAGATGCAACACCTGCCCCATCACTTCCTCTCTCCTCACCGTCCAAGGGCCCAAACACTCCTTTCAAGTGAAGCAGCATTTCACTTGCATTTCCCCCAATTTAGTCTACTGCATTCGTTGCTCCCAAAACGGTCTCCTCTACATTGGAGAGACCAAACACAAACTGGCCGACCGCTTTGCAGAACACCTGCGGTCTGTCCGCAAGAATGACCCAAACCTCCCTGTCGCTTGCCATTTTAACACTCCACCCTGCTCTCTTGCCCACATGTCTATCCTTGGCTTGCTGCATTGTTCCAGTGAAGCCCAACACAAACTGGAGGAACAGCACCTCATCTTCCGACTAGGCACTTTACAGCCTTCTGGACTGAATATTGAATTCAACAACTTTAGATCTTGAACTCCCTCCCCCATCCCCACCCCCTTTCCGTTTCTTCCCCCTCCCTTTTGTTTTTTCCAATAATTAATATAGATTTTTCTTTTCCCACCTATTTCCATTATTTTTAAATTTATACCTTTTATGCCCTGTTAGTCTTATTTCACCCCACCCCCACTAGAGCTGTACCTTGTGTGTCCTGCCATCCATTCTTAATTAGCACATTCTCTTAGATAATATCACCACCTTCAACACCTCTTTGTTCTTTTGTCTGTGACATCTTTTGATTATCTGCTCCTATCACTGCTTGCTTGTTCCTACAACCACCCACCCCCCCTCAACTTCTCCCCCCACACCACCCTCCCGACCTTAAACCAGCTTATATTTCACCCCTCTCCTAATTTTACTCAGTTCTGTTGAAGGGTCATGAGGACTCGAAACATCAACTTTATTCTTCTCCGCCGATGCTGCCAGACCTGCTGAGTTTTTCCAGGTAATTCTGTTTTTGTTTTGGATTTCCAGCATCCGCAGTTTTTTGTTTTTATATAAACATATTGCTTGGTAGCTGCGAGAAAGGCACCAGGTTTTCACCTCACTTCTTGAATGCTCTATTCAAAAAATGCAAATGCATGCTATCTCCCTTACATATCAAAACACCCAGACTAGCTGGCTTTAATCCAATTAAGACATACTCGCAGGCTAAACCTCTGTTTTCAAAGAAAAATATTTTCCAAAATAATATAAACATTAGTAGCTTCATGACAATGAAGTTGTAACGCAGAAATTGTGGCTGCCAATTTGCACACACAAACAACAATGTGACCATGAACCAGATAATGGCCTGGCAAGTTTTGAGCTCCAGAGCAGCATATCTGAGGGGTGGTACCCCAAAGAGGCGCTGGGGAACCCGTCCAGTGGCTGGACCTTTTTAAAACTTACCTGCTTTACAGCTGCTAGTGCTGTTATAAAAAAAAAGGGGGTGTGGCTTCCTTACCTTTGACAGAGCTGTGCCTGATCGTATGCCATGGGAAATGCCGCTGTGCGGCACAGATCTCGCCTGGCCCGAGTCAGAAGGTCGGGCGAGATAGGAGCGGCTGGATTTCAAGGTGAGTGATCACAAGCGGAGTGGCAATCCGACTCGATCGCCACTCCACCACCGGTTAGGGGCAAACATGTTTTAGTGATGTGGCTGAAGGATAAATAATTGGCCAAGACACTGGGGAGAACTGTGCTTTCCTTTGAGATAGTGTCACGTGATCTTTTACATCCCTCTGAGGGAAGGCAGGCCCTTCGTTTAATGTCTGATCTGAAAGTTGGCACCTCCGACAGGGCAGCACTCGGTGGGCGGGGGGGGAGGGAGGGTATTATTGTTTGGAAAACGTATAAAATCGGATTTTCCACCACCGGTCACAGAATTATAATAGATTAAGTAAAAGTTAGTACGGGACATAATAAGGTTATTTCTTCAGAGGTTTTGGGGGTGGGGGGGGGGAAATCTGACCCAAGCTGTTAAATTAACTAAATTAGGGCCTCCTGAACAGCAATATGGTTTAAATAAAAACAGAAGATGCTGTAAACAAAACTCAGCTGATCTGGCAGCATCTGTGGAGAGAGAAACCATGTTAACATATTGAGTCCAATATGACTTCTTCTGAACTTTTCCAGCATTTTCTGTTTTTATTCCAGATATCCAGCATCTGCAGTATTTTGCTTTTAACATGGTTTAAAGATAAACAATGTTATGCTGTTGCCCAGGTAACCGCACCTGAGATACAACAGGGCTCCCTCGGCACTGCACTGAAGCATCAGCCTCGATTTTTGTGATCCAGTCTCTGTTATGGGACTTGGGGCTGTAACCTTCTGACTCAAGAGGCGACCTACTGAGGATGAGGTTCTGTTTGGAGATCGGGGAAGGGGGCAATTTTAACTGAGGGAGGTGGTTAAAACATGGGCACTATCAAATTAGCCAGGCAATCCGATTTTCAATCAAAGTCGAAAGAGGGAAAAATGGCGACCAATTCCATAACTGCTATTTGATGCTACCTTCCAAAAGTACAGTACTGCCCCCAGCACTTAGTTTGTCCCCCTCCCCCGCTCCCTTACCCCACCCCACCGCCAAATACACACCACAGATTGATAACTTCCCTGAACTCATGGTGAAAACAACAGCCAGTCATTTCTGGGGTAGCAGCAAGTCACCAGCCGCCGCCTTCTGGCCAAAGGCAGATCCGAACCACATCACCGTGATCTCCACCATGTGTAGACAAAGTGGCAGGTCCCAAATCCTCTTCCCCAGGACAGGGATCGAGCCCCATGCTGTTGGCATCCGTTTGATCCATGGCAGCCATTCAACCCCAATTAGCTTGCCCAAGGAGTCAGATGCTGACACAACGTGCATGTTGTAGTCAAGGGCTACGATAGTGATGGTAGAGGTTCCAATTTTATTTCCATCACATGGCCGACCAGGAATCTCTCCCACTCTTACCACCTGCCATTGGCATGTGTTGGAAGGATTTGCAAGTTGATAATCAGCCTGTTTGGCTGCGTTATGAATGCACCTTCCTTGACTGTCAAGGTCTGGAGTGGGACTTGAACCCAGAGCTTCTGGCTCAGAGGCAGGGACACTACCCATTGTGCCACAAGACCTCCAAACAATGGCCTACACAAATTACCATCACTTCTTGGGTAGGAAGGTAAACAACCAATCAGCGTTTTCACTCCCAGTTGCTGTCCATTGACTTGTGCTGGAAAGTGAGCATGCACATGTGTCAAATTTGAATTTTATGTCTTTAAATCATGCAAAGTGTAAATCCTTCTTTTTTAACAGATAAATGCAGAAGAAACACCTGACAAAGTCTTTCATCAGATCTGTGAAGCCATCAATTCTATTCAAGAGAGCAGCAAAAGCGATATGGCTTTGGATGGGTTCCTGTGTAGGGAATGAATTTCCTCTGGGTATTCAAATCACTGAATGTTACAGCATAGTAGGAGGCCATTCTGCCCATTGGGTCTATGCTGGCCCTCTGAAAAAAGCCATCTACTTACAACAACAACTTACATTTACCTTTAATGTAGAAAAATGTTGCTTCTGAGAGGTGAAGTCAGGCAAAAGTGGATGCTAAGACAATATCAGGAAGAATTATTTAAAGTTTGATCAGTGAACACTCCACATTAACTGCATGAAATTAAAAGAAAAATCTGGAAAAAACCTAATTTGTGACTGTGAATGTATTAAATGCCATTTTAAAATCTTTGTCTGTTTCAGTCTATAATGGTGACCATTTGAAGACACGGGGGTTATACATTACCTCTCTTTCACTGGACTCTATCCAATTCCATCTTTTACACGTATGCTTAAAGCCATCACCTGCAGTGATAAATTTGAGGCCACAATAAAATATCCCTCTCTCTGTGTCCCAAGAGTGCAGTTAAGATTTATGAGCATTGACTGACAGGGAAAAAACCCTCTGGTCCATTTAGCCTGTCCCATGTAACTGTGATGCCTTGTTATGCACAATATACGCACTCCGCTCCTATCCTAAAATCAGGTGACCTCCTGGAGAAGCCAAACAAAATGTGAAAACCAAGCCTAATTAGAAGATTGGAGACCACTCCATCCTGATTAACATTAAAACTCTTTAAGGTGTCCAAATGGATTGTGCAACACTTTAATCTTCACAAGTAAAAAGACCTTGCATTTATATTGTCCCCTTTCATGACCTCAGGAAATGCCAAAGCCAATTAAGTACTTTTTGAAGTGTAATCAGTATCATCATGTAGAACACATGACAGCCAATTTGCACACAGCAAGCTGTTTTGATTATTTTGGTCAAGAGAAAATATTGGGCAGATCTCCCGTGCTCTTCAAGATATTGTTTTTTACTTGAGTGGGCAGACTTCAGTAATTTAACGTCACATACAATAGGCAGTACCTCTGTTGAAGTATTAATCTAGGTTATGTGCTTTAGGCACTCAAATGCAACTTGAAAACAGATCTTCTCACTTGCAGGCAAGAGTGCTGTTACTGAGCTACAGCTGAAACCTATAGTGCTAAGACCATGGAGCATTGAAACACCATAGGAACTTAATCCAGAACAAAAATAACACGAAACCAGATGATTGCAAGTCCCACTCTAAGATGATATTCGAGCACAGCTATTGTGTCTCTAGGTCCAAATAAAAGGCATTTTGTGAGAGGAAAAAGTAGCTTACAGACTTTTTGAAAGAGTAGCACATATCTAGAAGCTGTAGGGGAACAATGAATTATTGAACCTGAAAGGGAGTTTTGACAGCAAGACTGAAGTGATCTATACAGAAGCCAGATGATAACTTGTAAAGTTAATCTTGCATGATTCACAAATATTTTAAAAAGGGAAAGACTTGCATTATATCCTGCTGATCATTACCTCAGGCCATCCCAAAATGCATTAAAGCCAATGAAGTGCTTTTGAATATATAGTGACTGTTGTGAATTAGGGAAATACAGCAGCCAAATAGTGCACCACAAGGTGCCAAAAATAGCAATGACAATGAACAGATAATGTTTTAAGTGAAATAAAAACAGAAGATTTTGAAAAAAACTCAGCAGGTCTGGGCAGCATCTGTGGAGAGAGAAACAGATTTAATGTTTTGAGTCTGTGTAACTCTTCTTCAGAGCATCCGCAGTATTTTGCTTTTATCTTAATGTTTTATGTGTTAGTTGGGTGAATATTGTTACCAGCAGAACTCTCTTTCTCTCTTGGCACTCGTGTCATGTGATCACTTACAGAATCACAGAATATCACTGCAGAAGAGGCCCTTTGGCCCATCGAGTCTGCACCGACACGTGAGAAACACACTTATGTACACCCAAGAGGGCAGACAGAACCTGGGTTTAACGTCTTAGTTGAAAGATGGCACCTCCAGCAATGCAGCACTCTCTTTAGTAGTGCGCTGGAGTGTCAGCCTGGATTATCTGCTTGTGTTGTGCTGTACTACCACCATGCAAAATGAGATAGAATCAGATTAAACATCTCAAAACTGGGCCTCCATGAGGTGCTGTGGGACATCACAGCAGAATTGTATTCACCCACAATCTGCAACCTCACAGCCCAGCACATCCCTCCGTCTACCCATTATCGTCAAGCCAGAGGATAAAATAGGGTGCCAAGAGCATTGTTTTCTATGCTCCCCGAGGGCAATTAGAGATGGACAATAAATGCTGGTCTAGCCAGCAACGTCCACATCGCATGAACAAATAAATAAAATAGCAGTGCCAGGTATTTCTAAAAATGAGGTGGCAACCTGATGGAGCTACAACATGACCATATGCATGCTAAACAGCAGAAGCAATATGTTTTAAACTGAACTAAGTGATCCCACAACCAATGGATCAGATTAAGCTCTGCAGTCTTGCCAGTCATGAATGGTGGTAGACAATCAAACAACTATCAGTGGGAGGAGGAGGCGCCATAATCATCCCCGCCCTCAATGGCGGCAGAGTCCAGCACTTGAGTGACAAGCCAGAAGCATTTGCAACCATCTTCAGCCAGAAGTGCTGAGTGGATGGTATATCTCGGCCCTCTCCTGAGGTCTCCAGCATCACAGCTGTCAATCTTCAGTCAATTTGATTCACTCCAGATATCATCAAGAAATGGCCACTCTCATCACAGCAACGCTCCTGATAAGCTCCTGGCTGCAGTGCTGAAGGCTTGTGCTTCAGAACTAGTCACGCCCCCAGCTGAGCTGCTCCCGTACAGCTACAGCACTGGCATCTATCTGACGAAGTGGAAAATTTTCAGGTATGTCCTGCCCACAAAAAGCAGAACAAATCTAATCAATTTATCATCCCATCAGTCTATTCTTAATCGCCTGTGAAGTGATGGAAGGTGTGAATGACAGCACTATCAAGTGGCACTTGCTCAACAATACCTGCTCACTGAAGCTCAGTTTGGGTTCTGCCAGGGCCACTCTGCTCCAGGCCACATTACAGCCTTAGACCAAACATGGACAAAAGACGAATTCCAGTACTGAGGTGAAAGTGGCTGTCCTTGGTATTAAGGCAGCATTTGAGAGTGTGTATCTAGCTGATCAAGTGGAAAATTCTCAGCTATGTCCTGTCCACAAATCCAATCCAATTAATTCCACCTTTGTATATTCAATGGAATTACCATTCTCAAAACACCAACCACCAACATCCTGGAGCTTACCCTTGATCAGAAACGTAAATAGATCAGCCATATAAATACTGTGGCTGCAAGAGCAGGACAGAGGTTGAACATTCTCACCTCCTGATTCCCCAAAGTCAGTCCACCATCTAACAAAGCACATGTCAGAAATGTGAAGGAATGCTCTCCACTTGCTTGGATAAACGCTCAAGAAATTCCCAACACCATAGAGGACAAAACATAATCAGCACCCCATCATCACCTTAACCATTCACTCCCTCCTCCACTGGCACAGTGGCAGCAGTGTGTACCATCTACAAGATGCACTGCAACAACTCAGCAAGGCATCTCGAGGGCACTTTCCAAACCCACCAACTTCTATCACCTAGAAAGGCCAGGGCAGCAGATGCATGGGAACACCACCATCTGCAAGTTCCCTTTCTAATCTCACACCATTATACAAACATATGGATTAGGAGAAGCAGGCCCCTCGAGCCTGCTCCGCCATTCAATAAGATCATGGCTGATCTGAATGCAACCTCGGCCCCACATCTCTGCCTACCCCTGATAAACTTTTACAGTGCTGCTGCAAGGCAATTTTGCTTCTCACTGATTTTATAGAAGAAATAGGCATGAATTCAGAGGCAAGGCTCAACATGACTCCAAATCAAGACTCCCAGTCAGTTTGGGCCTTAGCATCTGACTTAAGTTTAGTGTTGGTGCAAGCAGAAAACCACTTTGCACCAACTTTAAATTTGCATCTCCTTTAATTTCATGGTAAAGTTGAATTAAAATATCGCATCAAATTTGCTCATTTTCACCATTTCCCTGGAAGTATTTTCTCACCTGCGCACGGCTGTTTATCATTACTTCAGGGGCATCGCTTGAAGGCAACGTTGAAGAGTAAAAAGAGGAGGTTTGATGACTCTGCATCCTTCTTGGAATCCATGGGGCTTTTTGGTCTCACAGGCAAACCTGGCCCAGCCAAGAAAACTTTCAGATATTAAACAAAATTTGAGAAGCTCCAAATTAAACAAAATACAAGTTCTGACAAAGAATTGGACTTACACTTGCAAAGGAAAAATCTGCTCCTTTAACATAACAAAACAGCCCAATGCGCTTCACTGGGGGATTATAACACAAGACACTGAGCCACAAAAAGAAATATTCAGGCAGATGACCAAAAGCTTGGTAAAAAGTTTAAGGAGCATGTTACAGGAGAAAAGTGAGATAAAGGATGAAAGCAGTTGAGAGTGGGAATTGCGGAGCTTAGGGCCCAGGCAGCTGAAGGCACAGCCATTAATGGTGGAACAATTAAAATCGGGGATGCTCAAGGGGCCAGAATTACTGCAGGGCTGATATTTCTGAGGAAGGCTGGGATGGAGGAAATCACAGAGGTAGGGAGGGTAGAGGCAACGGAGCATTTAAAATCAAGGATAAGAATTCTAAGATTGAGGTGTTGCTTAACCGGGAGCCAATGTAGGTGAGCAAGCACTGGGGTGATTGGTGCGAGTAAGGACATGAGCAGCAGAGTTCTGGATGAGCTCAAGTTTGCAGAGGATAGAAAGTGGGAGGCCAGCGATAAGTGCATCAGAATAGTCAAAGTCAAGTCTAGTGTTAACAAAAGCACAGATGAGGGTTTCAGCAGCAGATGAACAGAAGCAGGCACAGTGTCAGGTATTGTTATGGAGATAGAAATGAACGGTCTTACTAATAGTGCGGATGACTGGTTGGAAGCTCATTTTGGAGTCAAATATAATACCGAGGTTGCAAGCAGTCAGATTCAGTCTCAAGACAGTTGCCAGGGAGTGGAATAGGGTTTGTGGCGGGGACTGAACACAATGCATATGGCTTCACAACATTTAGTTGGAGGAAATTTCTCAATTTTTTTAATCAACATCAAGGTCTGAGGAGCTCTCATGGCAAACTCAATTAAGAACAAAATCATACAAAAAAACATGTACCTTTGTCAAAAACAAGTTTTAATCTCAGTGTGTTGTGTTTTTTATTTCTGTATTCTTCTCAAAATTTCCTAGCCCAGATGTATGATGGACCCATGGGATCTGAGGCAGCTGAACCACTCTTTGCAGGCATGGAAACCCCATGTCAACCTATGTTACAGGCCAGTTTAAAGCGTTCAAAATCCATCCACATTCAGCACATCAGATTTTCTAATAGCTTCTTGTAAAACAAGTGCTCAGAAAAAGTGATGCCGATAATGAGGGTTTTTTTTGACAGGAGGGTCAATAACTACAGGTCATAGATTTTTAAATAATTGGCAAAAGAATCAGAGGAGAAATGAGAATTTTTTTTATTTTACACAGCGAGTTGTGATCTGGAATGCACTGCCTGAAAGGGCATTGGAAGCAGATTCAACAGTAACTGCCAATATGGAATTGGACACCTACTTGAAATAGAAAATTAGGAGACAGCGGGGAAATGGGACTAAGTGGATAGCTCTTTTGAAGAGTCGGCAAAGGCATGATGGGCCCAATGGCCTCTTTCTGCATCATGAGATTCTATGCTTCTATGAAAATTATTTATCAAATTATTCTCTATTTCAGATTGGTGTTAAGGAAAGGCTGAGAGCTCGAACTGGCCCATTATTTCTCCCACTCGTTTGCTGGACATGTTTTTCCAGCTCTTGATCACTTATTTGATATTGCAACGTAGTTCAGTCAAACTGCTTCATTCAGCTGGGTCAAAGGAGCTAATAGTAATGGGTCTGAAGAGGGAAACATTTTGCTATCAGTGGATTGCTTAGGTCATGAAACAACACTGATCTACAAAGTCCCACTGGACCCATCTCATCCCCACATACAGGAGACAGCTAAAGGCTGTATTTAGATGGGGAGAGTGGGCTTAGTAGTTATGATACTGGACCAGAGGGCATGATCTCATATCCATCATGGTACACCGCAAAATTAAAAATTGACTTGAAATATATCTTTGTTCCTTCCTCCAGTTGTCACTGGGTTAATATCCTGCAACTCCCTACCAAAATAGAACTGTAGGTGTATTTAAGATCACACAGGCTATAGCGGTACAAGGTGGCAACTGACCGCCACCTTCTCAAGGCAATTAGGGATGGGCATTGCGTCCGTGCCAGGAATGCCCAAATTCATGAACGAAGAAGAATCCATAGTTTTAGGCTAAGGGGTGGTAGATTTAAATCAGAAATGAGGAGGAATTGCTTTTCTTAAAGGGTCGTGAATCTGTGGAATTCACTACCTCAGAGTGCAGTGGATGCCGGGACGCTGAATAAATTTGAGGAGGGGGACAGATTTTTAATTAGTAACGGGTTGAAAGGTTATGGGGAGAGGGTGGGAAAATGGAGTTGAGGCCGAAATGAGATCAGCCATGATCGCAATGAATGGCGGGGCAGGCTCGAGGGGCTGAATTGCCTACTCCTGCTCCTGGTTCTTATGTTATGTCTCTAGAGTGGTGCTTGAATCCTTAACCTTCTAACTCGGCCCAGAGTGCTTCCAACTGAAGTAAGGTTGACAATGTTGGAATGCCGTTGGCACAAAATGGCTGCTACATTTACCTTCAGAAGTACAGTGACTGCACTTCAAAGTATTTCATCGTATGAGAATGCATCAAGAGATGTGACAGGCCACTTATACGAATGTATTTTCTTCCATCGATCAGGGCAAATAGAAGGTAAATTTCTATTCAGTTCAGAGCACGAAAACTATGCATTAATTTTATTGCACTGGACACCCAGTCAATATAAATCTGTTGGCTCACAATAGGTTGTCTAATTGGCTGTTAAGCTCAAACTGAAGACAGGGACTGTAATACAGAGACACTAGTTCCACATTGTTTTTATTTCTCACAGCTCTCCTGACAGTTGTACAGATCTGTATAAGAACATATTGCATACACACAGATATGAGGCCAGAAACTGAAACCGTACAAAAATGTTCTAATCAATGCACAACTACTGGTAAAAAAAAGTTCGCAGCTGAACCCCGTGCTCACTGCTGACTAGTATCGATCATTCATTTAAATACATAGTAAAAATACAATCTTTCAGCAAATGGAGCTTTTGTGCAGACTACAAAAAAGGGAATTTATTATAATACTTGATTATCTTTTATAGGCAGTTTTGTTAATGAGTTGTGGGGACAACTCTCATTAAAGGGGTAGAGAAGGAGAGGGCTCTGTTTGATTCTGAAGTTGGTGGAGGTGTGTTTATATAAAGTGATGTACACTGTTGCTACCACTGTACTTTTTTCACCATATTTTAGTACACATTACATAGTCGTTTTATATCACATTACATCTAAAAACACTTTCACTGACGACCGACTGTTTTCAAACTTCATCCGTGCAGCTTTGTTTGTTGGGTGGGGGGAGGAGGTGGAGGCTGGTGGGGGCGGGTGGGGGAAGGAGGGGAGTTGTGGTGTGAAGGGAAAACACACCCACATTTCTTCGTTGTTGCCCCTAACATTCTTTGCCTCACGTAGTGCTTCGCTGTTGGTCAGGGGAAGGGCCGATAGAGACAGAAGCCAAGAGGCCTTTTGGGTGTAAGCAGCTGATTGTGTTAGGCAGGTTCAATGCTCAGGATCATAACCAGGTCCAGCATCGCTACCGTCGACTCTACTAGCTTAATAAATTCAACTTTCTCTCGTGTAAAACCTAGAACTTCCTTTCCAACAACAAAAGGCAGCCCCCTTTCGTGCCACTAGGACTATACACTACACAACATAATAGCAAATTTAATGTATCTTGTGGTTCCATAAATACTCGTCTACACAGACATTTATCTACATCATATTATGGTTAAGAGTACAGTCTTTGTCACAGAAACCGATCTCGCCTTTGGAATTAAATAACTGGGCCTGCGCAGTTTGTAACCGTCTTGCCTTCCCTTTCTCCTCCATGTCCATCGACAGATGGGAACGGAACTTTGAGCGAGAGAGAGCACGAGGCAGACAAACAGAGAGAAAGAGTGCGTGGAAGGCAACTCGAGGAAACCCGCTGTACGTAAGGAATGTTCACCTGCTGTTGAATGACTTATAATGGACCGCGGGGAGCGTAGGGCCATAGTCGATGAGGGTGCCCAGTGAAAAGCCATCGCCTGCGGACATTTTTTTTGGAACAGCAGCAGGATGCTTTCAATCTGTGCAAGGAATCAACGAATGGAGCCTGATTTTTCAATGCACTGAAGAGCATAAAGTCAACTCCCGCTGGGAGTTTTGATATTTTCCTCCCCAACTATGCCCTTTGTGTCATCTGTTTGCCGGGAAGTAGTTCGGATCAAGGTAGTTGTAACTGGTGTCCTGAGACATGCAGTAATCTCTGTCCAGAAATGTCTCAACTCTGTAGATAGGGTCCAGTTGATGGTCACCTTTGTGAATCTCTGTTTCGTACAGGCTACACAAAATAGGAGAAAAATAAATAAAGAACACAAAATCAATAGCTTGCTGAGATTTGAAATTGCAACTTAGACATGTAACTTCATTTACTTACAATGTACATCTAATAACTGCATGACTCATTGAACTCAAGCTCCAAAACCAGTGCCCAGAACTGTCTGCAATACTCCAGATTCAGTCTAACCACAGCTTTGTACAACTGTAACATAACTTCCTCCCCTTTGTGTGCCAGCTCCATGGAGATAAAGGCCCTTTTTTTCTGTCTCTACCCACTAGCTTTTATTGATTTCTGTACACGGTTCTCTAAGTCTCTCTGCTTCTCCACAGTTCCTAGCTCCATATCCCTTGATCCTCTCTCACTCAACAAAAGTCTCTCTCCCTCTCAATCTTGAATGCTCCAACTGACCCCAACAGCATCCGCAGCCTTTTGAGGGAAGAGAACTCTAGATTTCCACTGCCCCTTGTGAAAAACTGATTTCCCTTCTGCACTGACCCAATTGAATCCCTTTTAACACCTCGATCAGATCACCTTCAATCTTCTAAATTTAAGTGAATACGAGCCAAGTTTGTGTAACCGGTCTTCTGAATTTAACCCTCGAAGCCCCCGAATTGAATTTGGCATCGGAGACAACAAACAGCCGCTGGGGACTGACCACAGTTCTATCTTTCAGTCTAACTTGGCTACAGAGGCCAAGAGTTCCTTCTGGTCTATCCTCAGTGCCCTTAGCAAAGCTGGCGTAACACAAGAGATACAATCCTTTCCGGGAAGTTACCAGCAGCAACTTTCACCCACCCTCAAACGACGGAGTACAAAATTATTGATCAAAGTCCACATTGCACTCTGTGAACACCAGATTCATTTTTTGCAAATCGCTCAGCATTATCACTGCATTTGCAAGTCAATCATTTTAAAGCACATCTTGGAAACCAATTTCGCCACACAGAACTCAGTGTAATGATTGAAAGCAGTAATAAACTCCAAACGCTGGGAACAGGGCATTTTAAAAAAGATGGTGAAAACACACAGCAGATCTGTCTTTACCCGAAGGAGAAAGGACAGATTACTATCTGGGGCACAGGCTTCTTGTCAAAACTTCTTACAAAGGGTCATCAACTCAAACGTCAACCTCAACAATAAGGCCACAGATTTTCATGGAAAAGGGCAAAGGAATCACAGAAAGTGACTCCCACACACGTTTTAATGCATTTTTCTGTAACTAGGAATATGTAAACACAGTAATCAATGTTCTACAAATTCAGAAACTTACCAGTCCGAACAACTGTCGCAGAAATCCACCGAACTGTCTGGTGGACAGTCTTGGCAATGCCAACGTAACCCGAGAATCGGCTCTGTGCCACAGTTGTCACACTACCAATTAAAATCACAATTAAAAAAACCATTAGTAGAGGCCAATAGGTATTGCCTTTTCTGTTAACTGTTTTAACAAATGACTCAAATGCTTGTTTCTGACCTGCACCTGATACTCACTAGCATTTTCCAATCCACAAAACACTCTTAACAAAACTAAATTAAATTTTGAATGGGCTCACCAGCGGTTTATGTAGAGAGTTGGCTTTGTGGCTTTACATAGAAAACGTAATTCTGACATGACCACATTATGGCCATAAAGTGTCATACACTCTTGCAGCAACAGACTACACCGTGCACTATAAGTCCTAACTTCAGTCCAGTCTTCACCAAGCAACACTTTACTGCGAGCAGTTCTGCTACCATTCTCCTTTCACGTAGGCTTTCTAATCCATGATTTACTCCAATGGTCACAGGAGGCGATACTCACCTTAAACCCGATGTGCTGTACAAAACTGCTCTCTGCCTGCATCAGCTCAAGCTTCTGCTTCTTCAGTTTCTTCAAGCACATCAGCTCTTTGTATTCTGCTGTGTGGCGATACGAAGGTGGAATGCTTTCATCATCCTGTAAAAGAGAAAGCGGTTTGCACTTGGTAAATCAGAAAAGATTTACCTGGGCTTCTAATAATTATTTTCCTTACATGGGGTGGGAATGGGAGCAGAAGGGTTGGGGCTCCATTCTTGGGGTTAGCATACAGGGAGCTTTAAGTTGCATTCAATCATGCTGTACGTGACCTGGGAAAAACTGAAGCCAACATGAACTGCTCATAATTGGGAAAGCATTCCATTGCTCAGCATTAAATATGCTTACCGTAATGAGAACAATATTAAGAAGAAAGGTTTAAGCAAGAAATTCTAGCCTCTCCACCATCTACAAGGCTCAAGTCAGGTGTGTGTTGGAACACTCATCCTAATGGGTACAGCCTCAGTAATAGTTAAAAAGCTTGACACCACTCACGCCACGAGAGTTTAACTGATCGGTTTCCCTGTGACTGATCTCAATATTCCCGCCCTCCATCACTGGCGCACTATGTTGGCACTACATACAATCAATCTACAGACTACACTTCAGAAACTCACCAGAGTTACTTCTTGGACAGCAGATCCCACCTCTGCAGTCTTCACCACAGAGCAAGGCAAATGCAGCAATGCAATGGGAACATGGAGTCACTGAGAATGTACCAGTATTTGCAGGGTGACTCCTGGGAGCTGGTCAATATTCGAAGGCTGATCCCCAGAGGTGTACAGTGTTTGCAGGGTAACCCCTGAGAATGAGTCAGTATTTGCAGGGTGGCCCCAGGAGCATGTCAGTGTTTGCAGGGCGACCCTGGGAGTGGGTCAGTATTTACAGGGTGACCCCGGGAGTGAGTCAGTGTTTGCAGGGCCACCCCCAGGAGTGAGTCAGTGTTTGCAGGGCCACCCCCGGGAGTGAGTCAGTGTTTGCAGGGTGACCCCTGGGAGCGAGTCAGTGTTTGCAGGGTGACCCCTGGGAGTGAGTCAGTGTTTGCAGGGTGACCCCTGGGAGCGAGTCAGTGTTTGCAGGGTGACCCCTGGGAGCGAGTCAGTGTTTGCAGGGTGACCCCTGGGAGTGAGTCAGTGTTTGCAGGGTGACCCCTGGGAGCGAGTCAGTGTTTGCAGGGTGACCCCTGGGAGTGAGTCAGTGTTTGCAGGGTGACCCCTGGGAGCGGGTCAGTGTTTGCAGGGCCACCCCCGGGAGCGAGTCAGTGTTTGCAGGGCCACCCCCAGGAGCAGGTCAGTGTTTGCAGGGTGACCCCAGGGAGCACGTCAGTGTTTGCAGGGTGACCCCCCGGGAGCGGGTCAGTGTTTGCAGGGTGACCCCCTGGGAGTGGGTCAGTGTTTGCAAGGTGAACCCCGGGAGCGGGTCAGTGTTTGCAGGGTGATCCCAGGGAGCACGTCAGAGTTTGCAGGGTGACCCCGGGGGTGCGCAGTGATAGCCGGGTGACCCAGCCCTCCTGTCAAGTGTTTGATGGGTGACCAGTGTATCAATATTCACATTTTATGGCTGGGAAGATGAAGTTATTTCCAGCAGGCATTAGGATTGTGCCAGTACTTTCAGGGATCCCTGGAAGCAGTGGGTCATTCAGGTTTGTGTCAATATTTGCATTGGAACCTGCCACTGTTTGCAAATTTGTAAATATTTGTAAATTTCAAATCTCTTCTGCAAAATTTTGGTCTTTTCCAATCAAACTTATGCCTACAACTTTAAAAAAAAAATTATTCTATTAAACTCTAGTTGGCTTAGATAAGAAATATAAATAAAGGTTAAAAAATGTTTGTAACTGTTTAAGTACTAAGCCACATGCAGCAGAAGATAGCGAGTGGTTCAATGCCCAGTCCATGCTGAGGCAGCTCATCTCAGCTGGGCCAACACCACAGGCTGGGAGCCAGAAAGGTGGAAAGGCAAAAACAGAATGTGATTTCCCATCCTGATGCTAGTCCGATGATCCAAACTGGAAAACAGATGTGTACAAAATTCAGGTGAGGGTCAGCTGTGATGCTTCAGCAGTTCAGTGGCCTGCCGAAAGTCACAGTCCTGACTCATGCAGAAAGAATGTCCATTCGGATGAGATAATTGACAGCCGCAGGTACAAACGGAACCATGTTTTACATCCCGGGGAAGGCAAAAGAATTCAGATAGAAAGAGTGGGGGAAAGATGAATAATTTTAAGTTCTAGGTGATGGGATGCTGGCACGTGTGCAGGTGGTCAGTATATATTTTATATATATATATATATATATATAGTCAAAGCTTTCGTCCTTCAAAATCTAATATCAAAGTGCTGCAAATTATAAAGTACATTCAGCACTGTTGCTTTGCAATAAACATTAATATAATTCACCATTTTACAACATTTTAGAAATGTTTAAGGGGAAAACTGAAGGTCTTGCCAGCTTATTTTATATCCTGATACACAGCAGGTGACACTCTCTGGATTGCCAAAGAGATTGCACCAAAGCGAATGAAATCAAACAGTTGCCTACTTGGCACTGACAACAGACTCTTAAAGTTCCATGAAACAGAAACAGCTTTGAAATCAAAGCGATCACACAACTTAAATGTTGTGCATGATCTTCTAGAACCTTCTTCCAAGAAACAGGAACAAAAACATTATCAAACTGAGTGTGCAGGTGCAGTTAAACAACTGAAGGCATTGTACACACCACATAAAATTCAAATTTCTCTATTTAAATTCAGGCAGAAGAGACTTGGTGGAAAAAAGGCCAAGGTTTTATAAATAGGGGCACAGAGTAAGAACAGAGAAGTAATGATAACTGATACAAGTTAGATCAGAATCAGAGAGAGCACTGGGTCCATTTTTGCATGCCTAATTATAGAAAGGGCATTAAAGCAATGGGAAACAGACAATGTAGGTTCACTGAGGCTGGTACCAAGGTTGGGAATCTGTAGTTATGAGGAGAGACTTGTTAAAGGCCAATTCCAGAGGAGCACAGAAGCTAAAAGGAGAAATTACAGTTTTTAAAAGTTTTGCTGGGTTTTGATGAAGTGAATAGGAAAAGACTAATTCATTCATTTGTCGAGTCAGCAAACAGGAGTCGTCAATTTAAAATAATCATCAATGGTGAGGAAAGGGGTTAGGAGAATTGCCTTTCAATGGAGGGTTTATTGGAGCATAAGATGCTTTGTCAAAGAGAATACATATATGCCCATACAAATAAACACACACACACGCAGGTACAAACAAAATAATACATGCGCATGTATATACACATACATATAAATGCAGCATATGCCACAGAATCATGGGGGGAGATGGTGGGGTAGTGGTAATGTCACTGCACTACTAAGCGAGAGGCCCAGGCTAACGTTCTGGAGTCAAGGGTTCAAACCCCACCATGCAGCTGGTGCAGTTGAAAAGTTAGTCTCAGTAATGGTGACCATGAAACCATTGTCGATTGTTGTAAAGACCCTGGTTCACTAACGTCCTTTAGGGAAGGAAATCTACTGTCCCTACCTGATCTGGACTATGTGACTTCAGACCCATAGCAATGTGGCTGACCCTTAACTGCCCTCTGAAATGACCTAACAAGCCACTCAGTTCAAGGGCAATTAGGGTTGCACAACAAATGTTTTTTGTTGGCCTTGTCAGTGATGCCCACATCCCATGAAAAAATAAACTATACAGCCGATTGTGCCTGAGCTGGCTTTATGAAAAAGCTATCCAATTATACACAGAAAAACATACATTCTCTGAAAGCTGAAAAATTTTCAGTGCTCAAAGAGCACTACTGAACCTTCCTCATTCATTCTTAAGCTCCAGGTACAAAGCTCGATGGATATTTTAGCTGTGAACAGAATGCTAAGAGACTGCAAAAGGACATAGGCTGGTTAAGTTATTGATCAAGAAAGTGACAGATGGGGTATAATGCAGAAAAGTATGAAATCAAAAAAGAACATTTTTTTAAAAAGGGTGAGAAACTAGATGATGTTGATATTCACAGGATTTGCGGGTCTTCCTATACAAATCAGATTAAGTTAACATGCAGGTACAGCAAGCAATTAAAAAGGTAGAAGGTAAATAAAAGCCTTTACCGCAAGGGGGTTACAGTACCAAGAGTAAGGAAGACTTGCTGCAATTTCATAGGGCTTCTGTGAGACCATACCTGAAGTATTGTGTACAATTTTAGTCTCCCTGCTCAAAGAAAGCCATACATGTCTTGGAGTGGGTGCAAAAAAATATTCATTTGATTGACTTTTGGGATAAGAGGATTGTCTTATGAGCAGAGTTCAAGTAGAATGGGGCTTTATTCCCTAGTGTTTATGGAATGAGAGGTGATCTCATTGCAATGTATGAAATTCTTTAAAGTCTTGACAGAGTAGATTCTGAGAGGCCGTTTCCCCTGGCTGGTGAGTCTAGTTCTGGTGGCCATAGCCAAAGATAAAGAGGTCAGCCTTTCAGAACTGAGATGAGGAGAATTTCTTCACTCAGACTGTTGCCAATCTTTGGAATTCTCTATCCCAGAGAGCTATGGATGCTCAGTAAACGAGTATATTCAAGACAGATCAATAGGTTTTAGGGTGCTAAGGGACTCATGAGTTATGATAGGGCAGGAAAATGAAGTTGATCCTGGAGTTCAACAATGATCTTAACAAATGGTACAACAGGCTCAAGGTGCCATATGGCCTACTTTTGCTTCTGCTTTTATGCCCTTGTTCACATTCTGTACGCACTTCCTTCTTTCCTCATCTCCATGGTGCCGAAACTGGGATTTACTGTACTACCTCCAGTTCTAACTCGTTCTTTCATGAGACCTCAAAACTTTGCGATAATGACCTGTCCAATTCATTTATGACATGAGGAAGTAGAAAAGAAAAAGCAAGCACTGCATTTCTCTCAGAACAATCCTGTTCGAGATACATTCAAGGTTAATTCATAACGGAGCATCAAAAATGCCCTGAAAAGTTCACACGGATCAGATGTTTGTACTAATTTTACCTTGTCGGCAGTTTAAATGTCAATAATTATGTAGATTTGAAAGGCAACATGTCCAAGGAACACAGAGAAAGGCTCCTTTCTTCAATAACTGATATATCTATGTTACTGACTGACTGAGACTGTATGAAGTGAAACATTGAGTAACAAATCTTGCACAATACAAACTTCAGTAATTAAAGGCAACAGGCTTTAAAGGTGCCTTCCTTAAAATGAAGACATTTACTGGGAATAAACTAAAGGAAGCCAGTCCCATCACCACCCTCTCACCCCAGCACCTTGTGAAGTGGCAATTCTACTCGTGAGCATGTACATCATTCAGTAACTTCTTGCGAGGAAGAGATGCTCTTTTAATCGTGAACTGCCAGGAGTTGCTGGGCAATTTGCTCAGTTCGCCTCACGAAAACAGTTCCTCCACCCTCAAACCTCCTGAGAGTTTCATGAAATTACAGCATTTGTCTATTAATTGCCAATTAAACTCTGTGCGGAAAGTTAAGGCTGGTATCTTTTTATAAGGAGATTTCTATTCCTGCAATGCCAATCAATCTGATCAGCCCAGAAAAGGAGCAGCTCAAACTTTGGATTTCCACTCCTACTGGTAGTAAGTAGTTGAGATTTTCAAAATGTAAAATTAAAGTTCTTACTTTGTCATCATCTCTTTTTCCTCTTTCACTATTGATTTCGCTCTTTATTCTCTTTCTGTACCTGACCTAACTATAATTCACCCGTCTACTGTCCTTTGTTTCCTTCTCTATTCTTAACTCTCACCAGTTAAGGAAATACACTGTCGGCCCCATCTTTCACCCAGGTCCCAAATGCTCCACTTATCAGCAATTTTCTGCACAACAGTTTTCTAAGATTAAGGGGAAAAGTCCGATGAACAAAACTAAGTGCAAGATGGCCCACCCCAGCAAATTTAGGGCCATCTGGCTTTGAGGGGAACTTACCGAGACCTCTTCGTCGGCGGCTGCATCAAGCTGACTACTGTAGAAGCTGCTTCTATCGTCTTCATCATCCATGTAGACAGGAGGCTCGTGCGAGGTCATGAAGGTGGATGGCCGGAAGAGATGCTTGTTGAGAGGGTGCTGGCGCCTATTTGAAGACTGAAGTTTTAAAAGGGGAGAAAACCCCACAAATTTAGTCTCATTTATTCAGCCTCAAGAATAGAGAATGCTGGAAACACTCAACAGGTCAGTCAACGTCTGTGGGAGAGATCAGACAATCTATCATTCAGGTCTGGGTCCTTCCTGTTCTAACCCACTTGAAACATGAAGTTGCCGGCTCTCTCTACAGATGCTGATTGGCCTGAGTGTTTCTAGCACTGATCTCTTTAACATCTACTAGGCTGACAGCATATCAGAAGGTTCTTATACAACTTGCTTCTATATAGTGTTTTACCACATCCTCAGAATATGTGAAAGCCTTCACAACTAAGTAATTACTTTTAAAGCACAGTTATTGTCATTATGTAAACAATTGCAACAACAAATTTGCATACATGAATGACTGCCCTGGATAGTGTATTTTTGGTATTATTGGTTGAGAGAGTTAACTAGGACAATTCCTTTTGTTTCTTTTTAAAGTACCGTGGAAATGCTTTACATCCATCTGAAAGGCAGAATATGTTATCTGAAAAATGCCTCTAACATTCCAGCACTTCCTCAGCACTGCTCGAGCGCTAGTGTCGAGACGAGTGTGATGCAAGTGAATCAAGGTAGCCCCAGGAGTAACAATGATTCTTAAAATGTGCTGGTAACAAGATTGGAAAGGAGGTATTGCATTGATGATGTTGTTATAATGCATCCTGTTCCAACCAGGACCAAACTAAGCACACCACAATCATGATTACTCTTTAATCTGAGCAATTAGGGGACATTTTTTACATCAGTTATGTTTGTCAAAGTAACCTACTCCTCCTTTAAACCCATGTCAGTACCTGGCTACTGTAAGCAAAACAATAATCTTCTATATTTGAATCAAGCATATTTATTTTTATTTAAAAGATATCAGCATGAAATCGGGGCTATGACGCAGTAACAGTGAGGCTCTCATAACCACAGGCAGTCTGCTGACAAACATGCTATTCAATGAGGAAGAAAATTTAGTAGATTAACTGACTACATGGAGGGAGCAAGAAAGGGATGTAAATAAAAAGCAAATAAATTAAGAACAGGTATCGAATTAAAGTGGGAGTGCAAAGGAAGAACGAGGGAGAGGTTTAAAATAGGTGTGGAGACTAAAGGTATAACTTTAATAGCAGAGATCAACTTTAGAATAATATGCTGACATGTCCAGCGGAGTGATTTATTGCATATGATTAGGGAGTACTGCCCAACAATAACCTGAAAGAGAGTTTTGCTTCTCTTTTGTCAGTTTTCTCCAAATATCTTGATGTAAACTCGTTACACACTCCGATAACCAGAAAGTGGCCATTATTCACTCGTGATACTGGACGGTGAGCGGCAAGATGTTCTATCAGAGTGTGCATTCGGGGAGAAGGGTGGGGGAACCACAGCTGTATCCCTCTCTTACCCTCATCCAAAGTCCACTTTACAGTGATGACTCACTGAACAAGGCATCAGGAACAAGATAATAATAAAAACAAAAGTGCTGGAGCAAGATGCCAGGCTGATTTCTATCCTCCAGCACAGATTTGCTTTGTTGTAGCAGTCATTTGGGTTGAGGTCAGCTCTGACCTGTATAGTTCTGTACTAAACAACCTCTATTAGAAGGTAATCAAGATTGTACCATGTATGACATCTCTTCCTGAAATATTCTTCACATTTCTCAGAAACATTATCATAATTCAGAACAGGCAGTGTCACTCCATAAACTGCACCAAATTAGTTCCCATTTGAATTTATTTCTATTCGATGTTTGCAATTTGAAGCTTATTTATCTAAAAGATATAATAAATAAATATACAATGCTATGTAATTAAATATTGAAGTGCGTAAATTGCACAAGTCAACATTGATCTGGAAAGTTTTGGTGCAAAAGCGAAGTTTCCCTACCCCTCAGGAAATTTGACGAACTGTTTTACACCGGTTTTATGCCAAAACATCAGTGTATGTGAATTTCCTCAATCATTAAACTTTGTCCTCTGAATGCACTTAGCTCATTACCGTAACTTCAACCCCACACAAAAGACCAGAGAACACAAGTTTCCTGCGTTTACACCAATTCTAAATGAACATAAATTACGTCCAAAATTTCAGGTACAACAGGACTCGGAGTAATTGCATAGGAACATATGAATTAGGAGCAGGAGTAGGCCATTCAGCCTCTGAGCCTGCTATAAGACCATGAGGCGTAGGAGCAGAAGTAGGCCATTCGGCCCATCGAGTCTGCTCCACCATTCAATGAGATCATCGCTGATTTGATAATCCTCAATCCCACTTTCCTGCCTTTTCCCCAAAACCCTTGATTCCCTGACTAATTAAAAAATCTGTCTATCTCAGTCTTGAATATACTTAACAACCCAGCCTCCACAACCCTCTGCAGTGAAGAATTCCACAGATTCACGACCCTCATAGGAGTGATACCTCCTCATCTGTCTTAAATAGATGACACCTTACTCTGAGATCATGCCCTCTGGTCCTAGACTGTCCCACAAGGAGAAACCACCTCTCAATATGTTCCGCCATTCAATAAGATCATGACTGATCGGATTGTGGCCTTAACTTCACATTCCGATAGCTTTTTGACTAACAAGGGAGTCAAAGGTTATCTACTGCCGTCTTGCCAACCGGAAAGAGATCCATTAATCCCTACCCTCTGCTTCTTGTTAGCTAACCAATCCTCTACCCATTCTGTTATGTTGTCCCCTACACCATGAGCTCTTATTTGCATAGTAACCTTTGACGTGGCACCTTGCCAAATGCCTTCTTGAAATCTAAGTACAGCACATCCACAGGTTCCCCTTTATCCACATTGCTTGTTACTTCCTCAAAGAACTCCAACAAATTAGTCGAACATGATTTCCCTTTCACAAAACCATGTTGACTCTGCCTGATTGCATGAAATTTTCTAAGTGCCCTGCTATAACCTCCGCATTTAGGGTACACTTCCATTGGAGCTGGTACAGTGAAGGTTCACTAAATTTTTAAAAATTCATTTATGGGATGTGGGTGTCGCTGGCTAGGCCAGCATTTATTGCCCATCCCTAATTACCCTTGAGAAAGTGGTGGTGAGGTGCCTTCTTCAACTGCTGCAATCCACGTGATACAGGTACAGCCACAGTGCTGTTTGGGAGAGAGTTCCAGGATTTTGACCCAGCGACAACGGAGGAATGGTGATATATTTCCAAGTCAGGATGGTGAGTGACTTCAAGGGGAACTTGCAGGTGGTGGTGTTCCCATGTGTCTGCTGCCCTTGTCCTTCCAGGTGGTAGCAGTTGTGGATTTGGAAGGTGATGCCTCAGGAGCCTCGGCGAGTTTCTGCAGTGAATGTTGTAGATGGTGCACACTGCTGTCACTAATCACCGGTGGTGGAGGGAGTGAATGCTTGTGGAAGGGATGTCAATCAAGTGGGCTGTTTTGTCCTGGATGGTGTCAAGCTTCCGAGTGTTGTGGGAGCTGCACTCATCCAGCCAAATGGAGAGTATTCCATCACACTCCTGACTTGTGCCTTGTAGATGGTGGACAGGCTTTTGGGAATCAGGAGGTGAATTATGTCACAGGATTCCGTGCCTCTGACCTGTTCTTGCAGCCACAGTATTTATATGGGTGGTCTAGTTCAGTTTCTGGTCAATGGTAACCCCCAGGATGTTGATTGAGGGGGATTCAGTGATGGTAGTGGCATTGAATGTCAAGAGGCGATTGTTAGATTCTCTCTTGTTGGAGATGGTCATTACCTGGCACTTGTGTGGCGAGAATGTTACTTGCCACTTGTCAAACCAAGCCTGGATATTGTCTAGGTCTTGCTGCATTTGGACAAAGACTGCTTCAGTCTCTGAGAAGTTGCAAATGGTGTTGAACATCAGTGAGCACCCCCACTTCTGACCTCATGATGGAAGGAAGGTCATTGATGAAGCAGCTGAAGATGGTTGGACCTAGGATACTACCCTGAGGAACTCCTGCAGTGATGTCCTGGAACGGAGAAGAGTGACCTCCTGCAACCACAACCATCTTCCCTTGTGCTAGGTATAACTCCAACCAGCAGAGAGTTTTCCCCCCCGATTCCCACTGACTCCATTCTTGCTAGGGCTCACTGATGCCACACTCGGTCAAATGCTGCCTTAATGTCAAATCTCACCTCACCTCTGGAGTTCAGCTCTTTTGTCCATGTTTGAATCAAAGGCTGTAATGAGGTCAGAAGTTGAGTGTCCCTGGTGGAACCCAAACTGAGCATCAGTGAGCAGGTTATGGCTAAGCAAGTGCCGCTGACAGCGTTGTCGATGACCTCTTCCATCACTTTACTGATGGAGAGAAGACTGATGGGGTGGTAATTGGCTGGGTTCGATTTGTCCTGCATTTTGTATACAGGACATACCTGGGCAATTTTCCATATTGCCAGGTAGTTGCCAGTGTTGAAGCTGTATTGGAACAGCTTGGCTGGGGGGGTGGGGGGGGGCCAAGTTCTGGAGCACAAGTCTTCAGTTCTATTGCTGGGATATTTTCAGGGTCCATAGCCTTTGCAGTATCCTGTACCTTCAGTCATTTCTTGATATCATGTGGAGTGAATTGAATTGGTTGGGGGCCGGTATCTGTGATGCTGGGGACCTCTGAAGGAGGCCGAGCAGGGTCATCCACTCGGCGCTTCTGGCTTAAGACTGTTGCAAATGCTTCAGCCTTATCCTTTGCACTGATGTGCTGAGCTCCCCAATCATTGAGGATGGGGATATTTGTGGAGCCTCCTCCTCCAGCAAGTTGTTTAATTGTCCACCGCCATTCACGACTGGATGTAGCAGGGCTGCAGAGCTTGGATCTAATCTGTTGGTTGTGGAGTTGCTTAGCTTCGTCTATCACTTGCTACATATGCTATCTAGCACGCAAGTAGTCTGTGTTGTAGCTATGCCAGGTTGACACCTCCTGCACTCTTCACTGATCCAGGGTTGATCCCCTGGCTTGGTGGTAATGGTAGAGTGGGGGACATACCGGGCCATGAGAACAAAAATTGTGGTTGAATACAATTCTGCTGCTGCTGATGGCCCACAGCTCCTTATGGATGCCCAGTCTCGAGTTGCTAGGTCTGTTCAAAATCTATTCCATTTAGCATGGTGTTAGTGTCACACAACACGATGGAGGGTATCCTCAATGTGAAGGCGGGACTTCGTCTCCACAAGGACTTCATGGTGGTCATTCCTACTGATACTGTCATGGACAGATGCATCTGCAGCAGGCAGGTTGGTGAGGATGAGGTCAGTTGTGTTTTTCCCACTTGTTGGTTCCCTCAACACCTGCCGCAGACCCAGTCTACCAGCTATGTCATTTAGGACTTGTCCAGCTTGTTCTGTAGTGGTGCTTCCGAGCCACTCTTGGTGATGGACGTTTAAGTCCCCCACCCAGAGTGCATTCTGTGCCCATGTCACCCTCAGTACTTCCTCCAAGTGGTGTTCAGCATGTAGGAGCAATAATTCATCAGCTGGAGAGTGGGGGGGGGGGGGGGGGCAGATGTGCGTGTGTGTGTGGTAGGTGGTAATCAAGCGGTTTCCTTGCCCACGTTTGACCTGATGCCATGACACTTCGTGGGGGCCAGAGTCGATGCTGAGGACTCCCAGGGCAACTCCTTCCTGACTGTATACCACTGTGTTACCACCTCTGCTGGGATGGTGATGTCTAGGACATGATCTGTAAGGCATGATTCCGAGAGTATGACGACGTCGGGCTGTTGCTCTCCCAATTTTGGCACAAGGCCCCAGGTTTTAGTAAGGAGGACTCTGTAGGGTCAACAGGCCTGGATTTGCCTTTGTCACTTCCGGTGCCTAGGTCCAGCTGGTTTCATTCCATTTTATTGACTTTTTAGCAGTTGGATACCGAGTGGCTTGCTAGGCCATTTCAGAGGGCATTTAAGAGTCAACCACGTAGATGTAGGATGACAGATTTCCTTCCCTAAAGGACATTAGTGATGAGTTTTTGTGACAATCGACAATGTTTGTATGGTTATCACTGGACTTTTAATTCCAAGTTTTTATTGATGGGATTCGAACCTGGGTCTCCAGAACATTAGCCTGGATCTCTGGATTGCTAGTCCGGTGACAACACCACTATGCTACCGCCTCCCCTTCCCTGGTCTATTTGGATGAGGGGGGCTGTCCTATGATGAGAGGCTGAGCAAACCGAGTCTATTTTCTCTGGACTTAGAAGAATTAGAGACGATCTCATTGAAATGTGCAAGATTCTGAAGGGGCTCAACAGGGTAGATGCTAAGAGGCTGTTTCCACTGGTCGAGGAATCTAAAACGCAGGGGCACAGTCTCAGTATAAGGGGCCGATCATTTAGGACTGAGACGAGGGGAAATTATTTCACTCAAAAGGTTGTGAATCCTTGGAATTCTCTTCCCCAGAGGATTGTGTATGCTCCGTCACTGAATACTTTTAAGGCTGGGATAGACAAGATTTTTGGTGTCTCAGGGAATCAAGTGGAGTTGAAACCCAAGATCACCATGATTGTATTGAATGATGGAGCAAGCTCGAAGGGCCATACGGTCTACTCCACAGCCTCAGAGTAAAGGGAAGACCTTTTAGAACAGAGATGAGGAGAAACTTCTTCAGCCAGAGAGTGGTGAATCTATGGAATTCATTGCCACAGAAGGCTGTGGAGGCCAGGTCATTGAGTGTATTTAAGACCGAGATAGATAGGTTCTTGATTGGTAAGGGGATCAAACGTTACGGGGAGAAGGCGGGAGAATGGGCTTGAGAAACTTATCAGCCATGAATGAATGGTGGAGCAGACTCGATGGGCCAAATGGCCTAATTTCTGCTCCTATGTCTTATGGTCTCTCTGTGTTTTTTTTTAAGTACTGCATTCCACATCATCATAACTCAATGCATAAAAAAATTCTCATCTCCCCTCTGGCGCTTATCCAAGTTGTTTTAATTTGTGCCACTTCAAACACAAGTAGGTTTCACAGCTTCCTGGGAGTGTTTAATCTAACCAGTTTATTTTGGGGTACTTGGGTGGATTCTACTCTACCGGCAGAAGCTGAGAAACAAATGCGAGCGTTCAATCTTTACATAGACAGAATAATTTAAAGGTGTTCGATTTATCACCAGCCAGCTTGGTCTCTCTCAATGTAGCTCTTTAGTTTCGTTCCATGTGCCTTCAGAGACAGCAGCATCTCCCAGTTATGTTACAGGACTGTCATTGGCAGCACTGGCATTAATTTACGGGCCATAAATTTCAAACAATGCTTGCAGAGAGAATTACTGGGTTATTGACTTGGTCAGAATCAGAAAATTAAATCCTTTATCATCTACAATAGATTTATATAAATAAGAGCCAAATTTGAGTTATACCTGAGTTTGAGTACCCATGTGAATCAGTTTATATAATTCACTTCAGCATAAGCAACTATGTTTATTTCATCTGTTAGTGACAAGACGCCAATCTGTTTACGATGTGTATCAAGAGTAAGGAAAAATCTATGCATTCCTTTACTTCTACTCAATAATATTCAGCAACAAATATTTTGGGATAAGGATTTGCAAAAGGATTCATTTCAGATAATGCATTTAAAAACACCAAGTTAAAAGCAGGCTGGAGTTTCAAACATGACAGTGAAATAAATATTTCACCCATTAGACAGTCTTTAGTAAATAGATGATCTAGAGCAGGGGTTCTCAAACCTTTTGCTTGAGGCTGGCCCGACAGTATTATAAAAATTCCATTAGCCCCGTAACACAAGTATTTTCAATACATAAAGATTAGTAATAAAATTAAGTATATATTTATTACTTTTGTTTCACTCAATATGAATTTTGTTGATGGTACCGAGTGGCTCCAGAAATATGCCGAAAATGAGCAACAAATTCACAGGCAGTGAGGTCCCCAAACAGAAAACTAGATGGATCACGACACACAGGAACAGGACATTCAGGTCAACCAGAACAGGTGGTGTTTATGCTCTACTTGAGCCTTCTCCCATCTTAATCTATCATAACCATCTACTGCCTTCTCCCTCATATGACTGTCTAGCTTCCCCTTAAATGCATCTTCAACCACTCCCCGTGGTAGCAAGTTCCATATTCTCACCACTCTCTTTAGGTGAAGAAGTTTCTTCTGAATTCCCTATTGGATTTCTTGGTGACTATCTTATATTGATGGCCTCTTCCCCACACGAGAGAACATTCTCTCTGTGTCCACTCGATCAAAACCTTTCATACTTTTGAAGACCTTATTGGGTCACCACTCAGCCTTCTTTTTTCAAAAGAGAGGTCCTGCCTGTCAATCCATTCCTGATTTGTACACCTACGCATTTCTGGTCTTATCCTTGTAAATATTCACTGCACCCTCTCCAGTGTCTCTCTATTCTTTTTATAATATGGCACCCAGAAATGCACACAGCTTTCTAAGTGTGATCTAATCAAGGTTCGCTACAGATTTAGCATAACTTCCTTACTTTCCAATTCTATCCCACTAGAAATAGAGCCCAGGGCTTGGTTTGCTTTTTTTATGGCCTTTCTAATCTGTAGTGCAACTTTTAATGTTTGGTGTATTGGTTCCTCTAATCTCCTTTGTTCCTCCACACCATCTAGACTTGCCCCTTCCAAGTAATAAGTGACCTCTCTGCTCTTCCTACCAAAACGTACTACTTCATATTTACTGGTGTTGAACTACATTATCATCTTAAAGTGCGTATAATATGTCACTATTGCCAACTTCACATGTCTTGTCTGCTCTGATTCATTCCCCATCACTGGATCAAAAGGTGAATATTCCCTTGTTAAGCTTTTTATATATTGGGTTAGAAAGGAGTCCTATGCACATTGTAGGAACTCCATTCCCTTATTCCCCCTTACCTACCTCTCCTGTCTAATTAATATCAGGGTCATGTAAAAGCAAAATACTGCAGATGCTGGAAATCTGAAATTAAAACTGGAAAAACTCAGCAGGTCTGGGAGCATCTGTGGAGAGAGAAACAGCATTAACATTTCAAGTCTCTATGACTCTCCTTCTAACCTTAACCTTGAAGAAGTCATATGGGCTCAAAACTTTAACTCTGATATCAGGGTAGTTTCTTTTCCCGTGTTCTTTCTCCACCTCCCTTCCACAATTAGGTGGTCTGTAGACTACACTGATTAGCGATTAATCCTTTATTATCTTTCATATTAATCCACATGGATTCTATTTTGTCTTACTGATAGCTGCGTCGCTTTTTCTATTGCCATTATATAATCCCTAATAGGTATAGCTACTCCATTTCATCTTTTACCCAATCTTTTCTAAACATATTATAATCTGCAATGTTTAATTCAGAGTCCTGATTTTTCTGTAGCATGTCTGAGTAATCCCTATGTTCAGTTCCTCCCAACATGATTGCTTCCAGCTCCCCTGTTTTATTGCAAACACTGAGCGTTGATGTACAGACATTTTAATTTCCATAACTCCCATGCCACCATTGTTCTTCCTTACTTTATTCCTTCCTGTGTTCCCTTGCACTGTTTGGTTTATTTTAGGCTGCTTATTTTCTTGTAGATCCCTCCCCGCATCTTACTGGTTTAAAGCCTTTGCCACCACCCTATTTATCCTTTCTGCTAGGAAACAGGTTCCATCCCAGTAGAGTTGGAGCCCATCCCATCAGTACATCTCCTTCCTGTCCCGGAACTGGTGCCATTGTTCCATGAATAGGAACCCTTCTTTCCCACACCAGCCCTTTAGCCACATGTTAATTCTCCTGATCTGTCTGCTCCTATGCCAATTTTGCACATGGCTTGGGTAATAATCCAGAGATAATTATGCTGGAGATCCTGCTTTGTTTGCACTGTCCACCTAAGCTCAAGGATCACTTCCCAATGCAAAACAGTACACTTTAAATATCAACAAGTTAACATTCATGGCCATCCTCACGAGAGTGATTCTCTAGGACTCTGGACCACAAATTCCTGGGACTGGCACCAGCAGCAGCAATGGGCAGTTTGATCAGCTACCTGTCCCATTCTGGGTTCTTAAAACAGCTGCCATGAACAAGCAGCAGTCAGCCGCATGAAGAGCAAAAGGTAAAGTCAGCTGACCATTCGTCAACACCCTCTGGTTAACTCTTAGCCCGGGACCCAACAAAACAGCCTGTTGTCCACGTATCCAATTTAAAACAGCAGCAGAGTGAATGTTGCGTGGCCTGGCAGTAAAGCGCGCTGCCCACTGTCACTAATGGGCTTTGGGGGAGGAGAGGGTGGTGGACTCCCTCTGTTCTCTTATGCTTCTCCCGATTTTGGAAGCGTGCAACATCCTGAAATGTGCACCCAATGTGTGCCGGATATAACAGAGGAATTTTTAAATCATATCATTGGATTGCTAGATTTTATTCTTGAAATATGATTTGCCAGACCCCCTGAAAGTTTCTCGAAGTCCCTGGGTTGAGAACCTCTGATTCAGAGAATAGAAGACAGCCCAGAGAGCACTTTAATTCTATACTGCATAAGTACACCTTCTAGTGGCTCAGCCATGGAATTGCAATCGCGTGTGTGTTGATTCACGTTGCCCGGACAACCTCAAGAAGATGGTGTGGAGTGGGGAAGGACAACTCATATAAAAACAAAATAAAGCAATAAATAGTAATGACAGCGGAGGAAAATTGGCACACGTTATCTGCTTAGTCTTGTGCACAATACCTTTTTTGAATGCAGGTACAAGTTCGGAGTTCTGCCCGGAATAGGGATTCCAGCTTTAGCTAATTTAATGAAATACTTCTGCACCCTGCTGGCAACCTGGTTGAAAAGAGATACACAAAATAACTAGGGTGAAAGAACAATTAGTACCAACGGGAAAAAAAGATAGGCTAAAGTTGCAGGCATGACTGTTCATCAAACTCAGCATTCATGCTTTTCTGTTTGCCTCTGCTGTGTGTGGAAAGTTCACATTCATTTTAACATGTGCAAAAATACGATCAGTCTAATACTCTTAAAGAAGAAAAGCTTCCATTTAACACCCTCCATAACCTCAGAACATCCAGAAGCACTTTGCAATGTTTATAGTTACTTTTGAAGCATAGTCACTGCCATAATATAGGAAACGTGGCCGCGAATTTGCGCACAGCAAGGCCCCGCCTGCAGGAATAAGATAATGGTCAGATAATCTGTTTTGGGGATGTTAGTTGGGGGATAAATATTGGCCGGGGAACTCCTGCACTCTTACTCAAAATAGCCCACCTAAAATGGCTATTAACTGCCGATCTTTGGATATATTACTCCACAAAGAAAATATTCTGTTGAAGCAATAACCGAGGAGGGCCTAAATGCAACCGAGGGGTGTGCGTCGCTGGGCTACTCCACAGGAGGGTTAAGAATTAATCAGACAGCGTGTGTGTGAAGTCACAAGGCCAGAGCAGAGGATGCAGCCTCTGTGCCCTGAAGGGCAGTCAACCTGTTGGGGCTCAAAACAATCCAGCAGTTTGCACGGTCCTTTTTAATCAGCCAAGTCACAAATATATCGTATTTACTGAATTCAGTTTCAGAGGTTGAACTGAAGATCTCTAGATTATTAATTCAGTACCACAATTGTTGCACCCACAATGAATCATTACACTCAGGTCTGTTAATATCATATCAGCAACTTCATGTTTGAATTAAATAAAAATATGGGTTATATCTTTACACGTAGATCCTAGCGGCTGTGAGGTAAGCACCTAGGCAATTCATGAAGTGAAGAAGCTTGGACACATTGCAATAAATTGTGACTACTGTCATAAATAGGGGAGGCAGTAGCATAGTGGTATTGTCACTAGGCTAGTAATCCAGAGAACCAGGGTAACTCTCTGGGGACCCAGGTTCAAATCCCACCATCGCAGATTAAAAGTCTGATGATGACTATTGTCGCTAATGTTCACTTAAGTCCATCCTTGCCGGGTTTGGCCACAGCAATGTGGTTGACTCTTAACCGCCCTCTGAAATGGCTTAGCTAGCCACTCAGTTGTAGCAAACCGCTAAAAACAAGTCAATAAAGAATGAAGCGGGATGGACCAGCCAGCATCGACCTAGGTACCGGAAATGACAATGGCAAACGCAGCCCAGCCAACCCTGCAAAGTCCTCCTTACTAATATCTGGGGGTTCGGACCAAAATTGGGAGAGCTGTCTCACAGACCAGTAAATCAACAGCCTGACACAGTCATACTCTAGGAGTTATACATTACAGATGATGTCCCAGACACCACCATCACCTACTGATAGGACAAACCCAGCAGAGGTGGTATACAGTGGGGAGGGCATTGCCCTGTGAGTCCTCAACATCAACTCTGGACCCCATGAAGTCTCATAGCATCAGGCCAAACATGGGCAAGGAAACCTCCTGCTGATTACCCATGTACACACCCCAAGCCCCAGCTGCTAGTACTCCATGTTGAATGCCACTTGAAGGAAAAAAGCACCGAGGGTTGCAAGGGCACAGAATGAAGTCCCCCATCCAGAGTACAATGTCCATCACCAGAGTGGCTCAGTAAAACCAATACAGACTGAGCTGGCCGAGTTCTAAAGGACATAGCTGCTGGACTGGGTCTGCGGCAAATGGTGAGCGAACTAACAAGAGGAAAAAACATACTTGACCTCATCCTCACCAACCTATCTGCCGCAGATGCATCTGTCCATGACAGTATCAGTAGGAGCGACCACTGTCCCTGCGGAGGCAAACTCCTGTCTTCACATTGAGGATATCCTCCATCGTGTTGTGTGGCACTACCATCATGCTAAATGGGATAGGTTTCAAACAGATCTAGCAACTCGACTGGGCAGTCATGAGGCGCTGTGGGCCATCAGCAACAGCAGAATTGTACTCGAACACAATCTGTAACCTCATGGCTCGACATATTCCCACTCCACCGTTGCTACCAAGCCAGGGGATCAACCCTGGTTCAATGATGAGTGCAGGAGGGCGTGCCAGGAGCAGCACCAGGCATACCTAAAAATGAGGTGTCAACCTGGTGAAGCCACGACACAGGGCTCCTTGCATGCCAAACAGCACAGGCAGCAAGTGATAGACAGAGCTAAGCGATTCCTCAACCAACAGATCAGCTCTAAGCTCTGCAGTCATGTCACATCCAGTTGTGAATGGTGGTGGACAATTAAACAACTCACTGAAGGAGAAGGCTCCACAAATATCCCCATACTCAATGATGGGGGAGCCCAGCACATCAGTGCAAAGGATAGGGAAACATTTGCAACAATCTTCAGCCAGAAGTGCTGAGTGGATGATCCATCTCGGTCTCCTCCGGAGGTCCCAAGCATCACAGATGCCAGTCTTCAGCCAATTCGATTCACTCCAAGTGATATCAACAATTGGCTGGGGGCACTGGTTAGTGTAAAGACTACATTCTGGCAATAGTACTGAAGACTTGTGCTCCAGAACTTGCCGCGTCCCTAGCCAAGCTGTTTCCAGTACAGCTACAACACTGGCATCTACCCAGCAACGTGGAAAATTGCCCAGGTATGCCTGTACACAAAAATCAGGACAAATCCAACCTGGCCAATTACCTCATCAGTCTACTCTCGATCATCAGTAAAGTAAGGGAAGGGGTCATCAACAGTGCTATCAAGCACACTTGCTTAGCAATAACCTACCCACTGATGCCCAGTTTGGGTTCTGTCAAGGCCACTCAGCTCTTGACCTCATTACCATCTTGGCTCAAACATGGGCAAAAAGAGCTGAAATCCCAAGGTGAGATGAGAGTGACTGTCCTTGATATCATGGCAGCATTTAATTGAGTGTGGCATCAAGGAGCCCTAGCTCTGCTGGGCAGGCAGTGGCATAGTGGTATTGTCATTGGACTGGTATTCCAGAGACCCAGGATAATGCTTTGGGGACCTGGGTTTGAAACCCACCACGGCAGATGGTGAAATTTGAATTCAATAAAAATCTGGAATTAAAATTCTGATGATGGCCATGAAACCATTGTCGATTGTTGTAAAAACCCATCTGGTTCACTAATGTCTTTAGGGAAGGAAATCTGTCATCCTTACCTGGTCTGGCCTACATGTGACTCCAGACTCACAGCAATGTGGTTGACTCTTAACTGCCCTCTGAACAAGGGCAACTAGGAATGGGCAACAAATTCTGGCCTAGCCAGCGACGGCCAAATCCCATGAACGGATTAAAAAAAACTATAGTCAATGGGAATCAGAGGGAAAACTCTCTGCTGGTTGTGAGTTATACCTAGCACAAAGGATGATGATTGCGGTTGTTGGAGGTCAATCATCCCAGTTCCAGGGTATCACTGCAGGAGTTCTTCAGGGTAGTGTCCTCGGCCCAATCATCCTCAGCTGCTTCATCAATTACCTTCCTTCCATCATAAGGTCAGAAGTGGGGATGTGCACTAATGACTGCACAATGTTCAGCACCATTCGTGACTGCTCAGATACTGAAGCAGTCCATGTCCAAATGCAGCAAGACCTGGTCAATGTCCAGGCTTGGGCTGACAAGTGGCATGTAACATTCTTACCACACAAGTGCCAGGTAATGACCCATCTCCAACAAGAGAGAAGCTAACCATTGACATTCAATGGCATTGCCATCACTGAATCCCCCACTATCAACATTCTGGGGGTTACCATTGACCAGAAACTGAATTGGGCTAGCCATAAAAATACTGTGGCTACATGAGCAGGTCAGAGGCTAGGAATCCTGCAGCAAGTCACTCATCTCCTGGCTCCCCAAAGCCTGCCCACCATCTACAAGACACAAGTCAGGAGTGTGATGGAATACTCTCTACTTGCGTGGATGAGTGCAGCTCCAACAACACAAGAAACTTGACACCATCCAGGACAAAGCAGCCCGCTTGATTGGCACTCCATCCAAACATTCACCCCCTCCATCACCACTGCACAGTGGCAGCAGTGTGTACCAAGTACAACATGCAATTCAGAAACTCACCAAGCCTCCTTCAACAGCACCCTCCAAATCCACAACTACTGCCATCTAGAAGGACAAGGGCAGCAGACATATGGGAACATCACTGCTTGGAAGTTTCCCTCCAAGCCACTCACCATCCTGACTTAGAGATATATTGCCAATCCTTCACTGTCACTGATCCCTTCACTGTCACTGGATCAACATCCTGGAACTCCCTCCCTAACGGAACTATGGGTGTACCCACACAACATGGGGCTTCCGTGGTTCAAGAAGGCAGCTCACCACCACCTTCTCAAGGGCAATTAGGGATGGGTAATAAATGCTGGCCTAGCCAGCGACGCCCACATTCCATGAATGAATTTTAAAAATGAACATTTACACAGACCTGACTTTTGTAATAATGAAAATTTGACACAGGCTGCCCTAAAAATACATTTAGAATCATTAGATACATTAAAATATTGATGGAAATTAACTTAAGCTTATATTGAAGAGCTGCAAAACCCCTAGTGAACACTGAAGTTACCTGTTTGGCCGTTCGGTTGCCTAGTTTGTCAGCTATCTTCTGCCAGCGTCGCGTTTCCACTTCTTCGGGAGGATATTTAAGGAGCAGCTCCTCTAATCTTTTCTTTAAAATCAAATCAAAAAATACAGTGCATGTCACAGTCTTAAGTTAATTTTCAATTAATGTACTGGTTCAGAATTGATTGAGAAGTGCTACATTTTCTCAACTGCTTGCACAATCCTATTTTTCCACAGTATCTAGACAGCACCAGTAGGGGGAGGGGGAGGGGGAGGGGTATCGGTGTGGCCACAGATTTAATCCACACAGCGAGGAAGGTGTAAATTGGGAAACTCTAGGCTGTTCCACACAGTAAATATTAGCAGAAGCCTAGAACTCACTCACTAGCCATCCATCTCAAGCACAGCTGATGTATGAACTGAAGAGCCCAGAAAAGAAAATCAAAGGCATGTCATAGAGCAACCAGGCAGGGAGGGAGCCTGACCTTGAACACGCCTCCTGGCAGTTGAGAAAATGATCTTAAATTTAAAAAAAAACAAGACGAAAGAGATTTTGAGACGTCTACGTTTTGCAAGCTCAAAGCAACAGGGCATCCACGTTTATAAAAGTAAAATGGCCTGCTGTTTGTCTGTTGGCAAACTCCTCAGAAGTCCTTGTGCCAATCTCAACCAAACTTGGTGGGATAATACATTGGGTGCAGGCATGTTATAAGGAGGAAATGACATCTAACCACCCCCACTGATGGGGGAAGTGGGAGGCTTTGGCCTCCGAACAGGGGTTCCCATGGCCCTGCCTACACTGTATCCCCACCAACACCGTCACTCATGTCAACCAACCTAAACGTACATTCCAAGAACGCAATGAATTTACATCATAAATCCCCGACTGACTTTCATATTTCATTTTGTTTCTCATTTTATTTGTTTGGTGTAAGTTACTGTATGCTCTGAGACACTACACATTACTTGGTAAGGGAAAGCAACAGGTGGAATACGCAGAGCAGGGAGGTGAAGAGGCTAGGGCAAAAAGTAGACAGAAAGCAGCAGGCAGCAATTAGAGAAAAGGAAGATGAAGAGGTTAGAGCAAGGCGGCAGGGAGTTGACAAAAAGCGACAGAATGCAAGAACCACCAGTACTGCCAGTAAGAGACCAAGGCTCTTTAAGGAAGCTTTATGATTATGGGGTCAGACACAGAATATGATATTGACAGTAGATCAAATGTATGTAAGTATTGTGGTCCAAAAAAGTGGAAAGAAGAGCCACCTTCAATGAGTTGTCTAAATGGTAATGCATGATTGCCACCCTTAAGTGAGCCACCTGACCCACTGAATGTTGTTCTTATGGGAACAACAAAATTAAAATATTTCTTGAAAAACATCAGAAAATATAACTGCTGAGTAGAATCACCAAGAAATCTCTCTATTTTGGCTCAAGAAGGAAGAGCTTCTTGTATGGTCCATCATGAAATAATTATTGTTTCCACAAACACCGAAAATGAAGACAGCAACACTGAAAATGTAGAGTGATATTACAGACGTTGCCTTTGACCCTGATGGTGAAATATTCAGCGTATTAACAATCATTGAGGAAATAGGTGTAGAGAAATGATTAGCAGAGATCACATCGTAAAAATGTAAAGCTAGTTAAACTAAATTCGAGTCAAGTGAAGCAAATGAAAATAAATTCATTGTGAAAAGAAATTTTTTTGACAAGTAATGCTTTTGAGTGTAATAATTTTCTATGGATTTAGGTATTTGTGCTTCATATTTGTGGGAGTAAAATTGTTAATTAAAATAATTGTGTGAAAGAGGGTAATTAAGTGAATTGTTGAATGAAACCTGTTGGACGTTCAGTCCATATGCCGGTAGGACGAATATCTCAGCTTATTACTTCATGAAAACATTTCATCTTGTTTTTTTTTTTAGCTCTTACTTTTAACTTTCATCCCTTTATTTCCCGGATGGGTAGGATGGGTAGCCGAGCTCGTCTTCTAATAAAACTGACTCTTCCGACATCACGTCCCTTTCTAAAGGAGTGCCTTAATGCTTGAAAACTGACGACAGCAAAACACTGTCTTCAAAAAAAAAAAGGAATTGCTTATATTCCTGATTCAACGCAGAGTGAAGGGCTACAAGAAACAGTCAAGTCAAATCCTGAGACAAGGCCTGGATGGCTGATGCAGCTGAACAGGCAGAATGGGTGGTCTTTTCCCACTCTTGCAAGCTTCGCGTTCATCCTGCTTGAATCCAATATATTTTGTGGTGAGAATGGAAAGTTTACCTGTTCTTCTACACTCCACAGCTGGTTAAATGTTTCTGACTTGGAGTCATCACAAATCCTTCCTCTTATTACCTGAAAAAGTTTACGTAAAAGAAGACTTCAGATACCACTCTTCTTTCAAGAATTGAAAATGACAAATCTGGGTTAGTAAAGATGCAATATTCAATTCGAGGTGTGACAAGTTATTCCCAAAAAGAATCCTGCTTCCACCATCTTAATTAAGCCAAGTTTCGGCTTTTTAGATTTCCATAAAATAAATTATTTGAAACTAGCCCAAACAACATTTGCCATACCTGTAGGAAAAATTCAATGTTCCTATATTATACAACAAAAGAAATGTTGTTGTCCAAATCAACAACAATTTGTATTTATAAAGTGCTTTCGAAAGAGTAAAACATCCTGAGATGCTTCACAAAAGTGCATCAGAATTTGACACCGAGACACATTAAGATAATGTTAGGTGAGCAGACCAAAAGTTTAGCCAAAAAGGAAGGCACAGTGATTGCAAGTTAAACCATTTCTTACTGTTATGGGGATCATGTGACTGTATAGACTATTCAGCCCTAAGCGTGGGGAACCCTCAGGGGCGGAGCCTTATAACCTTGGTCTCGGAACAAGCACATAGCCTCTTCTGGAGCCTGTAAATAAAGTTTACTGTTTCATACCAGAAACCAGTCCTGCACCCCAAGTTGTAGGTTTTAAGGAGCATCTTAAAAGGTGTGTTTTAAGGTGGGAATTCCACAGCAGAGATCCTAGAGATGTTGGCACAGCCACCAATGGTAGAGCAAAGAAAATTGGGGATGCACAAGAGGCTAGGTTTGGGGGGATTAAGACACAAATGAAGATGGATAAGCTGCACAAGCTTTTACTTTTCACTACCCGGTTCCAAAATTTGTAGGATTATTTCCAGAATCCGCCATCGCACGACAAGCTCACGCACAAAACGGCACCGAGTAATTCAGAACTTCGGACATACTTAAGAAATGAAAATTTTTGCTAAATGGTAAAGAAATGCAACTGACAGAACTTCCCCAACCCTTCTAGGGGCATTTTCACGTTAGTTACAAAGCATAAACCAAAATGGTTTATTGTACAAGAAAGGCCTGACGAGAATCTGGAAACAAGTGACGCTCTTGTAGGGACGTATCTGATTTCAACAGGGGACAAGCGGGTAACAGAGAGCAATCAAAAATTACTAAACTACACAGGGGACTGGTAATTCTGAGACCCAGGGTAATGCTCTGGGAATGTAGGTTCGAATACCGCCACGGCAGCTGATGAAATTTGAATTCAATAAATATCTGTAAGTAAAAGTCTAATGATGACCAAGAAACCATCGTCGATTGTCATAAAATCCCATCTTGTTCGCTAATGTCCTTTAGGGAAGGAAGTCTGCCATCCTTACCTGGTCTGGCCTACATGTGACTCCAGAACCACAGCAATTGACTCTTAAATGCCCTCTGAAATGGCCTAGCAAGACACGAAGTTGTATAAAAACGCTAAAAAGTCTAAAAAGGAATGGGACTGGACGGACCAGCCAACACCGACCTAGACACCGGAAACGATAATGGCAAAATCAGCCCTGTCGACCTTACAAAGTCATCCTTACTAACATCTGGGGGCTTGTGCCAAAATTGGAAGAGCTGTCTCACAGACTCATCAGGAAGGGTGCGTGCCGCACTGTAAAATTACATACGAACACATACGAATTAGGAGGAGTGGGCCACACAGCCCCTCGAGCCTGCTCCGCCATTCAATAAGATCATGGCTGATCTGAATGTAACCTCGACCCCACATTCCAGCCTATCCCCGATAACTTCTAGTAGTGCTGTTGCAAAGCAGTTTTGCTTCTCACTGATTTTATAGAAAAAATAAACATGAATTCAGAGGCAAGGCTCAACATGACTCCAAATCAAGGCTCCCAGTCAGTTTGGGATATAGCATCAGACTTGCGCTACAAATGTTTAGTGTTGGTGCAAGCATGAAACCCCTTTGCACCGACTTTAAACTTGCATCTCCTTTAATTTCATGGTAAAGCTGAATTAAAATATTGCATCAAACTAGTTCATTTTCACCATTTCCCTGGAAGCATTTTCTCACCTGCGCACGGCTGTTTATCATTACTTCGGGGGCATCGCTTGAAGGCAACATTGAAGAGTAAAAAGAGGAGGATGATGACTCTGCATCCTTCTTGGAATCCATGGGGCTTTTTGGTCTCACAGGCAAACCTGGCCCAGCCGAGAAAACTTTCAGATATTAAACAAAATTTGAGAAGCTCCAAATTAAACAAAATACAAGTTCTGACAAAGAATTGGACTTACACTTGCAAAGGAAAAAATCTGCTCCTTTAACATAACAAAACGGCCCAAAGCGCTTCACTGGCGGATTATAACACAAGACACTGAGCCACAAAAAGAAATATTCAGGCAGGTGACCAAAAGCTTGGTAAAAGGTTTAAGGAGCATCTTACAGGAGAAAAGTGAGATAAAGAATGAAAGCAGTTTAGGGTGGGAATTGCAGAGCTTAGGGCCCAGGCAGCTGAAGGCACAGCCGTTAATGGTGGAACAATTAAAATTGGGGATGCTCGAGAGGCCAGAATTACTGCAGGGCTGATATCTCTGAGGATGGCTGGGATGGGGGAGATCACAGAGATAGGGAGGTCAGAGGCAACGGAGCATTTGAAATCAAGGATGAGAATAATCGAGGTGTTGCTTAACCGGGAGCCAATGTAGGTGAGCAAGCACTGGGCTGATTGGTGCGAGTAAGAACATGAGCAGCAGAGTTTTGGATGAGCTCAAGTTTACAGAGGGTAGAATGTGGGAGGCCAGCGATGAGTGCATTAGAATATTCAAGTCTAGCGGTAACAGCAGCAGATGAACAGAAGCAGGCACAGGCATGCATGAATCACAAAAAGCTAGCAAACAAGTTCAGCAGGTATTAGGGAAGGCAAATGGAATGTTGGCCTTTATTTCAAAGGGAATGGAGTATAAAAATAGGTAAATTCTGCTAAAACTATACAAGGCACTAGTTTGACCACAGCTAGAATACTGTGAACAGTTTTGGTCCCTTTATCTAAGGAATGATACAATGGCATTGGAGGCAGTCCAGGGAAGATTCACTAGGTTGATCTGGGGGGGATGGAGGAATTTTCTTATGAGGAGAGGTTGAGTAGGTTGGGCCTGTACTCACTGGAGTTTAGGAGAATGAGAGGCGACCTTACTGAAATAATAAGATTACTAAAATATAAGATTCTTAGGGGGCTTGACAGGGTAGACGCTGAGAGGTTGTTTCCCATTGTGGGAGAGTCTAGGACCAGAGGGCATAATCTCAGAGTAAGGGGCGTCCATTCAAAACAGAGATGAGGAGGAATTTCTTCTATCACGAGGTAGTCAACCTGTGGAATTCTTTGCCGCAGAGGACTGTAGAGGCTGGGTCGTTAAGTATATTCATGGCTGAGATAGACGGATTTTTAATCAATAAGGGAATCAAGAATTATGGGAAAAGACAGGAAAGTGGAGTTGAGGGTAATCAAATCAGCCATGATCTCACTGAATGGCGGAGCAGACTCGATGGGCCGAATGGCCTACTTCTGCTCCTACATCTTATGGAGTCAGGCAATGTTATGGAGGTAGCAATGAACGGTCTTACTAATGGTGCAGATGACTGGTTGAAAGCTCATCTTGTAGTCAAAAATGATACCAAGGCTGCAAGCAGTCAGATTCAGTCTCATTTGCCGGGGAGTGGGACAGGGTTTGTGGCGGGGACTGAACACAATGCATATGGCTTCACAGCATTTAATTGGAGGACATTTTTCAATATCTTTTAATCAACATCAAGGTCTGAGGAGTTCTCACGGCAAACTCAATTAAGAACAAAACCATACAAACAAACATGTACCTTTGTCAAAGACGAGTTTTAATCTCCGTGTGTTGTGTTTCTTATTTCTGTATTCTTTCTCAAAATTTCCTAGCCCAGACGTATAATGGTCCCATGGGATCTGAGGCAGCTGAACCACTCTTTGTGGGCATGGAAATCCCATGTCAACCTATGTTACAGGCCAGTTTAAAGCATTAAAAATCCATCCGCGTTCAGTGTATCAGATTTTCTTTCTACTACCTTCTTGTAAAACAAGTGCTCAGAAAAAGTGATGCCGATAATGAGGGTTTTTTGACAGAGAAGAGAGAGAAACTGTTCCCACTGGAAGGAGGGTCAATAACTACAGGTTTTTAAATAATTGGCAAAAGAATCAGAGGAGAAATGAGAATTTTTTTTTATTTTACACAGCGAGTTGTGATCTGGAATGCACTGCCTGAAAGGGCATTGGAAGCAGATTCAACAGTAACTGCCAAAATGGAATTGGACACCTACTTGAAATAAAAAATTAGGAGACAGCGGGGAAATGGGACTAAGTGGATAGCTCTTTTGAAGAGTTGGCAAAGGCATGATGGGCCCAATGGCCTCTTTCTGCATCATGAGATTCTATGTCTCTATCAAAATTATTTTTCAAATTTATTCCCTATTTCAAATTGGTGCAAAGGAAAAATAAAAGCAAAATACTGTGGATGCTGGAAATCTGAAACAAAAACAAAAATTGCTGGAAAAGCTCAACAGGTTTGACACATCTGTGGAGAGAAAGACATAGTTAACGTTTCGTGTCCGTATGACTTCTTCAGAACTAAGAAGTAAAAATGTGGCAAAATATATACTGTTTAAGGGGGGTGGGACAGGTGGAAGCTGGATAGAAGGCCAATGATAGGTGGAGGCAAAGCAGAGATTGCAAAAGATGTCATAAACAAGAGGTCGAAGGGGTGTTGATGGTGGTGATACTGGATAAAGGAGGTGTTAATGGTGACATTAAGATTAGAAAGCAGGATGAGCAAGTGACGGATGGCCCTAGTGGGGACGGGGGGAGGGGACGGTGTGGGAGAAAAGATCAAAATAGGCTAAAACGTGGGGATAAAACAGCAAATGGAAATAAATTTTCAAAATAGTAGAAGTAGGTGGGAAGAAAATATATATATATATATATATATAAAAATTAATATAAAATAAATATTTGAAAAAAGGGGGTCAAAAAGGGTCAAGGATGGAGGAGAGAGTTCATGATCTGAAGTTGTTGAACTCAATGTTAAGTCAGGAAGGCTGTAAAGTGCCTAATCAGAAGATGAGGTGCTGTTCTTCCAGCTTGCGTTGAGCTTCACTGGAACATTGCAGCAGGCCAAGGACGGACATGTGGGCATGAGAGCAGGGTGGAATGTTGAAATGGCAAGCAACGGGAAGGTCTGAGTCATGTTTGCGGACAGACCGCAGGTGTTCCGCAAAGCAGTCACCCAGTCTGCGTTTGGTCTCTCCAATGTAGAGGAGATCTCATTGGGAGCAGTGAATGCAGTAGACCAAACTGAGGGAAGTGCAAGTGAAGTGCTGCATCACTTGAAAGGAGTGTTTGGGCCCTTGGACGGTGAGGAGGGCGGAAGGGGCAGGTGTTGCACCTTCTGTGATTGCATGGGAAGGTGCCATGGGAGGGGGTTGAGGTGGAGGGGGTGATGGAGGAGTGGACCAGGGTGTCCCAGAGGGAGCGGTCCCTACAGAATGTGACAGGGGGGGTGAAGGGAAGATGTGTTTGGTGGTGGCATCATGCTGGAGTTGGCGGAAATGGCGGATGATGATCCTTTGAATATGGAGACTGGTGAGGTGAAAATGGGGACCCTATCATGGTTCTGGGGGGGAGAGGAAGGTGTGAGGGCAGAGGTGCAGGAGATGGGTCGGACACGGTTGAGGGCCCTGTCAACCATCGTGGGTGGGAAACCTCAGTTAAGGAAGAAGGAAGACATGTCAGAAGCACTTTTTGGAAAGTGGCATCACCCAAACAGATGCGACAGAGGAGAAGGAACTGAGAGAATGGGATGGATTCCTTACAGGAAGCGGGGTGTGAGGGGTTGTAGTTGAGGTAGCTGTGGGAGTCGGTGAGCTTGTAATGAATATCGATGGACAGTCTATCACCAGAAATTGAGACAGAGAGGTCAAGGTAAGGAAGGGGTCAGTGATGGGCCATGTAAAAGTGATGGGAGGGGTGGAAATTGGAAGCAAAATAATACATTTTTCCAGGCCCAGACGTGGCCCGAAACAGCCATTGATGTACCAGAGAAAGAGTTGTGGGAGGGGGCCTGAGTAAGACTGGAATAAGGAATGTTCCACATACCCCATAAAGAGACAGGCATAACTGAGACCCATCCGGGTACCCATAGCCACACCTTTTATTTGGAGGAAGTGAGACAGGTTTAAGGAGAAATTGTTCAGTGAGAGAACAAATGCAGCCAGATGGAGGAGAGTGGTGGTGGATGGGGATTGTTCAGGCCTCTGTTCTAGGGAGAAGTGGAGAGCCCTCAGACCATCCCGGTGGGGGATGGAGGTGTAGAGGGATTGGATGTCCATGGTGAGGAGGTGGTGGTTGGGGCCAGGGAACTGGAAATTGTTGATATGATGTAGGGCATCAGAGGAACTGCACATGTAGGTGGGAAGAGATGAGCAAGTGGAGAGAGAACAGAGTCAAGATAGGAAGAAATGAGTTCCGTGGGGCAGGAGCAGGCTGACATGATCGGTCTACCAGGACAGTCCTATTTGTGGATTTTGGGTAGAAGGTAGAAGCGGGCTGTCCGAGGTTGGAAGATTATGAGGTTGGGAGCTCTGGAGGGAAGATCCCCAGAGGAAATTAGGTCAGTGACAGTCCTGGAAACAACGACTTGATGTTCAATGGTGGGGTCATGGTCCATGGGGAGGTAGGAGGAAGTGTCTGAGAGTTGGTGCTCAGCCTCTGCAAGGTAGAGGTCAGTACGCCAGACAACAACAGCACCACCCTTGTCGGCAGGTTTGATAACAAAGTCAGGGTTGGACCTGAGTGAACGGAGTGCGGCAAGTTCAGAAGGACACAGGTTAGAGTGGGTGAGAGGAGCAGAGAAATTGAGACGGCCGATGTCACGCCGACAGTTCTAAATGAAAAGGTCAAGAGCAGGTAAGAGGCCAGAGGGAGGGGTCCAGATGGAGGGAGAATACTGGAAGCAGGTGAAAGGATCCATTAAACGGGGGGAGGACTCCTGCCCAAAGACGTGAGCACGGAGACAAAGGCGGCAGAAGAAGAGTTCAGCATCATGCCAAGCCCAGAATTCATTGAGGTGAGGGCGTAAGGGCATGAAACGGAGTCCTTTGCTGAGTGCTGAACATTCAGCAGAGAAGGTCAGGGGGTGTGGTGAATACAGGGCCTGGCTGGGAATAGAAAATAGGATGGGGTCAGAGAGACGGGAAGGGGTGGAGGGTCCTGGATGGACGCTGGCATCAATGAGTTGTTGGAGCTTGCGTTCCTTAACACCTGAAACAAAGAGTTTCTTGTTAAGGCGTCAGAAGAGGCGAAGAATGAAACGCTTGTTAAAGCGTCTCTTCCCACCTACATCCGTGATTCCTCTGATGCCCTACATCACATCAACAATTTCCAGTTCCCTGGCCCCAACCACCGCCTCCGCACCATGGACCGTCCAATCCCTCTACACCTCCATCCCCCACCAGGATGGTCTGAGGGCGCTCTGCTTCTTCATTGAACAGAGGCCCAAACAATCCCATTCCACCACCACTCTCCTCCGTCTGGCTGCACTTGTTCTCTCACTGAACAATTTCTCTTTAAACCTGTCTCACTTCTTCCAAATAAAAGGTGTGGCTATGGGTACCCGCATGGGCCCCAGTTATGCCTGTCTCTTTATGGGATGTGTGGAACACTCCTTGTTCCAGTCATACTCAGGCCCCCTCCCACAACTCTTTCTCCAGTACATCAATGGCTGCTTTGGTGCCACTTCATGCTCTTGTCTGGGCCTGGAAAAATTTATTAATTTTGCTTCCAATTTCCATCCTTCCATCACTTTCACATGGCCCATCACTGACACTTCCCTTCCTTTCCTTTCCTTGACCTCTCTGTCTCAATTTCTGGTAATAAACTGTCCACCAATATTCATTGCAAGCCCACCAACTCCCACAGCTACCTTGACTACAGCTCCTCACACCCCGTTTCCTGTAAGGACTCCATCCCATTCTCTCAGTTCCTTCGCCTCCGTCGCATCTGTTCCAATGATGCCACTTTCCAAAACAGTGCTTCTGACATGTCTTCCTTCTTCCTTAACCGAGGTTTTCCACCCATGGTGGTTGACAGGGCCCTCAACCGTGTCTGACCCATTTCCCGCGCCTCTGCCCTCACACCTTCCTCTCCCTCCCAGAACCATGATAGGTCCCCCTTGCCCTCACTTTTCACCCCACCAGCCTCCGCATACAAAGGCTCATCCTCCGTCATTTCCGCCAACTCCAGCGTGATGCCGCCACCAAACACATCTTCCCCTCACACCTCCTATCAGCATTCCATAGGGTCCGTTCCCTCCGGGACACCCTGGTCCACTCCTCCATCACCTCAATCCCCTCCCACGGCACCATCCCATGTAATCACAGAAGGTACAACACCTACCCCTTTACTTCCCCCTCCTCACTGTCCAAGAGCCCAAACACTCCTTTTGCATTTCCCTCAATTTGGTCTATTGTATTCGCTGCTTCCTCTACATTGGATAGACCAAACGCAGACTGTGTGACTGCTTTGCGGAACACCTTCGGCCTGTCCACAAGCCAGACCTCCCTGTCGCTTGCCATTTCAACACCCCATCCTGCTCTCATGCCCACATGTCCGTCCTTGGCCTGTTGCGATGTTCCAGTGAAGCTCAACGTAAATTGGAGGAACAGCACCTCATCTTCTGATTAGGCACTTTACAGCCTTCCGGACTTAACGTTGAGTTCAACAACTTCAGATCATGAACTTTCTCCTCCATCCTCACCCCTTTTTGAACCCCTTTTTTCAAATATTTATTTTTTAATTTTTATATTTATATTTCTTTTCCCACCTATTTCTATTATTATTTTAAAAATTTATTTCCATTCATTGTTTTATCCCGACCTTTCAGCCTATTTCGATCTTTTCTCCCACACCGTCCCCTCCCCCCACCCCACCCCCACTAGGGCCATCTGTCACTTGCTCATCCTGCTTTCTACTCATAATGTCACCCATTAACACCTCCTTTAACCAGTATCACCACCAACAACACTCCTTCAACCTTTAGTTTATGACATCTTTTGCAATCTCTGCTTTGCCTCCACCTATCACTAGCCTTCTATCCAGCTTCACCTGTCCGACCACCCCCCCCCCTTAAACAGTATATATTTCACTGCATTTTTACTTCTCTTTAGTTCTGAAGAAGAGTCATACGGATTCGAAACGTTAACTGTGTCTTTCTCTCCATAGATGCTGTCAGACCTGTTGAGTTTTTCCAGCAAGTTTTGTTTTTGTTGGTGTTGGTGTTGGTGTTAAGGAAAGGCTCGAATGGGCCAGGTATTTCCCCCACCCGTTTACCGGACAGGTTTTTCCAGCTCTTTTGATCATTTATTCGATATTGCAATGTAGTTCAGTCAAACTGCTTCATTCAGCTGAGTCAAAGTGGGTCAAAGGAGCTAATAGTAATGGGTCTGAAGCAGACAATATTTTGCTGTTACTCGACTGCTTAGCTCATGAAACAACACCAATCCACAAAGTCCCACTGGACCCATCCCATCCCCACATACAACAGTCAGTTAAACATTGTATTTAGATGGAGATAGCGGGATTAATAGTTAAGATACGGGACCAGAGGGCATGATCTTATGTACCATCATTGTACACTGCGAAACTGAATATTCAATAAATTAGCACCAGACAAGGGTCATTAAAAGTTGCCAAATTGTCTTAAAAACTCAAGATAGTTCAGTAAAGCCCTTCAATAAACAGAGCCTGCCACTCCTACTGGTCTGTCTCCAGTTCCACACTGTGTGGGTCAATCTTAATGTCCTCATGTTAATTACGAATGGGTAATAAATATTGCCTTGCTAGTATTGCCTATGTTCCAAAAACTCTGGTAAAGAGAGTCCTTCTGCTCATTTGATCTTTTCCCATCACAGCTTTGTAATCGACAGGTCATCTACATTTCTAACAATGCGGAACTCGTTCATTCCTGCAGATGAGTATCAGTCTAGTGTATGCATTCAGTCCTGGGGTCTAGATCCACAAACCTCTAAGAGATCACACCCTCCGTCAAGTCAAAGTTTCCATGTGCAATGACGCACTGATAAGGTTGTCTTTGTTTGTATATGTTAATCGTTTTTAAGTATCTTAACAGACAATGGGTCGAAACACAAAAAAAGGAGTGTCCACCCATTGGACATGTAATTCTCTAAATAACTGAATTCACTTTTCAATTAGGGATTTTAGTGAAAAGAGATAAAAATACACAGTCAAAAAGAGTGAGAAAAGGGGTCCCTACTATTCTCTATTGACTACAGAACACACTTATTAAGGGCCTGTCAAGGACCTACCTTCTGTTGGAGATTTTCCACAAACGTAATGGGTTCCTTCAGCCCTTCTTTCTGATGTCTGCTTAAACATTCCAAGTCTTGAATAGCTTGGGCCCGTTGGGCTTCCAGCACAGCAATGGTCTGTAGCAGCCTCTGGTAACTGAGTAAGAGATAATACAAGCTGCATCAAGTTATTCTGAATAAACCATGAGTTACACGTGTAGAAACTTCAAATGACCAGGAACTTAAATAAGGTTCCCCAACAGGCTTTCTTAAATCAATAACTTTAAACATGTAATAAACATTGCTTTATACGCCAACCCTGCATATCTTAGCCAGCAACATGCTCGACGACTGTAAAATTTACATGACTGAATCCAGTGTGGACTGATGGCACAGAAATATTTTCTTTGCCTACTGGTTGGAATTCTTAGACTGCATTCAGTTCCAAGTGAAGAAAGCGCATCGTCTCAACCTTAATGTCAGTAATCCGAAGTTCAACACATACTGACCACCTTCCGCACAAAGAATGCGTGAGAGGCCACACGGGGAATGGGTGGGCCACAACAGCACAGGACAAGATGCCAATGAGGAGCTAGCATGACTTAATGCTATTAGTGCAGAAGCTCTGAATCCATCCACGAATCAGAATATTTGAATCCCAATGCCAGGTGCCTGAGCATTACCATGTACTCTTCAATGAGCAATCAACATTGAGCAGAATTTGGGAAGCCCTAAGAATCAAGGTATAATGCAGGATTTTGTAGTGTATAGTCGTGGTCTTTTCATAATTAAAAAATGATACAGCACAGGAGACCATTCGCCTCACTGCACCCGTGTCGTCTCTTTTGTTGAGCCATTCAATTATTCCCTGCTCTTTCCCCATAGCCATGCAAGTATATTCCTTGAAGTATTTATCCAACCCCCTTTTCGATGTTACTATTGAATCTGCTTCCCCCATCCTTTCAGACCATACATTCGACACCACAACAACTCACTGTGTAAAGGTTTCCTCATGTCGCCTGTGGTTCTTTTGTCGATCAGCGTATATGATGCCCTTTGGGGTCAATTAACCCTTCTGACACTGTAAACAGTTTCTACTTATTTACTTTATCAAAACCATTCACTATTTTCAACGCCACTATCAGATCACCTTTTAACCTTCTCTGCTCATAGAAGAATAGCCCCAGCTTCTCCAGTCACGTCACATATTTGAAGTCCCTCATTCCTGGTACCATTCTAGTCAGTCTCTTCTGCACCCCCACTGAAAGCTTGCTACCCTTCCGAAACTGTGGTACCCAGAATTGAGCGTAATACTTCAGCTGAGGCCTAATCGCTGTTTTACAAAGGTTTGACATAACTTCCTTGATTTTGTGCCCTAGGCTTCTATTTATAAAGTCAAGGATACCATAGGTTTTCTTTTAATAGCCCTCTCAATGTATCCTGTCACCGTCAGAGGTTTGTTCAGAAATAAAACCAGGTCCAGGGGTCAAAATATTTTTTTTTGAGGGCTCTTTTTGAAAAAAAAATATCTAGCTTAATTTTGTCGAGGGCAACTTTTTGACTTTTGGGGACTTCTTTTTACATTTTCACTATCTCAGTCCCAGTCATTCAAAGCAGTTAACGTGAGTAGCTCAAGGTGCCATTCTTCCTTAGCTCCTTGGTATTTCCTCTCAAATTGGGATTCTAAACATGATTCCCAATTTACAGCTGAGCATTATCCTCAGGCTCCTTTCCCCAAAAATCCTTGCCCACCCCAGAAATTCTTCACCAATTCCGTGCCTTCAACATTTGGTTTTCCTCCTTCAGGGTTTCTTGTGCTTAACGAGCTTCTTAATCCCCCAATAAAAGTTGAGCATACCTACACTCCAAATCACAAGCCCACGGAACTTGTAAAAACGTAATTGACTTATGAACAAGACCATTCTTGAATTGTCAGCTAGTTATTGCCTGTGCCAGTTTTTTTTTTAAAGTTTTTGGTCACCTTTTGCTCATTTTCCTGTATTTGGTAACTGATAAAGAGATTGTTAACAGTCACTTTGTATTACAGAACTTGAATATTGCCGAAGAGAGGGGCATGTTGCCAAAGCTTTTCGTCCTGCACACATCAGGACAAACACAAGAATACCAAATTTCAAACAAACACAACAATTTACACTAAAAGGAGAAAAGGGTGCTGATTGGTTAGCAAGTGGACTCTGCTTGGCTGAGGCGCTGCCTCACAACAGGGAACTAGAGGCTCCTCAAGCACCTGGGCAATTCAAAAAAGGCACAAGGGCTTGAACAGATTCTTCTTGTTTGCAGACAATGGATCCCTGTGTATGAATGTATGTCACTTCTAGCAAGCATAAATGAACGACATTACGAGCTTGACGGATTACCTTAAGTTGGTTTATCCACGCTCCCCATTTTCCTTAATTGCTTGAAAACTTCAATCAAATCATCCGCAACTTCTAAATTCCAGGGAACGCAACACTAGGTTTCCTTTGAATTTATTTTTTCATGGAATGAGTGTCACTGGCAAAGCCAGCATTTGTTGCCCTAATTGCCCTTGAACTGAATGGCTTGCTGGGCCATTTCAGAGAGCAGTTAAGAGTCAACCATATTGTTGTGGGTCTGGAGTCACATGTTGGCCAGACCAAGGAAGGATAAGAGATTTCCTTCCCTAAAGGACATTAATGAACCAGGTGCAACACAAAAACAGAAACAGAAATACCTGGAAAAACTCAGCAGGTGTGGCAGCATCGGCAGAGAAGAGCACAGTTGACGTTTCAAGTCCTCATGACCCTTCAACAGAACTAAGTAAAAATAGGAAAGGGGTGAATTGTGAGCTGGTTTAAGGGGGGGTTGGGACAAGAAGAGCTAGGTAAAGGGCCAGTGATAGGTGGAGATAACCAAAAGATGTCACAGACAAAAGGACAAAGAGGTGTTAAAGGTGGTGATATTATCTAAAGGAATGTGCTAATTAAGGGTAGAAAGCAGGACAAACAAGGTACAGATAGCTCTAGTGGGGGTGGGGTGGGGTGAAGGAATACTAAAAAGGCTAAAAGGTAGAGATAAAACAATGGGTGGTAATACATTTAAAAATAATAGAAATAGGTGGGAAAAGAAAAATCTATATAAATTATTGGAAAAAACAAAAAGGAGGGGGAAGAAATGGAAAGGGGGTGGGGATGGAGGAGAGACTTCAACACCTCTTTGTCCTTTTGTCTGTGACATCTTTTGGTTATCTCCACCTATTACTGGCTTCTTGTCCCAACATCACCCCCCTCCCTTAAACCAGCTTATATTTCACCCCTTTCCTATTTTTACTTAGTTCTGTTGAAGGGTCATGAGGACTCGAAACGTCAACTGTGCTCTTCTCCGCCGATGCTGCCAGACCTGCTGAGTTTTTCCAGGTATTTCTGTTTCTGTTTCTGTTTTGGATTTCCAGCATCCGCAGTTCTTTGCTTTTATCTCTGTAATGAACCAGATGGGTTTTTACTATCGATGATGGCCACCGAATGGCTTTCGGTTCCAGATTTTACCACTACGACACCGTCTCCACCTGGTTTACGCAATCTTTCCTCACAATTTAACCCTTGGAGTTTAGGTATCATTCTGGTTAATCTAAGTGGCACTCCCTCCAAGGCCAATATACCTTTCTAACGTGGTGAGGAGGTGCATTGGTGGAGTCGGGCGGAACTTTAGGAAGAGGCTTGCTCATTCTGCTGTTATGAATTCTCGTGTTCCAACCAATATGCAACATCAAAACACAAATTAGGAACTTGCTCTTCTCACAAGAGATGGATAAAGCAAATGCTGGTCACAAGTACACAGCCGTCAGAGCAGGAAGTAACAGTTTGCTTTAGATTAAAGAGGAGAGTGTAGGGCTGCTTCCCTAGAAGACTACTGATTGCTGCACACGTTCTCACAAATCCTGACAATGACAAATGGTGCCTGCCAGGCAAAGGGCCACGCATGCACTTCCGCGCGCAGCTCATTGTCTGGGCACTGTCTCAGCTACGTTACTTTATTGCAGCTGCTAAATATCTCTGCCTTTGCCACACGATACGCCGTTTGGCCAGTGGTCGCATGAAAGTCCAGCCTAAACGTCGTGTCCGAGGAAGAAACTGAAGAACTCGTCACTACTTGAATGAATAGGAGGCTTTTCTGCAGGGCAGATCTGCAATCCGGAGGATGTTAAACCACATCTCTCAACTAAATAATGCTGCCTGGGAGTTTTGACAGCTAAGCCGATTTCCATTCATTCTGGCTTCAAGCTTCACTGGGCTCGCAAGGGCTCAGCTTGGGATGTAAATTTCAGAATCCAAATGTGTAAATTACTCAGTGCCTTTTAAAAATGACTGAGGAGCCGGCAAGGAGAAGGATCAAAGCCCATGTTGTAAGGTTTCAAATGCATAGGAAAAAATTGCAGGGCTATGGGGAAAGAGCAGGTGAACGAGACTAATTGGATCGCTCTACAGGTGCGATGGGCTGAACTGACTCCTCCTGTGCTGAATGATTTATAATTCTAAGATGCTGCATTATCAGGTAGCAATGATTAAGTGGGGAGGAATACGAACCTCAAGTATGCAAAGGAAGGGAAAGATTTAGACTGAGGGCTGTAAGGAGTTCCACAGCTTTTGGGCCTGAGGAAAATTAACGAAATGGGTATAAAAGACGAGAGAGTATCGATTTCAACACGATGAGGATGTGTGCATGAAGACAGATATGTGAGGGCAGTACTGTAGGAGTTTAGAAGGAATTGGTAAGTTCAGAGCACCACTAACTGTTAAAGTATGATCTGAGAGAACGTTCCATTGAATTCAAGCAGTGAGACACAGCATGGGGTTATCACAGTGCGAAAGCAAAAGGAGATACAAGAAAGATTGATATTATATAATATAGAAGGAAGGCAAGGATCGCCTAGCAGTTGGTGAGCTTTTGTGCTCCTTGATGTACAAAGTGTTCCTGTGAAAGTTAATTAAGGTCAGAAAGTGCTGCCCTAGTACTTAACTTCACTGCCATGCGGCCAACTACAGAATGAATTAACTGGCATAACCATCCAACCACAAGTATTGCAATAACCTCAAAAATAAAAAGCTACAAGATACTGCTGAACGTTCCCACTTGCCATTTCTTAGCTGAAATGGCACCTTTATGATAGAAGCAAAACAGAGTAAGTATGAAGCACCTTAAAACTTTATTAGAGACCTAAAATCACAACTGGATGAATTGCTGCAGCCGTACTTTTGTATTCACAGTGACCGCAGCTAACTGTAACTATGAAGAAAACTGTCATTTTGAACTTCAAGAAGAATATTTCACAATCGTAACACTTGCAAACGGCCAGCAGCACACAGACAACCTTTCATCAAAGCAGGCTTTCCATGTCAGTTAGCAGACCCCGGCACGCACCCTGAAATATGAATGGCAAACGAATCAGACTGGGTGGGAGAGGGGTGAGGGGGGGGGGTAGATGAGGATAATTTTTCTTTACGTTAACGGCTTCTGGGATGCATTGTCTGAAAGGATAGCGGAAGCAGATTGAATGGTAACTTTCAAAAAGGATTTGGGCATTTATTTGGAAAGGGAATTTGCAGAACTACTTGGAAAGTGCAAGGGAGTGGGACTCATTGGGGAGCTCTTCCGACATCCCTCGCTCATCAAAATACCCACCCACTAACATCTTGCACCTGAGCACATTAAGTATTAAAAAAAAAGCCAATGTCCAAATAGTTCTGTGATTCATTCTGTCTGTGCCAGGAATGGAGTGGAAAAAAAAAAGACATTACTTATAATCTCTTTGTTTGGAATGTAGCCAATAAGAGTTTGAACAGCGTTAGCCCAGTTCCCAAATGGCATCCATCCACAGCAGCTACAAAAAAAAATGTTCAGACATCCAACACAATTGGCACCAATTCAGCAAGTTCATTTGGACTGACCCAAAAGAGACAAGTCGCTCTTTTAAAGGAAAGGCTGGATCGAGAAATTCAGGACAGCTTTTCCAATCTGCTGCTGGATGCAGTGCAGGGAAACATCTCAGCCCCATGCAGAGTTATCTCGCATCTATACAGTCCACATGCACATTTACAAAACACCTGGAGAGGAGGTCATTCAAAAAGGTTCTGCTCACCCATTTCCCTTGTGCTCACTAACGTACACTGGCTCCCTGTTAAGCAACACCTGGATTTTAAATTTTAAAATCGAAAAGCAGTGCTTCAGTTTTCCATCCTACAGGATGGCCCACTCAGCTCTGAAGTCTGTGAGTTAGACGAGAGGGCTGGAGCAAGAATATTCCTCAGATGTTTCAATGTTCCCTTGTCCTCAAAAATGTTTTAGGATGCATGACAATATCGTATGACGTACAGAACTATAACACACAATATTAATTCTATGCAACAACTTGCATCTATATAGCACTTTTAATGTAATCAAGTGTCACAAGGCATTTCACAGGAATGTTAAAGAAAAAATTATTGAGCCCCATTAAGGAGCTATTGAGAAATTTTAAGAGATTTTAGGAGGCAACTCCACTACTGGAGGCTGAAGGCACAGCTTTTAATGGTCGAGTGATTAAAATTCAAATGCTCAAGGGGCCACAATTGAGGGAGGGCTCTGGGGCAGTGGGGATGGATGGTTGAAAGGCTGGGTAAGTCCAAGTCCATGGAGGGATTTGAAAACATGAATGAGAATTTTAAAATCCAGACATGGTTTAATGGGGAGCCAGTGTAGGTCAGTGGGCACAAGGGAAATGGGTGAGTGGAATCTGTCACAAGTTAGGACACAGGCAACAGAGTTTTGAATGACCTCAAAAAAATATCAGTGTACATGTATACAGGCAGAAGAGACATTCATTTCATTTATCTGGAAAAAAAACATGCATTTATATAACATCTTTCACCCAACCTCAGGACATCCAAAAGAGCAACACGACCAATTACATTCTTTTGAAGTGTAGTCACTGTTGCAATGTAGGAAATGTGGCAGCCAACCTGAACACAGCAAGCTCCCACTAACAGCATTGCAATGAATTAGATCATTTCTTTAAATTGTTGGTTGGGGGACAAAGATTGGTCAGGGCACCCCTGCTCTTCTTCAATCAGCGTCACGGAACTTTTTTTTATCCACCCGAGGAGGGGAGATAGGTGTTCGGCTTATCTTATCTGAAAGACAAGACTTCCAGCGACGCAACACTCCCCCTGGACTGCACTCGAATGTAGTCTAGGTTATGTAGTCGAGTGTCTGGAGTGGGACTCGAACCTATAACCTTCTGACTTCTATCCACCGCGACACGGCTAACAATGTTCATTTTATGTAGGGTGAAATACACTTCGTAAAATCACCAACTTCAAAACATGAAGCCTGCATACAATATTTAGCAAGTCCCTGTCAAGCTTGTAATTGAATATTTTCCCTTCTCTTTGATTTAATGCTTTGCTAGCTTTAGTGCTTTTAAACCACCTGCTAAGCACTTTTAAAAATAAATGTAATTACGAGGTGTGGACAGAGCTAACAATTGAGGAGCCCTGGATTTAATCAGGAATTGCAGGTTACCTGGTACAGGGCAATTAAAATCAGTTTCTGGGGGGGGGGGGGGGGGGGGGGTGACTGCTCTTTGAACGTGTCATTGATGGTGTAAATCAGTCAAGACGTTGATCTTCGCCTCTGGATTCAAAAGCTGCCCAGAAGCTAGCTGACTCTCCGTTGGGAGCGCACCAGCCTCCGAATCTGATGGTTGTGGGTTCAGGTCCCGCTCCAGATACTTGAGCACATAATCCAATGCAAACGTCATTTACATAAGACATTAATCTGAAGCCTCTCAAGTGACGTAGAAGATTCCCTGCCACTATTTTGAAGAGGAGTAATAGAAGAGTTTTCCCCAGTGTCCCAATTAACATTTATCCTTCAGCCAAAATAAAAAAAAAAAAAAAAAAATCTGTTCATTATTACATTCCCCATTTGTGGGACATTGCTGTGTGCAAATTGGCTGCTGTGTTTCCTACATCACAAAATTGACTATACTTCAAAAATGCTTCATTAGTTGAAAAGTGCTTTGGGGTGTCCGGAGGTCATGAAAAGCACTAAATAAAATGCAAGCCTTTCTTTCTTTGCAGATGGAGAGGAACACCTCTTCTGGCCGTATGACTTTTGTATAGTCAAGTCTTCAATGGGACCACAGCAAACCCATATCACCGACTCAGCAATTCCGCCTGGAAAGGCCACAGTATGACTGATGTAAGCAATGGAGAAATGTGAAAACTGGTGCACGGCCGAGACACATTGTTGGAGCAGTGTGGAGAGCACTTTACTGTGCGCATAACTGTGTCACAACTGACCTACAAGTACTTAATGCGAACACTGGGTGACTGAAATTAAAGACATTCTATTTCCCATCTTTGATAAGCAAAAAGGTTTTTTTTTAAAAAAAAATAGGCACTTAATTAAACAAACATAAATGTAACTTAAAATCGATAGGGAATAAAATTAAATAGAAAATTGAACTGTACCAACCATCATGTTACATTACAGAAGAGAGATTTTGATGTACTGTATTAGATTGTGGTGTTATTCTTAGAGGGAGCTTTGGGGACAGGATGGACCTCCCACTGAAATAACACCAAGGTCCAAACACAGTGACTGTATCAATGAGCCACCATTTTAAGGCCGCTACTCTTATTTGAAACAACAATGGGGAACATGCCATGCATAATACGCTCAAAGTTGCCACTGATATAGTGACAATTTTTAAATGCAATCTTAGTCACTCGCCATAATATTCAGGCTAATGTACGATTTGAGAATACACTTGATAATGAAGGAGATTTGCCTCAACAGCTGAAGTACTTCTTAATAAAGTCATGACATAGCAGAACTCACAAACAGCATTCTATCCAACTCCCTACCCACCCCCTTCAACTATGTTAGTCAAAAAAAATTATCTGGTGATTTCTCTCATTGCTGATGATTGTGGGACCAGGTGGAGTTAAAATTTGCTGCCTTGTTTCCTACTTTACAACAGTGGCTATAAGTCAGGTTAACTTCACTGGCCATTCAAGATCCCTAAAGAGGCTGTGTCAATGCAACCTTTTCTTTTTAAGACATCAGTGACTTGGAAGCTGCAACTAAATGTCAAGAGAAACCAAGATGAATGTATTTTAAAATTAAATTTAAATTAAATAAAGCATTTACACTTCCAAAGTGCTAATTCATCACTTTCAAGCAGCAACCTTCTCCCTCCCTGCTGCATCCCCAGGAATTCAAAGCTCAAGCAGCTCGGTCACATTTGGAGGTTTTTTTGCCCTGTCTGTATTTTGTGGGCCCTGGGAGGTTTGGTGCTGCCTCATTATTGGATAAATTCCAAATCGGAGCACCAAGAGCTGCTGCTATCAGCAACCTGAGGCTGATGGGAACACGGAATTAAGCTTCATGTGCAGCTCCCACAATGCCGTCCCGCGGAGCTCACAAAAGACAGATGGATTGAAGACCTCGGCGCTAGATTCTTGTGTTTCATAAATATATAAGCTTGAATAAGGATTTGTTTCTGACCTGACAGCTTCGAAACATACGCTGTAACACCCCCTACTTTAAGTGAGTGTTAAAAAAAGCCGCATGTTGCTTCGCAAGAAAGATAAAGAATCAGAGGGATGATAAAGCTTGGCCCAAAAAAAAGGCTTATAAAAAATGGTGGAAGAGCGGGGTCAGAGCAACTGAAGGCTCGATCACTAATGGAGGAAAGATGGTATCAATAGGAAGGGTACCCGCAGCCTGGGTGAGAACTGGAGGAGAGAGTTCGAGAGCGAGCAGAGAAAGGCCACAGAGGGGACATCTAGATAGGGATGAGGGTTTTAAATGTTTTAGGGGGACACGGAACTTGTTGAAGTAACTGAGGTCAGAGGTGACAAAAGCATGGATAAGGGGTTTTTGGCAGAAGAGCTCCGGTCGTGTGATGTGCTCATGTAGAAATAAAACAAACAGTTTTGGTGATGGACAGAATGTTGGGATTGCAGCTCAGCTCAGGATAGAACATGCCGCAAGGGCTTATGCACGGACTGACTCAGGCTGAGCAAATAGCAAGGTGAGGGATGGAGTGAGTAACAAGGAACAAGAGGTTATATCGCTACTATCCACAAAACTGCCATTTCAGTCTTGTTGGGAAAGTCATCCGTGATTTTATGTTAACAAACAATCGATAGCATGCAAGAGTTCACAAGGTCAACAGAAGTGGTGGAGGGTTAATGCTGGGTGTCAGCAGTGTACGAACATAAACTGACACCAGGCATATGGCGGGGGAGGCGATAGGGTAGTCGCCGGACTAGTAATCCAGAGACACAGGGTAATGCTCTGGGCATCCGGGTTCAAATCCCACCACGGCAGATGGAATAAAAAATCTGGAATTAGAAGTCTATGTCCATGAAGCCATTGTATTGTCAATTGCCGTAAAAACCCATCTGGTTTACTAATCTGGTTCCTTACCTGGTCTGGCCTTCATGTGACTCCGGGCCCACAGCAATGTGGTTGACTCTTAAATGCCTCTGAACAAGGGCAATTAGGGATAGGCATGTAAATGCTGGCCTAGCCAGCGACACCCACATCCCATGAATGAAACAGCATATATATTACATAAGTATACAACTTGCATTTATATAGCGCCTTTAACATTGTGAGATATCTCAAGGCACTTCACAAGAGCATAATCAAACAAAAACGTAGGGATAAAAGCAACTCGAAACGTCAACTGTGCTCTCCTCCGCCAATGCTGCCAGACCTGCTGAGTTTTTCCAGGTATTTCTGTTTCTGTTTTAAAACGTAGGGAGGTTCTATCTAGCCCGGACTGATGCAGCTGTGCAGATTGCACGCAAGATGTGGCTTCACTGCCACCTTGTGGTAAAAAGACAACATTATCAAGCTATTAGATTTTTTTTTCAATCCTCCTGGTACATCCTAAAATGAAAGCACCATCATTTTACGGGTATATTTAACATCTTCCTACAAATTTTCTACCCATCTCTCTCAGAGGCACTGACTCCTTGATACAGTTCCGCAGACGCTGGTTGCCCTCCAGCATCTCGCCCAGCTAGCCATTATTAGTGTGTATTGATGCTTCATTTTGGGTGGCTAAGCAAATGGACAATTTACCATGGGGTCATCACAACTAAGCCCAATCTGGTATTTACTGGAACAGTGTATAAGCAATCTGAGAAATGACACATGGTAAGTTAAGTGTCAGTTGAGAAGAACTTTGGACCTGAGGATACCAAAGCTTTCAATCACTGGGATTTACTTTGCATCATGTCTGGGTCTGTTGCAGACCAATTGATAGAGACTGGTTGCATGCTTACTCAACAACTCCATTGCCGTTATATCACACAACCACCAGGGCGGTAGGACCGTAGGCATTGCTACACGAGAAAGGACTATGTTTAAGTAATGTGTATACGCGTGCATGCGCACACACACACACACACACACACACACACACACACAACACTGGGTTTGCAGGACAGCCATCAGGGGCACCTTCTATGCCCTGCAACATCCCATCGCCCACCTGAAATTACTGAGGTCAAATGCCCCAGTAAAGATCAGCCAACTTCGCAGATTGGGGGTTGAACTTGAGGTCTGCCCAATACGCATGGTTCAGCTACTCACTGATCAAATCAATGGAGCTCATATGGGGCTCACTGGGCACACCAGTCATTTGGAAGCCAATCAATGATTAAGAGATATTCACATCAAATACAAAACTAAAACTAATGGGTATTTACAATGTCTGCACTTCAGTGTGCCATGTGGCTGCTTTTACAGCCAGTCTATGAATCAATGCCAGAATTTATTATTCTGCTATCTAGTTTAGCATGCATTACCAGTATAACTTTGCCAAATTAAGCACCTGTTTGAAATACTAAACTCTGCAAACAATAAATGCATTCCAAGTAGGCCAAGGTGCCCCTGGGGCTGAGACCCAAACCAATTCAGAGGTCTGGTATGCTCTAGTGCAGTAAGCAATTGTCTAGGCTTCGATCCTGAATCACACATGCCAAGCGGGAGTGGGTCAGCACTTCTTCAGTCACTCCACCTTTGCACAGACAGCACACACACATCCTTCTGTGGAAGGCTCCATCCTGATTCACTCTTCCCTCCATGGCGACAGCAGCTAAAACGGTGCTTTGTAAAGAAATGCAGTTTCACGTCAACAGTGCTTCCAAAAGCAAAGCTCCCCTCCATCCTATCTCGCCATCAAGGTCTCTTCAGCTAGCCGAGTAGGGGAAACAGCTTTGTCGGGAAATGGCTCAACAATGGGAGGGCAACAGCAGCTGGAGTGCAAACGGTTGATTTATCCCAGCCCACTAATGCCTTTACTCTCAGATGAAAATCGGGTGTTTTTGAGAGCCAGTGGAAAAATCACTTCTTGCAGATTCCATTGCTTCTCTAAAGTTTCAATTTGCAATTACGCTGCAGATTTTCCTTTTAAAGCGGAAGCACCGCTGCCCATGGAAATGGAGGGGGGAGCCCCTTCCCCACCCTCTCATAACGATGGGACAGTGAAAACTGGCTAATAGTTCTTAAATTTTAGTCTTTATATAAATGATAGGCTAAGCAAAATAAATATCCTGCAGTTTTGTTCATGAAGAAAAGGAGTTGCAGAGGCAAACAGCGCAAGGAAGGTACTTTTACACTGCTGCAGTGCCACACCGGTGCTACCAGCTCCAGATGTCGCATGGTAACACTGAAGGAACCTGCCCGGTGGCTACAGCCAGTGACCAGAAGGAGCTTTTTTTTTAAAAACTGGGTTGTCTGACCACTGGCCTTAGTGAGTCTGGCAAGTTCTATCTTAGGATTCTAGGACAATACAGCACAGGAGACAACCATTTTGCCCATCGTGCCTGTGCCAGCTCTTTGAAAAAGCTATTCAACTAGTCCCATTTCCCTGCTCTTTCCCCGTAATCCTGCTAATTTTTACCCTTCAAAAACTTATCCAATTTCCTTTCGAAAGTTTTCTGTTTCCACCAGCTTTTCAGGCAGTGGATTGTAGGTAAATCATTACATCCAACTCACGGTGCAAACAAACATTTTCATCTACCCAGGGTTCCTCTCCTGCGAGCTGCTCCCTACACCTAAGTCTAGGATCCTTATAGAAATTGAAGAGCATCAAACCCAAAACTAACCCTTGGGGAACAGCACTGCAAACCGCCTACCAGTCCGAACAAACATCCATTCACTGTCAAAGTCATTAAGCCAATTCCATATTCATACTGCCATTTTCCCCTTAATTTCATGGCATTCCGTCTTCTTTACAAGCCTCCTGTGTAAATTTGCGCAATTTAAACATAACAAATCCAAGCTAGCTCTCCTTTATCACCCCCATGCCCTTCCAAACAAAAGTTCCTTTTGCTCTCGATGACTGATTTTCCCAGCAGGCTGACTGGATATGCACCATGAAAATTTCACACACACCATCATTACGTTTTACCAAAAACTCTCATGACAATGTTGCACTGTGTGCCTGAAATCCAGTTTCTTAAGCACGGAAATATTTGTGGCTGATCCTTGTGCGCGTGCCAAAATTTGCAGCCACTTGACATGCCTGTGCCAATATCTGTGGCTATACCCCCGGCGTATACCAATATTTGCAGCTGTAAATATTACATTTGAACATCACTGCACTAGGGGAAAGTGTTGGTGCTTAAGGGTCTGCCGCTTGTCATGGTTGCAGGAGTAACTTTGTGCAAAGAATTAGCACAAGAGCAAGCTCTTGGCACATTGAAGCTATTGGCACAACGTTAAAGAATATCGTCTTAAGTGAGATTTTTTTTTTGCTGTAGGGCATACACAGTGCCAGAGTGAGAAACTACAAGCAACTGCTTTCAGTCGAGTATTTGATTGGCACAAACAGACCTCACACCAAACATCAGACATTGGCTCATCTTCAGACCTAGTCCTTGAAACAAACCTTATCCACAGATGTATTCAACTTCTGCTAAACTATAACTTTTTCAAGCCAGGCTCCTCTGAGCAGATTACAATTTCCCTCCCCTCCCCTCCCCCAGGGCTCTCTTGCAAATAAAAATGACCAGGTTTGGAATCTCGCACGAAGATCATCACATTCACGATCGAGGCCCACATTCTCGTGCAGTACTAAGGAAGTGTTGCATGTTTTTAAAAAGTGCCATCCTTTGGAGAAGACGTTGAACTGCCTGTTCCTGTGTATTAGGTGGAATATGAAGATTTCAGAGCATTATTTGAAGAGGTGCATGATGGTTTTGCTAGAGTAATATCAAGCATTCTTCCCTCAGCCAAAATAACTTCATTGGTCATTCATTGCATTGGTGAGTAGGATATTGCTTTAAAAACATAAGGAATAGAAGCAATAGGTCAGTTGGCCCTTTGAGCCTGATCTACCATTCAATAAGGTTACAGCTTCTACCTAAACCCCACCTTCCTGCACTATCTCCAGGGCACCCAAAATTTAACATTTTCTGTCTTGAATATACTCAATAGTTGACCATCCACAGCTCTCTGGGGTGCAGAACTCCAAAGATTCACAATCCTTAGAGTGAAGGAATTCTCATCTCAGTCCTAAATGGCTGGCCCCTTAATTCTGAAACTGCGACCCCTAGTTCTAGATTCCCCAGCCAGGGGAAACATCTTCCCAGCATACAGCCCCTTAAGAACTTTGTGTGTTTCAACGAGATTACCTTTTATTCTTCTAAACGCTAGGGAATATAGGCCTAGTCTACCCAATCTCCCTTTATAGGACAATCCACTCAATCCAGGAACCATTCCAATTAAACTTCATTGCACTCCCTCTAAGACCAAAACTGCAAACAATACTCTATGTGTGATCTCAACCAAGGCCCTACATAATTGTAAGACTTCTTGACTTTTCTACTCCAATGTCTTTGTAATCAAAGCTAACATACCATTGGCTTTCCTAATTGCTTGATGTATCTGCACGCTAACTTACTATGATTTGTGTACGAGTGCCAAACGGATGTTGTTTTTGTCCACGTTAACAGTCAAAGAGTGCATTTCAAAAGAAAGTTATGGTACGTGATCAACTTTGAGGGATTTCCCAGGCCAGTAATGACAGGGTTATATCAGTTCAAGTCTTTTGTAGGTGTAGAATCCAATGCGTAAAATCGTAAGAGGTTTTAAGACTAATGGTCTATAGAAAGAACTAATGGTCAAGCCAATATTCTCCAATGTTGGCAAATATTTATTTAAAAAGGTATCAGCGGCTTTTCCTCTAGCAGCGTCCCCTACATCTAGACAGTGCAACATTTTCACAGGTCTATGAATAGAGACATTTACACTGTAGAGTGGCCAGTGCAAGAACTGTATGTGCCTCCTGTTGGCTACACTCCAATTTATTTACAAACTACCTACAGATAAATAAGTTTTTACAGCATTTATCGCAAGAACACAAAATAATTATGGATGAGAAAGGCCATTTAGCTCATCTTGACTCACTGACCCAGAGAGATTACACCTCCTGCCTCACTGTAGCAGCCTGTGGTTTTTCAAGATTCATGGGTTTTATCCAACATTATCCTCTCTGGAAGCTTATTGTAAAGAATTTACTGATCTCTGACCTAAAATGATCCTTCTCTGGTTTGCTTTCCCTTGTTCCATTTAAAACAAAAATTCAATTAATATTCCTGATTAATGTTTTCTATGTCCTTAACAGGGAGCCATAGAGATGAAAAAAGATATTAGTCAAGTGTTTTTTTGATTATAGAAAGCCATTTGACAAGGTGAAACATTTAGAACTGATGAGCATGTTAGAGTCTCTTGACCTTGATGGAAAAGATCTCAGAGTGATAAGAAATCTTTACTGGGAACAAACTGCAGCTGTAAAAGTCTAGAACGATTTAAGCGATTTTGTGAAGTTTAAAAGAGGGGTCAGCCAGGGGTGTGTTTTCTCCCCAGATTTATTCACTTTGTATAGTGAAAATATTCTTAGAGCGATTGAAGACTTTTCTGGATTATCTGTTGGAGGTTAAGATATGCCAATGACATTCTTATTGCTGACTCTCAAGAGAAACTGCAAAAGATTTTGCATAGCGCAGGGAGTGAAAGTGAGAAGGGCTGAGCATAAATTGTCTATTAGAGTTCAAAACGACAACCACACCAGAATATAAGATCACAGTGAAGAATGAAAAGGTCACACAAGTAGACCAATTAAGCATCAGATGGAAAGTGCGACCATGAAGTAAGACAAACTGGAATAGTCAAAGATGCATTTCAAAAACTAATAAAGGTTACGATCAACTCAAATTTAGCCATGAAAACAAAGCCGTGAATCCTGAAATGCTACATCACACCAATTTTGACCTTGGAAGCAAATGTTGGATGATCAGTGAAGCAATGTAGAGACTGCAGAGTGAGGTGAGGTGAATAATGAAGATGTCTTTGATAAGTCACACTGTCAATTAAGAGGTGCTTGTAAAATCTGAGACCAAAAGAACACTGCTGACCAAGATCAGGAAGAGACATTTGGAATTTCTTGGGTACGTAATAAGAAATCATAGTTTTGAAAGTCTGATGCTGATGGGAAAGATCAATGGTAAAAGGGACCGAGGTAGACAATGAATGATCTTTCTAAAGAGCCTCGCAAACTGGGTGAATATGCCACCAACGAAGATGATCCACACCTCCGGAGCAAGATTAACATGGAGATCCATGATCGCTAATGCCCTCTTAGGGCATGGTGCCTGAAGGGGAAAGAGACAGCTTTAACAATCTTGCATATCCCTGTAAGATCATCTCAGTTTTCTCCTTTGTACATTAAAAAGTCTAACTTTCTCCAGCCTTTTCTTATTAATCAGGCTCCTGACACAGGCAATCAGCTTCAGGCTCTTCTCTGCATTGCCTCCAGTGCTTGATTGCATACTTCTGGTCACTGAGCAACAAAGTGCATTTTGACAAGAGCGCCATAAAGACTGATCACCTCTCTGATTTGTATTTTACTGTTTTGCTATGTAGTTCAATATTCTATTGGTTTTGTTGATTGCTGTTCTGGGTTGGCTAAGCATAGAATTTTCCAAGAGTCCTATGCATCTTTCAGCTCCATCCTCAGCTATTTCAACATCATACAGAGTATTTTTGGCAGTTTTATTCTCTTCCTGTCGCAACATTTTACATTGTTCTGCATTAAATTTCATTCGCTATGCCCAGTCACATAAATTGCTCAATTCATTTTGTAATTTCTAACCTGCCTCTCCTCGTTTGGCACCATTTGCAAATGTGTCTACTCTACATTTGGTTTCTGAGTCCAGATCACCGATGTAAATTCATGTCAAGTAGAGTCTATATACTTGAGCCCTGAGGCACCCACTCAATATATCAACCCCCAATCCAACACACAACCCCACTCTGACAGGGCTCTACAAACGAGTATCTTTTGTTTCCTTTCCTCCAACCTTCCCAAGCTTTACTAATTCAGGAGACACTTCTTTACTCAAAGGGAAGAGAACTCACTACCACAAAGAGCATTTGAGGTAAATAGCAAAGATGCATTTAAGGGAAGCTAGTCAAAGATATTAAGAGGAAAGGAATAGAAGGATATGCTAATAGAGTTGGTTAAGAAGGACGCGAAGGCACGTGTGAAGCATACATTTCGGCATGGACCTGTTGGCCCGAATGGCCCATTTCTGTGCTGTAAATGCAAATTAATACCCTGAATGTCTAAAGCTTTGAGTTTAATTAATAATTGTGTGTGCAACTTTTATCAAAAGCATTTTGGGAGTCAAGGCACACCACATTATGGAGCTTCCCAAAGTCCAGCTAGGTTGTCACTTCTCCAGAACAAGTCGAGAAGGTTGGTCAGACAGGACATTACCCTTCTAAATCCATTTGGGCTGTTGTTTGCTGGAATCTTATTGTACAAAAGGTCATTCAGCTTATTCCTAACACTTGCATTTCATGCAAAATAGCTGGATTGATTAGCTGCCCGTTTCCAATCTTCTGGTACATCTGCAATGTCCAATGCACCCCTCGATGATTTTCAGTGCTTCACAAATCTCTTTTCTAATCTTTCTCAGAGGTCCAGGATAAATGCCATCCATTCCTGGAGACATTGGAAGATAGGAACAGGGGGAGGCCATTTAGCCCCTCTAGTCTGTTCCACCATTCAATGAGATCATGGCTGATATGTAATCTGACTCCATATATCTGCCTTGGCCCTATATAGCTTATTACTTAATACTAAAAAAAATCTATCAATCTTAGATTTAAAATTAACAATTGACTCAGCACCAACTCCTGTTAGCAGAGAATTATGAACTTATACCACCCTGTGTGTAGAAATGTTTCCTAACTTCATTCTTGGCTCCAATTTTCAGACTGTGCCCTCTAGTCCTACGCTCCTCAACAGATGGAAGTAGTTTATCTCGATCTACCCCATCTGTTCCCTCTAACATCCTGAAAACTTTGTTCAAATAACCCCTTAATCTTTTAAATTCCAGGTAATGCACCTGAGTTTGTGTAATATCTCCGTGCAATTTAACCCTTGCAGCCCAGTTATTATTCTGGTAAATCTGTATTCCTTCCAAGGCCAACATATCCTTCTTATGGTGTGGTGCCTGCTTTGAGCCTGATTAATCTGTCTAAACCTCATTTATGGCAAAGTTAATGATTTTACTTGGTATATCCTTGTTTGTGGGGGGGGAGTGGGGCAGGTTGTCCATGTCCGGCACGTGAATAGTTGGGAGAAAAAATTCATTCAGAACATTCTGCACAAATCGTCACTTCCAAGCTTATTTGCATTTTTTCAACTTTTCTGTGACTGCTCTCTTACTCGTGTGGTACTGAATTTCTCTCATGTTATGGTGAGCTCAGTTGCTTTAATATTTTCAGAGTCTTTCTTTGCCTCTCTAATTTCAGTTTCAGTTATGGTTCAGTGGTAGGCCTCTCGCCTCTGAGTCAGAAGACTGTGGGTTTAAGTCCCACTCCAGATACACAAACACAATGGTAGACTGACATTCCAGTATTCTCAGTACAATACAGTGCTGAGAGAGCGCTGTACTGTCAGAAGTGCTGCTACTCAAATGGGATGTTAAACCGATGTCCCGTCCGCCCTCACGATCAAGGCTTCACAAACTGTGGGTCGTACGAAACGAGATTCTGGGGTCGCGACCTCTAAACCTGAACTGAATACTAACAGCTGCGATGCCTCTTTAAATCCGCACATTTTTTTGTTGGTGGGCATGGCTTAATAGCCTGCTCTGAGGCCCGATTGCTACTGCAAAAAAGGTGTTCAGTTTCTTTGTATTTAGTCTATTTTTTCAATAATCAGGGTCAGCTTGCATCAATAATCAGGATCATAATACATTAATAATCAGAATCCTAATGAGGGTCCTATTACACCAATGCTCCAAATCTTATTACATTAATAATCAGGTTCCTATTACAATCATAGTCAGAGTTCTATTACTTTAAGATTCAGGATAATACTATGTTAATCAGGATATTATTGCATTAATAATCCAGTGCCTATTGCATCAACAATCAGAATATTTCCTAAATAATCAGGATCTAATTGCATCAATAATCAGGGTCTAACTGCATGAATAATCAGGATCTAACTGCATTAATTACATGGTTCCTATTGCATTAATAATCAGCTGTCTATTGCTTCAACAATCAGGAAATTATTTCATCAATAACCATAATGCTAATACATTAAGAATTATTTCAATTAATAATTAGTGTCCAATTGCATCAATAGTCAGGATCCTAACATTAAAGTCCACCTTACCCCCCAACTCAATAGCTGAAGCCATCCCCCACCCCCCATGACAGTCAACAGTTCTTGTACCCCTACAGATTTTCACTCCAGGGTCACAAGAAGTCTTAGGCATTAAAATGGGGTCATACCAAGAAAGAAATTGGGAAACACTGCTCTACATTGACAGAAAACATCCCATGGTATTATTTTTGGAAGGGATAAGGAGTTCTCCCCTGTGTCCTGACCAATATTTATCCCTCAGCCAACGTCTAGGAGAAATTACCTGGTCATTATTCCACTGTTGTTCTGGGAGCTTGCTGTGTACAAGCTGGCTGCCACATTTCCTACATTACTAATGACTACACTTCAAAAGCACTTAAATGATGGCAAAGCACTTTGGAATGTCCTGAGGTTGCAAAATGCGCTATAAAAATGCAAGTCTTTCTTTTCACTTCAATAACTTTTTTTTAAAAAAACAATTTTCTACAATCTCTTCTTTCCATCCTTGTGAATCCTTCCTCCTGTCTCCCTGCAGGATTTGTTAGGGTCACATTTGTTTAGCCTACACTGGTTGGATTTAACAGTGTACTTGCTCAACATTTTACTTTAAAAGATATCCAGGCACCATCCACCAAAGTGTCAAAAGTAATATGAAAAGGCAACTGGGTGCTTTTCTTTTGACCTAGAGTCAGACATTTATTACAATCTGGTGATCTGTATATTTCTGTTAGCAAATGGCAATTGTGCTCTAATTGGCCTCAGGATGTACTGGAGTCACTTTCCCACAAGTAATGCTGAGAAATGGTTTTAAAAGGGTTAGGTCAGTTTAACAGCTAGATGTCAGAACCAGGCTCCAGGCCTCAGACTACCTGCAAGCAGTGCTAGAGCTTTTAATGCTGTAGTACTGTCTATTGGTACCAATATAGGATGGAAGAAGAGATGAAATCATAATTTAGGCCAATAGCTTTTTTGGAGTTTGAAAACAGTTTTTTTACCGACAGATGGTAGGTAGGACACCACCTCAAATCATACCAATCACAGCAGCAACAGGAGAGAGAATTACAGTGCATGGTCACCAGTGACAAGCTCAAACAAAATATTTGTACTTTGTAATGCCAACTTTTAAAACAGTACTGGCACGTCACAGGCCAATAAGTACTCAACCAAAAGAAGGGCTCAAGTGTGATTTCACCATTGCCTGCACATTTATATCAAAATAGTAATTTAGTAGAACCTGACCGAAATCATTAGATTCATTACAGCACAGGAGAAAGGCATTTGGCCCGTCGACTCCATGCTGGCTCTCTCTAACCAGAGCTTTATAAAGGTCCAGCTTAACTTAAATCAAAAACAGAATTGTGCTAGAAAAACTCAGCAGGCCTAACAGCATCTGTGCAGACAGAGAAACAGGGTTAACGTTTCAAGTCAAATATGACTTTTCTTCGGAACTAAAGGGAGGCAGGCATAACTTCTTTGTTTTTGTACTCACTACTTCAATCAATGAAAACCAAGATCCCACATGTTTTGCTCATCACTCTCAATATGGCCTGCCATGTTCAAAGGTCTATGCACATGAAGGTCCAGATCACTCTGTCCCTGCAAACTCTTTAGAACTGTGCCAAAATGCATCACCTCACATTTCTCTGTATTAAATTCCATCTGCCACTTGTCTACCCATTCTGTTAACCTATCTATGTCCAATTGCAGACAATTGATATCACCTTCAGTGTCTGCCATTCCTCCCAAGTTTGGTGTCATCAGCAAATTCTGAAATTTTACTCTGTATTCCAATATACAAGTCTTTCATATATTTTTAAAAAAACTGTAGTCCTAGCAATGATCTTTGAGAAACATCGCTGTCTACCATCCTCCATTCTGAAAAACCATGGCTCACTGTTTTGTGTCCTCAAGCCAGATTTTTATAAGCTGACGCTGACCCTCCTATTCCAAAAGCTTCAATTTTGTTAACCAGCTTTTTATGTGGTGCAGTCAAATGTTTTCTTGAAATCTATGTAAAGAATATCCACTGCAATCCTCTTACTTCAGCAAAAAAATTCAACTAAATTAGTCAAATACAATCTGCCTTTTCATAAATCTGCACTGACTCTCCTTAATTAAATCAAAACTCTCCAAGAACCTGTTATTTTTTTTCCCCTGATTATTGTTTCTAAAACTGTATACACCACCGATTATAAACTTTTGGGCAAGTCAGCTTTTGGATGAGATGTTAAATGGAAGTCATCTAAGGTGGACGTAAAAGATCCCATGGCACTAATTTAAGAAAAGCAGGAGAATTCCCCCCTGGTGTCTGGGCTAATATTTAACTCTCAACTAACATCACTAATGCAGATCGCCTGATCATTATCTCATTGCTGTTTATGGGAGGTTGCTGTGCACTAAGTAGCTGCCGCAATTCCTACACAATGACAACACTTCAAAAAGTACTTCATAACGTGTAAAGCGCTTTAAAACATGAATGGCACAATACAAGCGCAAATCTTTCCTTCCAGCGCAGCATCTATATTGTCAGGGTACTACAAGGCACCTGCTACACTGCTGGTTGATTGGCAAGTGAAAACCCCGACTTCAATGCTTTGGCTACCAAGGCAGGATGGCTCAGTGTAAAAATAGTCATTTCAAATTACCCATTATTGAGGTGTTGAATCTTTAAAAACTGACTCAGAATGTACTTTTCCATCGATTTACTCAAAGCATCACTTTTCTACCAACAAACCCTCAAATTCTATAAACTAATGCCTTATTATGTGGCAGAGCTTGAGAAAAAGAATTTGCCTCAAGTACAAACGAAGGAAATAATACTGGAATGCCATTATACACTTTGGATCCATACTAATTAGTTCAGGGGGCCTTCATTATTCCAGCAAGGATATACTAGTATAACAGGGCATTTGCCACACTAAAACCAAGAAAAACAGGTCCAACACTGTACTGCAATAGTCACCACGTCCGTAAATATATCCTGACCTCTGTAATAATGGCCAAGATTAGAGTCTCTCCTCTTAGGCACAATCCACAGGGTGGATGCAGAGACTAGTTATCTGCACTGTAATAGCACATTCTTCACTTTTAAATGGTTCTATATCTTTGGAAGTAACATGCTGCTGCACTTTATGCTGCTTGCAATAGGGCTATGTTGCCCCACAATCTCCAGGAACTCAGCCTTCAGGTTATACCCCATCTGGTGGACAAATTTCTTTGATGCCAGTCTGCCGCCTGTAAACGGTAGGAGCTAAAAAAATCTTGTGATAAACAAACAATTGGTAACAATCAACAGAGCACTCCAACTAGATTTTGCTCCTCCTATACTTACTCAGGAAAGCTGACTTTAGGTAGATTGTGAAATGACAGGGAGAGAAGCAGGTACTGTGAAAATAGATAAACCAGACATTGTTTAAAACAAGGAACAAAAAAAACAGATGTCATGGTTACCATGGTTACACATACTCTTTGTTGTGTTTCAGTGCCACATGATCTGATTCAAAGTAGTATACATCAGGTTCTTCCTCCTCCTCTTCTCTAGATTGCTGGCTGCTGCTCTCCCTGCTTGTGTACAAGTGTCCTCTGTCCAAGCCAAGCTGTGCAAATGAATCGGGCACATTGCCACTGAAACATTCTCCAGCCCTGTCCTGAGGCAGCTCTCCCTTTGCCTGAGAGTCGCCCTCTTCCAATTTCGCACAGTGCTCATTTTCTGCAGCCACTACTGGTCCTCCAGTCTTTTCACATTCATTAAGACTGAGAGATTTGTCTTCCACCTGCCCATTGTCCCTGTTGGGTGAGCTTATCTTTTGAGAGCTGCACTTGTTAACTGCAGCCCTTCTGGGCGAAGTTCTCAGTGCATACCTGTGTTCTTGAGGTTCAAGCAAGGGACCAAGTCCAGAGTCCAGCACTGCAGAAGAGTCAGGCACCCCTGAGATCTGTTCAACATCCCGAGCAGCATCGATACTGCAACTGGCATTTTCAAAACACTGTTCCTTTGGCTGGAACAAACTATATCCCACAACGTCAACCTCTTCCTCAGATTCCCTGATTTGCAATGGGTTTTCAGTTGCTAGAATTGTGGTAGATTGTTGTGACACAGAGTGGCAGTCACTTATTGTCCTGTCGTCTTCCCACTCTGAATCTGTAGAAGGCACATCAGGCTCTGAAACAGTGGCCACCTTACTGCCATTAAGCAGCAGTGAGCGGCCACCTGAATTGCTGTTTTCAGTTTCTGTTGGTAAAATGGATGCACATGTATCAACATCAACACATTTTGGTTTACTGTTCAAATCAAGAGGTTCACAATCACTGCACTCCAGAGCAGCAGCAGCATCTTTCTCATTGATCCCATTGGCAGCCTGGTGAGTGGGTACCTCTTTCAGCAGCGGTGAGTCGTCACGTCCACCATCCAAATCTTTCACCTTTTTGATCTCCCTTTTGTCACAATCATCCAGTAAAAGAAAGCGTCGAGCACGTTTGAGTTGCGACAAGTCCCCATCGTTGTTCGCGGCTGAGCTTTTTCGCTCGAGTGAAGCCTTTTCGGTTTTAACAAGCAACGATGCATCCTCCGGGCCATCCGCAGGTTCCGAGCGGGAGCATCGCTTTACCCGTTTGAAAACGGGCAATATCGGGTCACAAACGTCCAAAGGCTTTTTCTCGTGGTTATCCTTCTCGGAACATGACAGTCCCCTCTTTCTAGGGCTCGCCCAGGACTCACGAGCGTTGTGCTGCTTGCATTCGGCAACCTTCCCGCCGTTTATGCCCTTCTGTTGCGGTACAGCGTCTTGTTTCTTTTTTGGCGACCGCGATCTCAACTGAGGGAAAGGGGAGGAATCATCCGGGTGAACTATGCTCCGATTCCTCAAGGTTCGCCCGCAGAAGTTTTCGTCCAAACCATTTGAGCCGACTGACGATCTTGTAACACGCTGGGATCGAAAAGTAGCCATACTATGGCAAATCCCTAAGATATCACCATCATGATTCCCTCATGAGCATCAAGTGAAGAAAACCTTGAGAATGCAAAAAAAAAAATAGAGAAAGTTAGGCTAGATGCAGAAAATGAAACAAATTACACACAAATGCCATCTAACTGTAATTTGACTTTGCCATGTGTGACACAGTTTAACCCTGTTTTCAGCTGTTCATTATTTTCTTATTTGAAGGATAGCTATTACAAGAGAGCTGTTGGCGCATGGTCTGCTTTGCCTTTGTTACAGGAAGTATTGTGGCAACAATGATTAAACTTCTTAAAGGGAAGTTAAACGTTTGAAGCAGAGGAGGAGCAACGGTATACTGGGAGACAGCAGGGGAGTGTCATTATTTAGACTGATCAAGCAAAGAGCTGACAAAATCACAACACAACAGGGTAAACGTCTATGGTACCACATGAAGTGATTTCTGTGCAACTGTCAAATTAAATCGTAACCAAACACATGAAATGATCGAGCGTTACATACGGAAAATAGTATAAACTGTATAAACGTGAAAGCTGAACCTTGAACACTCAGGAAAGAAAAGGGGGGCTGTAATTTCAGCGATGCTTACCTAGACATGCTGAAAGTTAGTTGCACAAGAAGAATGACTAATCAGATGCCTTTTAAACAGCACAAGCCAAGAAATACTAAGACTGATTGTGATTAGTGGACATATTCTGGGCACGTTGTGCAGGTGCAAGGAAAGGTGGAGATTGTCACTGGCAGCAGACCAAGAGTAAGGCAAAGAAGGGCATAACTAGATGGTGTGGGAATGATTGGTGAAGTTTCAAAGACTGATACGATTACAGTAAGACTGGGAACCATGGAGTGCAATGATTAACACATTGTAACTGGCCAATTAAAAAAAAATGTGCAATACTCTCCTCCCAGTTTCCCTGTCCAGGCCTTCCCACCAACCCACACCACATCCAGTCAAGGTGGCATCAAGACGACCGGTTCCCAGGCCACTGCACAATGGAACACTGGGCACTGAACAATAAAGGAATAGAGACAGACCATTTGGACCCATGAGCCTGCTCCAACATTCAGTTAGATCATGGGTCATCTGTACCTCAACTCTACCTACCTGCCTTGGCTTTGAATTTGTTCATATCCTACCTAAAGATCTATCAATCTTAATCTTCAAAGTTCAAACTGTCCTAGAATCCACAGCCTGTTAGAGGAGAGGTCGCCAGCAGTAACTCTCCCATATTAGTCTTGCCTCCTTACAAGGTACTCCTAGCCCTCCAACAGGTGTCTTTCCAGAAAAGCACAACTGTCAAATGTAATTCACTGCATGGAGCCAACCTCATTATTCTTATCATATCTCTCTGAAATTCTCACCACAACGGAAGGCATTGACTCCTTGCTGCACTATGATTGCCAATCATCCTCTAGGACCTGCCATGGCAGCCATTAGTCATGTGACAAATGTGAGAATTTTCAGGGTCTTTGACCATGGGTTACTAGACTGGAATCTATTCTTATCCAACTTTCTCTCCCATGGGCACACTTTATAGCAAGAGTTAGTAGATTGCGCTTGGCTGATTTTTTTTTAAAGATACACTCTCACCACACTCTCACCTCAGAAGGGGAGTGCTCCACGTATCCTGGTCAAAAGATATTCCTCAACCACTGCCTAAATACAGATATCTGGTAATTTATTCAATTTCTGTTTGTGGGAGCTCTCTGTGCATAAAGTGGCTGTAGTGTTTTGTACCTTATAACAGAAACTGCGCTTCAACAGGACTTCTTTGGCCTCAAAAGTGCTCAAAAAAGGCAAAAAACAAGAAAAGCAAGTGTCTTGGACACTAAAGTTAATTCAACATTAGGCGCCATGTCAAACACACAACACTATAAAAGCGCGCTATGTTCTCAAGTAGTCCTGTATGCATTGAATTTTACGGTTGCCAGTCAATATGGATGACAATAGATCATAACAAAAAAAACTACAATACATGACTAAAATCTGATTCTATAGAAAGTCTGTAAAAGGAAGGTGACTCCCATGAAGAGTCTTCAAATACCAAGCGCCTCACTATTTTCTCAACTGAAATAGAAACAGAAAAAAAAAACCTTAAGGGCATTGAGTCCAATGTAACAAACATCCACAATCTTTGACGTTATTCAAATGTCCAACATAAATACAGCAATGTTAAAAACACCCTTTTTATGGCATGAAGGGCGTCAGAATCTTTTTGCAATTTATTATTGATTTTATTGCTGTAACTGATCACCCTTTACACAGCAAATAAGTCAAATTTGATTCCGTTTACGGATGCAAACAGTACTTATGTTTATTTAGCATTGCACTGACATAAGAATTAAACACCTCATTAGAAACATAGGAAATAGGAGTAGGCCATTCAGCCCCTCAAGCCTGTTCCACCATTCTGCCTCAACATTTGCCCACGCTGTACCCATATCCTTTGATATCTTTAATATCTATAAACCTATCAATCTGTCTTGAACATACTCAATGACTGAGCCTCCACAGCCCTATGGAGTGAGAATTCTAAAGATTCAGCACCCTCAGTGAAGAAATTCCTCCTTATTTCAGTCCTAAATGGCCTACCTCTTATTCCGAGACCACCCCCACCCACCCCCACCTCCCCCATCCCGGTTCTAGACCCCCGTACCCCCCAACCAGCCCCAGACATGGGAAGCATCCTTCCTGAATCTACTTCGTTGAGCCCTGTAAGAATTTTGTATACTTAAATGAGAACACCTCTCATGCTTCTAAACTCTAGAAAATATAGGCCCAGTCTCCTCAACCGCAATAGGACATTCCCACCATCCCAGGGATCTGGTCTGGTGACTGCTCCACATTGTAGTGCAACAGGAAACATACTCATGTCTTGAAGTTATAAACAATCCCAGGATCATGAGTGCCTAATGTGTTCTAGTATAGCTTTCACATAAATGAAGAGTAATGCTGGATGCACGTACACGTAAACAGAAGTTCAAAGCCGAGAGGTTAAGGCCACATTGAGTCAATAGCCTGACATGGCTTGATTTTCACACCAAGCAAGGGTTGAAAAGTTCCCAACCAGATGATTGCCACACTTGGAGCATATTATTAAGACTTGAAAAAGCAAAAGAAAAATAGATGTTGGAAATAGACATCAGTGACAGGTCTCCAGCTGAAAAAAAAGCACTTCTTTTTGGGGTACTATCACAACTTTGTATTATATGGCACCTTTAACACAGCCCAAGGCATTTCACAGGAGTGTTCAGACAAACTTTTGCACCAAACCACGTAAGGTAATGATAGGACAAGTGACCAAAAGCTTGATCGAAGATGTAGGGTGTAAGCAGCATCTTAAAGTAGGAGAGAGGCAGAGAGAGTTAAGGAGTGAATTCCAAAGCTCAGGCCCAGGCTGAGGGTACACTTGTCAATAGGGGGCAAAGGAAATTGGGAATCCACAGTTAGCCAGAATTGGGGAAGCACAAAGGTCTCAGAGGGTTATGGGGTGAAAGGAAGTTACAGAGAACAGACGAGGCAATGGGGGGGGGATTTGAACACAAGGAAGAGAAATTCAAATAATTTCAAGCGCTGGCAGAGCTGATGTGTACACCTCCAGTGTTTCCTGTCCTTATTTCATAGATCTTTTTATCGTGACTTATCAAAATAATTTGTGGCAGAGGTCTCACACTCTTACCACATGAAATATAACCATTCAGAAGTGATGAAAGGAATGGTATAAGTTTGTTGCCACAATGCACAGTCAGCAGTAGTACTCTGGTCTGCCAACTGTGTCTTCCTTGCCTGAAAGTAACAGCACACCAGAAGAAGCAGTGTGTCGCAGTAATAATGACAGTGATTGAATTCCTTGAAGTAAACCTTCAACATGCTGTTACACTATGCTGTAGCTTGCTAATTTTTTAAAACAGTACTCTCTTAGTCATTTCAATAAGCATAGTTTGAGGCAATTGCTTACTGCTTCCCATGCAACATTAGAATTGAATGTGGCAATAAAAATCAATGTTAGAAAAACCATAAATTCAATAGCCGTGCAAAATAGAACATGCACTGCATTGAAAGAAACATTGTCAAATAATCTGTTACCAGTGACGCAAGAATAATAAGTGCTACTGTCTTGTATCTGCAAAGTGCTGTATTAGAAAACATGTATAGTAGAGGCTACGATGACTCAGTGGGATTATCCAGGGAGGTATGATGTATCAGGGGAATTATCCAGGGAGTTTCTGATGTCTCGGGGAGTCATTGAGGGAGGCTACACTGTGCCAGTGAGATTATCAAAGGGAGTACAATGTCTCAGGAAGGTCATGATGTCTTGGGGATTATCTAGGGAGTCTGTGATGTCTTAGCTACTGCCTGGATAAACCCGCTAAGTTATTCTGGCCAAGAATATTTCAGGTTTGGTCAATGATTTGTAATAAATAAGCGGATTCCAGCTGGGGTCAAGGAGGGGGTTAAAACATTTCTGTCAGATCAGGGTATCAAGGAGTATGAAATATGGGAGATAAATGGGTTTGACAAACATCAGCCATGATCAAATGGAATGGCAGAAAAGGATAGAAGGGCAGAGTGGCCTGCTCATAGTACATTCCAGTACCCCAAATTAAGAAAGGGAAAATTCATGTGAATTAACTGTAGGTTCAGCCTCAATTGAAAAGTACAAGATTCATACGGTCTTTAGTCGAAAGACTTTTTCAAAAGCTATCGAAACTTCACAGCCTGCGGTGTAACTGAGCCCTTCTCCTGTGAACTGGGGGCTCTGTGGGTGGAGTTTTAATATTCCGCATCTGCATTGAGCTGACCAGAGCACTTTAGCTAGCACATGTGCAGAGCAACGATTTATGACCTTGAGCTTCACAATGTCAATCACCGTAACAGGCTTCTGCCGTGGCATCTGTAGGTTTGCTAGCCCTGATAAAATCCCCAGCGCACCAGAAAGATCCAGAAAGAATGGGCCTTCCTTTCTCCCAGCACAAGAAACAAATCCAGCAGGTGCATGTTGAGGGAGCTGCCATCTACAGAAGGCCAGTCACGTGGGAGCAGATATCAATACAAAAGACCAATATCTGCCCCCATCTTCATTTGAGAAGAACTATCAAACATGGAGTCAGCTGTGGCTCAGGGGGTAGTACTCTCCCCTCCTTAGTCAGGAGGTTGCAGGTTCATGTTGTGCGCTAGAAATTTCAGTATATAATCTAGGCTGGCACTTCAGTGCAATTTTAAGTGTGCTGCGCTCTGGGATTTGCTGTCTTTTGAACGAGACATTAAACCAAGGCTCAGAAAACTAGAGCATGACATAATGTGAGTATTGTGCAGTCCCTGGCAGATTCTACACTGGAATAGGGGGCTGAGACACGACTAAAGTGCCAGGCGAGGTGGCAGGACTTATGAAGCATGCTCATGCAGTTGGCACGGATGAAGCAGATGGATGTTGTCTGCTTGATTTAATTTGTGACCCTGAGGGACATGACTCTCATACAAAACCCCAAAGCATCCCTCCTAACGTTGATAAAGCAGATTATCTGGTCACTGTGGCACCTTGTCTGTCTCCCACATTAGTAGAGTGATTACACTTTAAAAAGCACTTTGTTGGTTGTGAAGTGCTTTGGGACATCCTGAGAACGTGAAAGGTGTTATACAAATGCAAGTCTTTTCTTCCTTTCAAAACACCTGTTCAATAACAAGACCTTTCCGAAAACGATTCTCGTCTCCTAGTGAGCTGAGGGGCGACTACAAGTCTTTAGAAAGCAATGAATTACAAGAGATGGGAAGAGTTTTTTGCAACAAAGATCCACTTCCCTCAGAAGTTTTACTTTTGGTTGCCCCACCTCCCATTCTCAAGAGAGGATCAGCAAGCACCCTGCTCTCACACTTCATTCTTCCACCAGGCAAGACAAGAGTCCTCAGGCTTGCTCTTCCTGCCTCTCTGCTTGTTCTGTTGTGGCCATCCCTGAACGGAATGCTCGCGTGAGAAATCATTGTGAGAAACCAACGGTTTACTACTGCTCCTCCCAAATTAAACAGAGAACAAACTGGAAAACAATAGGGCTGAGTAGTTTGTGCAGCTGCATCAACACTGCCATTGTGCAATGCATTTTAGAATTGTGTTTGCTGGGAAATATATGAAAAAAAACTTTGAGTAGCTGATGTTATATCACGATTAACTATTGAACAAGGTTCGGAGAGCATCAGTTAGCTCCTTCCATGTTGCATAGAATTCTCTTTCTTCTTCCCCCCCACCTCAATTCTTTGCATCAGAATACAGCAGTCACAAAACCACATAATACTTTTCTCCCCGTTTCCAAAATTCACAAAATTAAGTTTTCAAAAAAGAAAACTGCTTTGCGTTAACATTTGTCTGCAGCTAGTTATGAACAAAGCAACATGGCAAGCACGAAAAAGGCACAGCACCATAACGGAGTGCACCAGTCTTTTAACAGCGTACATCTCTAGAACACGCTTCATGTAGATGCTTCAAGAGTGCAGTGGATATGGAGCAGGAGGGAGAGAGGGCAAGGGACTGAAACACTGAAGAGAGGTATCTCCAAGGAGTTTGAAAGGTAGGTCTAGGAGCTGTGGAGGGAGCTCCATTGCATGGCAGCATAGTGAGTGACAGAATGACCAATGTGGGGAGAGTGGAGAACAAAAGAATAAGCCAGTGTCAGAGGCTACGGGCAGATATAAGGTTTGCAGAAGGGAACAGGAATACAAATGGATCCAACGGAAGAATTCACCTCTCTCGACTCCTCCACTGCCTCTAAGCTGTCAGACTGGTTGTCCAGCATAAAGTACTAGATGAGCAGAAACTTCCTCCAACTAAACACTGGGAAGACAAAAGCCATTGTCCTTGGGGTCCAACACAAATTCTGTTCCCTAGCCGCCAACTCCATCTCTGGAATTTCCAGCTCTGGAAATTGTGTGAGGCTGAACCAGACTGTTCGAAATCTTGGTGTCATATGACCGAGATGAGTTTCCAACCACATTTCTGCGGCCTCACTAAGACCGCCTATTTCCAGTACTGTAACATCGCCTAAACCCCGCCCCTGCCACAGTCCGTATAATGAAATCCTCACACATGTCTTGGTCACCTCGACTATGCCACCTCCTGGCCAGCCTCCCACATTCTCCTGAGTAAACCTGACGTCAACCAAACTGTTGCCTGTGCCGTTACTTGGGCCAAGTCCTCTTCACCCATCACCACCCCTGTACCTGCTGATCTACGTTGGCTTCCGGTTAATCAAAGCCCTGATTATAAAATGGTCATCCACGAGCCCCACAATCCTTCAAGATACCTCCACTCCTCCAATTCTGGCCTAAGCCAGGCCTTTCGGGGGTGAAGTTAGGAAACACATCTACGCACAAACGGTGGTAGGAACTTGGAAATCTCTGTCGCAACAGCAGTTAATGTACCTGCCTTTGCCAGAATTAAGTCCTCACTTTAAGCTGTCCTGTTTTAAGTCATTACGATTCAACACTGTATTTTTAATGGAGCTGAATTTCATGTTTAGCATTGTGGATTGGCATTAACGTTGTTACGAGCCAGGTAAGGTGGCATGACCCAATCGGTGCCATTTTGGAGTAGCCTCTCCCACTCGCTGACCTTCCTGCTCGCCGCTTCTCCAACTTGCAACTTACCTCCACGAACCTACATCTCGAAGCCCCTCTCACTCCATAGGTCGCTTCCTGCCTTTTGCTGCTCATCTCCTGAGCGCTCGCTTAAAGCGAGGGCTCGGCAAAGGGAAGCGGCAAGCAAGAGGGTCGGCGAGCGGGAGAGGCGGCGGCGGCGAGTGGGAGGCAAGTTACAGAGAGTTAGAATATTTCTTTAAAATAAAATAAATTTGAAAATATAAAAGTTATTTCATTTATGAATACAGTAATTTAACAATGTACAGTATTTAAACTTACAGGGTAAAATGTTTTTATGTTTTATTTAGCTGAAGGGAAAGTTCCTACAGAATCGAACTAAAAGTTTTACATTGGTGTAATCTGGTTCAGGGAACGTGGTTTCATTTAAACTTTTCAGGAATGCAACCACAACATCAAGCGGGGAATTACTGTATATGTAGTCGTGTCACAGATCAACCAAGATCGTGTTGAATGGCAGAACAGGCTGGGGGCAGGGGGAGCTAAAGGCCTATCCCTGTTCCTCTGCTCCTCTATGGCTCTGTAAAAGACTTTGGAACATTTTGCTGTATTAAAGGCCCAACAATAAATGCAACTTTGTTTGCGTTAGTGCTTTAACAACGTGCAATACTCTTAACCCGTTATATGAAACTGCTCACCAGTGACAAGTCTTACCAGCGCCAAGTAATTCAACTCAAAATGTTCTCGCCAGACACAGCCAAAATTTGGACGGACAAAATCTATAATTGGGAGTTGGAGGTTTTCAATCGAGTGGACAACTACAAAAATCTCTCACATTTATTATGCTTTAGTGAAGTGCTGGTTATTTGGTGTGCCGCCCTCTTTTTGCTGTGTTTGTTGTGTGCTTAGATCCAGCAGTAGTCTCGATAGCAGGGTTTCCAAAAATTTATGTGCCAAAAAACCCCTGGCAACTACTGACAATCCAAGGAACTCCCTTGTAAGGAATGGACGTACTCCTGAATACACCCCACAAACATTGATAATTGAGCTTCCCCTGTAATCGCCCAAAAAGACAGTGTTGACTACCCAAAGTAAACAGTTATTTCATAGTTTTATTAGTAAACATTAGAAGAAGACAGAGCAGGTAGGGAGAAACTGTTCCCACTCATGAAAGGATCGAGAACAAGAGGGCACAGATTTAAAATAACTGGCAAAAGAAACAAGTAAAAAAAACTTTTTCATATAGCAAGTGGTTAGGATCTGGAGTACACTGCCTGACAGTGTGGTGGAGGCAGGTTTAATTGAGGCATTCAAGAAGTAGGTAGGTGATTATTTGAAAAGAAATAATCTGCAGGGTTATGGAGAAAAGGCAAGAAAATGGCGCGAGGTGAAATGCTCAGAGCCGGTGTAGACACGATGGGCCGAATGGCCTCCTTGAGTGCTCTAATAATTATGTAATTGTTAAATCCAGTACAGGAGAAAGAAAATTACCAACAGATGGGAGAGAAATCTGATATTTCTGATCCCCTTCAGGGTCTCAAGTTTGAAAACCTTTGCACCTATAGGTCAGACACACAACAGGTCGATGTGATGCGTCTAGTGTGTAGGGTAAAGAGAGTTAGCATGCTTTCTGCTTTTTGTATGCTAGTGTGCTTCTCAGTTACAGCCTACACCGCTGGCTAACAACAATGTGAAAACGCGAGCCAAATAGATAAGTCTCGCCCTGTCAGTACACAGCCTCTCCAAGAGCAAGTCCTCAGGTGTGCCTTCCTTGTGGCGGCACCCACAAGCTGGGTCCCACATTGCCCCAGGCTAAAACTTCAGAGGAAGTGGAGGAAGTTTGGCCCCCAGACATGCAGCGTGCAGGTCCACTGGCATCCGGACACACCCCGGCACTCATGAATCAAACCCCCGGCAATGGGCGAATATAACTTTGTGGATATCTCAGGACACATGAAGGTTAAGGGACTAAACCCTGACAAAAAAATCTGGAGTGGAGCCCAAATGCAGACCAATGACTAAATATGTCATCTATCCAACAGCTCCTGCAACCAAGCGCTTTACATTCCTATGGGCTTAAACAGGAAGGTCAAAAGGGGGATCCTAACATCTGGGCAGCCCGGGGTCACTTTAAATTTTGCCACGGTTTGCACCCTGGAGGGGACACTCCAGTTTTGCTGTAGAGTGTTAACATAACACAGGAGACAGCAGTTTGAGTGATAAGCCCAACTCAATTGGCACAGAGAATGGGTGCTACAGGCTGTCTCAAATGGTGGAAAGGACCATCATGTCCCACTGGTTAGCCATTGTCCACCTCAAATCAGACAGTCCTGATTCCCAAGGTGCTGACCCACCACAGTGCATCTGCTTCACTGGGCTTAGTCTCTAATCAACAAGTGGATCAAATTCATTGCACCAAGCAAACAAACAAGGAGATGCCAATTCCTCCATTAGTAAGCTGTAATCATGTGCACGGGATTGACAGAACTTGCAGCTAGTTGATTACGCATGCAAGACAGCCATGATCGACATGGAACTTGATAGGCTGAACATTGACATAGCTTCCCTGCAAGAGACCTGGCTAGTTGAGAACGGATCACTGACGGAAAAACATTACATGTTCACCTGGTAGGGGAAAGAGTTCAGAGAAAACCTGAGGGCAAGATGCAGGCATCGCTGTAAGGAACTCTCGATGACAGAACCACTCCCACAAATAATTCAAAACATGTCCTCTTCCCCTCTACTTCTGAGGTTAATTGGCCCTGTTTTGAGTTAAGGCCAGCTTTATCAGGAGTTTGGCTCTGCCATCAGCAGAATCCCTAAAGTCAGAACATCTTTACCTACTGAGGGATTTCAACTCAAGAGTGGGCATAGACCATGAGGCATGGCCCTCGTGCCTCAAACACCATGGCCCAGGAAAAGGTAAATGAGAAAGGACAGAGACTACTTAATCCTTGCTGCTACCATAAGCTTTAAGTAACTAACACCTTCATTCAGAACAAACCATGCTACAAAGTCTCCTGGAGACATCCACGGCCAAAGCATTGACAACAGCTGGATCTGATCATCACCAGACATGGCTCTCTGAACAGCACTCTCAACTATAACAGCATCGTCTGCAATACAGATCACTCCCCGGTGTGTACTTGGATGAGGATGCAACCCTCGAAGTTTTTCATTCAAAGTAGTGCCATCTTTGTATCGAGGTCAGGAATACTGCTTACCCAGATAAAAACCAACAGCTCCTCAACTCAATTGACGAGGTGCTCTTCAGCGTTCCACAGAGTGCAGAAGCGATACAGAACATGGAGACACCATCTACAATTACGCACTCTCAACAAATGGGAAGCGAGAACAGAAAAATGCTGATTGCTTAGAGGCTAACATTATAGTGGTGGAACCTGTCATTGAAGCCAAGCAGTCCGCTCTCATTAGCTACACGAGAGATCTGAGTGAGAAGACTCTGCATGCATTAAGAGCTGCTCGAAGTAACAGATGGCTAGGCTGTGTGCCAACGACTACTGGACAAAACTTTGCTGGAATATCCAGATGTCCTTCAACACAGGGAATGATAGGGCACGTATGAAGGGACCAAAAAGGCAACAGGTCCAACAGCAAAGAAAACGGTTCCACAGAAAACAAAGGCAGGGGAGGTCATCACCGACTGCAATTAACTGTTGGAGAGATGGGTGGAAAACTGCCTCGAGTTGTAACCTAGGGAGAACACTGTCACCGAGGAAGCTCTAGACACCATAGAAAGCCTGCCCATCGTGGAAGAGCTGCATGATACAAAGATTGTGATCCTGTACAAGAAGAAGGGCAACCGCAGTGATTGCAACAACTATCGAGGCATTGCCCTGCTGAGCATTGTGGGAAAAATATTTGCCAGTGTTGCCCATGTCAGACTGCAGGTCCTGGCTGGACACATTTACCCTGAATCACTGTGTGGTTTCAGAACTGGAAGATCTACAATTGACATGATTGTCCCAGTCCGACAGCTGCAAGAAAAAAGTTGCGAACAAAGGAGACTCACTATATACTGCCTTCATCGATCTCACCAAGGCATTCGACTATGTCAGCAGAGGTGATCTATTGAAGCTGCTGGAGAAAACTGGCCGCCCACCAAAGTTGCTCAATGTGATCTCCTCTTTCTATGACAATGTGATGGGTAAGGTCGGCTATGACAGGGCAGCATCGGAAGCCTTTGTGATCCACAGTGGGATCAAACAGGATTGTATTCTGGCACTAACACTCTGACAAATCCTTCTCTTTGCAGCTGGCCTTCAGCCCATATGCAGAAAACGTTCTTACATACCAGAACTGAGAAATCTGCTCAGCCTTGCTTGCCTGAGACCCAAGCAAAGGTGTGTCAAGTCCTCATCAGAGAGTTGCAATATGCTGAAGGTGCTACACTAGCATGAGGAACACCTTCAGCAGCAAATGGACACTCCCTCTCATACCTGTAAAGAGTTTGGTTTGACCACCAGCACCAGGAAGACGAATGTCATGGTCCAGGAAGTTGCCATACGACTATTTATCAGTGTTGACAATGTGATGCTGGAGACTGTTGATAACTTCACATATCTAGGTTCCACAATCACCAGCAATCTGTCACTCGATGCTGAAATCATCGCACATTACAAAAGCTGCAGCTGTTATGTCCAAGCTGAGTAACAGTGTGTGGAACAACAGCAATCTTTAATGAGAAGACCAAACTGCAAGTCTACCAGGCCTGCGTCCTCAGCGCACTCCTCTACAGTGGTGAGACCCGGACAACATTCAACATCCTGGGGGTTACACCATTGACCAGAAACTGAACTGGACTAGCCATATAAATACTGTGGCTACAAGAGCCGGTCAGAGGCTAGAAATCGTGCGACAAGTAACTCACCTCCTGACTCCCCAAAGCCTGTCCACCATCTACAAGGTACAAGTCAGGAGTATGATGGAATACTCCTCACTTGCCTGGATCAGTGCAGCTCCCACAACACTGAAGAAGCTTGACATCGTTTAGGACAAAGCAGCTCGCTTGATTGGCGCCACGTCCACAAACATTCACTCCCTCCACCACCGATGCACAGTAGCAGCAGCGCGTACCATTTACACCTGCCCCATTACTTCCCCCCTCTTCACCAAACACTGCTTTCAAGTGAAGCAGCGCTTCACTTGCACTTCCCTCAATTTGGTCTACTGCATTCACTGCTCCCAATGCGGTCTCCTCTACACTGAAGAGACCAAACGCAGACTGGGTGACCGCTTTGCGGAACACCTTCAGTCTGTCCGCAAGCATGACCCAGACCCTCCTGTCGCTTGCCATTTCAACACCCCATCCTGCTCTCATGCCATGTCCGTCCTTGGCCTGCTGCAATGTTCCAGTGAAGCTCAATGCAAACTGGAGGAACAGCACCTCATCTTCTGACTAGGCACTTTACAGCCTTCCAGACTTAATATTGAGTTCAACAATTTCAGACCATGAACTCTCTCCTCCATCCCCACCCCCCCTTTTTCATCCCCCTTTTTTCCATATTCATTTTTTTTTTTAATTTTCATTAATTTTTTTCTCACTTATTTTCATTATTATTATTTTTAAAATTTATTTCCATTTTCATTCATTGTTTTATTCTGAGCTTTCAGCCTATTTTCGATCTCTCTTCTCCCACCCCACCCCTAGGGCCATCTGTCACTTTCCAGAGGGCTTACCCTGGTCCGCCCATTATCACATTTCGCTTTCTTAATGTCACCATTAGCACCTCCTTTAGCCAGTACAACCACCATTAACAATTCTTTGACCTTTTGTTCATGACATCTTTTGCCATCTCTCCTTTGCCTCCACCTATCGTTGGCCTTCTATCCAGCTTCACCGGTTCCACCCCACTTAATCAGTATATATTTCACCACATCTCTACCTCCCTTTAGATCTGAAGAGTCATACAGACTCGAAATGTTATCTCTGTTTCTGTCTCTCCACAGATGCTGTCAGACCTGCTGAGTTTTTCCAGCATTTTTTGTTTTCGTTACCATTTACAAGGTGCACTGCAGGAATTCACCAAGGCTCCTTCCACAGCACCTTACAAACCCATGACCACTACCATCTAGAAGGACAAGGGCAGCAGACACATGGGAACACCGCCACCTGGAAGTTCCCCTCCAAGTCACTCATCATCCTGACTTGGAAATATATTGCAGTTCCTTCACTGTCGCTGTCAAAATCCTGAAACTCCCTTTCTAACAGCACTGTGGGTGTACCTACACCACATGGACTGCAGCGGTTAAAGAAGACAGCTCACCACCACCTTCTCAAGGGCAACTAGCAATGAGCAATAAATGCTGACCCAGCCAGCGAAGCCCACATCCCGTGAATGAATTAAAAAAACCTTCGCTGTCTCAGATGTATCCTCGGCATCTCTTGGCAGGACAAGGTCACCAACAAAGAGATCCTTAGCGTGCTAATTTCATCAGCATACACTTATTGCTAAGCCAACGATGCCTGTGCTAGCTCAACAATGTTCATTGGATGGATGATGGCCGTACACTCAAAAGACCTTCTGTACAGCGAAATGGCTACTAGGTCACGATCTCCTAGGCATCCATACCTGCGCTACAAGGACAACTGCAAGTGAGATATGAAGATGGTGAACATCTGACAATTGGGAGACAGTTGCTGACAGCCGTGGCCTCTAAAGGCTGATTGTTTGGGAACACTGGAAGAGAAGGGCAGAAACCAAAAAGCCCAGCTGGCTGACAGGAGGGCCCAGAGAAAACAGAGGCCAATGAATCATGCACCTTCTCAGCCCAGTGTCTTCCTCTGCAGCAAATGTGGCAGAGACTGCCAAGCCAGTGTGGGGCTTCTGAGCCACACCAATGTTTAACATGGAGTTGACCACCATTGTGCAAACCATCATCTTACGAGACTGAAGGCAGCCGCAAAAATAGGAAGGAATCAGTCAGCCCTCTTTTGGACCACCCATTTTGTCAGTTGTTTTTTCTTCATTACCAAATTCCAAGCACTTTTCATTTTCACTGCATGTTTTCTCTTTCCTGTCTTGAAATAAATCTGATTACATATGCCTGGCATTTCTTCTCCTTTACAAAGTACAAACACATCACATTAAAACAGCCCAACAACTACCACCCACAGAACCTCAGCAATCTAGCTCGAGTTATCACTCTGCATTCTGTAATGCCTTAAGTGCAATGAAACGTAAATGCTTTCTCCAAACACAACACAGGCAAGCCTATAATTATACAGCTGGATGGTTTCACTTCATGTGGACAAGCAAAAACAACCTTCATTCATTCATTCTAGTTTACCTCAGGATCTCCATCTCTCGCTATCACCACCTCCAGCTCAAATGCCGGAACTTTAGAAAGAAAAATAAATTCTCAATGAAGGGCTAAAATATCTCAAACATTTCACCTAACTCTCTAGTCAAGGTTTTCAAGCCATTGCTAACAAGGCTGAAAAAATTTAAAATCTCTTTGGATTGACATGAAGGATTTTAGTATGTAGAACACATGACCTCCCAAAGCAGATTTACAAATTGACCTTCCTAACAGAGTTATAGTGCACACAGTTACATGCTATTTCCTGCCAGATTGAAGATGATCTGGTAATTCTGTCATCAGTCACACTGGAGCCTGCACTGCTGCAAGTGACTGGGATTGGTTTTACCCACATTGCATTATGTAACCAGCCAGCATTCACTACATTTTTTAGAGAAATAATTAATTTGTATCATGTAAATATCTTCCACTTGCTGCATTTTACTGGAGAAATCCATCCTGCTTTTATCGGGGGAAGTTGCTGAACTCAGTTTGCTGTAGTTCATACAGGCTCTTTAATAATGGACTCGGTAAATTGTTTTGCTGTTTACTGTAAAACAGGCTGTTTGGAAGTCCTGCCACAAGTCCCACTTCACCTGGGCTGACACAGTGGTGTCGATATTCTGAATACAAGTCCCAAATCAGGCTTCAAAAGAGAATGGTGCAAGACTCTCAAAGATCCTGTGTTGCTTGGTGACTGCAAGCAGAGCTTTGTGCATGCAAATACACATGCATACAGCAATTTCCTGGACTGGGAACATGATTAGAGGCCAAGTATAAATAAGACACTGTCCGATCTAAGCCAGGTAGCTCCAGTACAAAAGCACACGACAAAAGGGACCAAATTACGGCCTACAAACCCTATTAATCCAGGTCACCACAGTCCTAAATGCATTTCAATTCCTTATCTGTTGGATTTTGAGGGCCAGACATTTGCAACGGGCTGTTCCTAATAATAAAAAACAAAAATAAAAATACCTGGAAAAACTCAGCAGATCTGGCAGCATCTGCGGAGAGGAACACAGTTAACGTTTCCAGTCCGTATGACTCTTCAACAGAACTGAACTGTTCCTAATAAAAGCAAAGAACTACGGATGCTGGAAATTCAAAACAAAAACAAAAACAAAAATACCTGGAAAAACTCAGCAGGTCTGGCAGCATCAGCGGAGAAGAGCACAGTTGACGTTTCGAGTCCTCATGACCCTTCAACAGAACTAAGTAAAAATAGGAAAGGAGTGAAATATAAGCTGGTTTAAGGGGTTGGGGGGGTGGGGTTGGGACAAGAAGAGCTAGGTAAAGGGCCAGTGATAGGTGGATATAACCAAAAGATGTCACAGACAAAAGGACAAAGAGGTGTTGAAGGTGGTGATTTTATCTAAAGGAATGTGCTAATTAAGGGTAGAAAGCAGGACAAACAAGGTACAGACAGCCCTAGTGGGGGTGGGGTGAAGGAATCTAAAACTCTCTCCTCCATCCCCAACCTCTTTCCGTTTTTTCCCCCTCCTTTTTGTTTTTTCCAATAATTTATATAGATTTTTCTTTTCCCACCTATTTCCATTATTTTTACATGTATTTCCATCCATTGTTTTATCTCTACCTTTTAGCCTTTTTAGATTCCTTCACCCCACCCCACCCCCACTAGGGCTATCTGTACCTTGCTTGTCCTGCTTTCTACCCTTAATTAGCTCATTCCTTTAGATAATATCACCACCTTTAACACCTCTTTGTCCTTTTGTCTGTGACATCTTTTGGCTATCTCCATCTATCACTTGCCCTTTACCCAGCTCTTCTTGTCCCAACTCTCCCCCCCCCCCCCCGCCCCCCCCACCTTAAACCAGCTTATATTTCACCCCTTTCCTATTTTTACTTAGTTCTGTTGAAGGGTCATGAGGACTCGAAACGTCAACTGTGCTCTTCTCCACTGATGCCGCCAGATCTGCTGAGTTTTTCCAGGTATTTTTGTTTTTGTTCCTAATAATGTTGCCTCATTGGTGAACAAATCCTAAATCAGGATACCTAGATTGGTTATTAGCAGCTTTTGAAATATTGGCAAATACTAATTCATAGGAACAGGAGTAGGTCATTCAGCATTCCACCCCTCCCCCTCTCACCACCACCCCCCAGGCATTCAATTAGACCATGACAGATCTGTAATTCAACTGCAATTATCTGCTTTGGTTCTGTATCCCTTATCTCACAAACATCTAGCAATCTCAGTTTTGAGCTCCATCCTGTCTGCTTCTCTTCCTTACACATGTAATGCTCTGCAGGTTGTTCATACAAGAAAGACAAAGGTTTGCCCTAGATTGCAATTAACAGCACACCATAACCAGGAGGAACAAAACAAAAACAGAATTACCTGGAAAAACTCAGCAAGTCTGGCAGCATCGGCGGAGAAGAAATCAGTTAACGTTTCGAGCCTTCATGGCCCTTCGGCAGAACTGCAGCATAGTTTCAACAAGGGAGAAATATAAATTGGTTTAAGGTGGGTGGGGGGGGCGGGGTGGAGAGACACATTGAGGGTGTGGTGTGAGCAGATAATCAAAAGATGTCACAGACAAAAGGGTCAAAGAGGTGTTGAAGGTGGTGGTCTTTGTCTGAGAAAAGTGCTAATTAAGAATGGAAAACAGGATATTCAAAGTACAGCTCTAGTGGGGGTGGGGTGGAAAGACTAAAGGTTTTAGTTTTAGATTTAAAAATAATGGAAATAGGTGGGGAAAGAAGAATCTATATAAATTATTGAAAAAAAAGCGGGTGGGGGGGGGGGAAAGAAACGGGGTGGGGATGGGGGGAGGGGGAGTTTAAGATCTAAAGTTGTTGAATTCAATATTCAGCCCAGAGGGCTGTAAAGTGCCTAGTCGGAAGATGAGGTGCTGTTCCTCCAGTTTGCGTTGGGCTTCACTGGAACAATGCAGCAAGCCAAGGACAGACATGTTGGCAAGAGAACAGGGTGGAGTGTTAAAATGGCAAGCGACAGGGAGGTTTGGGTCTTTCTTGCGGACAGACCGCAGGTGTTCCGCAAAACGGTCGCCCAGTTTGCGTTTGGTCTCTCCAATGTAGAGGAGACCGCATTGGGAGCAACGAATGCAGTAGACTAAGTTAGGGGAAATGCAAGTGAAATGCTGCTTCACTTGAAAGGAGTGTTTGGGCCCTTGGACGGTGAGGAGAGAGGAAGTGAAGGGGCAGGTGTTGCATCTTCTGCGTGGGCATGGGGAGGTGCCATAAGTGGGGGTCGAGGAGTAGGGGGTGATGGAGGAGTGGACCAGGGTGTCCCGGAGGGAACGATCCCTACGGAATGCCGTCAAGGGGGGTGAAGGGAAGAGGTGTTTGGTGGTGGCATCATGCTGGAGTTGGCGGAAATGGCGGAGGATGATCCTTTGAATGCGGAGGCTGGTGGGGTGATAAGTGAGGACAAGGGGGACCCTATCATGTTTCTGGGAAGGAGGAGAAGTCGTGAGGGAGGATGCACGGGATATGGGCCGGACACGGTTGAGGGCCCTGTCAACGACCGTGGATGGAAAACCTCGGTTAAGGAAGAAGGAGGACATGTCAGAGGAGCTGTTTTTGAAGGTAGCGTCATCAGAACAGATGCGACGGAGGCGAAGGAACTGAGAGAATGGGATGGAGTCTTTACAGGAAGCGGGGTGTGAGGAGCTGTAGTCGAGGTAGCTGTGGGAGTCGGTAGGCTTGTAATGGATATTGGTGGACAGTCTATCATCAGAAATTGTGACAGAGAGGTCAAGGAAGGGAAGAGAAGTGTCAGAGATGGACCATGTGAAGATGATGGAGGGGTGGAGATTGGAAGCAAAAATAATAAATTTTTCCAGGTCCCAACGAGAGCATGAAGCAGCACCGAAGTAATCATCGATGTACCGGAGAAAGAGTTGTGGGAGGGGGCCGGAGTAGGACTGGAACAAGGAATGTTCCACATACCCCATAAAGAGACAGGCATAGCTGGGGCCCATGCGGGTACCCATAGCCACACCTTTTATTTGGAGGAAGTGAGAGGAGTTAAAGGAGAAATTGTTCAGTGTGAGAACAAGTTCAGCCAGACGGAGGAGAGTAGTGGTGGATGGGGATTGTTGGGGCCTCTGTTCAAGGAAGAAGCTAAGGGCCCTCAGACCATCCTGGTGGGGGATGGAGGTGTAGAGGGATTGGACATCCATGGTGAAGAGGAAGCGGTTGGGGCCAGGGAACTGGAAATTGTTGATGTGACGTAAGGTGCTCACACCACACCCTCAATGTGTCTCTTCCCCCCGCCACCCCCCCACCCCACCCCACCCACCTTAAACCAATTTATATTTCTCCCTTGTTGAAACTATGCTGCAGTTCTGCCGAAGGGCCATGAAGGCTCGAAACGTTAACTGATTTCTTCTCCGCCGATGCTGCCAGACTTGCTGAGTTTTTCCAGGTAATTCTGTTTTTGTTTTGTTTTGGATTTCCAGCATCCGCAGTAGCTTTTAGCTTTTTGTTTTTATAACCAGGGGGAATGCAGCTTATTCTCTTACTTCCCAGTGTTACACATTCTAGTTCACCTTAAACAATCAGAATTGGGCTTTTAAGGCTTCATGCATTGAACAAATGAGGATGAATTTTGAGTTTAATGTCAGTTCCTTAACGTGGAAATAGTTGGCTTCAGGTTTTGACATATGATTTTAGCTACTACCATTAAATACCGGCATTAGATCTGGAAATTTATCTACCACTTTTAACCTCAAGCCATGAGGCATCGTGTTACACTAGTCATATTTCGACCCCATAACCTCACTTTCAGGTTCTCTCCGGATGGAACAATTCCACCAAGGACACCGTTTGGCTTCACCACAATGGCACATTTGTGTAATTAATAAGGCTTCAATTATCAAATTGTACTGTACATAAGCTTAATGAGGCATAGTCTTAATTTGTATGCATTATTGGGATGATTCATGAATTTTGGGGAATGTTGTTAAAAAAAAGTCTTAAAATTGGCATCTCTTTAAGTGCCACATACAGTTATATAGCTTTAAGAAAGATTGCCTGGGCGTGAACTGAAGTTATAACTAAGATACATTTGTACATTTGGGCTCCAGCAAGTCTAGCTCAACAGTAAAGAGAAGCCAAAGCTACAATGCTGATTGGCCAGGAGGGTGGCTTGAGGACTAGATGTTCCAGGGCTTCCGCTCAAAGATATAATTTATACTTTATCAGTTAGAAGGTAAGCCATGGGCTGCAAAGCTGATTAGCTAGAAGAATGGTCTTGGGCCTAGAATGTTCTGAGAGCCTCTGGTTAGGGATACAAATTAAGCTTAGGGTGTTGTGGGGACACTAGGAGTACTCTTCCCATTGGTCAGGGTTGCAAATATTGGGTTAGAAGTCGTTAGTCGCATTAATTCAGGTGCATATACTTGGGCTAAATGTTGGCAAAGCTACCTGCAAAAAGGGTATTAAAAAAAGGGTGCATCACAGAGGTCTTTGCACTTGCGAAAGGTTAGCATTTGTCACAGGATACTTGTTGGGAGGGCAATCGTCAGGAGAGGAAATTAGGAGTAGAACACTTGCCGGGAGAGCACTCACTGGGGTAGGGCTAGGGGGTTAGTGTAGGTCATTGACAGTAGATGGGTATTTGTCACAGGCTGAGGGGTTGCTACAAGAACACAATATCAGGCTTAGTTAGTGACTAAAGTAACTGTCACAGAGCTGAGGATTGCCATAAGAATCCAGCATTAGGGATCAGTGGATCCAGCAGACAGGATTGCCAGGGGTAAAGTAATTGCTTTAAGAGAGAGTGCATAGAAAACGTATAACCACTTGGCTGCCAAGAAATTGTTCAGTCAGTTAAATTCTAGCTTGGAAGAACCAGTAGTAAAGTACAATCTTAATCATTTTTGGAAAGTCACAGTCTTTGTTAGAAAGTTGTTTCCACAAAGGAAAGAGAGAGAGAGAGAGAGAGAGAGAGAGAGAGAGAGAGAACACTCAGTAGGCAGCTGTGAAGTGTGTAGTTTCAGCAGTTTAAGGTGGACTGGAAGCTGTGGGTTGGAAAAGGGTCCAGTAGCGTTTAAGTCTTAAGAGTTCATTTGGCTAAGCTAAAATCTCAAAGGATGTCATGTGTCAAGAGACCAGGTTCAAGGAAGCAAGACCACCACCCCAGAAGTCCTGGGATTCATGGGAAAGTCAGGCTGACACAAGTTGAACTTGTGTATCATGCCATGCCTCAACTAACAAAATGTTAAGTATCAATCTTTATTGTCTAATAAAACTTGGCAGTTTGCATTTTAAATTCGTGATTGTCTTTTTTGCCAATATAGTTATTCCTCAACAAGAATTTTCTTACTCTGGGGTTTAGTACAGAGTCCAAATCCCTACAAACACAGCAACACCATGCCAATGCATTCCTATCAACTCTTACTCCTAAATAATATTCATGTAAAAAGCGCCTTGATACTTAAGCAGCAACTTTTCCTCCCATATCAATACAAGCACTGCTGCTGATTTAAACATCAGAGATGGCCCAGGAAGAGAAGAGAATTAAAATCACTCAGAGCCAGGGCTTCATACGGAAGGGAGCATTCAATATCAGTATTGGAGAGGTAGAGCAACAGTCCACAGGAAACTGCAAGTTGAAATGAGAAAGGTGGCAGAGAAAAACTACCTGCGGGCATCAGCTGACAATTTTGGTAGACAGAAGCTTTTATATATCGATACCAGCCTTATGCGAGTGATACAGGTCTTTTGGTTTTGGAATGTGGCGGTTGTCTTGCATAATTGTTTTATATGCGTGCATGCCAATTAACAGCATAGGCAGCTTTAAGGAGACGGCTTACAAAGTTCACAATTAACTAATACATTTTCTGCTAAGCTAGTTTTGTGACCAGGAGCATTCTAAAGAAGTCAGAGGTTTGTAGGATGAGAGAACACCATACAAAGACTTGTATATAATACTATTAGTGCAGAGACAAATATCGCATTTGTCCATCATTTATAAACAAAGGAGTCAGTCCTAATCTCAGATCCCAAAATTCCTGTCCCCCAAGTTACTCAACAGCAGCATTTCAGTAAAGCTATGGAGAACTTTTACAGTTGCAGACCAGTCAAATGGTATGGGGAAGGGAAGTGAAAATTAAACATTTTCCTGAACAAAAAAACTCCACTTTTGTAAGACGGTCGGTGAACAATGGCAGACATTTAAGAAAATAGTTCATGTCTCTCAAAAAGATATATCCCAGTGAGGAAGAAGGGTTCAAGGAAGGGGGTAAACCAACCATGGTTAACCAAGGAAATTAAGGACAGTGTCAAATTGAAAGAAAAAACATACAATGTGGCAAATATTAATGGTAAGCCAGAGGATTGGGAAAGTTTTAAAAACCAACAAAAGATGACCAAAAAAAATCAAGAGGGAGGAAATGAACTTGAGGGTAAACCAGCAAGTAATATAAAAATGGACAATAAGAACTTCTTTAAATATATAAAAAGGAAGAGAGAGGCCAAAGTGAACATAGGCCCCTTAGAGAATAAGGTGGGGGAAATAATTATGGGGAACAGCAAAGGAATTGAATAAATACTTTGCTTCAATCTTCACAGTAGAAGATACTAATAGCATTCCATACTAAATAATTAAGGGGCAAAAGTGGGGAGGAAATAAATACAATAACTATCATTAGAGAAAAAGTACTAGGGGAGCTAATGGGGCTAAAGGCTGTCAAGTCCCCTGGACCCTAGGATATTAAAAGAAGTAGCTACAGAGATAGTGGATGCACTGGTAATAATCTTCCATGAATCCTTAGATTCTGGAAAAGTTCCAGAGGATTGGAGAACGACCAAAAGGGAGGGAGACAAAAAACAGGTAACTATAGGCCAGTTAGCTTAGCATCTGTCATTGGGAAAATGTTGGAGTCTATTATAAAGGAAGTAATAGCACAGCATTTAGAAGTACATAATCTAATTAAGCAGAGTCAGCATGGCTTCATGAAGGGGAAATCATGCCTAACAAATTTATTAGAATTATGTGAGGAGGTAACAAGCAGGATAATGGGCAGCCGGTAGATGTAATATATTTGGATTTCCAAAAGGCATTCGTTAAGGTACAGATATGAGCTATTGGTGTTGGGGGTAGTATATTAGCATGGATAGAGGACTGGCTAACTAATAGAAGCCAGAGTTGGGATAAGGGGAGAATTTTCAGGATGGCAACCTGTAACTAGTGGAGTGCCACAGGAATCAGTGCTGGGGCCTCAATTATTTACAATATATATTAATGACTTAGATGAGAGAAGTGAATGTACTATCGCCAAGTTTGGGAATGACCACAAAAATGGGTGGGAAGGCAAGTGGTGAGGATGGCACAAGGAGTCTACAGAGGAATATAGACAGGTTAAGTGAGCGGGCAAAAACTTGGCAGATGGAATATAATGTGGGAAAATGTGAGGTTAGGCACCTTGGCAGGAAGAATTGAGGAGCTGAATATTATTTAAATGGAGAAAGACTACAGATGGCTGCAGCACAGAGGGATTTGGAAGTCCTTGTGCATGAATCTCAAAAAACTAACATACAAGTTCAACAGGTATTTGGGAAGGCAAATGGAATGTTGGCCTTTATTTCAAAGGTATTTGGAGTATAAAAATAGCGAAGTTTTGCTAAAATTATACAAGGGACTCGTTAGACCACACCTAGAATACTGTGAACAATTTTGGTCCCCTTATCTAAGGAAAGATATACGGGCATGGAGGCAGTCTAGTGAAGGTTCACTAGGTTGATCCTGGGTGTGGAGGGATTTTATGAGGAGAGGTTGAGTAGGTTGGGCCTGTACTCACTGGAATTTAGAAGAGCGGCGACCTTACTGAAACATATAAGATTCTTAGGGGGCTTGACAGGGTAGATGCTGAGAGGTTGTTTCCCATTGTGGGAGAGTCTAGGGCCAGGGAGCATAATCTCAGAGTAAGGGGGTACCCATTTAAAACAGATATGAGGAGGAATTTCTTCTCCCATAGAGTAGTCAATCTGTGGAATTCTTTACCGCAGAGGGCTGTAGAGGCTGGGTCCTTAAGTATATTCAAGGATGAGATAGACAGATTTTTAATCAATAAGGGAATCAAGGGTTATGGGGAAAAGGCAGGAAAGTGGAGTTGAGGGTTATCCGATCAGCCATGATCTCATTGAATGGCAGAGCAGGCTCGCTGGGCCGAATGGCCTACTTCTGTTCCTATATCTTCTGGTCGTCTTATCAATAAGAAGCTACACATCACTTGAATCACAAGGACAGAGGTGGTGGCAGTGGGCTTTTGAAGTGCTGATGAGAAGGGAAGCAGGTAAAGCTTAGATGGCTGGAGGTGGAGAAACACTCCTGACCTTCCTAAACCGACAAGCAGCGCTGGAAATTTGGGGCACGGAAATCCATTAACACTTAAATAACTGATCTGCCTCTCAAGTGTACTGACTGTCTTCTGCCCTATCCCCAAATCAGCCCTGGTTGAAACATTCCAGGCAGGTTCAGAGTTATAAAAGTTTAACTGTGGGATGTTAAAATTATTTTGTTTATACAGGATTTTTTAAAAATGGAACTTCCACCCCGTGGCTCAGTGATATTCTCTAGTGACTAAGCCACTTGAATAGGAAGAGACCAGGTGCAATTTCTAGTGTTGGGACTATAATTTGCTCAGTTTCCGACCTTTCAATGCTACCCAGCAATCACTGATGGAAGGTTTGCCAATGTAGACAGGATTTCCCCCTTCGCCTTTGGATGATTTTAAAAATTTATTCATGGGGTGTGGACGTCGCATTCATTGCCCATCCCTAATTGCCCTTGTTCAGGGGCCATTTTCAAGAGTCAATCACGTTGCTGTGGGTCACATGTAGGCCAGACCAGATGGGTTTTTACAATCGACAATGGTTTCATCATCAGACTTTTAATTTCAGATTCTTTTTTATTGAATTCAAATTTCATCTTCTGCCCCAGAGCATTACCCGGAGTTTCTGGAATACCAGTCCAGTGACAATATCACTATGCCACCGCCTCCCCTTGTAAAATTGCCTAATGACACTTACTGATAAAGACTCACATGTGAATAAGGATCATGTCGGACAAATCCCAGTACAGGGCTCAGTGGTCTACTGGCTATAGCCCTAACCTGGCAATCCAGAGGTCCTGAGTTCAAATCCCACAATGGCAAACTACAAAACTAATGATTTATGAACCAGCACCATGAGAGCTTTAGGACTGTCATGAGAAGCTAGCAGATCAACTAGTCCTTCAGAGAATGAAACCTGTCACACTTACCTGGACAGGCCTGAATGTGTCAGTCTTGCTGTGTGCAAATTTGCCACTGCATTCCTTCACAACAGTAACTATACTTCAAAAATCACTCCGACCTCCTCAGGTCATGAAAGGCATATTACATATACACAAAAGAAACCATTTGCATTTATAGTCTTCCATACTACATGGCTGACACTTAATACATGGCAATAAATACTGCCTTGATGGTGTCTCACAAACTATCAAGAGAAAAGGCCTCGAGGGGGGAGGCGGAAAGAGCAACAAAGGAATTTCAAAATGGGGAAAAAATCTACCTGCTGCTTTGAGCAGCAACATCAGAACACACCTCACTCCTTACTGCATGGGTTAATCAACATAGCTTCTTTTAAATTAAGAGATTTCAGGGGAGAAAGTTTACTGTGCACCAATGGCAATCCTGAACTCCAGGGTAGAAAAGGTGGCGGGGCCAGGGGGGGAGGTTGGAGGTGGGGGTAGTGAGAAATACCAACTATTTGTAGGAATGAAGCTTTGCATTCACATGCATTTTCAGCCAGCTGCAAGCAGAGAAACATTAAAATCTAGTGACAAAAGGCTTCTAAGAATCTCCCCAAAGCAATCAATGCTGACGCTCAAAAATACTTACTGAAAGGCTCAGAGAAACAGGCTCAGTGCCAAGCAAATCAAAGTGGCCTGATCGGGCTGTGAGTCTAATCCTATGCGCAGAGTGCTCTAAGATAGGCCACATAGTTTCCCCTCTTTCCTACCCACTAATGAAGCCCCAGCTAACCTTTAGCAGAATATTAGAAAAGGCGGCTGCAAACATTCTTTCAGCGAGAAAGAAGCTAGTAGCAAAATTAAAACCTGTTTTCAACTGAATATTTGATTCCAGTACGGAAAAAAAAATCACGCAAATACAAAGGATATCTTTAAATGATTCATGGATCCAGGCACATAAAGGATATCAGTGCAATCAAGGAATGTTTCACTATGCACTGCCCTGAGCAGAAATGGACACTGGAATCTTAGTCATCTCCTATATAGAGCAGCATAAACAGAGCTCTCAGCCAAGTGAAACAGTATAACCCCAAGTAGCTATGTTGTGAATGGTGGGAATTATCCTTTAAATCCATTCATAATACCCTCGAGGCTGAAACGCAGAAGAGCCAGTCACGAGTTGAAAGACACTGCCCGCCAATTGAAGTAAATGCACAACAGACAAGATACTGTTTACCTACTGATATCACAAAGTGCAAGCTGCAGCCTCTGCAAAATGGAAGCGTTTCTATTACATAAAAAAAAAACCCAGATGTGTCATGCAACGATTGATATAATACATACTGACTGCAGGTTTCAGGCTTTGCAATAAACTATCCCTCAAGCTACAGAAAGATCACATCAAACAATCTACAACAAGCAAACATCTGCCCTTTAAATTTGTCCTTCTTTCACTAAGTGACCCTGTACAGCTAAACTTATTTCAAGCATCACAGGCAGCGTTCATTTCTTACACTTGGTTTTTTCCCCTCTTGCCCTTCAGCCTCTATAAAAATCCAATTCCTTTTCGAGCACGATCCTTTCTATTCATAACATGTGTTTCAGTAAGTTTCTATTGTGATCTGACATTTATCCTATTTTGCTCTCCCATATTTTCTCCTGCCATTATCTCAAAATAAAAGCAAGACCACTCCCGTTCTTATACACCATTCAGCTGTAGCTCAGTGAGTAGCAAAACTCGACTCCAAGTCAGAAGGTGTGGGTTCAAGGTCACTCCAGAGATGAGCAAAAAAAAAATCCAGACTGACATCCCAGTGATGCACAAAAAGCGTAGTGCACTATTGTCACAGGTCACAGAATCCTGACAGCACAGAAGGCGGCCATTCTGCCCATCGGGTTCATGCTGGCTCTCCGTAGAGCAATCCAGTCAATCCCATTCCCCTGCTGTCCCCAAAACTCCATAAGTGCAACTCATCCAATTTCCTTTTGAAAACATCAATCATCTCCACTTCCACCACCCTCGTAGGCAGCGAGTTCCAGGCTATTATCACTCTCCCAGTAAAATGGTTCTTCCCCTCATTCCCCTGCATTTCTTGCCCAAAACCTTAAATCTATGTTCCCTGGTCCTTGTACCATCAGCTAATGGGAACAGCTTTCCTTTGTCTACCTTAAGGAAAGCTGTTGTAATCTTATACACCTCCATCAAATCAATCTCCTTTGCTCCATGGAAAAAACCTCAGCTTCTCCAACCAAACCTTGTAGCTAGAATCCCTCATCCCAGTAAATCTCCTCCGCACCCTCTGAAGGGCCCTCAACATCCGTAGGTGCAGCTTTTCAGTTCAGAAGTTAAACTGCAACCCCATCTACCCCCTCAGGTGGCTGTAAAGGAATTCATGGCACTATTTTGAAGAGGAGCTAGGAAATTCTCCTCAGTGCTATTATCAATATCTATCCCTCAACCAATATCAAAACAGACACCATTTCTTTCTAAGGAACTTGTTATGTGCCATTTGGCTGCCACGTTTTCTACACTACAACAATAACTAACTTAAAAATGTATTTCATTGCCTGGAAAGTGCTTTGAGACATCATGAAAGGGACTATTGTTACAATTGAGGTTTATAAGATTATGTTGTTTCAGGACTATATCCTTTGGTTTAGAAGAATTATGGTTTAAGATTGTACCTTTAAATTTAGAGCAACTGAAAGGAGTCATATGACATGCCTTAAACAAGCCCAGGTGATTTAATTGTTAAAGATCAGAAGACTTGTTGTTTTATGGTGAGAGAGATACAAGGTATTTACACTTGGGGGTAATGACAGCTGTTCCTAAATCTACATTGGGTAGATCCTGTATCTCCCTATGTCCCAGAAGGTGGAATCAATATCAAGGTGTAAACAGTTGTGCTAGAACTTATCCCTTTACTTCCAAGGTGAAAGGAGTGTTGGATCAGAAATAACTGATTTTCATTTCTTCTTAGATACAAAGCTAATGTGCTTCATGTTACCATGGGGAAAAGTGTGAGGCATCCATTTTGAGATCATGTTACAGGCTTCCCAATAAACCCAGGCATATCACAGACAGAAAGGGGTTGCAAGCTTTGTCTTGAGTAGTCTGCAGTTTGAAGTAACGAGTTAAAAGAGACTGGAAGATTTGCCTAGCTTGGAGCTAGAGAAAGAAATCTACAGTGTAACCCTCACAGTGAGAGGCTGTTCTAAGGATTAGGAGTTGCCCAGCTGGGAAAGTAGAAAGGAAGCAACCCACTGGAAATAACTGTGAACTGTTTGCTCTGAGACTTGTAATTCTGGGGAGAGTGAAAAGTAACACGAAACTGTTTATTTCTATAGTTTAAAGTATAAGTTGCCTATACAAGTGGTGTTTAGTCAAAAATGTTTTTTAGTCATCTGATACATTAAAAAGTTTTTTTTAAAAACGTGAAACCTTGACGTGTCAGTCTTTCGGCTAATAACCGGAAGATCGATTTTCTTTTTAAAAGTTATCAGTCTCTATGAAAGTCACAACATTATATAAATGAAACAAAATGGAAATCTGAAATAAAAAACTGCTGGAGATACTCAGCAGATCAAGCAGCATTCGTGGAGAGAAAAATCAAGCTAACATTTCAGGCCTGTGACTTTCTGCTGTATGAAAGAAAGTTAGTTCTTTCTCTCATGCTGCTACAAGATCTGACTTGTCATTTTCTGCTTCTCCCTGAGCTACACTCCTTTGAGGTGTCATCACCCTCACTGGTATTCAGCACTGAAAACAAATTTGTGCGCGTCACACTCCCAGAGGATTCCTGCTTTGCCTAACTTTTCTTCCTGCTCTTCTGCTTGGTTACCCACTTGCTATCCTCCTGCATCTATAACAAGCTCTGGAAGTGTTGACTTTACTGAAATAATTCTGACATTGCTAAAAATGGTCAACTATTTCTTTTAAAAATTTAATTCCCTAAGTAATTCATATAATATGAAGCCACTTTGAGTGTACAATGCTTGAAGGAAGACTGTGTTGACATATCAGATCTCTTGCCAATAATGTTCTTGCACTGGGAGCAATACAGATCAAGGGGATGAGCTTCAGTCTTGGTTTGTGGGAAACTAGTGAGGCTCAGGGAAAGGTGGAAGTTAGAGAGAAGGCCTTGCACACTGTGTCAATTAGGACACAGTCCTTTTGTGGTTGCCATGTTTAGGGGAGGGACAGATTGCACTGAGTGAACAAGTCTCCGACTGCAAAAAATCTCTCCAGTTCCCAGCATTGCACAAGGTCAAATATCACACATTCTAAATCAAAGTTTGCATAGAATGTTTCAGCCAAGTGTTTTTTTGAGGAGAGCACTAAGCTTCAAAGAAGGATGCACTTTCTTGCAGTTGGCAGAATGCTGATACGAGTGATCTAATTTCTTTGTGCTGCAAATCATGTGAAATAGCAAAAGCTCTTCACCTGCTTCACCCCCCCCCACTATCCAAAGTCTGCTACAAATCTTATGTACCAAAGTGATTTCATTAAACAAACATGACATAACCAATGCACTGCACTGTAGCAAGCAGAAATTAGAACTGATCCAAAATAGGCCAGAAAATAGTATCATTCTCATATTCCTACAGTGTGTCCAATCCCCTGTATCACAACTCTCATAACGAGAGTTTTAAAAATGCATGCACACCTATCAAAAGACAAGGACTGATGTAAAAAAAAAACCAATTATATCAGCAATGTAGTTGCTCATTATATTCAGTCAAATTTTTCCGAGCCCGGAGAAACAGTCACGTTTGCACCTTCAAGAGACAATATATCTGTATAATAGGTCAAGTAAAAGTGCGCAGCCAGTGATATCTATAACGAGGACAGATGGCTTCACATAGACATGAGAAGTTACTTCTACTGAAAGTACAAGTAAATCAAATATAGTGTGTGTAAACACGTGGGTGTTTTGAGGACATGACCCAGCTCAGTTCTGGAGCTCTGGCAGTTTAACAGCCTGTTGACACACCATCTATGCTCAAAACATTAAGGCACTGGAGGGCGCCAATATAACTCGGTCCCAGCAAGGAATAAATGCATTTCGGAGAAAATGCCAAGGAAAAGCATTTTTTTTTTTTTAAAAAGTCAAATAAAATGAAATAACAGAGGTACCATGGTTTGAGATACTTACATACGAACTAGGAACAGGGGTAGGCCACTAAGCCCCTCAAGCCTGCTCTGCCATTCAATAAGATCATGGCAGATCTGACTGTAACCTCCCACATACCTCCGATAACCTTTCACCCCCTTGTCAGTCAAGAATCTATCTAGCTCTGCCTTAAAAATATTCAAAGACTCTGCTTCCACTGCCTTTTGAGGAAGGGAGTTCCAAAGACTCTCAACCCTCAGAGATAAAATTCTCCTCATCTCCATCTTAAATGAGTGACCCATTATTTTTAAACAGTGACCCCTAGCTCTAGATTCTCACACAAGAGGAAACATCCTCTCTACATGCACCCTGTCAAGGCCCCTCAGGATCTTAAAGGCTTCGATCAAGTCACCTCTTAGCCCTTCTAAACTCCAGTGGACACAAGCCTAACCTGTCCAACGTTTTCTCATAAGACAACCTGCTCATTCCTGGTATTAGCCTAGTAAACCTTCTCTGAACTGCTTCTAATGCATTTATATATTTCCTTAATTAAGGAGACCAATACTGTAGACAGTACAGGCCCACAAGCTTCACAACCAATCTGAACGACTTAAGAGAAACATCTCTGGGACCCACCTGAACTTCCAGGTATCCCAGAAGAAACATGGGTGTCCCTGGGCCTGAGATCCCACGTTAACGGAAACGATGGCAAAATCCAGCTTTCCTGTCACATGATGCAAATAACGCAGAGTCAACTTTAAAGACAGTTGCATTACCAAATAACTCCCCCTATCCTCCCTCCACCAGCTCTTTGTACCCAATTTCGTTGTCAGGTTCTCCTTCAGTACTTTGCGTTACACTTTCCGGTTTGAAGTACCACCACTGATTGCTTTTCAAAAGGTAACGCTATCTGGGATTCAGTTCAAGGAAAAATAAGACAGAATCGTAGAAACCAATTTCAGATGCTGACTTCACCACGTTGGCAACTTTAAGTCGTCACCACTGCTCCCATTTTCTCTTGGGCAACAGCTGTTGTTACTGAAGGATGGCTGAGCCAGAGCAAATGTGAGTGGCCAGAGATATGGATCCCTTACCTGCACACAGTCAGCGAGCTATGGGGGAGATGGTGGCATTGAGGCAATGTCACTGGGCTAGTAATCCAGAAGCCCAGGATAATGTTCTGGGGACAAAGGCAACGAATGCTGGCCTAGCCAGCGATAGCCACATTCATGGCTGCTGGTGGGATTTAAATTCAATTAATAATCTGGAATATAAAGCTAGTATAAGTCTGGAGTCACACATAGGCCAAACCAGGTAAGGACGGCAGATTTCCTTCCTTAAAGGACATTAGTGATATGAACATATGTATGTTCGTATAAGTAATGGTGACCATGACAACTATCATTGATTATCATAAAAATCCATCTTGATCACGAATGTCCTTTAGGGAAGGAAATCTGCCATCCTTACCTGGTCTGGCCTATATGTGACTCCAGATTCACAGCAATGTGGTTGCTTCTTAACTTCCCTCTGCAATGACCTAGCAAGCCACTCGGTTCAAAGGCAATTATGGATGGGCAACAAATGCTGGCCTTGCCAGTGACGTCCACATCCCATGAATGGATAAAGAAAAAAAGGTGGTACATAGCCCTGGGGTCTACCCACCTTTCATCCACCAGCTTCCCAGGAAAGATTTCCCATGGGTCTCCGTCCCTCTGCTGTAAACATTTACACCTCCTCTGGACCCATCTTATTCTTCTATACTTGTTCCTTTACCCCTACTTTTAACTTGCAACGTTATCACTTTTGTCATTTCGTCTGTCCTGCTCTCAACCCTACCACAAACATTCCCCATTGTTCTTTCCCTGCCAACTTATTTAACTGTTCAGTTCTGGTGAAGGGTTGTGAATCTGGAACTTAAACTCTGCTCCCCTCTCCGCAGATGCTGCCTGATCTACTAAGCGTCTCCAGCATTGTCTGATTCTACTCCACATCATGCCTGATTCAGCCATGGCATATCAGCTGATATCCAAACAGACTCCACCATGCGGCAGGTCTTTAAAGTTTAATTATCCTACTAACATTTCTGAAATTCCAAACAACGGGAGAGGGGTTTAGCCCATTCCTCAACTTCCTGAAAACGATCACCTTCAACAACAATGAAAACTTCCATTTTTGCAAACTTGAAAACCAAGTAATCCTGTGGCTTAATCCTCATTCTGGGTGTCAGCTGTAACCAAGAGATTTTTAAATAACGTTACACGTGTTACATTTGGAAACAATGCTGCTATGAATCCAAAACGCTGTTTATTGGAGCGTAACAATGTACTTCAAAGTATTTTGCTCCAACTTTTATCAATTTAAGCTTTCATGAAGGTGGGGGTGAGAGAACAGATGTTAGACAGACACTGGTTGGCGGCAAAGTTCAATTAAAATGGAATTCAAGCTCTGCCCGTATCGGTGCATATAAAGCTGCAGTTTTAAACATTTTTTTGTCCGCTTGTCACGGTAATAAAAATTTTAGAAACGCTGTTGCAAATGTGGAACAGGTGTCTTATTTCCCAAAAAAAATAGCAACAGCAAAGGCACCCATTTAAGAAAACCTGGTGCAATCCATCATCCCAGTGAAAAAAATCAGAAGACGAGGAATGTCAGGGATGAGAAAAGATAATTTCTTCAAAACAGACACTGTTACATTATGTTAACTCTCCTAGGGTAGCATCTAACTTTATTGTAAGTCACTCCCAGGCTTTTGCTCAATTACCTTGTGATTATTCCAAGTTATCATCCTTGAGGAAACGTTTTCCCCAATACCTATTCTAAATTTAAATTCATTATATCCTGCAGCCCCACTTTCCTGCCCTACTTTGAAGTAATAACCTGCCTTCACCTTATCTATACCATTGTCTATTATTGATGGGCATAGTGAATTGATCTACTTCAAATGTTTGCTGCCTTTCAGGTGAGGCGTCACAATGAGGCCACGTCTACTCTCTCAGGTGTGGGTGTACTGTAAAAGGTACCATGGCACTATTTCAAAGAAAAGGAGGGAACCTTTCTCCAGCAACCTGGCCAATATTTGTTCCACTAAAAACAGATTATATAAGAAACAGAAGCAGCAGTAGACCACGTGACCCCCATCAGCCCACTCCACCATACAATATTATGGCCGACCTTCTACAACAACTCTACTTACCCACTCAATTCACATATCCCTTGAATCCCTCAGTGCCCACGGATCTCCATCTTATGCAGTTTAACAGTTGAGCACCCACAGCCCTCCAAGGTAGAGAATTCCAAAAACTTACAACCTTCTGAGTGAAGAAATGGCTCCTCACCTCAGTCCTAAATATCCTACCCCTTCTAGTCCTAGACTCTCCAGCCAGGAAAAACAGCCTAGTCATTATCTCATTGCTTGGTGGGCTTTGCTGTGCAAAAATAAGCTGCTGTGCTTCCAATGTTGTAACAATGACTACGCTTCAAAAGTACCCCTTTCACTGAGACATGCTTTGGGGCGTCCTGAAGTCAAGATTCTTTATGCACAAAGAGTACACTTTTATCTCAAAAGGAATGATTAGCGAATTGTTTTAAGGGTCCCAATATCAGATGGGAAACGTCCTAAATAATTTGTGAGAACTTTTTAAAATTCTATGAATTATCATTCCACATTAAACTTCACAAATTATAGGTACTGCATCCACTGTTATTTCTCCTAGTTCCAAGGGAGAGAATAATAAACTACCTTGAAATACAGGATTTTGACTGTTCCTGACACATGACAGAACACTTCTTAAAATTACACAGAGAATGCACATTAATGGTCAGATTAAAAGTGATAACACAGTGGGACAACCATGCTGAATTGTTAAAATGTTGGACACAAAAGGTACTCTTAGATCTTGAGACTCTTGGGATTACACCTTTGTTAAAAACAGTGTATTTTCAGGTTAGAATGCTGACTTACTTAGTTCCTCTGGTCTTGCGCGGGACAATGGCAAGACTCCGCCACCAGCCCCAGTCCGTCGCAATTTCTTGGTGTCCCGCTCTTGAAGGTCCTCCTCAAATGTACTTTGCCAGGTCTTCTTTGGCCGGTCACGTCTTCTTTTTCCATCTGGTGGCGTTCTTTCAACTGCCACTCGGAGTCAAAATTCGTGTCCGGTCATCCTCAGTTGTTTCTCCGTCAAGATATTCCACAGGCACTTCTGACCAATTCTCTGTTACACTTCTTCATTGATGCTGTCTCCTCATGTGGCACCCAGGATCTTACGTAGCGAACGTAGGTGAAAGAGGTCCAACTCAGGTAACACCTTTGCTGCTCTCTTCCACGTCACACTAGCATGGGCTGCAGTTGGTACTACTATGGACGTGTAGCTGTAGTTTCATGGCCACGCCGATGCTGTTGGATACCCAGGCCACATGAAGCCCATGGGATGACCGACGTTGCTTTGCCGATTCTTGTGTGGACATCGATCTCCATATCACCCTCCCTGGAGATATTGTTTCCCAGGTAGGGGAAGAGGTCAACATCCTTGATATTCTGCTGCCTGATGTGATAGGAGGGCCTTGGTGCCATTCAGCCATCACTGTCTTGGTCTTCTTGCAGCTGATGTGTGGACCAACCTTGGTGCCGCTACTCTCAAGGCTGGTGGTCATGTCCTGGAGCGCACATAAACCAGCAAGGAAATGTCATCTGTGAAATTCAGGTCTGGCAACCAATGATGTTACCATGGAGCACCAAAGCCTGCATCCACCATTGCCTTCCTCATAATGAAATGAATACCAAGAGGAAAAGGAATGGGGAGAGTATACAACCTTGCCATACTCCTGTGATGATCTTGAACAAGTCCATGGTGCCCATGCTGGTCTTGACACAGCAGCTAGAATCACAATATAAGGCTCTGAAGATGTTAATATACTGCTGTGGGATGCCGTATTGCCTTGTAATGTACCAGAGTGACTGCTGGTGGATACTATCAAAAGCCTTCTTGAAATCAATGAAGTTGATAACAAATGGTTTATGATACTTCAGGCTCTGTTCAATGATGTTCTTGAACATAAGGATCTGCTCACAGCATGATCTGCTACCTTAGAAACCTGCCTGTGCTTCATGAAGGGTACTATCTACTTCTGCTTTCAATCTGTTGAGCAGCACACTGCTGAAGTCCTTGTCAGGTACTGACAGCAGTGTTATTGCCCTCCAATTGTTGCAGTCACTGAGATCCCCTTTCTTTGGCAGCTTGACGATCACCTCTCGCCTCCAGTCATCTGAAAGGTCCTCCATGGTCCAGATCTTGTCGAACCTATCGACTTAACATCTTAAGCACCTGCGAGGTGCGGTGGGCAGGCCAAGGACAAATCAGCAGTGAGGGCACAACGGCCCTGTACTCCAGGCAAGGAGAATACCACACCCATGGAGTTGGCCTCATATTCAACTGATGCTCAGCAAAAGTGTTAGTGGGATGGAAGTCAGTAAAACATCACATCATCACCGCCAGATTCTACACAAAGCAAACCAAAGTCACTGTCGTGCAGGTTTGTGCACCAGAGGCAAATAAAGAGAATGATCAATTCTACCACCAATTGCAGGATACGTTGGGTGAGGTACCCAGCTACTGATCGCTGACCTCAATGCTAAGCTCAATGACAATTGCTGAGGATTGAGCATTGCAATCAGGCCCCATGATCAATGGAAACGGCAAGCTTCTACAGGCCTTCTGCAACAGCAATGGGTTCAGCATGGGGAATACCTTCTTTAGACACAAGGACATCATAAAAAGACATGGACGTCTTCGGATGGTAACACTCCAAAGAAGGCTGTCCTATATATGCATCAGAAGCAGATGCAGGATATCCCTACAAGATGTCCAGACGTGTTTAGGTGCCTTGGGTTAGGCAGGAGCCACTGAGACCGAAGAAAGCAATGACCACGAAGGCACAACGGCCATTTACAATAGAGAGACTGAAGGACAAGGACATGTCAGACAGTTTCCCAATGGCCCCTTCCAACAGATTCAAAGTACTAACGAAGGCGGGCAACATCGAGGAATAGTGGGAACCCTCCAAAATTAAATGGGATTAAAGAGAGTGCAGAAGACACCAAAGAACGATGAATCACTAACCCAACGTGGAAGTTTATTGATGAAAGAGAGCTGGCAAAGAGCAGAGGGACCAGGAAAAGAATGTTGAGCAAAGATGAGAAGATGATGAGTAGTACAGAAGACTGGATAAAACTGTGGCTACAAGAGCAGGTCAGAGGTTGGGAATTCTGCAGTGAGTAACTTACTCCTGACTCCCCAAAACCTGTCCGCCATCACAAGGGTCAAGTCAGGAGTGTGACGGAATACTCTTCACTTGCCTGGATGAATGCAGCTCCAACAACACTCAAGAAGCTCCATCCAGGACAAAGCGATTTGCTTGACTGGCACCACGTCCACAAACAATCACTCCCTCCGCCACCGATGCGCAGTGGCAGCAGTGTGTACCATCTACAAAATGCACTGCAGCAACTCACCAAGGCTACTTTGGCAGCACCTTCCAAACCCACGACCTCTACCACCTAGAAGAACAAAGACAACATAAGCATGAGAAGACCACCATCTGCACATTCCTCTCCAAGTCACACACCATCCTGACTTGGAACAATATTACCGTTCTTTCATTATCGCTGGGTCAAAATCCTGGAATTCCCTTTCTAAAAGCACTGTGGGTGTACCTACACCACAAGGGCTGCAGCAGTTCAAAAGGCAGCTCATCACCACCTTCTCAAGGGCAATTAAGGATGGACAATGAATGCTGACCTAGCCAGTCACGCCCACATCCCATAAATGAATTTTTTTTAAATTAACAATAAAGCCGTGAGCAAAAGCTGCAGGACAGACAAACGAGGATGGACAGAGTTTAAAGGCAGGGAGGCACAAGAAGCTGCAAATCGGAACAACTCCAAGACGCTGTATAGGATCGTACAGGAACTGACTGGTACAGGAAGCAACACCACTGCACCAATTAAGGGCAAGGGCGCTACTGACAGATGAGGAGCAGGAGGCAAGGTGGGTGGAACTTGCAAGAGGTCCTCAACCAGCCCAGTCCAAGCTCCACATTGGAGTTCAGTGACAGCACCATATCTCAACAGTTGAACATCAACCTAGGAGGAATTGTTGGATCAGAGGTCCAAAGAGCTATCATGAGCCTGAGTATCAACAAGGCACCCGGGATCGATGAGATGCCAGTTTAGAATACACATTGCAACATTTCTGCTAACCAGTAGGCCTTAACAGCCCGTTATTTGGCATCAATGAGAATGACTCACATACCATATTTTGAGAAAGGAACCTTCAATGAACCAATGTCCTTTTCATTAGCCACAAATCAGACATAGAAGCTTTTTAAAAAAAGATAGCCATCTCACAACATATCTGAGATAACCATCTCAAATTACTTCCTATTACTGAAAGCTGTGTGGGCAATCCACCGATCTTAGAAGAAATCTTTAAAACGTTCATTCACTCAGAAAATTGAAATGCCTCCTTCTGATGCTCAAAGAGATATAGCAATATACTGAAGCATTCCCCAACAACTGTAAACCATAACTGATATTTAGCTGCTTATAGAGCTAAAATTTAGTGATATTCCTACATTACATCAAACTAGAAGAGGTTACATTATGAACACAAGCAAGCTGGAATCTCAATGCTTGCATTCTGCAGGATAATGAGATGCACTATTAAATTTGGGACTGCAGTTTTCTGTCTTCAAAGGTAGTCATCAATTTTAACTAACATCTTCATCGGAAACCCCAAAGCTCCTTTAATCATAACTAACATCAGTCAAACCAGCAATTCAGATACATCTGGCCTCAGAGTCCCTGTGGGATGGTGGGGCGGGGGGGGGGGGGGGTTGGAGTTCCCAATTATGATCACAATTCTTGCACACGCACAATCTCTGGGAGAGTGAAACTTTTCACCCACGCCCTACGCAAGTCAAATAGTTTGCTCACACTCCAGCTTAAAGCATGAAGAATGGCTGCTTAACGCGCTTGAGGTAGTCAGCGCCTATAGAAACATAGCCAATGTCACAGCCTTCAAGAGAGATGGAAACATGCACCAAAAGATCCCAATACTGCAGGATTGTTGACCTAATTCATATTTTCACCACTTACACTTATATAACGCCTTTAACGCAATGAAACATCTTAAGGGATTTCACAGGAGCGTTTTCACTCAGCAACGTAAGAGATTTTACCAAAGCCTTAGTCAAAGTAATAGGTTTTAAGGAGCATCTTAAAGGAGAGGAGAGAGGTGGAGAGGTTTAGAGAGGGAATTCCAGAGCTACAGGTCAAGACGCCTGAAAACACAGCAAGGGGCCGGAATTTAAGAACCAGATATTTTTCAGGGGATCATTGCGGGTGAAGAGATTGGTTAGGGGATGAGGCAGTTTAAAGGTATGATCAAGAGGATGTGAATTTTATGTTTAAGGTGTTGCTAGATCAGGAGCCAACATAGGTCAGCAAGCACAGAGGTGATGGATGAACACGATTTGTGAGGCAGCAGAGTTTTGGATGAGCTCATGTTTACAGAAGGTAGAAGATCAGAAATCAGCCATTGGAATAGTCGAGACCAAGATAACAAACACGTTGGTGCCCTGGTCATGCAGGCTGTTCCGAGGCAAGATACGGCATTGTCCTCACAACTGCAAAGGGTGAAGACTCAGAGCCACTCCACAGCATTTCTGGGGGAAAACCATTTTAAAAAATGAATGTTGTAAAATTATTTGTGATAGATTTGACATCAAGTTATCTGCTTGGCTTTTTTTAAAACACCTTCATGTGCAAGAATCCCAGGCTCAATTTCTGATCTAGGTGAAAATTAAGAGTGCTGTAAATTGGACACATGGGCAAGACAGCAGTGTGTGTGTTCTGGAGGGGAAAAGGCAAAAATAGTGGGGGCTTCCATCTAGCGACCCCCTGCAAAAAAGATATCTCAGGTTCAGTTGGAAATCCTCCCATAGTTTAACAGATGCACCAATTACGGTCCAGGCTCACATACAAAGAGTGACCACCTGGGGAAAGTACCAGATGGCAGCTGAAGACATCTGAAGGAACATAATCCAACATTTTCAGGTATTCAACAGAGCTGTCTCGAGCTGAATCACCTTCAATTTCATCCTCACTGCCTTACCCAATGTAGGCATCAACAGGAGCAATGGCAGACAAAGGGATAAGCAGATCAGGGGAGAGAGATCAAAGACAGTCAAGTGGAGTTGCATTACACATCAGCCATGCTCTAATTAAATGGCAGAACTGGCTCAAAGGGGCTGAATGGCCTACTCCTATGTTCCTAATAGTATGTGGGCCCCCTAAATTTTTTGTGCTAATACCATTAACTGTAAAACCAAATGTTGCAAGGCAAGATTTAACTTAATTAATCTGACTTCTCTTGGACACTCCCTCTACCCACTATCAAGCAAAGTGGAACAAAAACTGCAGAACTACAGTTCAGTCAAAACATCCGGCAAACAAACCCTTTGATGTTTCAAATCTCTGCTGAATAGGCAAATGTTTTACAAGTATGTGTGTGTTTGTGTGTGTGTGTGTGTGTGTGTGTCATTCCCAGAAAAGAATGATAAAGGTTTTCAGTGCAGAAAGAGGCCAATGTTTGTTCAACTCCTATCAATAGCTAATGTCCTCTTCTTGCTTTCTGCCCACAGCCCTGTGTTTCCTGTTTCAAATATCTATCTATTCTTCTTTTGAATTATATTCTAAATATGTCTAATGTTTAGTGTAAGCGCACTCAAATGATTTGGAAAAAATTGCACTTAAAGCAAATGCTAGTATTCACCATGCCTGCTGCACGATACTTGTAATTAATTCATTCAACTTCTCCCATCATATGCCAGATTTGCACCCACCAGAACTCAAGTTGGTTAAGATAGAGTCTGCGTGTGTCAGCCATGGCTCAGTTACCAGCATGCTCATCTGAGTCAGGATATTTTGGGTTCAAGTCCCTAGGTGGACAAAAAGATCCCATGGCACTACATCGAAGAAGAGCACAGGAATTCTCCCTGGTGTCCTGACCAAAATTTATCCCTCAATCAGCATGCCAAAAGCAGATTATCTAGTCATTAGCACTGTTGACTGTGGGATCATAGAAACATAGAAACTAGGAGCAGGAGTAGGCCATTCGGCCCTTCGAGCCTGCTCCGCCATTCATTATGATCATGGCTGATCATCAAACTCAATAGCCTGCTCCCGCTTTCTCCCCATATCCTTTGATCCCTTTTGCCCCAAGAGCTACATCTAACTCCTTCTTGAAAACATACAATGTTTTGGCCTCAACTACTTTCTGTGGTAGCGAATTCCACAGGTTCACCACACTCTGGGTGAAGAAATTTCTCCTCATCTCAGTGCTAAATGGTCTACCCCGTATCCTCAGACTGTGACCCCTGGTTCTAGACTCCCCCCCGCCATCGGGAACATCCTTCCTGCATCTACCCTGTCTAGTCCTGTTAGAATTTTATATGTTTCAATGAGATCCCCCCTCATTCTTCTGAACTCCAGCGAATATAATCCTAACCGACTCAATCTCTCCTCATATGTCAGTCCCGCCATCCCAGGAATCTGGTAAACCTTCGCTGCACTCCCTCTATAGCAAGAACATCCTTCCTCAGATAAGGAGACCAAAACTGCACACAATATTTCAAGTGTGGTCTCATCAAGGTCCTATATAATTGCAGCAAGACATCCCTGCTCCTGTACTCAAATCCTCTCTCTATGAAGGCCAACATACCATTTGCCTTCTTTACCGCCTGCTGTACCTGCATGCTTACTTTCTGCGACTGGTATACGAGGACACCCGGGTCTCGTTGCACATTCCCCTCTCTTTTATAGCCATTCAGATAATAATCTGCCTTCATGTTTTTGCTACCAAAGTGGATAACCTCACATTTATCCACATTATACTGCATCTGCCATGCATTTGCCCACTCACTCAGCTTGTCCAAATCATACTAAAGCATCTCTGCATCCTCCTCACAGCCCACCCTCCCACCCAGCTTTATGACATCTGCAAATTTGGAGATATTACATTTAGTTCCCTCACCTAAATCATTAATATATATTGTGAATAGCTGGGGTCCCAGCACCGACCCCTGCGGTACCCCTCTAGTCACTGCCTGCCATTCAGAAAAAGACCCGTTTCATCCCACTCTTTGTTTCCTGTCTGCCAACCAGTTTTCTATCCATCTCAATACATTACCCCCAATCCCATGTGCTTTAATTTTACACGCTAATCTCTTCTGTGGGACTTTGCCAATAGCCTTCTGAAAGTCCAAATAAACCACATCCACTGGCTCCCCCTCATCAACTCTACTAATTACACCCTCAAAAAATTCCAGTAGATTTGTCAAGGATGATTTCCCTTTTGTAAGTCCATGCTGACTCTGTCTGATTCTGCCACTGTTTTCCAAGTGCTCAGTTATTAGATCTTTTATAACGGACTCTAGAATTCTCCCCACTACCAATGTCAGGCTGACTGGTCTATAATTCCCTGTTTTCTCTCTACCTCCCTTTTTAAATAGTGGAGTTACATTAGCTACCCTCCAATCTGTAAGAACTGTTCCAGAGTCTATAGAATCTCGGAAGATGACCACCAATGCTATTTCTAGGGCCACTTCCTTAAGTACTCTGGGATGTAGGTTATCAGGCCCTGGGAACTTATTGGCCTTCAATCCCATCAATTTCCCCAACACCATTTCCCTACTAATACTGATTTCTTTCAGTTCCTCCCTCTCATTAAACCCTGTGTTCTTCAACATTTCTAGTAGGTTATTTGTGTCCTCCTTTGTGAAGGCAGAACCAAAGTATGTATTTAGTTGGTCAGCCATTTCTTTGTTTCCCCATTATAAATTCCCCTGTTTCTGACTGTAAGCGACCTACATTTGTCTTCACCAATCTTTTTCTCTTCACATACCTACAGAAACTTTTACAGTCAGCTTTTATGTTCCCTGCAAACTTACTCTCATACTCTATTTTCCTCTTCTTAATCAATCCCTTGGGTCCTCCTTTGCTGAATTCTAAACTGCACCCAATCCTTAGGTCTGTTGTTTTTTCTGGCCAATTTGAATGCCTCTTCCTTGGATCTAATTCTCTCTGTAATTTCCCTTGTAAGACATGGTTTGGACACCTTTCCTATTTTAGTTTTGCGCCAGACAGGAATAAGCAATTGCTGCAGTTCACCCATGCGCTCTTTGAATGTTTGCCATTGCCTATCCTCCGTCATCCCTTTAAGTAACGTTTCCCAATCCATCATAGCCAACTCGCGTCTCATACCATCGTAGTTTCCTTTATTAAGATTCAGGGCCCTAGTCTCAGAATCAACTACGTCACTCTCCATCTTGATGGAGAATTCTATCATATTATGGTCGCTCATCCCCAAGGGACCTCACACAACTAGATTGCCAATTATTCTTTCTCATTACACAATACCCAGTTTAGGATGGCCTGTTCTTTTGTTGGTTCCTCAACGTATTGGTCCAGAAAACCATCCCGTATACACTCCAGGAATTCCTCCTCTACGGTATTGTTACTAATTTGATTTGCCCAATCTATGCAGATTAATTGCAGATGTTCCTTTTTTTCATTGCGTCTCTAATTTCCTGTTTAGTGCCATTCCCAATATCACCACTACAGTTTGGGAGTCTATATAGAACCCCCACTAATGTTTTTTGCCCCTTGGTGTTTCTCAGCTCTACCCATTAGGATTCCACATCATCAGAGCTAATATCTTTCCTCACTATTGCATTAATTTCCTCTTTAACCAGCAATGCAACTCCACCGCCTTTTCCTTTTTGTCTGTCCTTCCTAAATACTGAATATCCCTGGATGTTCAGTTCCCATCCCTGGTCACCCTGTACCCATGTCTCCGTAATCCCGACCCTATCATACCTGTTTACATCTATTTGCGTGGTTAATTCATCCACTTTATTGCGAATCCTCCTCACGTTAAGGCACAAAGCCTTAAGGCTTGTCTTTTTAACGTTACTTGTCCCGTTCTCACTATTTTTCAGAGGCCCTGTTTAATTCTTGCCCTTGATTTCTCTGCCTATCACCTTTCTTATTCCCCTTTCTGTCTTTTGTTCTTGTCCTTGATTCCCTTTCCTCTGACTCCTTGCATAAGTTTCCATCCACCTGCCAATTTAATTTAAACCCTCCCCAACCACTCTAGCAAATATCACCCCAGGACATCAGTCCTGGCCCTGCTGAGGTGTAACCTGTCCAGTTTGTACTGGTCCCACCTCCCCCAGAACCAGTCCCAATGTCCCAGGGATCTGAAACCCTCCCCCTATCACCATCTCTTCAGCCATGTATTCATCCGATATATCCTGCTATTTCTACTCTGACTAGCACGTGACACTGGTAGCAATCCTGAGATCACTACCTTTGAGGTCCGACTTTTTAAACTTACTTCCTAACTCCCTATATTCTGCTTTTAGGACCTCATCCCTCTTTTTACCTATGTCGTTTGTACCAATGTGTACCATGACCACTGGCTGTTCACCCTCCCCTTTCAGAATGTCCTGTAGCCGCTCTGAGACATCCTTGACCCTAGCACCAGGGAGGCAACATACTATCCTGGAGTGCCGTTTGCGGCCACAGAAACACCTATCCATTCCCCTTACAATTGAATCCCCTATAACTATTGCATTCCCACACTTTTTACTCCTCCCCTGTGCAGCAGAGCCGACTGTGGTGCAATGAATTTGGCTGTTGCTGCTTTCCCCCGAGAGGCCATTCCCCGCCAACAGTATCCAAAGCGGTATATCTGTTTTACAGGGGAATAGCCACAGGGGATTCCTGCATTGCCTGCCTAGTCCTCTTGCTCTGCCTGGTGGTCACCCATTCCCTTCCTGCCTGTGGACTCTTAGCCTGCGGTGTGACCACCTCTCGGTACGTGCTATCCACGACACTCTGCCTCGCGGATGCTCCACAGTGTCAAACTGGCTGCTACTTTTCCTACATTTCAACAGTGACTACACTTCAAATTTTTAAAAAACTTGCAATTATACAGTGCCTCCCATGACCACTTGATGTTTTAAAGTGTATTGCAGCCAAGGAAGTTTTAAATAACTGAGCCATTGAAACATCCTTTCCCTACATTACAACAGTGACCACTCGATTAGGTTAGAAAGGAAAAAGAACGTCCAAGATTTTCATGCATGATCACTAACCAACCGTCTTTGCTGGAAGCGCATGGGTTTGGATGTTGATGGAGAGGGGTTCGGAATCAGCTGCATTACCCCCACCCCCAACACACACAGTCACCTGAAGAACTGACATTCTGAGGGGAAGTTTCAGAATGCATGCTGGCGGCAGGGAATCTTAAATCAGTTCACAGCCACCATGTCTCAGAAAATCGCAGAAGTCAATACACAATCGTTGCAGGCCAGGCCCCAGTTGCACCCAAAGATTTCTGTAACCTGGCCAGGCTTATGCATAAGGAATGGCCATCGGAGCAAAGGAGCGGAGGGCTACCGATGGGAGGTCTACCCCAGCAAGGAACTCAGGAGAGGAGAAGAGAGCAGGTCGGCAGGAAAAGACACACCGTATGACAGCCTGTAGAAACAATGGAGCTTCTGAGGGTTCATTTTCATGTGGACTCCAGAGCATCATTATAAAAATGTGAATACTTGCTCCAGATAATACAATAAAATCTACCCCCCTGCCCGCCCCCAAGTCTGTGCTTCCGGAGAAGCGAGAATATAAGCCTCACTAGATCCGAAGATTCAAAACCTATAGAATCAAAGAATCAAACCAGACAGCAATTATCTTCAACAGTTTTAGTGATTTGGTCCAGTCCAGTCCAGCTCAAATTCAGTATTTCAAGATTAAATTACTGATAGGTTAGTAGATGGAGGGGGGAAAACTAGGGCTACACCAAATAATCTACTGCAAATATAACATTTAAATAAGTGGTTAATAGCAAAGGAAACCAAAAGAAAAATACAATGTGCACAGTACTGTACACCAGCTTGATTCTGTCATCCACATCCTTTACTACAAAAGATGGATGAGTGTTTTTCTTTGCAACAAAACCCTCATTGTGCTATCAAATATTTCAGGAAAGCATAATGGTGGGTGTGTTAAATGCTAATACTGTATTCACTTGAACTGTGGAAAAACACAGCAGGAGAATTATAAATTTACTTTTCCAAAACTTAGGCAGCATCTAAGAGAACACTCCGAGTTGTGTAACATCAGGAATCACTCGAGTCAGGGAGGATCCCAGAGGACTGGAAAATCGCTAATGTAACCTCCCCTGTTTAAGAAGGGAGTGAGGCAAAAGACAGGAAATTACAGGCCGATTAGCCTGACCTTGGTCGTTGGTAAGATTTTAAGAGTCCATCATTAAGGATGAGATTTCAGAATACTTGGAAGTGCATGGTAAAATAGGGCAAAGTCAGCATGGTTTCATCAAGGGGAGGTCATGCCTGACAAATCTGTTAAGAGTTCTTTGAGGAGGTAACAAGTAGGTTAGACAAAGGAGAGCCAATGGATGTTATCTATTTGGACTTCCAGAAGGCCTTTGACAAGGTGCCGCACAGGAGGCTGCTCAGTAAGATAAGAGCCCATGGTGTGAGAGGCAAGGTACTAGCATGGATAGAAGATTGGTTGTCTGGCAGGAGGCAGAGAGTGGGGATAAGGGGGTCCTTCTCAGGATGGTGGCCGGTGACTAGTGGAGTTCCGCAAGGGCCAGTGTTGGGACCACAACTTTTCACTTTATACATTTATGATCTAGATGAAGGAACTGAGGGCATTCTGGCTAAGTTTGCAGATGATACAAAGATAGGTGGAGGGACAAGTAGTATTGAGGAGGCGGGGAGGCTGCAGAAGGATTTGGACAGGTTAGGAGAATGGGCAAAGAAATGGCAGATGGAATACAACGTGGGGAAGTGTGAGGTCATGCACTTTGGTAGGAAGGATAGAGGCATAGACTATTTTCTAAATGGGGAGAAAATTCAGAAATCTGGAGTGCAAAGGGACTTGGGAGTCCTAGTCCAGGATTCTCTTAAGGTTAACTTGCAGGTTGAATCGGTAGTTAGGAAGGCAAATTAAATGTTGGCATTTATTTCAAGAGGACTAGAATATAAAAGCAGGGATGTGCTGCTGAGGCTTTATAAGGCTTGGTCAGACCACATTTAGAATATTGTGAGCAATTTTGGGCCCCGTATCTCAGGAAGGATGTTCTGGCCCTGGAGAGGGTCCAGAGGAGGTTCACGAGAACGATCCCAGGAATGAAAGGCTTAACATGTCAGGAACGTTTGAGGACTCTGGGTCTATACTCGATGGAGTTTAGAAGGATGAGGGGGGATCTGATTGAAACTTACAGAATACTGAAAGGCCTGGATAGAATGGACGTGGGGAAGATGTTTCCATTAGTAGGTGAGACTAGGACCCGAGGGCACAAGCCTCAGAGTAAGGGGAAGACCTTTTAGAACAGAGATGAGGAGAAACTTCTTTAGACAGAGAGTGGCGAATCTATGGAATTCATTGCCACAGAAGGCTGTGGAGGCCAGGTCATTGAGTGTATTTAAAACCGAGATAGATAGGTTCTTGAATGGCAAGGGGATCAAAGGTTATGGGGAGAAGGCGGGAGAATGGGGTTGAGAAACTTATCAGCCATGATTGAATGGTGGAGCAGACTCGATGGGCCGAATGGCCTAATTTCTGTTCCTATGTCTTATGGTCTAAGTTCTGGTGGTTTGCAGTTCAGTCAATAGCACTGGGATCTAGTTGAGATGAAGGAGAATGAACATCACATACCATTTACATATACTGGTGTATAGCTTGTGTCACCACCGTTCCCACCACCCCCAAGGATCTATCCTTGGTCCCCTCCTATTTCTCATCAACATGTTACCCCTTGGAGATATCATCCAAAAATGCGACAGGCACCACATGCTCCGATCTACCTCATCATTTTCTCTCTCTGTCTCCAATTTGTCTCTCAAACTTGTCTGACATCCAATATCAGGTGAGAAGTTTCCTCCGATTAAATAGACAAGACCAAAGCCATTATCTTTGGGCTCCACCACAAACTCCATTCTCTAGCCACCCCTCCCTCCATTTAATTCTGAGATCAATTGCTGACCCCCATCTTCTCCACCACCAAGACCACCTACTTCCACCCAAATATCATTACCCACCTCACTCATCTGCTGCTGAAACCCTCATCCCTGCCTTTGTCGCCTTAAAACTCGACTGTTCCAATTTTCATCTAGTCAGCCTACTGCCTTGTACACTCCAGGAGGTCAACTAAAACTCTACTGCCCGCATTCTAACTCGCTCTCATTCCCATTCACCCATTATTCCTGTCCTCGCTGACCTACGTTGACACCTGGCCCTGAAAAGCCTCGATTTTAGAAATCTTATCCTAATTTTCAAATCCCTCCACGACCACATCAACGCCCTATCTTTGTAACCTTCGTTGGGCCTACGACCAAGATCGCTGCACACCTCCAATTCTGGTCTCTTCTGTATCCCAGGCTATTCTTCATTCCACTACACTACAGCCTTCAGCTGCCTAGACCTCAAGCTCTGGAAATTCCCACCCTAATCCTCTCTAATTCTCCTGCCTTCTTTTAGATGCTCTTTAAAAACTACTTCTTTGAACAAGCTTTTGCTCACCTGTAATAATATTTCTTTATGTGGTTAGGTCTCAAATTTTGTTTGATAACTGCTCGTGTTAAGCACCTTGTGATGTTTTACTACAAGTTGTCGCTAAATGCAGATTTAATAGTTTTGATGCAATGCAAGTATGTTAGAAGTAGCAAAACTAAATACTGTTAATAAAAGCATCTGGAAATACACAGCATCTGGCAGATCCTGAACTGAGATGATATAAACTGGGTAAGGAACTCGTCGCATCTGAAACACTAACCTGTCTCTCTTTTTAGACAAACACAGCAGCAGTTTTTTTTATATTTTTGCTACAAGTCACTCCTGACCACCATTATTTTAACTACACAACACGTACACGAGTTGTAAAATGCAACCCAAACATGCAAATTCAGTTAGTCCAGCTCTACCAAAAACACGTTTTGACTACAAAGTTCTTGACGAGTTTCAGGATTCAGAATAGAATAGAATTGATCACCCAAATCTCTGGTTGGAAGAGTAACAATATCTAAACCAGGTGGTGTCCAAGGTTGTGCGCCTTCTGAGATTGAGCCTAGGAGCCACATAGGTAGCTTGGACTCACAATCTCCTAATTTAAATGGACTGCAAAGTTTCTGATACCAACAGATCAGGAAGTTCTCGTTTTAAAATTTTATCGAATGAGGAGGAAATAGCGTTAACAATCCTTTTTCAAACTTAGCAGCCAGACAAAATGCAAACACAACAAGCCAACCTGTGTTGCCTGTATTTCCAGGGTTAGGCCTGGGCCCTGGTTTGGACACCCCCCCCCCCTAATCGAGACATACAGGGACAGGGAACAGAAGAGTATTCTTAACCAAAACAGCAAGAACAAAAAACAATCAGTTACAGTCATCTTGCAGCATTATTTGGATACACAATGTATCAGCCGGAAAATTAAGTAGTTAAACAAGAGACACTGTAACTTATGAAGGTGAAGTTACAACCTGAATCAAATCTATCCCAACCTTCACTTTCACAATGCGAATAAAGACGCGATTCGACTGCACTCAGTCGGCATTTTTGGTCGCTGCTGAACACATGGCCCAGCCCGAGTGCCTCGTCCACACACGTGGAAACTTCCACCTGCCCCGGAGACACAAAAAAAACCCCGACTGTTTTAGAGATGTTTCCGATTCCAAACTGACCTTAAAATGACCACAATCTCCCAACATGTGCGAAGGGAATGATTCACAACCCGTGTTCAGCTGCAACCCACCCCCCTTCTCTCTCTCTCTCTCTCCACATACACACACACAGAGGGAGGGAGAGAAAGAGAAAGAGGGAGGAGGAGGAGGAGGGGGAGGAAAAGAGATAAAAGAGAGAGAGACACACAAAAAAAACTAAGTGCCAGAGACTTTTTTTTTAAAAATTCAAATACAAACATAACCTTCCCTGGGAGTAGGAGCTGCATCTGCTGAACCTGCACTAAAGCACACGTGTTCTGCATATTTATCACCAAATAATATATATATAAAAAAACGGGTTACTTCACCATATAAAGTGCACACAAAGCAGAGCAGCGAGACACACTGGTCACTCCATCTACTGCAAGTAAAATTAATGCAGCAGCTGGGGTACTCCGAGTGAAAGGGAAGTCCACACACACACACACACACACACACATTACATACACGTAGACATTGTACTTTCATTTGCACACACACTATAACATGAATACACACGTGTGTACACACACACACACATACATACATAATCCCGTCAGCCCACATTGTCTCTCCTAGTATGTGCATCACACATAAATAAATGCACCTTATTAACACCAATTCAGGACACACACACACATTTATTTATATACATTAAAAAAAACCAGCAACACATTTGGGAAAAAAAAGGAGCTTGTTTCCTTGTTTTCCTGCAGTAATAAGGGCCCTGAAATGGGACTGA